>NC_138961.1:232311666-232950000 GCF_055761805.1 Camellia sinensis | reverse complement strand
TTAACGTGGTTCGGCCTCAATGCCTACGTCCACGGGAGAGTAGCCGGTTATCACTATAACAATGGAGATATTACAGAAAGATTACAATGGAGAAGGAGCTCACACTCTCCTCACTCACACACTCACCCGTCTCACTCGCTCACACTGAGGAAGACGGTCACTCCGCCTCAGATATCTCACTCTCTGTGGCTTGCTCTGCTCTATCTCTCAAACCCTCCCCTCAGCCTCCATTTATACACTAACAGAATGGAGATGGAGAGGCTGGCCTTGCATATGGCCAGCTATCTTGTGTGTTGGCTTCACATGGCCAACTCTTGCAGCACATGAAGAATCACCCCTCACATGGTGATGATATCCCACAAATCACCCCCTCAGCCCATGTGAGGTGATCCACAACAAAACCTGCTGCCAAGGTATTAAGCACCCCCTGATTGGATGCCCTGTACCCCCTGCTCGGGATACCCTTGCATTACCGTGCAACTCCTTGCATGATGAACACGGGAGCAACTAGAAAACTTCAGAGTTTGACACATCAACATCCTCAATTTTCCTTGCTCGGAGCTTATTTCTGAACTTTCAGCCTTTGCCCTCTGCACTTCTGAACAACCTCCTGGCGTTTCCACATACGCTTGTTATCTGTGCTGCAATCCCTGATGTTCGGTTCTGTCTCACTTGTACGTCCATACTGATGTTTGACAGTTAGCCCTTCTGCCAAGACAACTTCCACCGGTCTGTACAAGTTACCACTATGCAACTCCGTGCATAGTGCTTGCACCCCCTTATTGGAGTGCATTGCAAAGTTCACTTTGCGACTCGAGATTGCATCCCTCCCTTCCATGCATCTTTTGAGAGGTTGCAAAATGTCTCCAACACGGAAGCAAAAGAAACTCTCTTTTTCACTGGCATAGTCTCTACAGATTTGGTTTCTTTGCTCTAAACTTTCTTCAAGATTGGCTTCACTGGCTCAGATCTGTGCATCTTTGAACTGCCTCCTTGCGTTCCTGTGCACCGTTTTCGCCATTCCTGATGAAAGCCTTGCTTAATCATACGCATTGGTTGCGTATGTTCTCTCTTTGTACCCTTCGACTGGCATTTGACAACACTCATCTTTGTCAAAACTTCTCCTTCCAATCTATACAGTTTGTTGCACAATTTGCCTTGCAACATTTCTCTATCACCTCTGTGTACATGAAGAACCCCGCCACTAGATGAGAAACAATTTCCTTTTAGATCTAGCATACTCAGGGAGATTAGATTCCTCCGTACTCCTGGCACATGTCGGACCTCAGATAAAATTACTTTTCTTCCAGCCTTAGTAAGGAACCGCACTGTCCCTATGCCGACAACTCTGTTCACTGTGTTGTTGGCCATCCGGATAATGCTACCGCTGACTCTTCGGTAAGTGGAGAAAAGCTTCTTATCCGCACATATGTGGAACGTACACCCTGAATCCAAAATCCAGCCGGGTGTCTCCAACTCTGACGAGATTGTAAGCATCACCTCTTCATCATTAGAGGAATGCACTGCAACTGCTGTAGTTGAGGGACCTCCGTGTCCCTTAGCCTTCTCTTTGGCTTGTCTGTCCGCCTTTTTCTCTGGGCAATCTCTTATTACGTGATCCTCTTGATCACAGTAAAAACACCTCCTCGTGTTGTCCTGTCTGGACTGTGAACGCCCTCTGCTTTTACTTCTTCCTCTACCTCTGCTCCTTTCTCTATCTCTGCCTCTACTTTCTGTGACAAGGGCATGGGACTGCTCTCCTTCCATCTCTTTCTTCCTTGCCTCCTCGTTGAATAAGACGTCGGTGACCATCCCCATGGTCAGCTTCCCTTCGGGTGCAGAATTACTGAGAGAAACCACCAACGTCTCCCAGCTGTCTGGTAAGGAACTGAGTAATAATAATGCTTGCATCTCATCCTCCAACTCCATTTTGATTGATGCAAGCTGGTTCACAAGGCTGTGGAATTCACTAGTGTGTTCAGCAACAGACACACCACTCTTCAGCTTCAGGTTTATAAGCCTTCTCATTATCAAGGCTTTGTTCCGTGCGGTCTTGGACTGGTACATGCCCTCAAATTTCATCCATAGGGCATAGGCGTCTGTCTCTTGGGCAACATGGTGGAACACACTGTGGTCAATCCACTGTCTGATTTGACCGACAGTCTTCCAGTTGGTTTTTATCCAGTCCCCATCCTTGTCTCCATCTGGTTTGACCCCCTTTAGCGCTATAGGGTCAAATAAATCTCTACAATACAGGATGTCCTCCATCCGTGGCTTCCATATCGCATAATTAGAAGCGTTTAACCGAATCATCGGCCCTGAAACTGTTGTGGATTCCTCCATCATCCAGAAAATAATCTCTGTTTGAAAAACAGGCTTTGCTGTGAAGTCCGGACTGCTCAAATTAGCCGGAAAAGCACTTCGGATTGCCAAAATAAACACTGCAAATTTTTTGAAAGCTTATTTGCAAAATCTGACCGTACGGATGTGTCCGAAATATTCCAAATAGTTTGAAAACACCATTGGCTCACCCAAATCGGACCTCAAATGGCTTAGATCAAGCCAAAACAATTTTAACGGTTCAGATCGGCAGAATCTGGTGCGCCTGAGAAGCACCAGATTTTTCTCCGGTTCGGCTGGCGTTTGGCTGACGTCAGCGGCTCGGTCAGCGGCTCAGGCTTGGTCAACGCGGCTCCGGCTCAACGGCTCGGCTTCGATCGGCTGATGACGTCGGCTGGCGTGGGCGCGTGCGGCGCGTGTCTGCGCGTGAACGCACGCGTCGTCTACCTCTGAAAGCGCGTGCGGCGCGTGCGTGAGACTGGGCCGACGCGCCGACAGTCTTCACGGCGCGTGGGGGCGCGTGCAGCGATTGGGCCTCACGCGCCTTCTTCAGGCGGCGCGTGAGGGCGCGTTTGGACTCCTCTGGGTGTCTGCTTTATATGGTTGGACTCCTCTTCTCGAGCCCTTGCTCCTGGTATGCTCAAAACCTGATTTCGAGCAACTTGATTTCTGGGCAGTTTCAAACAACACGCTGTTTTTGTTCCGAAACGCCACCAACAAGGCTCTGATACCACTTGTTGGGATTTGGGATCCCGCCCAAGACCTTATAGAAATTATTCCATGCAGAAAAATACACACACACTCAAGGAGACACAATATTTAACGTGGTTCGGCCTCAATGCCTACGTCCACGGGAGAGTAGCCGGTTATCACTATAACAATGGAGATATTACAGAAAGATTACAATGGAGAAGGAGCTCACACTCTCCTCACTCACACACTCACCCGTCTCACTCGCTCACACCGAGGAAGACGGTCTCTCCGCCTCAGATATCTCACTCTCTGTGGCTTGCTCTGCTCTATCTTTCAAACCCTCCCCCTCAGCCTCCATTTATACACTAACAGAATGGAGATGGAGAGGCTGGCCTTGCATATGGCCAGCTATCTTGTGTGTTGGCTTCACATGGCCAGCTCATGTGTGTTGGCTTCACATGGCCAACTCTTGCAGCACATGAAGAATCACCCCTCACATGGTGATGATATCCCACACCTTTAACAACTTCTCTTACAGTATGTTTGTTTTCGTGTCCCATGACCTATATTGCAAAAACAACTAGTTTAATGGATAAATCAACAAAAGAAACTATTTGCTCGAACATAGTAGTGCAAGCAGCAAGCTGTAAAATCATGTGAAAACCAGGAGGTTTTTTCTGGAACACCTACCAATTGTATTAACAAGGAATTGAAACATATGCACGAGTTGGGTATTTCAAAAAATTTTGATGTAACAATCTTAGAGTGTTAACTATTAATGTGCATGACAATTGCTCTACTTTCTTTCACTAAAAAATGTGCGACTCACAGAACAACACATCATGAACAAACAAACAAAAAAAAAAAAGTGAAAAATTAACTGTCCTAATAGCACCGAAAAAAAAGAAGAAAATATTCACTACTTCATCACAAACAAAGTATCTTCAGAACTGACAAGAGAAAGGAACAAAATTGAAGCCAACTAGATGTACCTGTAAGCGAGTCTTAATAGTGTCCAATGGCGTTGTGATGCAGGATGCCGTGGCACCAGCAAATATCCCTCCAGCAGCTTGAACAGACACTATCGACCACGGGCTAGGAGCAGATTCCTCATGCTCAGTACTACATTGACCTAAGAACCTGCCAAAAAGAAAATCATGCAGGAAAATTTTAAATTAAAAAAAATATCTATTATATCACGTGAATGGAGAACCAAAATGGATGATGAAAAATATATAATGCATTTAAAAATGACCCATTCCTCATTATGACGTAAATCCAAGAAAAACACAACTTATATACCTAGACCACTCAAGTATTGCCTTCACATAAAGGCAATATCACAGGAAAGTAAGAAATCTTCAGATCATTAGGCGTAGTGAACACTAGTTGCGGACAGACGTGGCTTTCATTGAGGATAACCGACTCGGGGGTTTACAACAGAAAATTTTCTAAATTATTAAACAAAGTCCACAGAGAGGTTAAGAAGATTAACTAAACAAGGAACAATCACTTGTTGGACCAGAGTTCTAAATTTAATGATCTCCCACAACACATCAACCACTAAATCAAATTGAGCAAACATGCATTACCTCTTGTTCAAAAAACATGCATTACCTCCAGATCAAGCGTTGGCTTGAACCATAAGTTGCCCACCATACAGCACTAGATGGGGAATAAGTCAGGACCGATAGACCGAACCCCCTGTATAGTCCCCGAATGGCATCCACCTTCAAAACCTTGTGAGCAACATCCAGTCCCCCATTATAGGTCGCATGGCCTGAGTATCCTTGCACCATCAATTTTTGGCTAGCCTGATCAAAATGGAGATTGTAGCATCCATAAATGTTCTTAAGCAGAAACAATAATACACCAAAAGTAAAATAAGAAGTGCCCAATGACTTAGTATCAAGAAGGAACAAAATGTTAAAACATGCATTCCAATGTAAAGATGCTCTCTCCCGTTGAAAATTGTTCAATTTTGGAGTTAATTCTACTTAAACCACAACTTATAGTGAAATTGGGAAGAAAAGAAGTGTAAATCACTTCCAAGTGAAAGGAATTTCCAAAATACAGAGATCTGCCTTCCAAGTATGATGTGAAATTTCTCAGTAGGAAGCCGATGAGAACTTGAACAACTAAATGTTGTTATGCATAAACAAATTTAAAAATTCTATTGCACCCTTTTGTGTTTCGTTTTCTTTATTTACACACCGCACCCAACAGATGATAACTTTCACATTATACGAAAGATAAAAAATAAATCTCAAATAAGAACATGGTTGACATACCACATCAATTGGAACAAACACGGCCTAAGAACAAACTGCTGCTGCCATGCCGGCAACTCCATTTGCTATGGCTGCCTGTGTTGGTTCGGACAACTTGAATGGCTCAACCAACCTAAAAGTAGCCGCTTTTGTGGTCTCTAACGCAGTAAGGAGTATAATCCTAGTAGGAATGGCACCAGTGATGACTGTGAGGGCCACCAGCAGGAGTTGTTGGGAGTGGAGTGGGGGGCTTCTGCTTCAGCTTCGCTTTTTGTGTTTTGTTTTTGGTTGCACCAAAACGATATCGTCTACAAAATGCACTACACACTACATACCTAGCACCTACATGCCACTTTTTGTATATGTGGAGCAGCTTTGGCTAAAAAGAGCAACTCAATAATCTCTGGTGATCAGTGCAATCCCACAATTGTTGAATGCTTAGAAGATGATGGAGAAGGAGAAGAATAGTTGTTGATGGAATCAGACGACTAGAAGGTTTCTTGCTCCTAAACCAAATTACATTTTGTTAGTTTTTGAGAAGAGAAGAAAAACAGGAAAAATGAAGAATAGAAATTGAATGAAATGAAAGAATAAAAAACAGGAAATGATAAAAGCTGATATGATGCAGCAAAGAGTGATAATCTTCATTCATACTGGTGCATTACATTTATAGTAAGAATATCTGAACTGAAAAGATAATGAATCCCAAAAATTATGGTAACAAACCAAGATTTCTGATAACACTAACAATATCCTAAAGAATAGGACTTATTGACTGGAAAAACAAATTCTAATTATTGACTGAAACTAATCAAAGAAAAATTCAACGTAGCAGTCCTGCAGCAAATTATTAACACTCCTCCTTGCTTTAGGCGCTGCAAATTCCAATCATCTTCCTTAGTAACTCGAACTTGCCAACTGGAAGTGGCTTTGTGAACAAATCTGCCAGCTGATCTTCAGACTTGCAGTAAGCAAGTTTCACTTTTCTAGTTTGTTGCACTTCCCTCAAGAAGTAGAGCTTGATGTTGAAGTGTTTTGTTTTTCCATGAAACACTGGATTTCGTGAAATTGCAATTGCTGCTTGATTATCAACAAAAATCTCAGTACCTTCATTTTGCACCATGTGTAATCAGATAGAACTTTCCTTAGCCATAGAGCTTGGTTTGCTGCTGCAGCTGCTGCAATAAACTCTGTTTCTGCAGTGGATTGCACTACAATCTCTTGTTTCTTTGAACACCATGAAAAAACACCTGAGCCTAGGTTGAAATAGTATCCTAAGGTACTTTTCATGTCATCAACAGAACCACCCCAATCACTATCTGAAAAACCACTCAACTTGAAGTTCAGACTCTTCTCAAACTTGACACCACAATCAAGACTGCCCTTAATAAGCCTTAAGACTCTTTTTGCTGCTCTTAAATGCACTTCACTAGCACAATGCATAAAACGAGATAAGAGACTTACAACAAATAGAATATCAGGTCTTGTTGCTGTAAGATACATCAAGCAACCAATCAAACTTCTGTAATAGCCTTCATCAACTTTACTAGCACCATCTTCTTTGCTCAGCTTCTCTTTTTGACCCATTGGTGTGTTTATTGCTTTGCACTCCTCCATCTGAAATTTCTTCAAAATTTCCTTTGCATACTTCTTCTGACAGATGAAAACTTCATTTTGGCTTTGCTGGACCTCCAAGCCAAGAAAGTAAGTCATAAGACCAAGATCTGTCATCTCAAAGACCTGCATCATTTCTTGTTTAAACTCCTCAATCATCTGTGCATTATCTCCTGTTACCAAAAGGTCATCAACATAAAGAGATACAATAAGAACATAACTACCCTTTTGTTTAACATAAAGAGTAGCTTCAGATAAGCTTTTTGTGAAGCCTAAGCTTAGCAAATGTTCATAAATCCTACTGTACCAAGCTTTTGGAGCTTGCTTTAGGCCGTAAAGAGCCTTTTTGAGCAAATAGACCTTATCCTCTTCACCTTGCACAACAAAACCCTCTGGTTGTTCCACATAAATTTCTTCTTGTAGAACACCATTTAGAAAAGCTGATTTGACATCTAGTTGAAACACTTTCCAGCCTTTTTGTGCTGATAAGGTTAACAACAACCTGATAGTGTCTAGTCTAGCAACAGGAGCAAACGTTTCAGAATAATCAACACCAAAAATTTGAGCATAGCCCTTGACGACGAGCCTTGCTTTGTATTTGTTGATGGAGTTATCAGCATTTAGCTTCGTTCGGTACACCCACTTTACTCCAATGATCCTTCTGCCCTCTGGTTTGTTGACTAATTCCCAGGTTTTGTTTTTGTGAATCATTGACATCTCCTCCTCCATTGCTTTCTTCCACTTTGGGTCTTTAAGAGCTTCTTCATGATCAGCAGGTTCACATAATGCTACATTACATCTTTGATAGATGTCTGAAAGTGATCTTGTTCCTCTAACTGGTGGATCATTTACCAATTTATTTTTCCACTGGTCTGTTGCCTCCTCCTCAAAAGAATTGCTTCTAAATTCTTCTAAAGGTCTGTTAGTTTCTTGTGAATTTTCCCAGTCCCATTGCTCATCCTCATTGAAGTGAACATCTCTAGTTATCACCATTTTTCTTATTTGAGGATGATATACTTTGTAGGCTTTAGAAATTGTGCTATAGCCAACAAAGATACCTGAAATTGCTTTTTTGTCAAGCTTGTCTCTCTTAACCTGTGGAACATGGACAAAACACAAACAACCAAATACTTTAAGAAAACTTAGTGAAGGTACATACCCATACCAAGCTTCAAATGGAGTTTTGTCTTCAACGGCTACACTTGGAAGTCGATTTTGCAGAAATATTACAGTATTGGCTGCCTCTGCCCATAAATTTTTTGGCAACCCCTTCTCATGCAGCATGCATCTAGCCATCTCCATGACATATCTGTTCTTCCTTTCACTCACTCCATTTTGCTGTGGAGTGTAAGGAGCAGTGAGCTGATGTTCTATGCCAGCTTCATCACAAAACAGGTTAAATTCTGCAGAAGTGTACTCTTTTCCATTATCAGACCTTAAGATTTGAATTTTGCAACCGCTTGAATTTTCCACCAATTTTTTAAACTTCCAGAATACTCCAGCAACTTCAGACTTGAACTTTAGGAAATAAATCCAACACATTCTTGTAAAATCATCAATGAAAAGAATGTAATACCGGCTACCTTGAAGAGATGGTGTTCTTTGAGGTCCTCCCACATCTGTATGAACTGGTTGCAGCTTCTGTGTTGCTCTCCAGGATGATTTAGGAAATGGTTTCCTACTTTGTTTACCAAATTGACAAGCATGACAATTTGGCAAGTGATCAACCAGAACTGGTAATCCTCTTGTCACTTCATCTTTCTTCATCTTGAGCATTCGTTGAAGATGACAATGCCCAAGCCTTTTGTGCCAGACTTCAGTGATGTTGACATTGGTGGAATAAGCTGTGTGCTCCTCCTCTGTAGGATCAAATAAGAAGCTTTTCCCTTTCATTTTTACACGTAAAATCTCCTTTCCAACGGCATCGTAGATGTGACAATACAAGTCTTCAAAGGACACCTTAAATCCTTTTTCAATTAACTGGCCAACACTCAGCAGATTTTGATCAATATCGGGTACATAAAGAACATCTGAAATAGTTTTTGTACCTAAACTGGTTGTCATTGCAATGGTTCCTTTTCCTTTTGTAGGGATATAACCACCATTCCCTATCCTGACTTTAGTCATTGCAGTAGCCTTTAACTCCTTAAAAAGAGTTTTGTCGAAGGTCATATGGTTTGTACAACCACTGTCAATGAGCCAACTTTCTGAGGAGACCTTTGTAGAGAAACACGTTGCCACAAACATCTGATCTTCTTCATCTTGATCAGCTACATGGACTTCTTCCTCTGGTTCCTGAGATTTTCTTTTGCAAATCACAGCTTCATGTCCAAGCTGATTGCATTTGCTACACTTTGCATCAGGCCTCTTCCAACACTTGAATGGAGAATGACCCATTTTGCCACAGTGTTCACAAGGTGGGAAATTTCTCCTTGAGCTTCCACCTTTGTTTCGAGTGCGACTGCTTGAACTACTCCCAGAACTTTCATGTTGGTGTTTGACTGACAAGGCTCCTTCTACGGTACACTCTTGTCTCATAAGTCTCCTTTGTTCTTGAGCCTGCAAAGCATTCAATAATTCTGCCAAGGTGATCTTGGACAGATCTTTAGTATTTTCCAAGGTGGTTATTGAGCCTTCGTATTTAGTAACAAGAATTTTTTCAACAATTCTTGAATCATCAAATTTAGTGCCAAGAAGCCTTACCTTGTTGGCAATGCCAAGCAATCTGTCTGAATATTCTTTGATTGTCTCAGCATCTTTCATCTTTTGCAGCTCAAATCCCCTTATTAGATTGAGCGCTTGCATTCCTCGTATTCTTTCATCTCCTACATATTCCGTCTTCAGATGCTCCCAGATTTCTTTTGCTGATTTGAGATTCATGATCTTCGTGAGAATTGTTGTTGAAACACCAGCAAAAAACGCTGCTTTGGCCTTTGATTTTCTGGTCTTCTTCTTTTTGTGGCTTTTCATCTGAGCTATCGTTGGATTGTTTGGTAGTGGAGCAACTTCGTAATCTTCTTCGACGGCTTGCCATAGATCCAAAGCCTCCAAATAAGTTTCCATTCTAACAGCCCAAAGTTGGTAATTTTCTCCATCAAAAATATGTGGAGTAGCTTGAGAAAAATTAGGAAAATCAGTTTTTGCTTCCATGGATACTCACAGGTCCCGTAAGAATGCTGCTCTGATACCAAATGTTAATTTTTGAGAAGAGAAGAAAAACAGGAAAAATGAAGAATAGAAATTGAATGAAATAAAAGAATAAAAAACAGGAAATGATAAAAGCTGATATGATGCAGCAAAGAGTGATAATCTTCATTCATACTGGTGCATTACATTTATAGTAAGAATATCTGAACTGAAAAGATAATGAATCCCAAAAATTATGGTAACAAACCAAGATTTCTGATAACACTAACAATATCCTAAAGAATAGGACTTATTGACTGGAAAAATAAATTCTAGTTATTGACTGAAACTAATCAAAGAAAAATTCAGCGTAGCAGTCCTGAAGCAAATTATTAACACATTTGGCCTGGCGCTCTACGGGAAGCCTGCCATATGTGATGCAGTGAAATACAGCAATTGCATCGGGCAAGCCAATCATTATAAACAGCCTTGTGCCACCTACAATCGATGCAAACACAGTCCCGGATGAATTGATGAAGCCAAAATCACGTCATTCATGGAACAATGTGGAATGGGGAATTTCATGCCTCTTGTACTTCTTGATTGATTTTTCTTGTTTTGTATGTGATCATAAATAGTGTGTATGCCTTTAAATAACAGTGTGATTAAATGTCACAATCATCCTTGTTATCCCCTGCTGTATCATTGATTCCATTAAGAAGCATATATATGAATGTTCTACATCTTTCTTTGTTGTATATCAAATAATCGAACCAATCCAACTTCTCTTCATTGATCTTGGAAATTCATATGCATCTATCAGTAATGTGTTTTGGTTGTACTCTCCAAGTTTAACAGAGTTAAAAATGTACAAATTAAACCCTGCCGCTTAAACTATAAAAATCGAATAAATGAACTCTCTAAATTATTGATGTGTTTTACTTTAACCCCTTCCATTAGGGACCCCTAATCATTAAATTGTAGGGTGGTACATTCCTATTGTAATCTAAAAATTCGATCCACTTTTTAAACAAAATAATGTGACAATCAATAAAAATATTTAAAACAACTCCCTCTATCATATATTTTCTAATCATTAGTCAATCATGTCTCTTATACATCATTAGGTTTAGAAAGTAAGTTGATATATCATTTCTTTTTAAATATATCATTTATTTTTTTTAAAAATAAATATAATAAAATTAAAAAGATATGATTATCAGATCAATTTAATTTTTTTTAATGATCTACACGTAAAACTTGACAAAATAAACTATTCTAATTATTGAAATCAACTCTGTAATGCGCTCCCCGAGAGCCAACGATACCACCAACTAGAGACAAAACTTGTCTCTTAGTATATGAGTAGCTCTACCGACCTACAAATTGGATCGTTAAATTTATCCACAATAATATGGCAAGAGAGATAGACCCTACAAAATTAAGTATGTGACAAATCAAAAGTAGACATGTATCATGTCACATCATTATAGACCAAATTATAAAAAAGTGTTTTGTGAGTCTTAAATATTTTATTTTTTATTTTTTATCGACAAAGTAAAAATTTTATTAAAAATATAAAATTACAAATAAAAGGAAATGAAATGAACCAAGAGTCTTAAACATTTTCCTTAGTATATTACTAGCATAATACCCGTGCTATGCGCGGGTTAAAATAAATAATTAAAAATTATTTTTGAAATTAAATTATAACAAAAACTTTGTTTATAATATGAAAGAAAATTTATTTAACATTAATTAGTTCCCATAGAATAATTATATTTACGATAAAATATAAATATACTTCGTCTTGATGAATTTCATAATTTTAGTTTTTAAATTTACTAATTATCTCATATCTATTATGTAAATTCAATTACCTGATCTATTTTGTAGAATTCAATCAATCAAAATGAAAGATTAAACAAAAATAGAGTATCAGTGCCCCAATCTTCAACTCACTCCTCAAATAAGACTTTAATGATTTCAATCCTGTTAGGCTGCTAGGTATAACCTCTAAAACAGTCTTATTAAATATTAGTTAATTATATTTACTAATTTTTTAGAGGTTAGACCAATTGAACATTTTGCAAACCCGAAAGTCATTTTCTTAATTTGATCACCACTATAGATCATTTTTAATTTTTGAATTTTTATATTTTTTATTTGTTTTATATTAAAAAAATTTAGAACTAATATACTAAACAAACAAATTAAACTGAATATGTATATAAAACAACTTAACTCTATAGCCCCCATAGGCCTAAGTTTTTTATTGTGTAATGCCCTTAAAATAAACCCATAAATCATACATTCATGATACAAGAAAAAGATATAATATTCCATACATTAGAGTATTCTTACAAAGAGTACTACATGTTGACAATAAAAGTAAATGCCCTATAGGCTTACAACTTTCCAAGTCAACACTTGATTATAACGAAAGAAGAGTTCTAACTCTTTTTACAAAATAAGCCCTTGGCTTGATTTACATGTAACACAATATGATAACAACAAAAAGATCTTTCAGCCTCTAAGCCTCCCAAGCTACGTCCTTGGATGTGGCATATCACCTGTACCTAAAAATGATGTCTCATATAGGGTGAGCCAAAGCCCAGTAGAGATATACTATACCAAATATGAGAAATAACTAAAACATTAACATTTGATAAATGGTTAACACCTATAAATCACCTTACAACATTTTCTAGTTCAATGACAAATACATCTGTGTTTCATTCCACTTTCCTTTATTTATCCAATTCAATTCGTTTCATTAACATAGTTCATCTATTCTAGCATTTCAGATGAGACTACAACTCATAAGAAAACCACACTTCGAATTATCAACAATTCAATCATGAGACTACAACTCATATAATTAATACTTCAATCATTAACATCATTCAGATGCATATAAGGTTTCGGGGCTTTCACCCTGGACACTCCGGCCAACTTAATTATTTATGGAGTCCATCCCCTATCTCCTCCCAAACACTGGAGTACATACCCTATCTTCTCCCACACAATGAAGTACATCCCCTATCTCCTCCCAAATAATATACATATGCAGTGTATTTTAACATTTCATTATACACAATGATCAATCAATACACGTATTCGATGTATTATTCCAACCGTCATATTCAATGACATATTCCAGGTGATTAGTTTCAGTTTTCCCTAATCAACATACAGTGTTTACAACAATCAAGAATATCATCCACCGATAGCCCAAAGCAGTTATTTCTAAACAGATAAATAAATTATCAACAGATAAATTATCAACATTTTCATTGGTGAGTGATTAATTTATCCAACTACACCATTTAATTTCATAATTGCCCAATTTCGATATCCTCAACTTTGTCTCATACTTCCATTATTTTCTAAATTAATCATACAAATTAATTAATCACATTAAAATTAGGTCTTTTCCCCATTTTTCCCAACTTTAGCCCCAAGGCTCACTTTCATCAATTCAACAACAATAATTCCATTTTCCAAGGTCTCATATACACATGGAGTTTAACAATTAAAAACCCCCTTTTTATAACTTTAAAACAAACCCTAACTTTTTCAAAATTCCCAAACAGCACCATCTATACAAAATACCCAACATTTATGTCAAAACTCATAGAGAGGAGTAGGTTATCCCCACCTAAAGTGAAGAGACTCAAAGGAGATGAAATTGAAAACTCAAGATGCTCCAAACCCAATGTTTTTCGGATCAAAACGAAAGCCACGCCAAGCTCAAGCTTTTATACAAAGGAAATAGTGTAAGAAAACCCTAGATCTAGAGTTCTTATAGAGAGAAGTGGTGGTTTAGAGAGAGAAGCAGTCGGGGCTAGGGTTTGAGTAGAGAAGATGATGAAAATGTGAGTAAAAACCTGCTGCTGCAAACTGATATATTCAAAGCTCGCTCGAGCGAAGGAATGGTCGCTCTAATGACCAGACACAAAAGAACCTCGCTCGAGCGCAAGAAACGTCGCTCGAGCGAACCACACGAAGCTTCAGGTCTACAACCCAGAAGTACGCTCGAGCGCAGAAGTCCTCGCTCGAGCGAAGAAACCCAAAACATATAGCTCGCTCGCTCAAGCCAAGAAACACGACCTTCAGGTCCAAAGGAGAAGCAGACGTACGCTCGAGCGCAAGACCCCTCGCTCGAGCGAAGAGACACACCAGACCAAGCTCGCTCGAGCCAAAGCTGCGTCTGAAAAGAAAACCTGAAGACCCACCACAGTCGCTCGAGCGTACAAACCCTCACTCGAGCGAAGAGGCAAAAACACACAGCTCGCTCGAGCGACAAAGTACTCGCTCGAGCGAAGAGACCAAAAACTGAACAGCAACCATTTGTTTTAAAACACACCCAACCTGTTCCAAACCTGCCCAACACATCCTAAAACTCAAATATGAGAAATAAAGGACGGAAAGAGACATATACAACAATACTCATCTAAGGAACCCGAGTCAGGAATACAGTACATAAAGGGGAAAACCTGGGATCGCTATATGTTGTATATTTGATTGAAAATGTGTTAAACCATTTTAATGGCTAGTAACTAAATCTCAATATTTATACAGTGGGTTACTTGAACTAGAATGACTACTTTGCCTATAGTTAGCATGGTTCAAATAAAAGGTAATATATGTACTATATGTGAATCTATAAATTTTTTCCTCATTTATTAATAGATTTATGCATAATCCACATTTCAAATAAGAATTTTATAAATTTTTCAGAGTTAATCACAAACTTTTTTAAAAAAATGGATATGATACATTATAAATATGTATGACATAACCTTATTAATAAACTATTTTTATTAAAAAAATTCTATACTTAATCAAATAGTTATTCTAGCATTTAAAATTTTAATATTTACGAATAAATTTAATATTTTTAAATAGTCCTAGCATTTTTTCACATTTAATATTTATGAATAAATTTATGTAATTTAAATTTTTTATACTTTATTAAAACTTTTAGCATTACAAAATCAATAGTTAAGTTTTATCAAATATGCTCTAAATCTAATCATCAATCTATTTTTTAAGCAAAATTTTCTTATTCAAAATTTTGGCAAATATTTATTTAGAAAAACTATTCACAGTGCACTATGTTCATAGTCATTATTAAATTTATGTAACTTAGACCCTAACCTAAATGCATCTCGTATTTCTTAAATTTTGTTTAATATTTAGCATGACCCATATAATGATTATAAATTGTATGTAAAATTTTAAATTAGTAACTTAAAATAAGTTGCAAATTTATTTGGGTCAATGTAGTTTTTGATAATCTATATAACATTTTTATTGTGTAAATATTTATAATGCGTCGAAAGTTATTACTAAGACGAAAGATATGAGAATCATATTACGTCACTACAAGAAAATACACATTCGGCTACTAAAAAATTAGTCGCCAAAGCCTCATTTTTAGTTGCCAAAAGTCAATGGCGACTAAAAAATTTAGTCACCCAATTAGTCGGGGATACCTTGTCGGCGATAGTATTGGCAACTAAATTTTTTTGGTCACTAATTTACAACTTTTGGCTATTAAAAATATTTCAGTCGCCAAAGGTAATCTTTTGGGGACTAAAATTTTAGTCACAGAAAGTTTCCACATAAAAATGAGTTCAGCTATTGGCGACTAAAAAAAAGTTTTAGTCGCCAATAAGTTTTTGTCACAAATAGTACTACATTTAATGACTAAATATTTTAATTGCCAAATGATTTTTCCTCATCTTGATTCGTTTTGGCTACTAACTATTTGGTCTGTAAAAGGCTCTTTGTTTTATGCTCTACTAAATATTTAGTCACAAAAAACATTTGCTTGCTTTTTTGGCTACCAAATATTTAGTCGCCAAAAACTTTATTTACTATTTTTTTTACTTAATTTCTCCGCAACATATATTTATTCCATATTTAGTTGCCAAAAACTTTATTTACTGTTTTTTTACTTAATTTCTCTGCAACCTATATTTATTCCATTACTAGTGCAACTTGTACACTGCATATAAACAATACATATACTGATTATATTATCGATCATTCCACAACTCAAAACTAAAGATTATCAAAAAGGTAATCTATACCACGCCAAAAATAATTTGTACCAGGCCAATAGTCATCTGCACGAACAATTGTAATCCACACAAAAAGAGAGGGTCACATAATCATATAGATTATACAAAAATAATGTCCTCCATAGGCAAAAAAAAGAATATCCACACTTCCATGCCAAAAACCATCTGTAAAAATAAAATTAATCATTAGTATTGACTGAATGACATTGGCATAAGTCAAATTATAAAAAGAAAATTATATAAAAAGAAAATGTAATTAATATTTTCAAGTTAATCATTAGTTTTGTATACTATAACGTATATATAAAAGAAAATTATGTAAAACTCGAATGTATATAAGGCAATCAGTAATCTTTTAAAATTATATAAAACTTAAATATAATTAGTATTTTCAAATGAATTATTGGCTAAAAAATATGAGGAGCAGTTAAGGAGTGAGAATAATAAAGCAATGGCTAGATAAGGTAAGAAGTCAACACAATACCAATACGATTTTACATGCTTCTACCAGATGAGAAGTTTAAAAACTAAATGCTGGAGAAGCAAATCACAGATCCACTTCAATTCAGTAGTCATATTCATAAATCTCCAAAATAGGCATCAAAATTTAGAACCCATATGTTAAATAAAAAAGTTAGTGTCATTAACATGATTGATTGAAATCTAAAATTAGAGAGTGCACTTTCTTTTCATGGATATCGTCACCCAATACACATTCAAGACATCCCGAACAAACCCACCATTTAAGCAGCCATGCAAAAAAATGAACAAACCCACCATTTATGCATAATTTTATGGTAAACTTGATTAATAGACATGCTTGTTAGATACATATCCAACTTGACGTATGGGAGATGTATCTCAAATGCTGAGTGTTATACATGGGTACATCATACATTTAAAATATGCAAGTTACACAGGTCCAAGGTAGCTTTAGCTCAAGAAAAACTTATAAAAGACAAAGGAATTGGTATTAGCTACTGTGTTTCTTGCCAAAGAGATTAGTCTAACTACTGTTTTTCTTGGCAAACTTTGGTTGTATGTCAACTTGTATCAGCTATATGATTCTGGTTTTGATTATGGATTGAGGCAAGATGTGCATTCAGAATAAATATACAATTATCACTACAAGAAAACACACCTTTGGCAACTAAATTTTTAGTCGCCAAAAGTCCTTTTTTAGTCGCCAAAAATCGAATTTTCACTTTCCCTGACTAAATATTTTAGTCGCCGGTTTTGTCGCGAATAAACGGTCGCGAATACCTTTGGCGACTAAAATAGTGTTAGTCGGCAATATACAGGTCTTCAGCGACTAAAGAATTTGTCACCAATAGTCAATTCCATTTTTGGAAATTATACATTTAGCGACTAAACTTTTAGTCGCCAATAGTGAATTTTTTTATTTATTTATACATTTGCCGACTATTTTTTTCGTCGCCAATAGTCATCCAGTTTTGTCGCGAATAAACGGTCGCGAATACCTTTGGCGACTAAAAAAGTGTTAGTCGGCAATATACAAGTCTTCAGCGACTAAAGAATTTGTCGCCAATAGTCAATCTTTTGGCGACTAAAAGTTTAGTCGCCAAAAGCATATTTGAAAAAAAAAAAATTACCCTCTGTTGTTCCCAGGTTTCGAACCTGAGACCTTCCACATTCCAAACATTTACCAGCACACTCTCCCCACTATGCCACTACAACATCACATGAATATAAATGCAATATATATTATTTATATATTACTTTGACCGGTATTAATGCAAAACTATATATATAAATATAATTATATATATTCAATATAATTTATGTAAAAAATAAATTATTTAGTAAAAAAAAATTTAGATCACTTTTGGCGACTAAAAAAATTATTTAGTCGCCAATTCTATAATTTTGGGCTACTAAATTAATTTTCAATCGGTAAAAAAATATGTTCCGCCTACAAACATCCCCTTTTGGTGACTAAACCTGTTTTTTGTCGCCAAAAACGTCCTCTTTTGGCTACTAAAGTGAGTTTTAGTCGCCAATTGACTGTTTTTAACTACTAATTTTTTTTTAATAGCCAAAAAGCTTGACTTTCAGTGACCAAACTGTTTTTAGTTGCCAAAACACGTAGAATCGGCGACCAAAACTGTTTTTTAGTTGCATACTAAATGTTTTTAGTCGCCAAAAACCTTAACCTTTGGCTACTAAAATTTTTTTAGTCGCTAAAACCCCTATATTCGTCGACTAAACTGCCTTTTAGTCGCTAAAACCCTTATATTCGGCGACTAAACTCTTTTAGTCGGCAAAAGTGACCAATTTTGGCGACTAATTCCATTTTAGTCGCCAATTCTACTACTTTCAGCGACGAAAAATCCAGTTTTAGTCGCCAAATCTGCTTTTTGTTGTAGTGTATCAAGGATGGTGAATTATGTAATTAGTTTTACATTTGGTTGTTCTAGGAATTCTTGGCTCCACCCCTGTTCCTATTGACATCTTGGAGTTAGCAATCAATTAGCAAGGTACCAACCGAGAGACAAAAAGAGAAAATTCCATGTTAACACAAATGGCCCAACACAATGTGAAATCACAGTTGTAAGGTTGATGTAACTGTGCTAACTTAAACGGCTAATGGAATACATGTACACACACTAGCAATGATGCTTTTGGATATCCTCATGCTACCTTTAAAAAATGCTTCAAAGTGCCATCCAGTAGACAACGCAACAAAGAAAGAACAAAAGGGTCCCTTGCCAACCACTCTCAAAGCACACCAGTCACCAAAACCACACACTACCTACCGCCACTTAGACAAGATTTTCAAACAAATGAGCAAATTAAGAAGCAAAGTACAGCAGAAGCACAAAATGAAAAAAAAGAAAAGAAAAAAAAAAAACAATCTAAATGACACACAAGGACAAAGGCAGCCATCAAACCCACAATCTTGAGATCAAAACAGAGCAGCAAGTAAACTCCTTTGCTGATTGCTGTTCTTAGACTTTGATTTATTATTCAACTCTACCTCAACAATTTCCCTATGGGACCTCTTCATTCCCGTCGAAATCAATGCCCAAATTCATATTTTATATACATATACATACGAATTCTTTCCTTTATCTTCTGAATTTTTTTTCTTTTTTTTTTAATATCATAAATCATGAATCAATATCATCAAACAATAAATAAAAAAAAAAAACCAAAATCACAGTCATTCGTCGATGGCGATGGGTGGGTCGATTTGGGGCTGGGTTTATGTGAAGATATGCGAATGGAAGAAGAAAAGCCTAGAGCCTGAAATTAGGGGAAGAGAGACAGAAAGACAGAGAAGGAAAAATAGAGAAGACATACCTGGGGTAATGCTCCAATGGCGGATTGGCGGTGGTGCTCGTGTGCGATTGCGGTAATGCTCCTGTACCCGACGGCAATGGAGACAAAAGCGAGCGAGAGAGAGAGAGCCAAAGGAGGGCAGACGTGTGAGAGAGAGAGTGAGAGACGCATGTGTGAGTGTATTTTTTAAACCCTAGTTTATTTTTTTTCTCGACAAACATTTTTAATCGCCAATAATAAATAAAGGCATTTTTTGGCTGACAAATTAATTTTTATTAATTCCTCCAAAATTTGAAATTCTCCCTCTAAAACTTTTTAATTACAATTGCCAACTAAAATTTAGTCGCCAAAAATAAAATAAATACCGACTAAATTATTTTTTGTAGTTAAAAATTGTACATTTAGGGGCCAAATATTTTTGTCACCTAGAACCTTATTTCCAATGACTAAAACTTAATTAGTCGCCAATAGTAAAATAAATACCAACAAAAAAAAAAAATTAGTAGCTACAGATTATACATTTTGGGACCATTTTTTTGGTCTCCCAAAACCTTATTTTCAATGACTAAAACACAATTAGTCGCCAAAAATAAAATAAATACCGACTAAATTATTTTTAGTTGCTAAAATGTGTACCTTCGCCAACCAAAAAATTTTTAGTAGCTAAAGTGTGTACCTTTGGAAACTAAATTTTTTTTGGTCACCGAAAGTGTGTTTTCCTGTGGTGCAAATTCAAGGCTTTCAAAAAATAAAAAAAAAGTTACAAATTGTTTAAAAAAACCTCTATTTTTTTAGCCAAATAAGCTATAAAAATATCAAATAAATTATAATTTAAAATTAAAACCAAATAAACTTAGTCACACAATAAAATAAAATATAATATAATATATTTTTATATAATAAGTATAACATTATTCAAGAAAAAATGCACAAACTATAAAATCTGAAAATTAAAAGCAAATCTTATTGAAATTTTGAAATATGAAACCATGGAAATTACAAAACATAAAATGCATAAGTAATATTATAACCATATGCATCCTCCAGAAGAAGAAGAAACTTACAATGAAAATTTGTTACTTACTATATTGCGAATAAATATGCACATTTTCTCAATAGCCTCTGTCATCCATATTTATGCAATTGATAAATATAGATTTTAAAACCATTGAACTGCGACCGCATAGATTGGCGATTTATTTTATAAAAATCCAGTTAGATTAAATAAGCATATACTAAAATTTTAGAAATTAACATAATTGTTAAATGCATAATAGAAACAAGGGTGCGTGAGACTAGTGATTAGAATTGATCTTTATAAAAAAGTATGAACCGCAGTGAAAAAATTTATGAATTGAATTCTTCACAATTGCTCCCTTTACCAACAGTTGCAACACTTGATGAATACCAACTTTAATTTGATTTGAATCCAATGAGTACAAGAGAGAAGATTTATGGGAGATGTGAATTACTTCCCATAATTTATGGTACACAATTTAAAAATTTTAAAATTGATAGTCATAAATTATGAGAAAATTAGAAATTTTTTTATTTTTTTTAATGATTAGATGACACACTTTTGAATTTTGAAATAGGTTAGTATACTTTCCTTTTAAATTTTATAAATCATTAAATAGTTATATTTTTTTGTTGAAAGAGTGTTACCCAATAGAATTTTTTAATAATAAATAAAAATTAATCAAGAAATTTAGTATGTGGGTTTGGAAATAAATAAAAATAAAAATAATTTTGATATTCTTAAAATTTAATTTTGAAAGCTTACTATATTGAATTTTGAAAGGAGCATTATTATAAATTTTGAAAAAGATTTGTATATTAGTTGTAGCATAGATAATGTGACCATTTGAAAGGTTTTACAAATTTTAGATTCTATTGAATTGTTTATGATATTTAATGACATATAATTTTAAATCTTTAAAAGGAAAAATATATATATTTTTAAAAATCGTAAATTATGAAATGACAAACTTATGGTGAAAATTTTTATCAATTGAATTATTTACAATTGCTCCCATCACCAACAGTTACAAATACTTGATGAACACCGACGCTAATAATTTGGCTTGAATCCAATAGGTGCAAAAGAGAAGATTTATGGGAGATGTGAATTGCTTCTCATAATTTGTGATATACAATTTTAAATTTTTAAAATTGATTTAGTGTTCTTTCCTTTTAAAGTCATAAATTATGAGAAAAAAAAATTAGATTTTTTTTAATAGTTAGATGGCACACTTTCAAATTTTGAAGTGGGTTAGTATACTTTCCTTTTAAATTTCATAAATCATTAATTAGCTATATTTTTATGGGAAAATTATTTATAAGTCCTATTAGGGAGACTTATGCTATATATGGTCTTATTAAAAAACTTATGTTCCCATAAGTCTTGTGGAAAGTTTGTTGACACATTTACCCTCAATATTAGTTGTTAATATCATAAATAATAGTAAAACTATATATAAAAAATTGAATGTTACCATAGATCATATCTATATAAACGTAACGTAACATGACACCTACATAAACATAACGTGACACCTGTACGTAACGTTGTTGTGGGAATTGAAAAATATTTATCTTAAATCAATTTTATACAATAATATTGAAAGCAAAATAGATTCTTTTTAAATAGGTTTTCACAATTCAATATAAACTATACATACAAATATATAACAGAATAAGTAAAAGATGAAAGAATTCAGAAAGTAGCCTGTGTGATTGTGAGAGGCACGTCAAAGACGCTGTCCTAAAGTCGTTATGCGCTCCCTCCGTGCAGGTTCTAACGATCACAAACGACTCCAAGATTAGGAATGGCAACGAGGCGGGGCGGGCGGGGCCGGGGATCGCACTCCCCGTCCCCGATCCCCGATGGTAGAATTTTCCCCGGTCCCGATCCCCGACGGGGAACCTATCACTGCCCCCACCCCCGCCCCCAATGGGGATCGGGTTTCCCCGACCCCGAGCATTCCCCAGCTAAAAAAAAAAAAAAAAATTCAGAAAATACAACTCATCAACAACAACAGCAACAACATCATCTAAAAACAGACCTGAAACAAAATTATTAATGGTCTGAAACAACATCCGAAAATACAACAACATCATCCGAAAATACAACATCAGAAAATACAACATCATCAGAAAATACAACTCATCTGAGACAGATCTGAAACAGATCTAAAAAAAAAATTATGAATCAGATCTGAGACAGATCTGAAATAGATCTGAAAAAAAAAGATCTCATCTGTGGTGGTCGAGGCTCGTCGAGAGAGAGGGAGTGGATGAGAGTTGCGATGTGGTGGTGCGAGGCTCAGCGGTGGTGGTGGATCTGAGAGAGAGAGAGAGAGAGAGAAGTCAGTGAGGTAGAGAGAAATGAGAGGCGGAGACGGGTAGAGAGAAATGAGAGCCGAGAGAGACTGACCTGGTTTATATATATATATATATATATGTAAGGGTAAAATTGTAATTTAACATCAGGGATAAAACCGGGCCGAGGATCGGGGACGGGGCCAGGCTGGGTACCGGACTGGAACACTTATGCCCGTCCCCGGCCCGAATCTGTTCGGGGATTGATTTTTAATCACCATCCCCGTCTCGTCGGGAGTATTTTTCGAGAAAAACCCGCTCAATTCGGGATCGGGGGATCGGGTCCCCATCGGGCCGGTTTTAAATTGCCATCTCTATCCAAGATACAACCCAAGAATCCACAGGAATCTAATACAATGCACAGTTGTACTAGAAGAATTTGCCAAGAATGTATCAATTGCCTAGAAAATATGAAATATAAAATACTGTAAAGAGAAGAAGGAGAGAGAGAGAGATCAGAGTACGTTGTATATCTTTTCTCAATTAGAGTCCTATTTCAATAGGCTCTTTGGTATCTGTTTGGAACAGACACACCTTTTGATATAAAACCAAAACCAAAACCAAATTTAAAATTCAAATAAATAAGGCTATAAAAGGAAATAAATAAATAATAAAATATAATAATAATTAAAAATAATTAAAGTTTTGAAGCTTTTAGGAAATCTCCAACAATCCCCCACAAGATTCAAAACTTTGTAAAATAGTCAAATAATAAAAATAAATAAATAAATAAATAAAAATAATATGGGCAACTTTAAAACCATACAATGGGTGTAGGTGTTTTTCAAACTTGAACCTCACTTAGTGTTAACAGTTTCATTCTGAAAGAATCTTAGTGAACTAGGTCTTGAACTAAATCCTTTTACCAGAATTCAACATGTCACACATATGGTATGATACATAACTATGGCGCGGGTTAGCACTATTAGCATCCATGTGCTCAATCTTGATTCTCATGAGAGTTTTAGGAAATAGCCCTATTTCCACGGTCGCGGCTTCACGACGCTCTCACTTAGATGAATCCTCCAAAGATAGAAGTGACGGATGTCTATCTTGCGAGAGTTTGCCCGCCTCAGATTCATTTAGAGTAAAAACTCTTTCTTAACCATCACATTTACATTAGCACTAATATCTTAGGGATGAGCAGGAGAATATAATTTAATAAAGTCTCTTTCTTTAAAGTGCTGGAATACAAGTCACACTATAAGGATTGTTCCTACTCATTGAACTTCCTTCATGGGATCTCCAATCACAGAAGTCGGGTTACTTCCTTAGTTGACTCCTTATGGGCTTAGACCCATCCCCCTCGATAAATCTAAGACTACACTCTTAGATAAACCTTTTGTTAACTGATCAGCAATATTCTTTTCAGATTTCACAAAATTCAAAGATACAACATTTTTATTCACCAAACTTTTAATAGATTTATACCTCACTTGCATATGCCTATTCATCTTTTTATTAGTATGTGCTTGTCTCGCAAGTTCTATTACAGCTCTATTATCACAATGTATAGAAATAGCAGGTATAGGATTTTTCACAAGTGAAATATCAAGGAGTAAATTTTTAATCCACTTAGCTTCAATACACGTAGTGTCTAAGGCTATAAGTTCTGATTCTTTTGTACTTCTAGAGATAAGGGTTTGTTTTGAAGAACCCCATGATATTGCTGCTCCACCTAACATAAATATATACCTAGTAGTAGACTTAACATCTAAGTTATCTGTTATCCAATTAGTATCGCTATAACCTTCTACCACATTAGGAAAACCACTAAAGCAAAGTGAATAATTTACAATTCCTCTTAGATATTTAAAAACTCTTTCCACAGCAATCCAATGATCTTTACTAGGATTATGAGTATGGCTACTTAATCTCCCAACAACATAGGCAATATCAGGTCTAGTCTTATTAGCAATATAGAGGAGTGATCCAATAATTTGAGAATATCTAAGTTGAGATGTAGGTACACCATTATTTTTCTTCAAATTCATGCTAGGATCAAAAGGAGTTGAAATAGGTTTGAGATTATAATAATCAAACTTTTTTTAACATTTTCTCTAGGATTCTAGATTGATTCAATGTAATACCTTTGGTTGTTTTCTCTAATTTCATACCCAAAATTATATAAGCTTCTCCTAAATCTTTCATATCAAATTTTGAAGATAAATAAGATTTCACATTTTTAATTATCTCTAAATTTGTTCCAAATAATAAGATATCATCAACATATAAACACAAAATAATACATTCCCCACTATCTTCTTTATAGTATACACATTTGTCATGTTCATTGATCTTAAAACCAAATTCTAGAATTATCTTATCAAACTTTCCATGCCACTGTTTAGGAGCTTGCTTAAGTCCATACAAAGATTTAACCAACTTGCAAACTTTATGTTCTTGTCCTTTAACCACAAAACCTTCAGGTTGCTCTATATAAATTTCTTCATCTAAATCTCTATTCAAAAAAGCAGTTTTAACGTCCATTTGATGAATTTCTAAATTATAAATGAATGCTAGAGCAATTAAGATTCTAATGGTTGTGATCCTAGAAACAGGTGAATATGTATCGAAACAATCTATTCCTTTCTTTTGTGTAAATCCCTTAGCTACTAATCTTGCCTTATATTTTTCTATACTTTCATTAGGTTTTAATTTCTTTCTAAATACCCATTTGCAACCGATAGCTTTACTCCCAAGATGTAGGTTAGTCAACTCCCAAGTATTATTTTGAAGAATAGATTCAAACTCACTATTAATGGCTTCCTTCCAAAATGGTGCATCTAAAGATGATATAGCTTCTATAAAAGTATTTGGTTCTCCCTCAGTTAAAAAAGTATAAAAATCATCTCCAAAGGTTTTCTCTATTCTAGTTCTCTTACTTCTTCGAGGTTCTATATTTAGAAGTTCAGAATCATCTCTCAAAGGAATAACACTAGTACTAGCAGTAGAAGTTCTATTTACAACCTGATTTGAGATCCGAGTTTTATATGGGCAAATATCTTCAAAAAATGTAGCTTCACGAGATTCAATTATTGTATTATTAGTAATTTCACTAATTTCAGAATTTATTACTAGAAATCTATTAGCACTACTATTTTGAGCATATCCTAAGAAAACAGTATCCACAGTTTTAGGTCCTATTTTCTTACGTTTAGGTTTTGGAATTGCTACTTTTGCTAAACACCCCCACACTCTTAACATTTTAAGATTAGGTACTCGTTTTTTCCAGATTTCATAAGGTGTTTTATCATTGTCATTTACAATTACTTTATTTAATATAACACAAGCAGTGAGTATTGCTTCCCCCCACAAGCTCTCCGGTAAACCAGAACTAATAAGCATTGCATTTATCATATCCATAAGAGTTCTATTTTTTGTTTCAGCTATCCCATTAGATTGTGGAGAATAAGGTGGGGTTACTACATGAATAATTCCATGTTCTTCACAAAAAATACTAAGGGTTCCTACATTATATTCACCTCCTCTAAGTTTTTTAATCTTTCTTTCTAATTGATTTTCTACTTCAGCTTTATAAATTTTAAATTTACTAAACACTTCATCTTTGGTTTTAATTAAATATAAGTAACAAAACTTAGAACAATCATTTATAAAGGTTACAAAATACTTATTTCCTGCTCTAGTTAGTGGTCTATTAGAATCACAAACGTCACTATGTATAAGGTCTAAGAGTTGTGAATTTCTTTGTACAGATTTATAAGCTTTCTTAGGTTGTTTTTCTTGCACACATATTTCACATTTGCGTTTAACATCAATAGATGATTTAGGTACTAATCCTAAATTCATCATTTTCCTAATTTTTCTTAAATTCACATGTCCAAGTCTTTTATGCCATAAATCACAAACTTCAATATTGAAAATATTATGAGAGATATAATTAACTTCAAAAGATACATTCAATTTAAATAAACCATCACATACAAAACCTTTACCAATAAAAATATCATTTTTACTTATTACAATTTTATTCGATTCCATTACAATTTTGTAACCTAATTGTACTAAACACGATCCACTAATAAGATTTCTTCTAACTTCAGGAACATATCGCACATCTCTCAAAGTTAAGATTTTTCCAGAAGTCATCTTCAAATCTATATCTCCAATGCCAAGTATTGGTGCAATTGATCCATTTCCCAAAGTTACACTTCCTCCACTTGATTTCTGGAAAGTTTTAAAATAAACACAATCAACACACACATGTATATTAGCCCCAGAATCTAACCACCAATCTTGATATTCAAAAGTAGAATTAATTTCAGGATTATACCTAAAAGATGGTCCGGCAATTTCTTCTTTTCCCAAAACCATATTCACTTGAGCATTATGACCTTGATTTCTTTGCTTATTGTTGAACCTTGGTTTATACTCATCAGTCTTCTTAAAAAAACAATCCTTAGCATAATGATTGGTTCTTCCACATACATAGCACAACCTCTTGCCACTCCCTTGTTCCTTAAAATTATTAGCATTGGCTTGGTAGTTGTTATTATGGTGTTTGCCATTTTGACCTCTAGATTTAAACTTAAGGTTGTTCTTGAAAATTTTACCTTTAGGTTGAAAGTTATTGTTGGAACTATTCTTATTCGCATTCTCCACCACATTTACCTTAGGCGTTTTCTCTTTTCCAGTGTTTAGATTTGATCTATGTTTCTCTTCCACCCTAAGTGTATTGATTAATTGAGTTAATGACAGACCTCCTTGTTTGTGCCTAAGACGCTTAGCAAAGTCATTCCAAGATGGAGGTAATTTATCGATTAGGCAAGACACTTTAAACTCCTCACTTAAAGTTGTCCCTTTCTTTTCTACTTTTCTAAGTAGTTCTTGAAACTCATGAATTTGGTCTCCTACAAGTATGCCATCTTTCATTTTATACCCATTAAAATTAGAAACAATGAACCTATCAATACCAGCATCTACAGTTCCATATTCGGCCTCTAAGGGTTTTCCATAGTTCTTTTGTAGTCGAGGTGGTTGACTGATATACATCATATAAATGGTCAGATAACACACTAAGGATTCTATTATAACAATGAAATTCGATTTGTTCGGGTGACAACCAAGATCCAATAAAATCCTGATCTTCTATGGCAGACATAAGACCCAACACGGTCAACCAATATCTTGTTTGTTTTTTCCATCTTTCAAAATTGTTACCAATAAATTTTACAGGTTTCACACTAACAGTTTCTTCTAAATTAGCCATAAAAATTAATTAGTTAAGGTACAAGAGAGTAGACAATTATAAAATCTGTAAGAGACAACAATGAAACAATCACAAATGTTATTAAATTTGAAATTGAAAAATTAATTGCCAACAATTTAGGTATAGAAAAAATGTGACAAATTTTATACAGAACAAATCTATACATAACAATTTATAACATGAACAATGTCAATTAAATATCATGAATCTAAACAACATAATTTATCATGTAAAAATTTTTGATTTAAAAAAAAAAACGCAAAGTTACTGTTTGAAAAGTAACTTTGAAAAACGCAAACTACACAATGTGATCAATGTTTGAATTTGAAAACAGTAACTTTGAAAACGCAAACTACACAACGTTTAAAAACAAAGTTACACCGTTTCCCAAAAAAAAAAAACACAAGTGAATAAATAGATTTTAAACACAAAAAATTGCGTGAGTGAGTCCTGTTTAATTAAACACAAACAGATTTGAAATGAAATTAACAAACAGTTTATTTATAAACACAAATAATTAAACAGATTTAAAAAAAAAAAAATGATTTGTTCAAGACCAACAAGTACAATTATGAAACACAAATAATCAAAAGATTAAATATGTTACAGACATAACGACTTTAGATTGTTGTGGGAATTGAAAAATATTTATCTTAAATCAGTTTTATACAATAATATTGAAAGCAAAACAGATTCTTTTTAAATAGGTTTTCACAATTCAATATAAACTATACATACAAATATATAACAGAATAAGTAAAAGATGAAAGAATTCAAAAAGTAGCTTGTGTGATTGTGAGAGGCACGTCAAAGACGCTGTCCTAAAGTCGTTATGCGCTCCCTCCGTCCAGGTTCTAACGATCACAAACGACTCCAAGATACAACCCAAGAATCCACAGGAATCTGATACAATGCACAGTTGTACCAGAAGAATTTGCCAAGAATGTATCAATTGCCCAGAAAATATGAAATATAAAATACTGTAAAGAGAAGAAGGAGAGAGAGAGATCAGAGTACGTTGTATATCATTTCTCAATCAGAGTCCTATTTAAATAGGCTCTTTGGTATCTGTTTGGAACAGACACACTATAGCGACCCCGGTCTTTTCTCTTTAGATTATTGTATCCGGACTTAGGTTCCGTGGATCCTGTCATTATTTAATGGTTGTTGTTGTCCTTTAAATCTCTTTGTATTTGAAGTATAGGTTGTGTTGGGCAGGTCTGTTACAGGTTGGTTGAATTTAGATGCCAATAGGTGATGCCCAGATTTTGGCCTTCACGCTCGAGCGGAGGTTTTAACGCTCGAGCGGGCCCTTCGTTGTTGTTTCTCCGCTTGAGCGGGAGTTTTGACGCTCGAGCGTGATTTTCCATCTCCCAGTACTTTAAATCTGCAGATCGTCCGCTCGAGCGGTAGTTTTTACGCTCGAGCGTGATCCCCTGTTTTTGTTCCTCCACTCGAGCGGAGAGTTTGACGCTCGAGCGGGTGTCATCGCCTGCAGAACTTCTGGAAGTGTGCAATCGACGCTCGAGCGGCTTTCTTCACGCTCGAGCATGAGTCTGTGTCTTACGCTCGAGCAGGGATTTCTACGCTCGAGCGTAGAGTCGACTACATCAGTCCGTGATTTCACTTTTTGAATCACTTTTTGACCTAAATTTTTCCTTCTTAACTTTTAAAACCACCCCTTGAGAGTTTCTTTCTCTTTCTCTCTCTCTAAACTCGTCTTCTCTCTTAGAATTGATCTACCTAGGGTGAGTATCTAACCTAGGTCTTTTATTAAAAAGTTAGAGTGAGTTGAGGGCTTCGTTTTAATCTGAGAAACTTTGGATTTGGAGCACGTTGGTCTTTGGTCTTCATCTCCATCTTCTTCAAATGGGTTATTTTCTTCAAGGTAGGGATTTCCTACTCCATTTTATACGCTTTGTTCTAAGTTTTGGTATTTTGATAGGTTGGGGACACTTTGGAAATTTTGGGAAAAACCCTAGTTGAATTAATAAATTGATTTGAGTAATTAATTTAAGGAAATTGGGGAATTTGGTTAAATCCATGAAATTGGGGAATTTATTGATTTAATGGTATAGTTGGATAATGTAAATCACTCGCCTATTGAATTGTTGGTATATTTATTTTCCAAGTCTAGAAATGACTGTTTTGGGCTATCGGTGGAGGATAGTCGTGCTTGTTGTAGACACTGCATGTGGATTAGGGATAACTGAAACTAATCATTGATTAAGTCATCAATTTTGACTGCTGAATTAATACAGACATTGTGTGTATTGATTGTGTGTTGTATATGTTATGTGTTTGCATACATTGTTTTGTGTGGGAGGAGATAGGGGATGTACTCCACGGTTTAGGGGAAGATAGGGGACGGACCTCTAAACCGGATTTTGTTTGGGAGGAGATAGGGGATGGACTCCATTAGCCACACTTTTGTGTGTGCTTATTTATATTGAAGTGTTTTATTGATACAGCACTAAAATGTGTATCAAACTGGAAGTATGAAGTGTTTGATTTGAGCCTGAGTCTCGTCTGTTTGTTGACACTGGATGAATGTGAATATATTATGTATGGTTCACTGTTGTAAGATTGGCCAGGTTCTGAGCCATATTGATTATCTTGGTTAACCATCTATTGAATACCATAGCTTTATTCATTGTTTATAATTGGTTTAGTATATTTCTACTGGGCTGTGGCTCACCCTTTATGGGAACATCATTTTCAGGTCCAGGTGATAAGCTACCTCCCAGAACTTAGCTTGGAAGGATTTGGATTTTGAAGACTATTTTTTTTTAGTTGTTTGTTTTATTTGATAAATAATCAAGCCTAGGGCTTTATTTGTATTTGAGTTAGAACTCATATTTTGTGTCCAAGTGTTGGCTTGGAAAGATGTAAGCCCATAAGGCATTTAATTTGATGTTACATGTAATGTTTTTTTATTTTATTTAGTAATACTCTGATGAATGAATGAATAAATTGTTTTCTTTAAATAATGCATGTCAATGTTATGTATATTATGGGTTTAATTTTGAGGGCGTGACAACTTGGTATCAGAGCGTACCGGGTTTGAATACTTTGGGTACGTGGGAAGTGATTAGTATCACAATGGGTTCGTCTCGTTTGATAGAGACTTAGTGTAATGTTAAATGCTTACGTGATAACATGTTTATGTGACTATGTGGGTATGGAATGTAGTTCCTAGGATGGTGATTGGACCCTTGAGTTTCTAGTAGTCTTGTTGGAAAGGCACTTGATCACTGCTGCTTCCAACCGGAACTATAGCAATGCATTGGGACTATCATTATCTAGGAATGAAATTCGTAGGTGCTTATGTGATTATGTGGAATGAATTATTGTTGTCCTATGCATTAGGACGCGAGTGTTTAGTTTCGGCACATTTATTAATGTGGTAACGTCTTTGTTTCCTTTATTAGGATGTCAGGACGAGGACGAGGACGCGGTAGGCGTGGTAGGCCGGGTAGGCAGGAGGTACCTGTGCCAGAGGAGATTCCAGCAGTTCAGGAGGGAGTTGGCCAGGCCAATGTGGCCGAGCCAGTAGGCCAGCAGGCTATGGGCGCTCTAGCCCGAGAGATAGCAGGGGCATTCAGGGAGTCAGTAGGCATTCTCAGAGCCGAGAATCAAGCTCGGGATGTTGCTGCAGATGCAGGATCTTCCTTTCTGAAGAGGGAGTTCTTCCGGTCTAATCCGGATGAATTTGTGGGTGATCCTAAAGAGCTGCTTAAGGCAGATGAATGGCTCGAACAGACAACGAAGACGTTTGAGATGCTTGGCATCGAAGACGAGGGGTTGAAGGTGACCTTGGCATCTTTCCAGTTGAAGGGGGATGCGGGTCAGTGGTGGAAGTTCACTAAGGGTCGTATAGGAGGTACATGGGAGGCTTTTGTGAATGCTTTCCAGGAGAAGTTCTTATCTCCAGCAGTTAGGGAGAAGCTAAGAGACCAGTTCTGCCAGCTTAAGCAGTCGAGTTCTTCAGTGGCCGAGTTTGAGGCTGCATTTACTAGCTTGTCCAGGTTTGCACCTGAGTTGGTGGCGTCTGAGGAACGCCGTTGTATCGAGTTTGAGAAGAAGTTGAGGCGTGGTCTCAAGCTGCGAGTTGGGGGAACTATGATTCGGGATTATGGGCGTATGGTTGATGCTGCAGCCTATATGGAGATCATGATGCAGGAGGAGGAGGAAGGGCAGAAGGGCTTCAAGAGGAGTCAGGATGGTCAGAGTGATGGTAGGAGACAGAAGGGTTTTAATCCTCAGCAGTCTCAGAGTAGCTTTTCTAGATCGACTTTTCCTGTGCCGAGCGCTAGTTTGGGAAAAGGCAGTCAAGGAGACATTACCTGCTTCAAGTGTGGCCAGCTGGGCCACAAGTCTCCAGTTTGTCCTCAGAGGGGAGGAGTGCAGAGAGCAGCATCATCTTCGGCTCGATCTCAGAGCCAGAGTCAGGGTAGAGGCCAGCCACTCTCGTGTTATCAGTGTGGTCAGCCGGGGCATATGAAGAGGTATTGCCCGCAGTTGGGTAGCACACCTGGTGCATCTGGTTTGAGACCGATTCAGGGTCAGCAGCCAGCTCAGTCGGGTCAGGCCTCGAGGGCCAATCAGAGGGCTTCATCGTCCCAGTCGGTGCAGCAATCTTATGCTCCTAGGGGTGAGCAGGTTGATCAGAGGTCGTCTGGGCGCGTGTATGCTGTTACCGCGCAGGATCTTGTGCCGGCACCATCAGTTGTGATAGGTACCTTCTTGTTTTGCAACTCAGTTGCTAATGTTTTGATTGATATAGGTGCATCTCATTCCTTTGTGTCTGCTGCATTTGCATCTGTTTTGGAGTTGGAGTTAGCACAGTTAGCATCTCCTATTTGTGTAGTGTCGCCTCTTGGGGGTGAATTGATTTTGAAACAAGGTGTTAGGGATTGTGATATAGAGGTTGATTATCATAGAATCCCATTTTCCTTTGTAGTTATGCCTATGAGAGGTTTCGATGTTATTTTGGGTATGGACTGGTTATCGTCATACCGGGCAGTTATTGATTGCTACCACCAGAGAGTCACTTGTTGTACCGTGAATGGTGAGTGTTTTCATTTTCTGGGGGACCTTGTTGGTAGTGTTTTGCCACCGGGGTATGTTCTGCGAGGACGAAGTGAGCTTAGTGGTCTACTTGCTAACCTTTCGATTAGTGAGGATGGTGAGACGCAGATTGTGTTGCCAAGGGTGGTTTGTGAGTACTCGGACGTCTTTCTCGAGGATCTTGTTGGTTTGCCACCGCATCGGGAGATTGAATTCTCTATTGACTTAGTGCCCGGCACGGTGCCGATTTCTATGGCACCTTATCGTTTTGCCCCAGCCGAGTTAGTTGAGTTGAAGATTCAGCTCCAGGAGTTACTAGACAAAGGCTATATACGTCCTAGTGTTTCGCCTTGGGGAGCACCGGCCCTCTTTGTTAAAAAGAAAGGTGGTGCTTTGAGACTTTGTATAGATTACCGGAAATTGAATCGGGCAACGGTTAAGAATAAGTACCCTATGCCTCGTATAGATGATCTGTTCGATCAGTTGAAAGGTTCCCGTTGTTTCTCGAAGATAGACTTGAGATCGGGTTATCATCAGTTGAGAGTCAGGGAGGAGGATATTCCGAAGACGACATTCCCTACACGGTATGGCCACTATGAGTTTTTGGTGATGCCATTTGGGCTCACCAATGCACCGGCAGTATTTACGGATTTGATGAACCGGATTTTCAGGGAATTTTTAGATCGTTTTGTAGTCGTCTTCGTGGACGACATCCTTATCTATTCGCCTTCAGAGGAAGAGCACGAGGAACACTTGAGAGTGGTGCTTGAATTACTAAGAGCCCATCAGCTTTATGCTAAGTTTGGGAAGTGTGAGTTCTGGCTAGAAGAGGTGAAGTTCTTAGGCCATGTGGTTTCGAGGGAAGGGGTGTCTGTTGATACATCCAAGACGGAGGCAGTGCAAGATTGGGCACAGCCTAAGAGTGTGTTTGAGATCCGCAGTTTTCTGGGATTAGCTGGGTATTATCGCCGTTTTGTAAAGGATTTCTCCAGGTTAGCTTCGCCTTTGACTAGATTGACTCGGAAGGGAGTCAAATTTGTTTGGAGTGAGATTTGTGAAAAGTCGTTCCAGGAGTTGAAAGTTAGACTGACCACTGCTCCAGTCTTGATTATTCCGGAGAGAGGGTTGGGTTATGCAGTCTATTGTGACGCCTCACGAGAGGGTCTTGGTTGTGTGTTGATGCAAGAAGGAAAAGTGGTTGCCTATGGCTCACGTTAGTTGAAAGTTCACGAGAAGAATTACCCTACGCACGATTTAGAGTTAGCAGCTGTGATATTTGCCTTGAAGATTTGGAAACATTATCTTTACGGTGAGAGGTTCGAGGTATTCTCGGATCATAAGAGTCTGAAATATCTATTCACACAGAAAGACTTGAACTTGAGGCAGAGGAGGTGGATGGAATTTATTGAGGATTATGACTTTGAATTGCATTATCATCCGGGAAAGGCCAATGTGGTGGCCGACGCCCTTAGCAGGAAACCTGTTGGTGACATAGCTAGTATAGCCATCCGAGAGTGGGAGATGTTAGGGGCACTTGGAGAGTTTGATTTGCTTCTAGGCGAATCCGTTGAGGCTGCGACCTTGTTTTCTGTTGTTGCGCAGCCTACACTTGTGACTCGAGTGTTAGAGGCTTAGAGGGGCAACCTTGAGGTAGAATCCCTCCGTGAGAAGATTTCTAGTGGGAAGGTTGAGAAGGGTTTGACGGTGTATCCCGACCTCAGTGTGAGATACCGAGACCGTCTGTTTGTGCCGGAGTCTTGTCAAGAGGAGGTACTCCGAGAGTTTCATCATTCACGCCTTGCGGTGCATCTAGGAGGCACTAAGATGTATCGGGATTTGGGTCGCCAGTTCTGGTGGCGGGGTATGAAGAGAGATGTGGCAGCTTTCGTATCTAAGTGCCTTACTTGTCAACAAGTGAAGGCCGAACATCAGAAGCCAGCGGGTTTGTTGCAACCTTTACCTATTGCCGAGTGGAAGTGGGAACACGTCACTATGGACTTCGTTGTGGGTCTTCCGAGGACTCATGTAGACCGGTTGACTAAGTTGGCGCACTTCATTCCTATGCGCGTTAGAGATTCAGTAGACTATCTTGCCGACTTGTATATTCGGGACATAGTGAGGTTACACGGGGTTCCAGTGACGATCGTCTCAGATAGAGATCCTCGTTTTACTGCCAGGTTGTGGCAGAGCTTGCAGAGCGCCTTAGGCACTAAGTTGACCTTTAGCACAGCTTATCATCCTCAGACTGACGGGCAGTCCGAGCGTACTATTCAGATACTTGAGGATATGCTTTGGGGTTGTGTTCTTGACTTTGGTGGGTCGTGGGAGAGGCACTTGCCTTTGGTGGAGTTTGCCTATAACAATAGTTTCCAGTCTAGTATCGGTATGGCACCATTTGAGGCCTTGTATGGCCGACCGTGTAGATCTCCTGTTTGCTGGGCCGAGGTGGGTGATACACCTTTGCTGGGTCCAGAATTAGTGAGAGAAACGACGGAGAAAGTTGAGCTTATCCGTAAGAGGCTTGTTACAGCCCAGAGTCATCAGAAATCTTATGCCGACCGTAGGAGGAGACCTTTGATGTTTGAGGTAGGTGATCATGTCTTTCTGAAGATATCACCTAGGCGGGGATTGATGAGGTTTGGGAAGAGCGGGAAGTTGTCCCCTCGATTTATTGGTCCGTTTGAGATCCTTGAGAGGATTGGCGAGGCTACTTATCGTTTAGCTTTACCGCCGCAGTTATCCGGAGTACATGACGTGTTTCATGTGAGTATGCTTCGGAAGTATGAGCCGGATCCATCGCATGTATTCGATTGGACCGATTTAGTAGTTGACGAGGATGTCTCGTATGAGGAGAGACTGGTTAGAGTTTTGGACAAGCGGAATCAAGTCTTGCGAGGCAAGACCATTCCTTTGGTTAAAGTTTTGTGGAAACATCATGGTGTGGAGGAAGCCACTTGGGAACGTGAGTTGGAAGTCCGCGAGAAATATCCGGACATGTTTATCGATTTGTAATCTTGTATGTAGATTTTGTAATATTGTCGAACTTTAGAGCTTTATATATATGTTTTAAGCTGTAAAACATTGTGAATGTTTTGGTTAATGGAAATATTTTGGAACTTGCCTCGAAATGGAAGTTTATTTGAACATTGTATGTGTTGAATATATTGAAATTCGTTGAAATTGAAAGAAAATTGCATAGTGATAATGCAGGTTGAAATATATGTTTGTTTTGCATATTATGGCATGCCTCTTTGGTAAAGATGGAATGGCCGGTGTTGGGTCAAGTTGTTTATTATTGTGTTATCATATTGTTGGAATTTGAGAAAAACTTGTTTTCGAAACCTTATGCTTAATTTCGGGGACGAAATTCTTTTAAGGAGGGAAGGTTATAGCGACCCCGGTCTTTTCTCTTTAGATTACTGTATCCGGACTTAGGTTCCGTGGATCCTGTCATTATTTAATGGTTGTTGTTGTCCTTTAAATCTCTTTGTATTTGAAGTATAGGTTGTGTTGGGCAGGTCTGTTACAGGTTGGTTGAATTTAGATGCCAATAGGTGATGCCCAGATTTTGGCCTTCACGCTGGAGCGGAGGTTTTAACGCTCGAGCGGGCCCTTCGTTGTTGTTTCTCCGCTCGAGCGGGAGTTTTGACGCTCGAGCGTGATTTTCCATCTCCCAGTACTTTAAATCTGCAGATCGTCCGCTCGAGCGGTAGTTTTTACGCTCGAGCGTGATCCCCTGTTTTTGTTCCTCCGCTCGAGCGGAGAGTTTGACGCTCGAGCGGGTGTCATCGCCTGCAGAACTTCTGGAAGTGTGCAATCGACGCTCGAGCGGCTTTCTTCATGCTCGAGCGTGAGTCTGTGTCTTACGCTCGAGCGGGGATTTCTACGCTCGAGCGTAGAGTCGACTACATCAGTCCGTGATTTCACTTTTTGAATCACTTTTTGACCTAAATTTTTCCTTCTTAACTTTTAAAACCGCCCCTTGAGAGTTTCTTTCTCTTTCTCTCTCTCTAAACTCGTCTTCTCTCTTAGAATTGATCTACCTAGGGTGAGTATCTAACCTAGGTCTTTTATTAAAAAGTTAGAGTGAGTTGAGGGCTTCGTTTTAATCTGAGAAACTTTGGATTTGGAGCACGTTGGTCTTTGGTCTTCATCTCCATCTTCTTCAAACGGGTTATTTTCTTCGAGGTAGGGATTTCCTACTCCATTTTATACGCTTTGTTCTAAGTTTTGGTATTTTGATAGGTTGGGGACACTTTGGAAATTTTGGGAAAAACCCTAGTTGAATTAATAAATTGATTTGAGTAATTAATTTAAGGAAATTGGGGAATTTGGTTAAATCCATGAAATTGGGGAATTTATTGATTTAATGGTATAGTTGGATAATGTAAATCACTCGCCTATTGAATTATTGGTATATTTATTTTCCAAGTCTAGAAATGACTGTTTTGGGCTATCGGTGGAGGATAGTCGTGCTTGTTGTAGACACTGCATGTGGATTAGGGATAACTGAAACTAATCATTGATTAAGTCATCAATTTTGACTGCTGAATTAATACAGACATTGTGTGTATTGATTGTGTGTTGTATATGTTATGTGTTTGCATACATTGTTTTGTGTGGGAGGAGATAGGGGATGTACTCCACGGTTTAGGGTAAGATAGGGGATGGACCTCTAAACCGGATTTTGTTTGGGAGGAGATAGGGGATGGACTCCATTAGCCACACTTTTGTGTGTGCTTATTTATATTGAAGTGTTTTATTGATACAGCACTAAAATGTGTATCAAACTGGAAGTATGAAGTGTTTGATTTGAGCCTGAGTCTCGTCTGTTTGTTGACACTGGATGAATGTGAATATATTATGTATGGTTCACTGTTGTAAGATTGGCCAGGTTCTAAGCCATATTGATTATCTTGGTTAACCATCTATTGAATACCATAGCTTTATTCATTGTTTATAATTGGTTTAGTATATTTCTACTGGGCTGTGGCTCACCCTTTATGGGAACATCATTTTCAGGTCCAGGTGATAAGCTACCTCCCAGAACTTAGCTTGGAAGGATTTGGATTTTGAAGACTATTTTTTTTAGTTGTTTGTTTTTATTTGATAAATAATCAAGCCTAGGGCTTTATTGGTATTTGAGTTAGAACTCATAAGCCCATAAGGCATTTAATTTGATGTTACATGTAATGTTTTTTTTTTTTATTTAGTAATACTTTGATGAATGAATGAATAAATTGTTTTCTTTAAATAATGCATGTCAATGTTATGTATATTATGGGTTTAATTTTGAGGGCGTGACACACACCTTTTGATATAAAACCAAAACCAAAACCAAATTTAAAATTCAAATAAATAAGGCTATAAAAGGAAATAAATAAATAATAAAATATAATAATAAATAAAAATAATTAAAGTTTTGAAGCTTTTAGGAAATCTCCAACACGTGACACCTACATAAACGTAACGTGACATCTGTACGTAACGTGACACTTACATAAACGTAACGTGACACCTATGATCTATGGCAACATTCAATTTTCTATATAGGAAATTGAATGTTACCATAAATCATATCTACATAAACGTAATGTAACGTGACACCTACATAAACGTAACGTGACACCTATGATCTATGGTAACATTCAATTTCCTATATATTGTGATCAAAATACAGTTGTAAATCATACATATCATATTAAAATTTATAAAGCCCGTAATATTTTTTGACAAAAATATTGAATGAATATAAAAAAAAATACTACTTTTTTTTAAAAAATTGTAACAATTTTACTTGTATCAAACGCTTTATAAAACTCAAATAAAATAACAACAAAATAGCCCAAAACTCTGGTGATACAGCCCACAAAGAAGCACCGAAATACTCCCACTGCCAGCAAACAAATAATTATTCTGTTGTTTATACCCATTAATATATATAATACTACGAAAATAAATAATTATTATGTTGTTTAAGAATTTCAATTTAGTAGTTTGTCCATCAAACAATAAAAGCTAAATAAATTAAGATTCTAAAAATAAAAATAATAATGAATACAGTATTGTAATTTCCCAAAAATTGTGGAATTTTCGGACCCCCCTTCCCTGGTTGGTAATGGGTCACCCAAAGCTTTTTTTTTTTTTTTTCTTTTGACTTCACTCTCTATCACTTTTCTTGCTTGCTTTTTCCATCTAGCCAATGACATCTGCCCGCATAGTCTTCGTTTTGATGAACCAATTTCTAGAGCCTTCAAAGCTTACAACATCTTGAAAGTGCTTAAAAAGTTTAACTATCCTTGGCAACAACCATAATTTATCTCACAATAGATTCTAACACCTTCAGATTTTAACACATTCAAACTACTGATTTATAGGCTGATAAATAATACAAGTCTAATTTATGGTGAGTTTCATGAATTTAAAATTTTGAATTATAGTAAAGTAGTTTCTAATCAAGCTGTTAGGTTTTATTCTTGGCAATCCCGTTTGACAAAACTCCTTTGAGTTGTAATTTTATTCGCACTTTTTATTTCAGTGAGACTATGAGTGTTTAGATGCGAATCCAACCCGAATTGTGCATTTCAGAGAAGTTTGTGATGCTAATACTTTCAAGATTGCCACTTCGCTGATTATGACGGGGATCGAGCTTGTTAAAATTAACTCATTTATGTGAACGCGAAAATTGAAAATAAATTAAAATATTAACAAGCCAGGCGACCCACGTCAACCAGAGCAATCAAAATTAACTCATTTATGTGAACGCGAAAATTTTATTGAAAAATAATAATAATATTGTCCTACGGAAAATGGCAGAGCTAGTTTTGTTCTAACAAAGATCAGGAAATTGATATCTAAATTCAAGGGAAGAAGCCCAAAAGCAGACTAGTCTTTGTCAAAATTTCCAGGGCATATAAACTCAGTTCAACTAAAACAAAAGAGAATCCCAACTACTATAGTTTTGGACCTAAAGCCTGACCTATCACTTAACAAAGAGGAGGATGTGGCTGGAACTCGATTGCAAATAACAGAGCACTCTTAACGTATCATCAAGCCCTGCACTGCTTGTGTGGCTTCTTCTGTTATCTTGTTAGCTTGAATGGTGCCTAATTACATTAGTTATAGGTGTTGAGCTTATCAATTTTGCCCTTGGATCCTTGTGAAATGACATATTTAGAACCAATATCTCCAATCTACTGCCGGCCATCTAGTGCAAATGATGAGTTGCCAAGGAGCTACGGTTAACTGCGATATTATCTACTGGGTAATAAAGAGCAGGTGAGTTGCTACTAAAGTAAGAGTGGATGAAGTAGTAAAGCGGGATAAACATGGATAGCCTATAACTATACATGGTTTTTTGTGGTCTAGGATTGGAGCAAAGAGATTAAGTAGGCACAGTTAGAAAGCAACACGCTCAAGCCTTTATGGAGAAATAGGTAGTAAAGGAACTCTTCTTTGCGGTGAGCGGTACGTCTAAGCTCCGGGAGTCGCAGTCGACAGTAATAATTAAAGAGCCAAGTTTTTTTTTTTTTTTTTTTTTTTTATGAACAGGAGCCAAGCTTGATAGATAGATTATTGTTTCCGTCAAGACAGAGAGCTAGAGACTTGGGTCTATTAATCCAATACATAAATGATCTTTTGTTAACATTAGTGAAAGTAAACTATAACAGGACTTCATTACATTATTCTATGCCAGAGTTCTTTTCCTCTCCTCACCCAAACCATATTTGAGAGATCCCCTGATACGCTGTCTCGACTACTTTTCCATTAAGGTCACACAGCCGTTGCCTGTCCAAGCTATATAAAATAGAGGCAAAAGACTCAAGAAGAGTAGTCTGAATGAGTGGACATTGGCAAGCAAATGAAGCACAGGTCTCTGGGTAACTTGAATGCACAAGCTGTAGAACTGAAGCAAACTCAGGAGCTACCCAATAATGGAGAAATGATACTTTGCCAGAAGCCGAATGAGGAATTTGGGCCGGAAAGCTGCTAGTCTAAGGAATCTCCCCAATGTCTATCGCGATACCAATGGTAGCTAAGGTTGTGGCCGCCGACGGTGTGCAAGGTGGCGTGGGTCTTCGGTGACGACGACGGCACTCGAAGTGGCAGCAAGCTGGGTTGGCCTTGTGAGCAACCAACGTTAGCTTTTGGTGTAGCTGCTACGGAGCTTCGTTGGAAAAGAAGACCTATTTTATTGAAGAAGAAAGGAGTTCGGTTGGTGCCTGTAGAGAGAGAGACCTGGAACGGCTATGAGCAAAAAATAGGTGAGATTTGGGGTTTTACACCTATCCTTAAATAGAAAAAAGGGAGGTGTGATGCTGGATTATTCTCAGAATATACTATTTATATATATATATATATATATATATAGATTCGTTGGATTGCCTAACAAGAAAAGGAAAAGTGTGGTTTGTGTGGCCTCTCAAATTATTCTCTCTCTCTATAACGGTTTCTTTAGGATTTGTTTGGCTGCCAGAAAATGGTTGCTAGAGAGAAAATGTGTTCTGGGTGTCTGTGGGAAAATATCACCTAGAGTGAATTTATAAAAAAGCTGAAGGGTTTTCAAACCTTCTAGAAAAAGAAAAAAAAAAGAGTATCTCCTTGTTAAGCTTTTAGCTTTTGTTTGTTTGCAGCGGAAAATAATTAATTTTTCTTGATTTAAAAAAAAAAGAGAGGTCAACTTTTGTGATTTGTTTATTTTCAAGGAAAAGAATTATTATTACTATTATTTTCTTTGGTAGCTTAGTTGGTGCTGTGTGAATTAAATGTCAAGGTTTGGTTGGTAGAGAAAAAAAAAGAAAAAAAAAATTATACTTGTCAATTTATTCGTAAATTCTAGTGCGCCATCAACTTTATCCATAGGCTCTGTCAAGACAACATATTTTTTTAGGACGTGATGCGAAGCAGGGCTGAAGAAATGACAATATGCATGTCCGAGAAAACTAAAATTTCTCATACACGCTAGGGGCAAATGTAAGAGGAGTTAACTTGTGCCCGCTAAATTAATTAGGCCCAATAGTTTAAGGTTGGTGGGCCCTAATTTATCGCAAGTCCAAGATCGGTGAGCTCGGATTTATCGCCATCAAACGGGCCGAATCGCTCTAAGCCTCGAAAGGGTTCGGATCCACGAACCTAGAGGCTTACTCGAGCCCAGACTTAAAAGGGTTCGGATCCATGAACCTAGAGATCCGAAACACTTGGCTTCGAATGGATTCAAACGCAATCTAGAAGTCACTCCGTTAATGAGTCCCAGAACACTTGTGGGCTCGGAGCTTTCTGGGATCTACGCACCAAAACCATGGGCGTAATGGAGTTCGAACAAAGGACCCGATCCCGAGGACGGTGAGTGGAGGTAAATTCACTTTTTGGTCAAACTAGCCTATACCCAGATCGAGGTGGCACGATCTAGGGGGTCCCTAAGACTCGGCAATATTTGCGGCAGGGCGTTCTCTTGAACTACCCCTGACCCTTATCCGGCAGGACCTCTGGGACTACCCCTGACCCTTTGGGATGATTAGGGATCATTGGTTAGGTGTGGCTAAGAAGAAGGGTTCGCTGAGAGGTTGATCTCTTCTTCGAGGGTATTCCTCATCCTCGGAGAGGTCACCTCCTCGGACAAGGTGGCTAGAGAGAATATTTCCCATGTGCCTTGCACATGGGCTCCATCATACATCATGAGGTGCCTATAAATAGCACCCACCCATAGCTTTACAAGTGATGGATTTTGGAGAGACAATTTTTGGGAAAGAACTAATTTTCCTTCTCCATTATCAACCTTGAGAGTGAAAGTGGGAGATCCATGGGAGAGCCTTGCTATTATTCTCTCTCTAGCTACTTTGCCTTTTTCTTCACCCAATCTCTTATCTCCATTATCTCCTTTACTCTCGTGTTCCTAAGTTGAGACTATTAAAGAATCTAAGCCTCTGATCATCTTCTAGAGAATTCGAAGTTGTTCTTCAAGGATCTTAAAAGATCTTCGAATTTTCCAACGACTAAGAGGAGCTAATTTAAGATCGCTAAATTAATTAGGACCAATAGCCCAAGGTTGGTGGGCCCGAATTTATCGCAGATCCTTGGTGGGCCCTGATTAATTACCATCAAACGAGTCAAATTGCTCTAAGCCTCGAAAAGGTTCGGATCCACGAACTTAGAGACCTACTCGGGCTTGGACTCGAAAGGGTTTGGATCCACGAACCTAGAGATCCGAAGCACTTGGCTTCGAACGAATTCAGACGCAATCTAGAAGCCGCTCCATTAATAAGTCCCAGAACACTTGTGGGCTCGAAGCTTTTTAGGATCTACGCACCAGAACCATGGCCGTAATGGAGTTTGAACAAAGGACCCGATCCCGAAGACGGTGAGTGGAGATAAATTCACTCCTCGGTTAAACTAGCCTATACTTGGGTCGAGGTGGCACGACCCCGAGGGGTCCATGAGACTCGGCATTATTTAGTGACGGGGAGTCCTCTAGGACTACCTCGGCCCTTTGGGATGATTGGGGATCATTGGTTAGGTGTGGCTAAGAAGAAGGGTTTGCCGAGAGGTTGATCTCCTCTTCGGGGTTTTCCTCATCCTCGGAGATGTCACCTTCTCGGACAAGGTGGTTAGAGAGAATATTCCCCATGTTCCTTGCACATGGGCTCCATTCTACATCATGAGGTGCCTACAAATAGCACCCACCCATAGCTTTACAAGTGATGGATTTTGGAGAGAAAACTCTTGGGAAAGAACTAATTTCCCATCTCCATTATCAATCTTGAGAGTGAAAGTGGGAGATCCATGGGAGAGCCTTGCCATTATTCCCTCTCTAGCCACTTTGCCTTCTTCTTCACCCAATCTCTGATCTCTATCATCTCCTTTCTTTTGTGTTCTTAAGTTGAGACTATTGAAGAATCTAAGCCTCTCATCATCTTCTAGAGAATCCGAAGTTGTTCTTCAAGGATCTTCGAAGATCTTCTAATTTTCCAACGACGTTCCTGAACCCTCTCATACATTTGGCGACTTCACTAGGGAGGTGGATTGGTTGATGCTCCTAACAAGATCTGGAACCCACACAACTCCAACAAAGATGGCGGGAGAAGATGAAGTTCACCAACAAAGATCCTCTAATGGTGGTGATGATAGGGCCATGGCTCTAGATCAACCACTTTTGCTCGAAGCTATTCAAGGACTTCAAAATACTCAACAGGAGGTTCTTACCACTCTTCAAAATCTCACTCACATCATGTTGGTGATGAGTTCTAATTTTGCACCGGCGCCAAACGAAAATCAAACTGGTGGTGGAGCTATTCCCGCCGGAGTGCAAAGTCAAATCCAAGGAGAAGTAGGCCCCAGTCAGCCTGTGGCTCATGGCCACACGGCCACAGTAACACACGCTCCAGGGAGTTCCCGGGAGCGCGTCTACAGTTTCTGGCTACTCTGCTGGGGAGTTAGAGAACTTAACTCGAACTCATGGTATCTTGTTTTGACTACACTTATGTGTTTCTTTGCATTGCATTTGCATTGGTGCGCCTAAGTCACCGTGTTCGTCGCCTGCTATTCATGAACGGTTAGCCTGAGGCTGTATGCCATAAGGTTGGCCGGTTACGGGCTCTGCCACGATGGGAACACAAACCCCGGTTGTTACCGGGGCACCGTTTTTGACCATTCGACCTAGTGCATGTTGGAATCCATAGTGACTATTCCAAACTAGGACAGGTTGCTTATCCAGTTGCAGGTTGTTTGAAATCGCTGTGTGTGTAGTGAAACCCTAACTCCTGACAAAATAGGATAGGGAAACCCTACCCCAACATAAGGGTGTTTTGGCTCTCATTTGCTTGCTATGTGCTTTTAGAGTGTGCCTCTACAGGAATGCATGTATCAGTTTGCAAGCCTAGGCATCAGGCCTGAGGGCATCAGTATTTGGGAATCAGTTTCGCCTGAGGGTATCAGATTCAGTTTTGGGACAGTAATTTGGGGAACAGTGGTCAGTGGTTGCGAACAGTTATTTCAGCTTGTGTTTGCCAACTGTGTGTTGTCTTTAATTTATCTAGCTCATAACATAGCACACTGCACGTTCGGGTTGTTTGTTTATTTATTATGCTTTATTTATCTTTTCGCAAGGTAGTTTAGTACAATTGCATCCGACCAAGCAGATATTCCTTGAGCACTCTAGGTTAGAGGCCGAAGACTTAATCAATCGAGGGATCTGATAGATGGACAAGCAGTGTTTCTTTCTTTACCCCCGGTTGCTAGGCGGAGGTCAAGAAGGCGCAGTGTATCAGCACAGAGGTTTTCAGATCAGCGATCCTTGAACAGTCAGGCTGAGGTCTCAGTTTCTACTGCAGAGTCAGATATACCGGTTGTTCAGTTAGATCAAGACAATATGGCAGGTTTGGAAGAGATGATGCGTCAGCTCCAGGAAAGTATGAAAGCCATGCAGCAGGATGCCGCCCGCCAGGTAGAAGTCGCTGCACGTCAAGCAGAAGTAGTAACCCAATAGGCAGAGTTGATTGCCAGACTACAGCAGCAAACCGGAGCATCTGCTTCGCACACACCTCCTCCCCTACCTAGAGTTCCAATACTTAGGGAGACGCCAAATGTCGAGGAAAATACGGACATTCCAACGGGGCCAGCTCCGCCCCCAATCTTACCCCAGCTATCTAAAGCGCCTACTAACCTAGTGGATTCACCGTTTAAGTTCGAGGTGGATCCAACAGCGTTAAAAGTAAGCAAGCTAGAAAAGCTTTGCAAGAAGTCTCAAGGTGTAAAATCTATCCCAGATATAGAGGATGTATATACTGACTCGGCCGTGATGCTGCCAGACCAGTTTAAAATGCCGCACATCGACCGCTTTGATGGGTCTGGAGATCTTATGGTGCACTTACGACTGTTTTCAGATATTCTAAGGCTGATGGGCCTTTCCAGATTACAGAAGCTTTCTCTGCTTGGCCAGACCCTGCCCGGTGTAGCGGCCATTTGGTATGCAAAACTAGAGGACTCTGTTAAGAGAAGTTGGGAGGAGATGGCTGAGGTCTTCATAGCTCAATACTTCTATAACACTCAAATCGAGGCCACAACTTGTGATCTCGAGACCACCAGACAAGAACCAAAGGAGAGCTTCTCCGACTTTGTGACCCGCTGGAGGGCTAAAGCCTCGATGATGACCATCAGGCCCATTGACAAAGATCAGATTCGGATGGTTGTGCGCAACCTCCAGCCCAAGCTTATGCAGAAGATGATAGTTCTCCCCCTCCCCACCTTTGCAGATCTACATGAGATTGGGGTACAGATCAAGGACGCAATGAAACAAGGTTTGATTGACCTTGAAAGAGAGCAGCCCAGGAGGACGTTCAACCGCAGTACAAATGCAGACACAAGCAGTGCTGCAACTACCAGATCTTCAGATGTGGAAATGGTCACCACCACCCCTCCCAAAACCCTTGCAGTTACACCCTTTACCAGTGTGTCCGAAAGTAGCTCGCAAACAGCTAGATATGCCCCCAAAGGCCAAAGAACCTTCACCCCATTATACATGCCTTTGTCCAAGGCTTTGGGGGTTTTGATCAAGAAGGGGCACTTGAAACCCTTAGAGTCGCGACCCTTTCCAGAAAAACTTCCTCATTCCCATAACCAGGTGAAGTACTGCTCCTATCACCAACAGCATGGTCACGAAACCGACCAGTGCTTCCGATTGCGTCATGAGATTCAGGATCTCATTGACAACAGGGTGATTATGTCTCCGGAGAAATCGAATGTCACAACCAACCCTCTCCCACCACATAACCAAGCTCCACCTCCCAAACGCATCAACTTCATCCAAACTGGGGTTGTGTCATATGACCCTAGCATATATATCACATTTTCCCACCTACCCAAGCCGGAGGTGTTCATTCCTGACAGCATTGACTTATGCATGTTAGACATCTCCCAAACCCAACCAGAACCGGTGGTGGTGACTATCGAAGATAGAGCAAGGATCACTTTGGGAGCAGGGAAGAATGAGGATTCAGAGCCTGATGGATCTGTGAGTTTTGAGTATAACCCGAGCGGTTATATCACGCCAACGGATCAGCCTAAGCCAAGGGTAGAATTGCTAGTGGGGGCAGAGATCTGTGTAGCTCGAGAGGATGGACCTAATCAAGGGCTAGATGACCTGACAGAACTAGAGGAGGACATTACAAATCTGCAATTCTTTGAAGAACAGGATTCAGGAGACGTGACTGTCAACTTGTTCGACATGGAAGGGTCAACAGAGGTTACTGCGTGGCTCAACGACGAGCCGGATGTTGTTGAGTAGTCTCAGTCAGAACAAGGTCCGTCAGACATGGGGACATCAGTAGTGGCCGGAATCACCGGAGATCAGAATGAACTGCCGGAGAGCACCGGCGCTAAGAATCTTGCACAGGACCAGGATAGTTTGAGTACAGAGGATACTGAGCAGCAGGTTGCACTGAAATAGTTTGACTAGGAAAAGATCGAAGATCTAGAGAGGGCCAGGAAGGCCAACGCCCCTGTGGGGACTGAATGTGCTGTGAGTACGGGAATGGAATATGCTGCGCGCACAGGAACAATTGTAACAGAACCAGATAGCAGTTTGTCGATGGCCGACAGAATGTGGTGGGAGGACGACGACCTATGTCTTGCCCACACAGACGAAGATTGGGAGAATAACTAGTCGGATGATACCTGGTATATTGGAGAGGTGGACTACATGACCAGGAGTGGGCAGTACTTGAAGCCCCCACACCTAGATCAACCAGAGGCGTCCAGGAAGGACAGTGAGGCAGAGAAGCAGAAAGAAAAGTTACTCGAGGAGGAGGCTATGTTGAAATAGCTGAAGAAGATACAAGCAGACATCTCCATCTGAGGACTGCTTATGGCCTCAAGAGTTCATAGACGCCCTTTTTGCAATAGACACAGCCAAACTTTTAATCGACACCACGCCTGAGTAGCTAGTAGGGTTGGTTTTTCCGGGAGGAGCTTCCCCGACGCTAACCTTGACTGACAAGGAGCTGCCGCTTGAGGGCACAAACCATAACAAACCTCTCTACATCTTTGTGGAGTGTAGAGACAAATGGATACCAGTAGCTCTCGTCGATACAGGATCTACCATCAACGTATGTCCGTCTAGGACGGCATATGCAATCGGGTTGAAGCCCGCAGACTTCGTACCCACTGCCCAGGTGATTCGGGCATATGACAATACTAGCAAAGAAGTGATGGGGACTGTGCAGGTTCAGACTCAGGTTGGTCCAAGACAACACGATGTTGACTTTCATGTTCTGGACATTCCCGCAACCTTCAACTTACTCTTAGGGCGGCCTTGGCTGCACCAGGTGAAGACAGTCGCTTCCATCCTGCATCAGATGCTGAAATACCCCCACGGGAAAGGGGTGGCTATTGTTTTGGGAATTCTTCAATCCATCCGCCGCCAGAGGTGTCTACACCGGTTCTGGAGATCGAACATGGCACAGAGGATGTGTTCTTGTCGGGGTTCACCCTAGCTGAGGCTCGGGTTGTATAGAACATATTGGCTATTGATGAGGGGTTATATGTCAGTGCACAGTCTGTGTACCTCATGAACAAGCTCTAGCACATCCCCGGGATGGGATTAGGGCGCAGTGGCCGGAAAGACGTTGCAGCATCGGCCGAAGTGCCGCATAACCCGCATACCTTTGGCTTAGGGTACTTGCCTACTAAAGGGGACTGGGTCAGGAAAGGCAAAGAGATGGACGGAAGGGCCAGAGCAAAGCAGACCGGGAAACCTTATGAGTTGGTGCATTAGCCCATCCAGGGTACCCTGAACGGACGTTTCGTCCAGGAGGGGGCGGACTTTCCGTTCTGCGGCTTCCCAAAGCCATGGCTAAATGCAGAGAGGCGGTGGCTACCGAGATTCGAGATATTCTTTGATTTGCAATTGTCTGGGGTTGATGTTGCTGAGGAGCAAGCAGACCTACCAGTTGAGGTTGGGCAATGCAGGAAGGAGGATTCCGAGAGCACAAAGACTGAAATGGGGGTAGCACTAGCTTGTCTACTTTCAGATCCTCTGATAGTACATGAGTGCTTGGGGGATAACTTCTCGGTGTCCTTGATCGGGAATGAAACGACTGCGAACCCATCTTCAAACATCTTGGATGCATCCATTACACCCTCCCTCGTCTGGCAATATGAGGAAAGCTTCTTATCGAGCAGTACCGGGTCAGGTAGTGAGCCAGAATCTGATTCCATTGAGTCCGTAGAGTCGGAATCAGGTTCCAGCTCGTCTGAGTCTGAGTCCATTATTCTTGGGAGTGACAACCCGGATGCCACAGTCTTGTCTAGGTCGTCTTTTTCTTTTTCCTTTGAGTCTGTTGTAACAGAGGAATCAGATGATGTGGAAGTGATTAATGAGAATTGTGCGGCTGTGGCCTTCAATTACTTTTCTGTGCCTTTGATTTATTGCATTAATCAGGACTTTCAAAATTTCGATGAAAACGACGAGGAAGAAATTCCTCCGATTTTGAAATTTTTGCTTGATCAAGAGCAGGAGAGGTTTGTAAAACCCTTAGTTAATGAAATCACCACAATTAACAATGGTACTGAGAAGGACCTGCGGTTGGTCTAGATCGGGTCCACGTTGTCTTTGGAGGAGCGCGAGCGCTTAGTCGCTTTGTTAAAAGATTTCAAAGATGTTTTCGCGTGGTCCTACGAAGACATGCATGGAATCGATCCTGAGATTGTACAGCACCGGATCCCTCTTGACCCAGAGGCCCGACCTGTTAAGCAAAAGCTCATAAGGATCTGCCTTGACTGGGCTCTCAAGATCAACGAAGAGGTCACCAAGCAAATTGACATAGGGTTCCTACTGGTATCCAAATACCCAACTTGGTTGGCCAACATAGTTCCTGTACCGAAGAAAGACGGCATAATTCGGGTATGTGTGGACTTCAGAGATTTGAATAAAGCTAGTCTGAAGGACGACTTTCCTCTGCCGCATATCGATGAGTTAGTGGACTTCACTGCAGGGCATGCACTGCTCTCATTCATGGATGGGTTTTCTGGCTACAATCAGATATTAATGGCACCCGAAGACTGGGAGAAGACTACTTTTACCACCCCGTGGGGAACCTATTGTTATAGGGTGATGTCATTTGGGCTGAAGAATGCTGGGGCTACATATCAATGGGCTGCAACCACAATATTGCATGACATGATCCATAAAGAGGTGGAGGTGTACGTAGACAACATGATTGTCAAGTCTAAGGAAAGAGAGGGCTACTACACCGCCTTGCAGAAGTTCTTCCAAAGGATCAGGGAGTATCGGCTGTGGCTGAATCCTCAGAAATGTACGTTTGGTGTTACAGCAGGGAAAATGCTAGGGTTCTTGATCACACAAAGGGGCATCGAAGTCGACCCTTCCAAAATCAAGGCCATCTTAGAAATGCCACCACCGAGGACTGAAAAGGAGGTGCGAGGCTTTCTGGGTAAAGTGCAATTCATAAGACGGTTCATTTCTAAATTAACCTTGACTTGTGAACCACTCTTTGGTCTCCTGTAGAAAGGAATGAAGTTCCAATAGGACGGCTGATGCCAAGCTGCTTTCGAACAGATTAAGCAATATTTGTAGAACCCACCTGTGTTGTCACCACCTGAGCTGGGAAAACCGTTGATTCTGTACCTTTCAGTGACTAAAACTACAATGGGCTGCATGCTCGCACAGAAGTCTAAGGACAAAGTGGAGAGAGCTATCTACTACCTGAGCAAGAAAATGATGGAGTACGAAACCCGCTACACTCCGTTGGAGAAGGCTTGTTTGACCTTGGTATGGGCTACCAGGAAGCTGCGGCACTACCTGTTAACTCACTCTGTAATGCTGGTTTCAAGATTAGATCCCATCAAATATCTTTTCAAGAAATCGGCACTTACGGGTAGGCTAGCTCGTTGGTTGCTTCTACTTTTCGAATTCGATCTGAAGTACGTGACGCGCAAGTCAGTAAAAGGGAGAGCGGTAGCGGAGTTCCTAGCCGATCACCCAGTTGAAGGGGATGATGCGGTTGTGTACATATTCCCAGATGAGGCCATTTTGCATGTCGAAGACGAAACCTGGACGATGTACTTTGACGGAGCGTCAAACCAGTACGGATATGGGATAGGGGTGTTGCTGATAGCACCCGACAATTCTCGTATACCTCTAGCATTCAAAGTATCGAACAATGAGGCAGAATATGAGGCATGTATTGCCGGTTTAGAAGCCGCCCTAGAACTAGGGGCAAAACGGTTGGACGTCATCGGGGACTCGAACCTTGTTGTATCTCAAGCTAAAGGAGATTGGAAAGTCAAAGAAGAAAAGATAAGAATTTATCACCAGACCTTGGACATGTTAATTCCTCGGTTTGAGAAGTTGAACTTCACTCATCTGTTAAGAGAGAACAACAAGTTCGCAGACTCATTAGCAACTCTATCTTCCATGATAGACATCCCTTTCGGAGTCTGGATGCGTCCGATCATCATCGAACAGAAATTTGTGCCGGCCTACGAGCTGATTGTTGCCATAGATGAGGTGCAAGATGAGAATCCTTGGTATTATGATGTCCGCAACTTCTTAGAAAAAGAGGCGTATCCACCAGGGGCAAATGCTAAAGATAAGAGGGCAATTCGAAGAATGGCTGCTCAGTTCATCGTCTGTGGAGGTAAACTGTACAAGAGAGGTCATCTCGAGATGCATAAGCTGTGTGTTGATGCTGAAGAGTCCAAGTGCATAATGAAGGCCATCCATGGAGGAGAGTGCGGAGCGTACATGAACGGGGTGATGTTAGCCCGAAAGATTCTTAGACAAGGTTATTACTGGTCCACCATGGAGGAGGATTGTATTGGCTTTGTTCGGCGATGCCACAAATGTCAGATCCATGTAAACCGCATGAACATTCTGCTGTTGAAGTTGTACAACATGACTTCGCCATGGCCATTCTTAGTCTGGGGGATTGATATGATTGGGGCTGTCACTCTAAAGGGGTCCAACGGGCATGAGTACATTCTGGTAGCAATAAACTACTTCACGAAGTGGGTTGAGGCCCAATCTTATACGGTGTTGAAGGCTTTGCATGTCGCCAAGTTCATCAGGAATAACATCATCTGTCGCTACGGGGTCCTGAATGAGATCATTTCAGATAATGGCTCTCACTTTAGGAAGGAGGTGATCGACTTGTTGGAGAAGTATAACGTGGCTTTTCATAAGTCATCCACATATCGGCTGCAGACCAACGGAGCAGTTGAGGCAACCAACGGAGCAGTTGAGGCTGCCAACAAGAACATCAAGCATATTCTACAGAAGATGGTGGAAACCTACCGGGTCTGGCCAGATAAGCTACCATTTGCTCTATGGGGCTACCAGACTTCAATTCGAACTTCTACTGGGCGACTCCGTATTCCTTGGTTTATGGAATGGAGGCTGTTTTGCCTATCGAAGTTGAGGTTCCATCATTACGAGTATTGGCTGAGTGTCAGATAGCTGAGGCAGATTGGCAGTAGAGCAGGTTTGAAGAACTCATGCTTTTTTATGAGAGGAGGCTGAAAGCACTGTATCATGTTCAGGGTTATCAACGACGAATTGCCAGGGCTTTCAACAAGAAGGCTAAGTCCAGGAATTTGAAAGAAGGAGATTTGGTGCTCAAAGACAACAGAGCTCCCATCCATGACCCTAGGGGCAAGTTCAGACACAATTGGACTGGTCCTTACATTATCAAGTCTATCTGGTCGGGTGGAGCTGTCGTTCTGATGGATCTAGATGGCCTAGAGTTCTCCCAACTGATCAACATGGACAAGTTGTAGAAATATTACCCCTAAGTGGCTCGCTAGGCCGAAAACCCGAAGGGCGACGTAGGCAAAAGTTAGAGCACAAAAAATTTGAAATTATAAAAACTGAGCTCGCAAGGTTAAAAACCCAGAAAGGGCGGCCTTGGCAAAAGTTAGAGCGCAAAAGGAGAGTGTTAATACACGAGTGAACCCGAGCTGAACTATGTAAGGCTTGATTCCCATCTTTGGGATACGTAGGCAACTTCATTCTGAAGTCCAGCCATAAACACTTCCTCTATCAACTTTGTCCATGTGATCATGTTTGGTCATCTTTGTCTATTCTGCATTCAAGAGCTCGGTTTGTGATCTCCAATACAGTGCTATTTAGACTAGGGGCAACTTTCCAGTTGCTGAGGATCTGGGGTTGTACATCCCAGTGATAGATCTCGGGCGTGTCCAGTTCTGATCCATATCGAAAATGGTTTTGACAAGTTTTAATAAAAGTTGATTTTGCTCAAATTAATCTTTTTACAACTTAGACCATTTTTGGACCAAACGGAAAATTTTCAGTACCCACAACCTTTAATTACAGTGATTTCAATACAGAGTTCTCCTACTCTTGAATACAAATTGAAGTTGCTTTTTATTACATTCATAAAAAAAAACTTGAAAGTACTAATAAAGCAATGAATTCGAGGCACAGTCAGGTGTTCCTGCGTCCCCTCCCAGAGCTGGTCGAAGCCTCTGATGCCAAAGTGGGCCCAACCAGCACCTCCTCATCAAGCCAAGCGATGCACTCATCAGAGAGGGTGCAACTGAAAGTGGGAGCGGGGGCTAGAAGCTCTCTCGTCCTCCATGATGTGGCATACCGAGCTAGCTGTGCGCCTCAGACCGAAAATGCAACTGGGTATTCTATCCCCTCTGCTGGGCAAGTTTGATCATGTCCGAACTGACGCTAGAATCGGAACGGAAAGTAAAAGACATAGTGTGTCAGGCCGATCAACTGAATCCTAGGCTGGCGAGACATGTTGTAACTCATCGCCGGCAGATTGAGCCAAGGGTAGCGCCAAGCAATACTGGTAGCGGATAGATGGCACATCCATTCGCACCACCATCCCTCATCAAGGGCATCGACTAGACGTCGCCGGAAGAAATAGTCGCGGGCTGAATATGCTAGTCATGAGTCCACAACCTGCAACTTATCCATCAACCACACCTGGGGAGGGATGAAAAATGAGAGATTAAAGAATAGAGAGGTGTGCGTTGAGAGAAAAGTAAGAAAAGGGTTTTGTGAGAAAAACTGAACTTGAGAGCTAAGTGATGTGAGCAATATATGTGAGATAGGGTGGGAAACATTACCTGCAATAGTAGTGGACTCCCCACGAATCTAGTCGTCTCTCGGCGATGAAGAGCATCCAAGCCCATCAATGTCTCAGCCAGTGTCATGGCAATGCAGCTCTTGCCCTCTTTCAAGCCCTGGGCAACCTCAATTAACCGGACGCTAGATCCTCCGGAGCTTGAGGCAAGCAAGAAGTGAGACAGCATGCACAAGCAAAGTGCATGTCGCCGAAAATCCTGCCAGTGATGGTCGCCGCGGTCACCAGCATCAGAAAATCGATAAACCAAGCTGGGGGTGTCCAACTCCCCATCGCGGATCAATGACGGAGCGTCATGCACAGTGAGCCCACACATCCGTCCTAAGGCTTGGACGTGGCCGAAGTGGAATTGTGGCAAAACCTCTTCCTCGCGGTCAAACTCCATCAAAGCTTGGAAGTCTTCGAAAGTGGGACACATCTCTTGTCCGCCAAAGCTAAAGACATGTGTTATCGGATTCCAAAACCTTGTCGCGGCATAAAGGAACGGAAAATGCAGCGGGGTGCGACTCAGCGTGAATAGTGCATTTATGCCGAATCCCCGGAAATTTAACTTTTCCGAGCCATCCAAGGTAGCAATCCAATTTGTGAGATTTTCGACAAGAAATGCCTCCATTTTGGTGCAAAACTGAGTTAGAATGAGGGAACCATGAAGCTAGAACCTTTATGGAGGATAAGGCGTTGTTTGGAGGACAAGTGTTAGAAAACTGGAGGTTCCCAGGTTAAGTGGTCGGCTGACCACTTTTTCTGGTCGGCCAGCTACTTTTTTGAGTTACAGATAGAAAAAACTGGTCAGCAAGCTCTAAAAGTGGTCGGCCATGGGCAAAAAGCTGGTTTTCAGCTGTTTCTTGTCTCTAGGAGGGAGTCTCTAGCTTTCCTATATGTTGAGAGTACCGAAGGTCTGAGTTTACCTCTGTTTCGGATGCATTTTTTCGCTTTGTTTGTCTCAAAATGCATTTGCTCTTCGAGTTGTTAAGTTTTGCTTATCGAGTTGTTAAGTTTTGTTTATCGAGTTGTTGCTCTTTATTTATCGAGTTGTTGCTCGTTGCTTATCGAGTTGTAAACTTGCTAAGGTTTTGTTGTTTCTTAGTGAGGTAAGTTGTTCAATTTGTTGTGTTGGTTCACTACCTGACTTGGTAATACACGAGGTCCAATTCCATTCAAATTCCATTTTTGTGCAAAATGATGCGATGCGATGCTAAGAATACAAGTACAACACTTTTCGAATAAAAAGTTATTTTCATTCCATCATAGCTTCTTTTTACAACATTTTACAAAAGAGTACAAGTTTTGGAGAAAATAAAACTGCCTAAGCTGTACAATGTGCTACAACTACATGTAAAAAGAAAAATAAAGCAGGAACATCTACATCAGTGCCATCAAGCTCAAGACCGAGAGGCCCTCTTCACCCTCTTCGGCTGAGCAGCCCCCGCGCCACCACCATCAACGTCATCATCTGAATCGGAGTCAACATTCTCGGAAACCTCCTCGGTGTCGCCTCCGCCCTCTGAACCAGAACCAGAGTCTTCATCTCTGCCTGCAGGTGTCTCTGACTGCGGATGTGTTGGCTCCTCCCCTTCGCTAGACTCCTTGTCATAATTGACAGGTGCTCTGCGTCCCCCCCGGCCACGTGTTGAGACTCCTCTCCTAGCTACTCGAGAAGGCCTGGATGGCCTGGTCTGCAGAGGCGGGACCTGAAAAGGACAGTTTGAATGTATCAGCCAATATGTATATCAGATGCAGATGCGAAAATGATACATAGAGTGGGTGCATGGAGATATGGTGTGTGAATGTGATGTGTCAGCTGTGCTCTACACATGCAATGGATCAATGCAGTGAAATGTTCAGTTTCCATATGTCATCAGAAGCATGATAAATGCAAGGAAATTGAAAAGTACCCGAACGCCGGAGGCACATAGCATCGTCTCCCTTTGCAGAACCATGCCCTCCCCCTCAGTATACTCCCTGGGAGGCTGCAGACACAAGTTCAAGTCATCAGTGAATGAATGAATGTATAAATATCTGAGTGATAAATAAAAACTGTAAAACATACCGGTGGTGAGTCAGGGTCACTGAATCGATGGTCAGGCATCGAAGGCTCCAGTGGAATCTGGTAAGAAGTCCCATACTGCCAGCCCGTCAGTTCGGTCGGAAGATCTGGCCATCCAGCATACTGCTAAGTCGAGGGCATCCCTCCAGTCCCGCCTCTCGATGTGCCGGCCCCGCTCGTCGAAGGAATGTCTCCGGCTCGGGCGTGACTCGAGGAAGGCATGTCAGCAGCTCTCCTCCTAAGGGTACGGACACCTGACAGCGGAGGCATCAGATACGTATGGCCATATGTCGCGTAATCTCCCTCCTCTAGGAAAAGGACCGCATCAATACCCAACATAAGGTCCTCTGCCTTCTGGGGTGTGAGATCCCCTACGGACTGCATCTCTGGTGGAGGCAGTGAGGGGACGTCCTGAGCGGAGTTGCCCATCGTCTGACGCATGAAGCGCTCTCCGAGAAACTAGGCCCGGCCGACCAGTCCCTCAAATAAGACCCTATATCGGGAGGAACCCCATGCCCCAGCAAACAAAAATTGAGGATTCCCTGGCATATCGATCCAAGGCTGCCAGGTCTCCTACGGGTAACAAGTGCATAAATTTATTAGATGTCATAAATATGCAAGATGAATCAAAGCTGCAAGCATGAAGAACTGAGAATTCTAAATCACCTTCGTCGCCCGTACAGCATCGAAGAACTGCCAAAGGTAGAGCAGAGTCTCCCGAGGCCTGGGCCGACACCGACCCTCAAATCTGCATGAGTAGGGGATCTCAAGAAGTGCCTCGACCTTGAGCTCAGGGGCCAATGTCGGGAAGTACGCATAAACCCACAGCTGTGAAAGGCAAGACAATAGCTGTCAGAATACAGAATGTATAGAGAAAGCAGAATGCTGAGTGCAGAATTGCTGAGGGCAGAATGTTGTATGCAATGTGTAGTATACAGAATGTATAGGAAGTACAGAATGCTGAGTGTAGAAGGTAGAGTACAGAATGTAATGTGTGTCGTGTGCAATATACATATAATGAAAAACATAAATGTAAATCAAGAGGGCAGAATGTATCTCCCAGGCTCACCAGTAGCCGCCTACTATGGTCCCTCGCTCTTGGGAAGTCATGCTCATGTAGCAGTAAAGGGTAGCGAGGCCAGCGCCGCCCCAATCATACTCACTGACCTATGATAGGTCTACCAAAGCATTGAGCAAATAAAGCCCAACTGTGTTTCCCCTGTCGAAGAACAGAGTGGTCCCGAGCAGGAACATCAAAAATCCCGGGCATACTGCTGTACGACCTCAATAGTCTCGGGTATAGTCCCCCTGTACCGCTCGGAGAACCAGGTGTACCTGACCCTGCCTGATGATCTGTCGATCGGCGGACAGGCTCCGAGCAGATAAATCCAAGCGGCCTCCCACTCACCTATATCTGCATCACATGGGATCGGCCGGCCTGCCACGTCAAGGCCCGTCAGCATGGAGAAGTCATATGGGGTCATCGTCATGTCCCCGGTAGCTGAAAAATAGAAGGAGTTGGTGGTGTCCCACCATTTCTCTATAAGTGCCCATAGGAGGGTCCTACTAGCTGGATGACGTGATAATCCCGCACAGAAAGGGCCAAATCCTGCCTCGTCCACGATGTGGCGAATAGCATCTGGAAGCTCCATGTACCACTCCCTAGTAATAATAGATCCGTAACCCCGTGTGAAACGAGAGGATACCTGCATTCAGAATGAAAAGTACGAGTTGTTCAGTTTGAAAAAGTATGAGCTGTGTGTTAGATTCAAAAGTATGAGCTGTGTGTTCAGATTGAAAAAGTGTACTGCGTTATGAACTATGTGTTCAGATTGAGCAGTGTGCTATTGTCACGACTCGCACCCGCCCCTCTGGGTTAAGGCCATAACCGGCCAGTAATCACGAGATTACCTACAGCCTCAAACCAAATAAGACAAAACTCATCAGAGTAAAAGGGGCCAAACGGAAGCAATTTTAAAACTTTGTCCATAGAGCCATGCTTATATACACATCATAACATTCCAAACATACATATGTTAATAACTCACAACAGAAAGTATAGTAACATAAGTACTGTACAGACATGATCATTCAAATCTAAGTTAGCCAAGAAAAACTACATACATACGTATTCAAAACTTCGCCAACCTAACAAAATGTAAATACATGACAAAAGGGGCGAAGACGGGTCTCGTGCGTGAGACACAAGGGCTGACTCTCTCAAAACCTTAGTTGTTCCATACAGACTTCACTGAGGCTGGGTCTAGACTTCTCTTGGCTCACCTACAAACACATGAATGAGCGTGAGCGATAGCCCAGTGAATAATATCAAATAAAGAATATACATTGGAAGAATGTACATCAAACGGCCATGGGCCCAATTTACATTTTAACTAGTATATACATACATAGACACATGTAAGTTAAGTAACTGAGGTTCCAAACACATCATACGGCCTCGGTCCCAATTCATTCGTTTCATTGTCAAACTATTACTCGTGTCAAACTGTCCTTCAGCCTTTTCAAACTTTCATATCAAACTGGCCCTTAGGCCTATTTACACTTTCGTGTCGAAACGGCCTCTGGTCCATTCATTCATGTCTTGTCAAAACGACCTTTGGTCCATTCATTTATGTCAAAACGACCTTCGGTCTATTCATTTGTGCCAAAACGACCTTCGGTCTATTTATTTGTGTCAAAACGGCCTTCGGCCCAATCACTTATGTCAAAACGGCCTTCGGCCCAATCATTCATGTCAAAACAACCTTAGATCCATTCATATATGTCAAAACGACCTTCGGTCCACTCATTTCTATCAAAACGGCCTTCGGCCCAATCATTCATGTCAAAACGGCCTTCGGCCCAATCATTTATGTCAAAGTGGCCTTCGGCCCATTCATTTCTATCAAAACGACCTTCGGTCCATTCATTTCTGTCAAAACGACCTTCGGTCCATTCGCTTACATCAAAACGGCCTTCGGCCCATACATTCGTGTCAAAACGACCTTCGGCCCAGTCATTCATTTCAAAACGACCTTAGGTCCATTTATTTATATCGAAACGACCTTCGGTCCATTCATTCGTTCATGTCAGACTTTTGTCCACAATCCCAATTAGCAACTTATAAAGCTTATAAGGGAATAAACAGTTAGACATTGCTAAGCTTTCAAATATCGATATTACTCACAGTGATCGGCTTGTGTATTCGCCCTGGAGCTTGACCCTATACATTCCATGAACACAAAAGGGTCATTAACAATTCAATCCGTTCCTTAATTCACATATTCCTCTTTAGGCTTTATTCTTATCTCATTAACTCATTTACAATGCTTAACATATGCCTAAGAGTGCTTACAAGTGAAAGAGAACGGAAAACGAAACACAGAACGCATGAACAAAATTTCAGAAAACAGGGTCCCCGCTCGAGCGGACCCTATAGGCCTGCAAAAGTACTGGTTGCATCAAAAATACGCTCGAGCGTGAAATAGGACGCTCGAGCGGAAGGCCTATCAAAATAGCTCCCATGCTCGAGCGTTAATTACCCCGCTCAAGCGGACATCAAGTCTGCAAAAAGTACTGGGAGCACGCATTTCCTGCTCGAGTGTCAGGTTTCCCGCTCGAGCGGACCTCAAAATTCTGGAAAACCCAGAACTGTGTTCTTGAGCTTCATTTCGACTTTCAACCAACAATTCATGCATGTTATGGCTCAAATTACTCCTAGACATGTACTAACATGGTACAAGCATCAAATTACCACATATTGAAGCTCAATTTCATAAATTATCTACATGCATGTCTCAAATTTACACCAAGCTTACTTCCAACATAACAATTTCATGCATTCAAGTTCATACTCTTGTGATTTGTACATGTATGTGGGATATAACCTCCATTCTTCATCTAGATGGTGCAAATGATGACCACAAGCATGAGTCCTAACCAAAATTCCACACGACTCATATTTTTCATACATAACTATACAATTTCATGACAATTGAACACATGCATGCATCATTTGACTTCAAATCCAACATCACCAACTCAATACATGCTTTTTCTCATTCTTGCTTACCCAATTAGCTTGAATACACAAAATCACAAGTCCAAACTTATGAATTCAAGGTCAATTACCTACCTAGAGGTTCTATCCTTCCAAACAATAGCAAATTCTTGAGTGTGGCTTCAAAATTAACAAACTTCAAGACCAAAATTGTACAATTCTTCTTCCTCTCTCTCTAAGGTCGGCCTCCTCACTCTCACAATGTATAACTCAGATTGTTGGACTCAAAAAGAAACAATGAGAGAGTGTATAACCCTATACATAAGGCCCCCACCAATTCTAATATAATAATAATAAAGTAATGGGCACCAATTCATCAATTTAATCGATTTAATCTGACTTGAATAAATTTCCAATTAAATTTCACCGTAGGTTCTAAAAATTATGCCAATCACAATGGCGTAATGAATTTCGGGTTCTATGGCCGATAAGGCCTCCAATTTAATTTCCAAAGCAGGTTATTCAAACAGATGTTCCTACGGTGAACAGATAGAACTTCAAAACCACATATTTTCACATGATGGCACACAACATCATATCAAAACGCATAATCACGTTCATATTAAGGACCAATTAACGTATTACGGAATAGGGGCATCACAGTCTTCCCCCCTTTAGGAAGTTTGGTCCTCCAAACTTATTTCAACTTTAGTCGAACACAATTCGGAATACTTCTCATTCAACGGTCCCAATCCTTTTTGATAGCCATTTACTTAGTCTCAAAACCGAGCAACACTCTGTTCTCAATCAGTTAGGGACTTACCTTTTCTTCCATACAAGGCTTGTATGGTGCCACACCAAACTAGAGTGTAGGCTGTGGTTGTAAGCAAAGTCTGCCAACAATGGATAAATCCCCCAAACTCCCCGAAAAATCTACTGCACATATTTGGAGCATTTCTCCCAAAAGTTCTTTCTAATTATACATCGATTTTCGGATAGAAAACAGCGCCAAATCACGATTCAGTCCCCATTGGCTCTTGAAAGCTTGTTAGAATCCGAACACATTTTAGGGTTCCTGTCTAAACAATAGATATTAGGACCCCATGCAAACAAGCAACCTTATCGATGTAACAGCGGCTAATCTACAAGCATTATACAAAAATTTCACAGGGAGGAAACGAGCAATTTAGTAATCCATACACAAAACTCAAACGGGACTTATACCTTGGGTGTCCGAGGTAGTCTCACAATGAAATTCGTAGTTACATATTCCCATTTCCATTCCGAAATAGACAGAGGGTGCAATAGTTCCGCCAATATCTGTTATTCAACTCTGACTTGTTGGCACTGAAAACATTTAGATACAATTTCAACAATTCTCTTCTTCACAATAGGTCGCCAACATATTTATTTCAAAAGCCAACTAACTTTACCATAGGAGTTCGGTCTATTCCCTTGTCACAAAAGTTCAATTCATTCTCCAACAATTCCGCAATTCATAATTCAATTTGGCATTTAATTCGGTTTCTCATCACAGTTATTCAAGGTTAATCAAAAGTCTTTAGGAATTTAAAGTGAATCCGGCATAAATCCTTGAGTCAACAAGGATAACAACGAAACAATCCACCACACGACATGCGTAACTCATGTATCCCCTTAGTACCAATTGTAAAGTACAATAACACTGAAGCAGTCCATTTCTAACATAATACATGTTCCCTCAATCATCCTACAGTTTACAATTCAGTTTAATATTCAATTCACGGTTCCATCGAGTCTCTCCACATCATCTAATAGTTTTCCAAAGCATAAGACAATTCATGCATTAATCCTGATGACGTCAAGGGTAATATCAAAACAATCAATCACATGTCAAACACAATTTACACATTTTCGGAGCCCCAATTACAGAATATGATGACACTAAGCAGTTGTTTACAAAGCGTACTGAATTCACACACTTACGGATAATTAGGATCGTTTTCAAAGCTTCTTGGATGTCAAAACATCTACATAATACCAAAAGATGACATTCCAAACAAAACAAAATAGTAATCATCTCGGAATCAAAGCACACCCGTTCATGACCGTTGGTGGCCGACTCGAGATCGATTAGACAAACCCACCCGTACAAAACCGTCGGTGGCAAAAGAGATTCTCAACAAAAGTGCTACATAGGCTTAACGTCCCCTAGGATGAAAGGACGTCTCGAGAATGTCATCAAAACAAACACAATATCACTTACTATAACCTGATTTCCCAAAACCCGATAACACTTGAAGCAAACGCATGAAACATATTCTGATTAGTCGAGGATAAATATTCAGTACAGTTCACAATCAAATCAATCTGTCATCATCGGTTCCCATAGCGTCAAACCAACAAGGACAGGACATTATACGAACATTGTTCCTTAAGACACCCAATCACGGGGTTTGCACAATTCGGTTCATTTTTAACACATATGTCCTTGATAGTTGGGGTTTGGTTCTTAACGGTGTTCATGGTTAGATTAATTTGTGGATAGCCCATAAAAGGTATTTCAAATAACTCAAGTATTCCCAACGAATTCAAGTTTTGGGTCTATCAATTTTTCTATCAAGGATAATCTGCCTATTAATTTACAGGCAATCCTCAATCCCTTTTTACAAAATTAAATCAGATAGAGGGTCTTATCAAACCAATCCTGACACAGGTCTTGCCAAATTAAATCAAACAAAGGTTCTGTCAAATTATATCAAATGAGGGTTCCATCAAGGCAATATCAGGCAAAGGTTCCATCAGATCGATCAGATAAAAGTTTTCTCGAATAGGGCACATTCGGTTCTGTAAGGCATACTTTGTTTGCCTAGGTACATGGTCGATAGTTCCTCAATTGTCCCAAGTTCATCAATTCTCAAAGTCATATCAGAATCATTCACTACAACAGTTCATATCAAAGCGTTTCAAGTTATGTATAATACGGTATTGTCCACATAAGTTCAGGTATAGTTGCATGTGCATGCAGTTATTCATATCAGGAGGTATGTACCATAATCAGTACAGTAGTTCCCAAACAAGTCTCATATACCAGAACATGGTGCACAGTAACACATTAAACAGAGCTCCTCAGGTACACATAGTATAGGATTGTTACGCAAAAGTTCCAAATTAGCCACAAGAGCATAGGCTTATGAGTTGAGCCCAGTATAGTCACGTAATCCAGTCAACTTTCTACCAGCTCCACATACATGATCCGTAATTTGCAGAGTTTATTATTTGGGGTGCTCAACTTAGTTATACAATCACAAGGTCACAGTTCCGGTGGTTTAGTCATTGAAGACAGTAGTATAACAAATCACCCTGAGCAAAGGTTTAGATGTACAAGTGCATGTGCAGAGTTAATTAATATCCCAATACATATTTCATAATTTTCCTAAATAAAGCATACACATTCAATGAATACAGTCTCGATCTGATGGGTCTAACCAATCTAAATAAACATGCAGCAGATACGAAAGGATATGCCGATTCGAATCAAATAATATCCTAAGCAAAGATGTACACATGTACTAATTCAAAATCAATCAACACATAAGCATTCGTTTGTAAACAATATAGATACTTGGGATAACAATCACAGTATTCTGAGTGCTTTCTGGGATAAGCGTAATTACTCTATCCTGAGTAGCAATTCCTACCACTGGTACGAATCTAGCTGAGGCAGAACATTTATTCACATTGCTCCGTTCGGGAACAATCCCTTACCATATGGTCCATTTTACCAAACCTATAACAAGCCCCCGAAATTCGACAACGACCCCTCGGCGTTTCTTACACTGGTGGTGGCAAAAGTTCTTGCCATAGCAGCAACTGACGTTGTTGTCTTAAGATCTCTGTCATTTCTTATACCATTCTTCCCAGTCTATCAAGTCGGGCTGTGGAAGAGCTTTCCAGTTCGTATGCCCTTAATTTAACCACCCTCTACACAAATTCTAATTAAACCTTGCCAATTACTGGGAAGTCCAATACAAAAATAAACACAGATACACATGGGTACATTCGCACATAGGCACATTGTTATATTCTCATTTCACATATCGTACGTAATTAATCACATATGTAACAGATAATTGCATACTTATCAGATATCGCATGCTGAACATTTACAAAGTAATTATATACTTGTAGACACCCCATTTTTGACCGTCCTCAAGACTTAGATGTCACCGTTTGAACACTCGGTGATCATCCATGTTTGTGTTCGTTTGGAGTTCCCGGAGGTCTCGGCTACGCGCCTTGCCTCAGGATCTCCGAATTCGACCGTTTAGTGTCTGGTTTTGCACCAAACACTTGTGTTTTGCCTTTGAGAGGCAGGGTAGGGCTTGTAGACCATCCTCACCCATCACTGGCAGTGGCTAGAGGCCACCGGCTGGTTTTTGCTTCCATCGGCACTGTAGTTTGCCGGTCGGCATCTTTTATTGCCGGTCGACACTTTTTAGTGCCGGTCGGCACTCCTTTTGGCCATAATGGCATTTTTGGCAGGCCGACTACTGTGCATCTGCTTTTGCAGATATTTTAAGACAGCTGTCTTGCTTTTGAGGGATCTCCCTCTTGGAAGCTTGTCTTGTAAGCTTTACAAGACAATAAGGCTCTATAAGAGAGGGTCTTCTCTCTTGGCCTTAAGGGTTAGAGACTTTAGACATTTTAGAGAGGGAGAAGACAGAGGAGAGCTCTGGTTTTAGGGTTAGGGTTAGATATACACTCTATCTCTCTTTTACTCTCTTTGTGTTCTAGGTGTTTTGTGTCTTACTATTGCACACAAACACCTAGTGTTTCACCTTCCTTTGATTACTGAGGTTCTAAGGGACTGATTTTGGTGTTTTGGTGTTGTAATCAAGCTAAGGAAGGCCATTGGAGCATCATTGTTGAAGAGGACTTCAAGGGTAAGAATCTTACCCCTTTTTCCCCCATTTTTGCATCTTGTTTTTGCCTATCTTAAAATTGTTTTTGAGCTTAGTGCATAATACAAAAAAGTTTTGTTTTTAGGCCCTCTTGATTGTTTATTAAGAGTGTTTTGTGGTTTGGAGGTGTTTGACCCCTCCTAGGCCTTGAAAGGCCTCATTTTGTGCCCTTTTGTGAGAACTCCGGGATTTTGGTGTTGAGGTCTCTTCACCACTGAAATCTTGAGGGATTTCAGTGGTGAAGGTGATGCCTTGAAGTCCCAAGAAGGAGAGGGCCACCCCATCTCCTTGTTGTCCTTGAAAAGGGCATGTTTTGGCCTCTAAAGGGAGCCTATGCTTGAGTATGTGTTGAGCATGTATAGACTGTTTTTCATGCTTATATTTCCATAATATAACATGATTTTAAATTGGTTTTGGTACTCCATTCATGCTTAGCATAGTTGCCTTGTAATGCCATGTTTATGCCTTAATGTGCCTTAGGTTGTTAGCCTTTGTTCAAGCCCGTTTTAGGCTTAGTTTTGTGAAGATTTTGTGCTTATCTTGACATGTTTTAGGTCTGTCCATAAGTGTTTGGGTTGATCTTGGCATGCTTGGTATAGCCCCTTTGCATACTTGGCTTGTTGGTCTTAAGTGCATAAGTGTGTAGCATGCGTCATTTGTATAATTTTCAATGGTTTGGAACCATTTTCCATGCTATTCCAGTCCCTTAGACATGCTTGCTTGATTGCCTTGCGTGCCTCTTTAATGCTTTGGAAGCATGTGTTGCATGCTCCATGTCTTGAGCCATTATTGCATGCTTTGCTTATCTTGTTTGCTTGGTTTGGCACCATCTTAGCATGATTTTTAAAGCTTATGTTGCATGCTAATTAGTCCATGTTATGCCTCTTTCAAGTGTGTTTGAGAGTTGTTCAATTTGTGCCTAAGTGTTGGCCTTTCAACATATGTATGTGTGCATGTGTATTTGGTCCCTCATTATAGCATTTTGGCCACTGTTTTGGGCCTTATTAGAGTTGCCCAAATCATGTTTAAGACCACCTTTTCATTGGTTAGCATTGCCTCATGTTTGCTTGCATGCTTGCATAAGTGTCTTGCCATGCCATGTTGCATCCTTAGCTTGTATGCCTAGGTTGCGTTGCATCTTACATGCATGCCTTGTTCCTTGACTTGGTGATAGGAATTGGGCTTTGTTTTGCTTAATTGGTTTGCATTTCATTTGACATGAATGTTGCATACTTGATTCTTTGGGCCATCATGTATGAAAATGCGTGATTGGTGGTCCGAGAATCGAGACACATGCCCCTTTGAGTCATTACCATGATAGGGGGCATGAGTGGTGCATACATGCCTTGAATTGTGCTGCCATGCTTTGCCTTGCCCTCTGTTGCTGTCATTTGCAGATTCTGCAGGAACACTCTGCCGACCGGCAGTGTAAAGTGCCGACCGGCAATAATTTCCCTGCCGACAGCTCCATTTTGTGCCGGTGTCCGCATACCACTGCCGGTGGCAATTCCAGGCAGCCGGTGATGTCTCCCAGCATCCAAGGAAGCAGTCCTGAGATTTTGGCAGCCTCCAGAGGAGTAAAGGAAGGAAAACATAGGCAACCTATGCATGGCGGTGTACTTCCGAGCAGGACCGAGCATGCATTGCATCCGGCTCTCCTCCCGAGGCGGTTTACTGCTTTTCCTAGATTAGTTAATTTTTTAATTAATTAATTAATTTGTAATATTTAATTAGCTTGCGTAGTTAATTAATTTGTAATATTTATTCGGTCCCTCCGAGCGGGGGCAAATCTGTAATAAGTGTGGGTGAGTGTGTGTATGTCTTCCAACCCCCACTTCTTTCTTCCCTTTTACTTACCTGCTTTGATGGTTAGTATTAGGGCATGTTTAATTTAGCATACCTTATGCTATGCATGCGTGCATTCATGCATTTGTATTGCATGCATTAGGCTCGGTACATCACGCTAACTGCATTTGTATTTCAATTCCAAATTGAATACGTGCATCAATTGATTGCATTTCACATGTCATGCTTAGGTTAGCCGAGCCTATCTAGATTGCATTTTTTTGAATGCGATGCATTAGCCATTCTCAACATGAACTAGGTCATGCATGTTTGCTAACTAGTTTACTGTTTTGGCACGGAGTATGATGTAAGTATTTATGCTTTAGCATCTCGCATGAGTGTGAATGCTATCATGACAGCATGCTTGCCATGTGGCTAAATGTTTATGTGATAAACTGCTTGAATGCCTGTGGGTGAAGGTTGGATTGCTTGAGTTGGAAAAACTCGTTGAAATCCGTATTTTAGCCTACTTGCGAGTAGCAAATTCCAAAATATTTTTTCAAAGCAAACGGATATGCAATGTTTATTTCCAAATTAGGCAATCTAGTCTATACTTGTGTGCTGTGCGCATAACATAGTAATTCTAGGCTAATAAATGGATTAAGAACATGTAATGTTTTCAAAATTAGATATCACGGTTAGTAGAGGCCGATCTTCGGATCGGGCGAGAGGGGGTGCTCATAGCTGACCTTCCCCAATCGTACCCAAGCTCCCGAGCCGAGACAACTCTGGTGATGACGGACATGTGGCCTTCGGCACCAAGTCAGGGTTTCCTAAATTCCCCCATAAAAAAAAAATATTTAGGTGGCGACTCTGTATCTGGCAAAGCAGTCCATGTTTGGCACTACTTTTTCAAAAATCTGTTTCTCAAAACGATTTACCAGATTTGGACTCTTTGGTTCAGATTAAGAACCGTGACACAAGTCGGGAGTCCGAACTGTAGCGTGAGGTCCCCCGCAGGCGCGTGTTACAGTTTCTGGCGACTCTGCTGGGGATTTTAGAGAGCTTGACTCGAACTCGTGATATCCTGTTTTGATTTCATTTATGTGTTTCTTTGCATTGCATGTGCATTGGTGCGCCTAGGAACACAGTGTTTGCCATCTGCCATTCTTGAACGGTTTACCAGAGGCTTGTCTTGTCAAGGCATGACCATAAGGCTGATCGACTATGGGCTCTGACAGTATGGGTACACAAACCCCGGTTTTACCGGGGCGCCCGTTTTGACCATTCGACCTAGTACATATTCGGATCCATAGTGACCATTCCAAGTTAGGAACCGGGGCGCCCGTTTTGACCATTCGACCTAGTACATATTCGGATCCATAGTGACCATTCCAAGTTAGGACAGGCTGCTTACCCGATGTTAGGTTGTTTGAAAACTGCTGTGTGCATAGTGAAGCCCTAGCTCCTGACAAAATAGGACAGGGAAACCCTACCCCAATATAGGGGTGTTTTGGCTCTTTTTACTTGCTATGTGCTTTTAGAATGTATTTCTACAGGGAAAGTACATACCAGTTTGCAAAGTTTGAGTATCGGGCCCGAGGGCACCAGTATCAGAATTCGAGAATCAGTTATATCCGTGGGTATCAGATTCAGTGTTTTGGGGACAGTGATTCTGGGGAACAGTGATCAGTAGTGGAATACAGTTGTTCGGCTACGCCCATGTTTGATCAGTTTGGGCTGAAATGCTGTCTGTTTTTCCTTTCAGTTCAGAGAGTCAGAGAGTTGATACAGAATAGCCAGTGTTCCCCCTTGCTGAGGCAGGACCTATGACGACGCAGAATTCAGAAGAATTCGTGGTTATGACGACTGCAGTAGATCAAGGGATCGCTCTGCAGAGTGAGGCCAACATTGGTATGTCACATTCGCACAGGTCGCCTGTTGCGCACCCGGTCTGGGCCCCCCAGTTGTATCAGGCTCGTGAGCCCACCACCTTTGAACTAATGGGGATGATAGGTGATCTCCAAAGGTCTGTGGCGGATCTCGCCTACGGAATGTCAGCTTCACCCCCAGCCGCACCACATGCCGGAAATTTTGTATCCCAGGAGCCCCCGTTGTTGGGGAGAATTGTGATTGAACTGAGCCAACCGGAGATGGCCTCCAGCTATGGTAATGACACGCCGACATCAACCCGAACCCTCGATCAGGCTGAGGCCAGAGGAAAAGACAAAGCAAAGGTAGATGCCGATCCCATTGAACAACTGCTGTGGGCAGTCGAGGCTTTGAAAGCCGGGGGGATGAACAAGCAACAGATAACCGCAGTTGTGGCGAAAGCTGTGGATGATGTTTTCCCCACTCCAGTCAAAGGCAGTTCAAGCCAGGCAGAAAGTCGGGAAGGGCCCCGTCAGGCCAGAACAATTCCTCCTATTCCCTTCCCTGCACCGGGAAGGGATCAGAAAGCTAAGGTGGCGCCTGCCGACCCTTTCGCTAGTGCGTCTAGCAAGAATCCTCAGACCTCCAAGTATCTGCCCCGAGGACGCAGAGCCTTTCACGACCTCCACATGCCTTTGTCTAGGGCGTTACTAATATTGGCTAAAAATGGGCATCTTAAGCCCCTCGAGCCTTGGCCTCTCCCGAAAAATCTCCCTGCCACACATGATGCTACTTTGTACTGCGCGTACCACCAACAGTCCGGTCACAGTACCGATGGTTGTTTCCGCCTTCGTCATGAGGTGCAAGATTTGATTGACAACGAGGTTATCCTCCCGCCCATCCCAACCAAGCCTGTTATTACCCAGTTGTTGGATTTTGAGGACACAGATACTGCGAGTATATAAAGTGAACCACCTGCGGGCGGCATTCGGTGTATTTTGGATGTAGCGTCTGGCACGCATTTTTGAGCATCGGTGAAACCGAGTTTTGTAAATTCTGGCTTGGGTATCGAGTCGGTCTTTTGTTTTGAGTCTGTCTCTCTGTTTTGAGTCAGCCTTTTTGCTTAAGGGTCTGTCTTGTTGTATCGAGTCAGTCCCCTTTGTATAGAATACCAGGTGATTCTGGGGTTGTTGTCCCGAACACCATTTTTGTCTTGTAATTACCTGTTTTTGTTTTTAGTCTGTTTCTGCCAAGGGGCCAGTTGCACCAACAAATCTGATTGAAACAGCTGTTGCTATCTCACTTTCATGCTTGCTTTCAGTGTGCCAGAGAATTTGAATGCGCTGACAGTACATCTCGCCTGCTCTCCTGTGCACCGAACTCATTGCATTAGCCTAAGTTTTTCAAAAAACCTTTTGAACACTGCGGTGATATATAAAAAAAACGAAGAGGAAGGAATTCCTCGGGTTTTGTAAAACTTTGATCATTTTGGGAGAAAGAAAAGCATGCTAAGCCTTTAATGAATGAAACCATGCTTGTCAGCGTGAGTACTGGGAAGGACCCTGGCTTGATCCAGATTGGTTCTACACTATCTTCGGCGCGAGCGATTCGTCGCTTTCTTAAAAACTTTCAAGAACAAATGTTTTGCGTAGCCTTGTGAAGACTTGTGTGGAACCGCTCTTGAGATTGTGCAGCCTAGGATCGCTCTCAGCCTCAAGATTCAATTCGTCCATTTCAAACCTTGAACCCGTTCAGAAAGTTCAACGGTCAAACGCCATGCAAGGTCTGTATGGCCAGATTAGAAGCAGCCCTCGAGCAAGAGGCACCGAAGTCGAATCAAAAAGAGTAGATCTCACCAGAAGAAGCTCGTGGAGCAGCCGGGATGGATTTGCCTACAAATCATTGCAACAGCCGTCCTCCTAGATACAGAGAGGCTTCAACTTCAAAAAAAAAAACCATTTGACATGGACTTGCTACACTTTTATCCCTTTGAGAGGCTCGCTGGGCCGAAAACCCAGAAGGGCGACCCAGGCAAAAGTTAGAGCAAGAGAAAAATACAAGAAACGAAAAAGAAGAAAAGAAAAGAAAAAAATGCAAAAAAAGAAGGAAAAGAAAAAGAAATGAACAAAAGAAAATGAAAAGAAGCTCGCAAGGTCGAAAACCCGCATCGGGCACCTTGGCAAAAGTTAGAGCCTGAAAAATGAAGGTTAAAATACCCGAGTGTACCTTAACCGGAACTACGTAAGGCTTGATTCCCATGTTTGGGATACGTAGGCAACTTCATTCTGAAGTCCAGCCCCCAACGCTTTCATAGTGTCTCAGTCCATGCAATGGTTTCGACACAAAGTCTAGTCACCAACACCGTCCAAGGGGATTGTGTCCATATATTTGTTGTGACCGTCTTCGTCATCTCTATGTCCAAGAGTTCGGCCACCACCAATGAGGACTGTCAGCGGATTGCCGCGGCACCATCCAAACAAGGGGCAACTTTCCGTTGCCACCAGTCGTCGCGAGCCGCCATTCAAACCAGGGGCAACTTTCCGTTGCCATGCGGGGTTCTCCAAACTAGGGGCAATTTTCCATTACCTCCGATCCAAGGTTGCGCATCTCGAAGAGTAAGTTTCATGCTCGTTGAGCATCAGCCGTTTGCAAAAATAGTTTTTGAAAATTTTTACTGAGGTTGACTATTTTCCCGAAAACTATCTCATTTTCCAAAACTGGACCATTTTCTTGGACCCAAAAAGGAAAATTTTCAGTGCTTACAGCCTGACTTGCATGGTTTTCAAATCAAAAATCGAACAAGTACGTTAATCTGACTCTCATCTTGATCAAAACTGTTTTAGTTGAAAACCAAAACGAAAAAGGGTCAAAGTGATGAAGTAGGGGCACAGTGGAGTTAGGTGTTCTGTCCTTCCCCCGTCATCGACGTACTTGCCAGGAGGGCACTCTACCCACCAGAAGAAATAGCTGTGAGCTAATGGCATTGGGCATGAACCCGCAACTTCCTATTCATCCATTAAACACCCCGGGGAGGGATAAAAATGAGAGAATAAAGAATAGAGAGGTGTAAGTTGAGAGAAAAAGCGAGCCAAAGGGTTTTGAGAGAAAAACCGAGCTTGAGGGCCGAGTGATGTGAGAATCAAAAATGAGAAAAGGATGGGAAGCAATACCCGGGGAAACTGGCTCCTCATGATCTGAGGTCCCCGTCTTTGTTAACATGTCTGTGTGTCGTGTCTCTTGTTTTTGTTTCCCCCAACCTTTGTTTTAGGTTTCTTCCGAGCGTGTCTCGTTGTGTTTTAGGTCGTGCGCCTTTGTTTGAGTCTTTCTCGTTGTGTTCAGTTGTAGGCTCGATACCCCGTTTAAGAAAACCCCCTTTTCCGATAGTCAATCATTTACGCTCAGAATGCTGTGCCATTCTCTATATCGGGTTGAACCCAAAGAAGGAAGGGAAAATTTGGGGCATCTGAGCATGTTTCAACCCTAGCCGGTTTCACCTTTGAAGGCCGTCTTGTCAGATTGGGCTGTTTCGTTTAAAGTTTGCTGTGTGCAGAATGAACCGAATGCTGTGTTATGGGCTGTATACAGATTAATCCCCAACAGAGTAAGGGCTGTGTGTCCAGAATCAGGCAGTGGGTTGCTTGGGTTATTTTGCTGTTGGCTGTTTAGTTATCTGATTGTTACCGTGCAAGTGTTCAATTTTCAGGCAACCAGTCAATTCCATTTACATTGAGGTGTAACATGATGAAACATGCGATGCAATGCATGAGATATGTAAATGTAACACTTTTTAAGACAAAAAGTTTGTTCATTTCATAATCTTTTTAAGTACAAAGTTTTGGGAAACAAAAATCTGCCTGCGGCAGTACAAGGTAATCTAACTACCAACAAAAGGAAAAGTACAAGAAAGAAGAAAAATAAGCAAAAAATCTGTGTCCATGACGAGCACTCTGGGGGCCATCAGTCGGTCTTAGTCCTCTTCCTAGACGAGGGTCCAGGAGCGTCATCAGCATCGTCGTCAGAGCCCGAGCTAGTGCCGCCTCCGGTCTCCTCCTCTGATGACTCTGACTCCGCCTCTGCCTCCGCCTCTGAATCCTCGTCATCATCATCGTCTGGGACTGGAGCTCGCGAGCTACTCCCAATATGAGTGCGCCCCGCCTTAGTGCGGGGGAATGCTCTGCCCTCCTCGTCTCTCCCTCGAGCAGGGACAGAAGGTCCAGCTGGAGCGCCTCCTGCCATGGGAATCTGGAAAGGAGGCTGAAAAAGTACACAAAAGGGAAATGCATCAGTATACTGCGGATAGTTTATCAGTGCAGAATGCAGTGTATGAGTACAGTGTGAGAATACCGTGAGCAGTTTATCAGTGCATAATGCAGTGTATGAGTACAGTGTGTGAATGCCGTGAGTAGTTTATCAGTACAGAGTACAGTGCAGAATGCAGTGTATGCAATGTGTCAGATGCTGTGAGATCAGTGTATCAGGTGTTGTGCCGTGCATCAGATTATGTGAAGCAGTGTTTGAGTGGTTTGAGGCCAGTGTCAGAAGAACATACCGGAATGCGGTAGAGGGCCAGGAGATCAAAAGTCCGCTAAAGCATCCCCATCATCGAGGCATTCATCGCCAACGACTGACGGGTGTACTCAGAAGAAGCCTGCAAAGGAATCAAATGCATCAATATTCTGTGGAATATCAAATAAACTGAAATGAAATGACTGTACAAAATGCAGTAAAACATACCGGAGGTAAGTCGGGAACACCGACGAACTCGTGATTAGTTGGCGGAGGGGCGAAGGGGATCTGATAGGTCGTCCCACCCTGCCCCGGAAAGTCAATGCAGCAGGCAAGGCAGGCCAGCTAACCCCCCGTCCTCCCTGAACGCCACCCCTGCCACGGACTCGGGCCCTCCTCGAAACCCCCGCTCCAACTTCCGCTCCAGCCCTAGCCGCTGGCGCCATCGGCCTGGATCCCTCTGCTCGACGGCCCCTGCTCAGAGGTCGCATCAGGTACGTCTGCACGTACTCCCGGTAGTCGCCGGTGCCTCTGAAGCCGGCCTCCTCCCAGCCAACGGTGTAATCGTCCATCTGCTCGGCGGTGAGCCTCTCGGTCTCCCTCATGTCCGCAGGAGGGTGAACCGGGACCATCTGCTCAGGTAATCCTAGGGTCTGGCGTAGGAAACGCTCACCCAGGTACCAAGCCCGACAGACTGGGCCCTCCAGCAAGATCCGAAAACGCGAGGTCTCCTCTGCACCGACAAATCGGTCCCGCGTCACCGCCGGCAATGGAGCCCACGGCCGCCATGTGATCTGAAAGTGACAGGCAGTTTGTTATCTACTGTTATTGAAATATGCAGTGGAAAGGCGAAGCTTAAATGAACTGCAAGTAAAACTTACCTCGGCGGGGGTAATGGTGTCGAAATATCGGCGGAAGAAGCCGAATGTCTCTCGTGGCCGCCGGGTGCATCTCCCGTCAAAGCGGCGTGAAAAGGGGACGACCAGGAGGGTCTCTGTGACTGGCACGGGGGCAAGCCTAGGAAAGTAGGCGTAAACCCACAACTGCAAGATAAATACCAGTGCATTTATCAGATAAAGCAGAATACAGAATAAAGCAGAAATGGTAGAGCCGTGTGTTGTGCAGTGTGTTGTGTACAGTGTGCAGTGTGAGCAGTGTACAGTCAGTGTAAATCAGAATGTATGTGTGTGCCGTGTGTACAGCATACAGCAAGTATGAAGCAGACTACAGTGTGTGCAGTGTACAGAATACAGAAAGCAGAAAGCAGAACTGCAAAGCGGAGAAGAAATATACCTCCCAAGCCCGCCAATAGCCTCCGAGCAACTGGCCGCTGTCGCGCGAAGCCGAGCTCATGTACCCATAGAGAGTGGCCAGAGCGGCGCCACCCCAGTCATAGTGCAGGATGTCCCGGACGTCCACCAATGCACTGAGAAGGCAGAGAGGCACGGTGTTCGCCCGGTCGGTGAAGATGGTAGTCCTGAACAGGAACATGAGGAACCCGCGAGCGTACCTCTCCACGTCCTCCTGAGTCATCTGCGCCTCCTCCTCCAACACGGGTTGGACCCGAAACTGTACCTCGAACCAGGAGTACCGCACAAAACCTGGACGAGCTAGAGGTGGCGCCTCACCTAGTAGATGGACCTGAGCGGCGGTCCACTCATCCATGTCAATGTCAAAGGGGATCGGATCACCTCCTACCCCGATGCCTGTGAGCATCGAGAAATCGTAAGGGGTCATCGTCATGTCCCCTGCTGCAGAGAAGTGAAAAGAATCGGTGGTGTCCCACCACCTCTCTGCCAGAGCGGCAAGAAGAGGCCTGCATGTGGAAAGCTTGGAGAGTCCTCGGCAGAAGGCGCCGAAACCCGCTCGATCCACGATGCGCCGGACTGCGTCAGGGAGCTCGTCGTACCACTCCCGAGCGCCAGTGTTCCCATACCCGCGGATGGTATGGGAATCCTCTTGTAAACAGAAAATGACAGTTGCAAGAAAACACTCAAAATGCAGTTGTAAAAAGCATACAGATGTGGCATGCGTGCAAGTTTGACAGATTGAAAACAAATACCGGGTGCCGGTGTGCTTACAGTGAACTACAGCGTGTGATGTGTCAGCGTGTGTGGGTGGTTCAGAACAGATATAGCATGCGTGCAGGTTTAACAGGTTTAAACGAATACCAGGTGCCGGTGTGCTTACAGTGAACTACAACGTGTGATGCGTCAACGTGTTCGGGTGGTTCAGTACAGTATGGCATGTGTGCATAGTTTGACAGATTCAAGCAAATACCGGGTACCAGTGTGTTTGCCGTAAAATACGGTGTGCGCCGTGTGTTTGAGTGATTCGGGGTTAGTGCAGCGTGTGTGCATGTGCCAGTCTCAAAAAGATATCAGTTGTATGTATGTTTACAGTCAACTACAGTCTACAGTATATCAGATTTCAGCAGTTAAAGAGTACAACTAGCTATGACAGTTTTTGTATCCTACATTGCGGAAAGTAAAGCAGAAGAAAGAAAGTTACCTCGGAAGCGCCGAATGAAAGGTGGGAGGTAGGCTCGCGCAGTAGTAGCTCGGGCGCCACGTGCCTCTCGAAGCTCCGAAACTGGCAGAGTCCGTCGGGTGGCAGAACATGAATCGCTGGCCGGTAGGTCGCCGGGTCGAACGGGTGCTCGCTCAGCGGTAGAAGCTCGACCCCGGGATCCATCTCGTGGTTCGGGGGAGTCTCGCCACGTGGAATGTCGTCCGCCATATCGAAAATAATGAGAAAATGGACGGAGGAAGGAAAATCGGGCCGGAATGCGAAGAGTCAACTGAAGGGTCAACCCCCGAGAAGGTCGGAAATGACCGGGAAGGCCGAAATGTGAAAAGGCACGAAAATGAAGAGGAAAGCAAGGGGAACAAACCCCGAAAAGGCGGGAATGCCAAACGAGGCACCGAAACAAAGATGTGATCGGTTGAAAATGTCCGAAACGCGAAGAAAATCGCGAATCCGACGATGAAACGGGCGTAGAACGCGAGGAAACGGAGAAACGGGGAGAGAAAAACGCTCTAGAAAGAGAGGTTGAGAGTTTTTGGCGGTGGGGAAGTGAGGATTTAGGGTTTGAAACCCTATTTTAAAACACCCGAGGTGAATTGTCGAAATTGCCCCGACTCAGCAACTTTTTGCCGGTCGGCATTATTTTGTGCCGGCCGGCACAATATTGTGCCGATGGAATGATTTTTCAGCCGATGGACAGCCGGTGGCTTCCCCCTTCGGCCGGTGGTGTTCCCACAACCTTATTTAGGCCATATGATGAGTTTTTGGCCTTCATAGCTCAAGAGAGTGCAAGAAAGTGCATCTTCGATGCTCAACCGGCTTCCGTTTTTTGACTTCGGACCGCGTCTGCCGTGCGTAGCACTCCAACTCGTGCAAGGTTGTATCCTTTAGTATCCTTTTTGCCTCTTAAGAGATCCAAAAGTTGCCCCGTGTGCGTTGCACGCGTTCACTTGCATTTGTTAGTGCATTGCATTTCATTCGCGCTATTTTGCGCATCGCACTGTTTTGTGCATTTCAAACCGTCGCACTGTTTTGTGCATTTCAAATCATCGCACTGTTTTGTGCATTTCAAACCGTCGCACTGTTTTGTGCATTTCAATCCTCGCACTGTTTTGTGCATTTCAAATCATCGCACTGTTTTGTGCATTTCAAACCGTCGCACTGTTTTGTGCATTTCAAACAATCGCACTGTTTTGTGCATTTCAAATCGTCGCACTGTTTTGTGCATTTCAAACTGTCGCACTGTCTTGTGCACTTCATGGTCTGGCGAGACCTTAAACACGCACGGTCTAGGAGACCTTAAATCCTTGGAAGGTGCAAGACCTTTAGTGCATTGATGTGCACAGTTCGTTCGCGTTGTCGTGCATCTCAAAAGCCGCGTGTCGTCGTGCACTTCAAAATCATGCATCATCGTGCATTTGCATTCCAAAAAATAAAAAAAAATGCATTGTCATGCATACATTTTGTATCCATGGTCTGGCGAGACCTTAAATACGCACGGTCTAGGAGACCCTAAATCCTCGGAAGGTGCAAGTCCTTCGGTGTTTGTCGTGCCGGAACGACTTTCGGTGGTCTGGTAAAGCCACCTGCCTATGTTTGCGGTGAGTTCCTAGAAGACCAACTGGGGCGGTGGAAACTAGAGTTCGAACGGCTTATGCCTAGAACGCAAAGGTTCGGGAGTTCCGAGACTAAAGTCTGGTTTAAATACCCAGGGGTGTATCCTCGGCTTGAAATCTGTATGGAAGCCCCATAGATTGAGGCAGCATGTCTGCGCCTCAGTTCTGGATACTGAACCAACCTAGTATATCGCCTTGGTGGTAAGATAGGGAAAGCTGCAATCATAGCCGTTGCATCATAGTGCATTATTATGCATTTCCATCATAGCTTGCATGCATCCATTGCATTTCCCCCAGTAGATCACATCATACTGCATTGTCATGCATATTTGTAAATATCCATTCCATTGCATATTTGTAGATATTGCATTGTAGTTTGCATGCATTCATTGCATCGCCTTCCATCTATGGCTTGCGCCTTTCCAGGTTGAGCTTGGTTTGGTATGTGCCCTTACTTTTCACGTTAAAGCACAGTTCTGCATGTGTACGCGCCTATTCCACGCTGGTATGTTGGTTTGAGGGTTGCGGCACCTTTTCTGTGTCAGACATGGCTTGTATGTGTACATGCCTTTCCTAGGCAAGATTTGGTTTGGCCTGCGTGCCATATCCATTGCATTGTAGTTTGCATGCATTCATTGCATCGCCTTCCGCCTATGGCTTGCGCCTTTCCATGTTGAGCTTGGTTTGGTATGTGCCCATACTTTTCACGTTAAAGCACAGTTCTGCATGTGTACGCGCCTATTCCACGCTGGTATGTTGGTTTGAGGGTTGCGGCACCTTTTCTGTGTTAGACATGGCTTGTTTGTGTACATGCCTTTCCTAAGCAAGATTTGGTTTGGCCCGCGTGCCATTTCCATTGCATTTTAGATCGCATGCATTCATTGCATCACCTTCCGTCTATGGCTTGCGCCTTTCCATGTTGAGCTTGGTCTGGTATGTACCCATACTTCTCGTGTCGAAGCATAGTTCAGTAGACCGTTCTATGTTAAACATGGCTTGTATGCGTACATGCCTTTCCTAGGCAAGATTTGGTTTGGCCCGCGTGCCATATCCATTGCCATTTTCCCAGCATATCTATATTACATTGTAGTGTAATTTTTGCATCCAGCATTAGGATCGTAGTCCTTTCTCCAGCGGGTCGTTTCCCCACTTGTGTCAATTCCACCCAATACTTGTTCTTGCGTCTGTCTACAATGCTCATAGTTCAGTTGACCGTTCTATGGTAGACATACTTGTTACCTCCATCAATCTATTTGACATAGGTGTGGTTTCGAACCACTAGTGATTGGGTCATGATTCAATTGCCTTGCATATAGTTTGCATTGTTTCAATTACATTGCATTTTCATTTGCATTGTTTATACATTGTTTTGTATATATTGCATATCATTTTGCATCCATTTTTGCATTGTCATGCATGTTGCTAACAATATTGTACCTGTTAAGTTTGTTTTCTTTGCAGGCACGATATTGTATGTACGGTTCATTTGAAGCTGGTGGAACCAGACGAGCCGGACATGTATTGTATCCTCCGAGTGAGACGTATCGAGAATTGCATAATTCTCTTACATCCTTTCTGCATTGTAGTGTAGTTTGGTGTATGCTAGCTTAAAATTGTCGCATGTATGCTTCATTACAGCTTTCTTTGCATGATCATAAGTTATGCTCGGCTTCGTGCATTGTCGTGCATTTTGCCCCTACCTTCAGGCACATACCTTGTCTGTCCCGCATGTTTGTCTAAGTCTTCGGCCTTGTCAAAAATGGGTCGTCTCCGGGCTTTGACATTCACTCCTGTCATTGTTATGACTTTCGAGTTCTGTCAAAGAGGGGCAACTGTAGACACCCCATTTTTGACCGTCCTCAAGACTTGGACGTCACCGTTTGAACACTCAGTGATCATCCATGTTTGTGTTCGTTTGGAGTTCCCGGAGGTCTCGGCTACGCGCCTTGCCTCAAGATCTCCGAATTCGACCGTTTAGTGTCTGGTTTTGCACCAAACACTTGTGTTTTGCCTTTGAGAGGCAGGGTAGGGCTTGTAGACCATCCTCACCCATCACCGGCAGTGGCTAGAGGCCACCGGCTGGTTTTTGCTTCCATCGGCACTGTAGTTTGCCGGTTGGCATCTTTTATTGCCGGTCGACACTTTTTAGTGCCGGTCGGCACTCCTTTTGGCCAAAATGGCATTTTTGGCCGGCCGACTACTGTGCATCTGCTTTTGCAGATATTTTAAGACAGCTGTCTTGCTTTTGCTCCCCTCCATACACGTGTATGGAGGGATCTCCCTCTTGGAAGCTTGTCTTGTAAGCTTTGCAAGACAATAAGGCTCTATAAGAGAGGGTCTTCTCTCTTGGCCTTAAGGGTTAGAGACTTTAGACATTTTAGAGAGGGAGAAGATAGAGGAGAGCTCCGGTTTTAGGGTTAGGGTTAGATATAAACTCTATCTCTCTTTTACTCTCTTTGTGTTCTAGGTGTTTTGTGTCTTACTATTGCACACAAACACCTAGTGTTTCACCTTCCTTTGATTACTGAGGTTCTAAGGGACTGATTTTGGTGTTTTGGTGTTGTAATCAAGCTAAGGAAGGCCATTGGAGCATCATTGTTGAAGAGGACTTCAAGGGTAAGAATCTTACCCCTTTTTTCCCCATTTTTGCATCTTGTTTTTGCCTATCTTAAAATTGTTTTTGAGCTTAGTGCATAATACAAAAAAATTTATGTTTTTAGGCCCTCTTGATTGTTTATTAAGAGTGTTTTGTGGTTTGGAGGTGTTTGAGCCCTCCTAGGCCTTGAAAGGCCTCATTTTGTGCCCTTTTGTGAGAACTCCGGGATTTTGGTGTTGAGGTCTCTTCACCACTGAAATCTTGAGGGATTTCAGTGGTGAAGGTGATGCCTTGAAGTCCCAAGAAGGAGAGGGCCACCCCCTCTCCTTGTTGTCCTTGAAAAGGGCATGTTTTGGCCTCTAAAGGGAGCCTATGCTTGAGTATGTGTTGAGCATGTATAGACTATTTTTCATGCTTATATTTCCATAATATAACATGATTTCAAATTGGTTTTGGTACTCCATGCATGCTCAGCATAGTTGCCTTGTAATGCCATGTTTATGCCTTAATGTGCCTTAGGTTGTTAGCCTTTGTTCAAACGTGTTGTAGGCTTAGTTTTGTGAAGATTTTGTGCTTATCTTGACATGTTTTAGGTCTGTCCATAAGTGTTTGGGTTGATCTTGGCATGCTTAGTATAGCCCCTTTGCATACTTGGCTTGTTGGTCTTAAGTGCATAAGTGTGTAGCATGCGTCATTTGTATAATTTTCAATGGTTTGGAACCATTTTCCATGCTATTCCAGTCCCTTAGACATGCTTGCTTGATTGCCTTGCGTGCCTCTTTAATGCTTTGGAAGCATGTGTTGCATGCTCCATGTCTTGAGCCATTATTGCATGCTTTGCTTATCTTGTTTGCTTGGTTTGGCACCATCTTAGCATGATTTTTAAAGCTTATGTTGCATGCTAATTAGTCCATGTTATGCCTCTTTCAAGTGTGTTTGAGAGTTGTTCAATTTGTGCCTAAGTGTTGGCCTTTCAACATATGTATGTGTACATGTGTATTTGGTCCCTCATTATAGCATTTTGGCCACTGTTTTGGGCCTTATTAGAGTTGCCCAAATCATGTTTAAGACCACCTTTTCATTGGTTAGCATTGCCTCATGTTTGCTTGCATGCTTGCATAAGTGTCTTGCCATGCCATGTTGCATCCTTAGCTTGTATGCCTAGGTTGCATTGCATCTTACATGCATGCCTTGTTCCTTGACTTGGTGATAGGAATTGGGCTTTGTTTTGCTTAATTGGTTTGCATTTCATTTGACATGAATGTTGCATACTTGATTCTTTGGGCCATCATGTATGGAAATGCGTGATTGGTGGTCCGAGAATCGAGACACATGCCCCTTTGAGTCATTACCATGATAGGGGGCATGAGTGGTGCATACATGCCTTGAATTGTGCTGCCATGCTTTGCCTTGCCCTCTGTTGCTGTCATTTGCAGATTCTGCAGGAACACTCTGCCGACCGGTAGTGTAAAGTGCCGACCGGCAATAATTTCCCTGCCGGCAGCTCCATTTTGTGCCGGTGTCCGTATACCACTGCCGGTGGCAATTCCAGGCAGCCGGTGATGTCTCCCAGCATCCAAGGAAGCAGTCTTAAGATTTTGGCAGCCTCCAGAGGAGTAAAGGAAGGAAAACAGAGGCAACCTATGCATGGCGGTGTGTAGACTAGCCCGCGGGGGACCTCGCTACAGCTCGGACTCTCAAAGTTGTCACGGTTCTTAATCTGAACCAAAGAGTCCAAATCCGGCAAATCGTTTTGAGAAAACTGATTTTTGAAAAAGTAGTACCAAACGTGGACTGCTTTGCCAGATACAGAGTCGCCACCTAAATATTTTATTTTGGGAAATTTAGGAAACCCTGACTCGGTGCCAAAAGGCCACGTGTCCGTCATCACCAAAGCTGCTTCGGCTCGGGAACTTGGGTACAATTGGGGAAGGTCACTTCGTGAGCACCCCCGCTCGCCCGGTCATAGACCGGCCTCTACTAACCATGATATCAATTTTTGAAAATATTGTGAGTTCTTATTCCGGTTTATTAGCCTAGGTTACTATATGATGCGCACAGCATATAAGTATAGACTAGGTCGCCTAGATTAGAACAAAACACTTCTTGTTTGTTTTTGAAAAGGGTTTGCTACCCGCAGGTAGGCTTTGAAACATTTTGATGATTTGTTCCAATTTAAGCAACCCAACCTTCACCCACAGGCATTCAGGCAGTTATATCATGTAAGCAATTAGCCTCATGGTAAGCATGCTATTCATGGCAGTCACTCACACGCATGCAAGGATGCTAAAGCATAAAGCTTACCGAGTACTCCAAGCCAAAATAGAAACTACATTAGAAATCATGCATGAATCCTAAGTATACATAAATGCTTAATGCAACACATGCAAAAATGCAACTATAGCAGGCTCGGCTATTCTAAGATGGTATATGAAATGCTACAATTACCATGTATTCAACTTGGAATTGAAAGTACGATGCAGTTAGTATGGTGCGCCGAGCCCGGTGCATGTAATACAGATGAATGATGCAAAATATGCTGTCATACTGTATGCTAATTTAAAGATGCCCTAATCTAACCATCATAAGCGGATAAATAAAAGGGAGAAAGACGTGGGGTTGGAAGACATACATCACACTCACCCACACTTATTACAGTTGTGCCCTCATTCGGAGGGTCCGAATAAATAATACAGTCTAAATATTACAGTCCCGAATAAAAGAATATTACAGATTTCTAATTAATTAATGAATTAACTAAAAAAGCAAATAAAACTGGCGTGCAAGCCAAGGACTGTCTTGCTTCTGATGGATGATGCATGTCCGGATCGTCTTGCGCGGAAATCCACCGGAATGCCCCAATTAGCCTCTGTTTACACCTGTTCTTGAAATGCGTGCCAAGTTCCAAAAAGTTGCTGATTCCTCATTTTGCTGTAACAGAGAGCAGAAAAGGGGCATAGCAATGTATTTGCACAGATATATGCATGTCTCGATTCTCGTGCCACCAATCACGCATACCGAGGCATGATGGCCGAAGAGTCGAAATGCACAACTCAATATGGGATGAATGCACATGAAGCTACAGCTAAAACCTAACTCCATCATGGATAATCCGAAGTGTTGGTGACTGGGGAATTGAGACACATTCCGTCACTCGGAGTACGAAATGTACCTCGTTTCCCATGCCCGGGCTAACTCCTATTCCGAGCACAATGCAACATGCATGATATGCATGAAATGCAACTAATATACAATCCTAACATACACAATGCTATGAAAATGAGATGCCTCGAAATGCGTGCACACGGGCACGCGAATCGAGAAAATGACGGAATGCTGAAAATGAGATGCCTCGAAATGCGTGCACACGGGCACGCAAACCGAGGCGATGATATGTGTCTCGAAATGCGTGCACACGGGCACGCAAACCGAGGCGATGACAGATACAATGAAAATGAGATGCCTCGAAGTACGTGCACACGGGCACGCAAATCGAGGCGATGATAAATGCGGTGAAAATGAGATGCCTCGAAATGCGTGCATACGGGCACGCAAACCGAGACGATGGCAAATGCAATGAAAATGAGATGCCTCGAGTTACGTGCACACGGGCACGCAAACCGAGGCGATGATAAATGCGGTGAAAATGAGATGCCTCGAAATGCGTGCACACGGGTACGCAAACCGAGGCGGTGGCAGAATATGATGAAATGATATGGAAATGACAAATGGACTTATACCAATATGAGTGAGCCTCAGCCACACTCACATCGGATGTCGTCGGATAAAAAAGAAGTGCCTCGAAATGCATGCACACGGGCACGCAAACCGAGGCGGTGGCAGAATATGATGAAATGATATGGAAATGACAAATGGACTTATACCAATATGAGTGAGCCTCAGCCACACTCACATCGGATATCGTCGGATAAAAAAAAAAAGTGCCTCGAAATGCGTGCACACGGGCACGCAAATCGAGGCGGTGGCAGAATATGATGAAATGATATGGAAATGACAAATGGACTTATACCAACATGAGTGAGCCTCAGCCACACTCACATCGGATGCCGTCGGATAAAAAAGAAGTGCCTCGAAATGCGTGCACACGGGCACGCAAACCGAGGCGATGACAAAATGCGAACTATGGCATGGGAAATGATATGCAAACATGGTAATGGATTTTCAGCAATAAAATATGGGGGAAAACAGTCCCGAAATGAAGCGAAATGACATGAAATGCAAGGAAATGTCCCGAAATGCAACATTAGGCACCCGAAATGGCCTATAGCTATGCTAAACATGCACAATATGGACATGCAATGCAAAGACAGAAGCTAGACAGTCCCAAAATAAGCACTTTTCCAGTTTATAGCATGGCCAAAAAGTAAGTATAGATATGGTAAAAATGGCATGCAAGAATACGGTATTTTCAAGGGGTAATGAAGCAAGTGGTATAAACAAAACCCAAACTGAAAAACTTCCTTCTACAACACTGAAGATGGACCAAAAATATGAACATTTACAGTATATGGAAACCCCGAAATCAGTATACAAATATGCTAAAAATGTGATGCAAAATGAGGCTCAAAAGGTGTTAAAACATGAAGTATACCAAATAATCACCAAACAGAAAAAGACCCTTAATCAAACATGATGTATGGGCCAAAATAAGACTATCTCTAGGCCTGTAAAATGGCTGAAAACAAAAGCATGGTAGTCTAACTAAACATGCAAGAAAACGAATCAAAAGTGAGATATAACATGAAGTGGCTTATGGAGGTTCCAAAACATGAAAGACCCTAAACAAAACATGAAGATTGGACCAAAATAAGGACTTTTTCAGAACTGTAAAATGACCAAAAACCTAAGCATAGTAGGCTTCTATTGCATGCAAGAATGGGGAATAAAAGAGAGATAAAGGGTAGGTATAACATGGAAGTCCCAAATGGTGTTGAGCCCTTCTTCAATATTGAATAGGGGCTCAAAATAAGCCTATTCACAGATGATAACATGCTCGAAAACAGATTTCTCATGGGTCAAAAACAACATGCAAGAAAACGGTATTTTCGAGGAGTATTGAAGCAAGTGTATTATGGAGGGCTCAAACAGGGTTGAGCCCTTAATGAGAAGTGAAGATGAGCTCAAAATATGGCCCTTTTCAGTTAGGGCCGGAGCTTGAAACCAAAAGCATAGAAGACTTAGAAATAGATTAAGGAAAAGGGTCAAAAGGGTAAAAGTGGTACTTACCCTTGAAGATTCGAGCTTTTGTTGCTTCTTGGATGGATTTGGAGCTTATTTTGTCTTCTAGAAATCTTCCTTGCTGCTGGAAATGAAGTAGTGGTAGTAGAACTTGGTGGTGTAGAAGGAATGAAGGTTAGGGACTTAGGGTTTTTTGAAGAATTGAAGAAGAAGAAGATGGAGATGGCTATGGAGCTTTGAAGAAGAGTTTTTCTAACCCAAACAAAGGAGGCTATCAGCTGGTTATATGGGGCCAAAAGGGGGTGCAAAGGTGGGGGAGAAGGAGGGTAAAACTCCCCCACAAAATATCCCCCGGATACAGAAAATATCTGGGGGATATTGCCCCACAGCTGTAAACGGTACAGTGAGAAGAACACGGCCGGCCTCTTACTTTTGTTGGAGGTGGCCGGCCGGCCACACCCCCTAGCCGGCCGGCTAGGGGTCAAAAGGGTCAAGGATATTTTCTGGCCGGCCAGGTATTGGGGAGGTACCCCTATGTGTGTACAACACAACCATGTGGTTAAAATTCCAAGAAAGTTGGTCCAAGGGGTTCAACATTGGCTCGGAAAGAGGGGGTCAAAAGGGTCAATTTGAATTACTGGCCGGCCATGAACTTTTAGGGGCCTCCCATGTGTGTACATCACAGATATGTGGTTCAAAGTTCGAGAAAAAAGGTCCAAGGGGTTCAACATTAGCCCGGAAGAAAGGGGTCAAAAGGGTCAAGTGACCTTAATGGCCGGCCACCAACTTTTAGGGGCCTCTCAGATGTGTAGATCACAGATATGTGGTTGAAAGTTGGCAACACTACCCCTAAGGTATTCAACATTAGCCCGGAAGTTGGAAAAACGGGCGCCGGGAGGCTCCGGAGGAGAGATAACTGGTTGCTGCAACAATTGCTGGCCTCCCACCCTTCAGTGACCTTTCTCGTGATAAAACAGAGGTACCTGCCAAAAATGAACGAAAACCGTTGCAAAACGAACGTTCCGGGGCCAAAACACGCGGTTCGGGGTCCCGAAAATGGGCTGTTAAGCACCGAAAATGGCAATCGGCCACGAAGTGGGTTTCTCAGCCCCCAGTGTCCCTCAAAAGGGAGAAAATAGGAAGTATGCCAAAAAACAGAGCAAACGGAGATGGTTAAGCGGTCCCGAACCGAGGCACACGACCTGACGGCTCCGAAAACCGGGAACCGGACTCCAAAATGGGAAAAATGGCCTACGGCCACCAAATGTAGCCTACGGACATTGAGAGGTGGTCTACGGGACCTCTCCCTCCCCTCAGGAAAGGAAACAGAGAAAACCGAGTCTGGTTCACAAACCGAGACAAGGCACAGAAAAGGGTTCGGGAGTCCGGAGGCAGGGCTCACGGCCGCAACTCCGAAACTTCTGAACAAGCACATTATGCAACATCACCAAGCGCTCAATCGGTGACGCCTGAGTCTTAAGGTCGGTCAAAATGGGGTGTCTACACGGTGTACTTCCGAGCAGGACCGAGCATGCATTGCATCCGGCTCTCCTCCCGAGGCGATTTACTGCTTTTCCTAGATTAGTTAATTTGTTAATTAATTAATTAATTTGTAATATTTAATTAGCTTGCGTAGTTAATTAATTTGTAATATTTATTCGGTCCCTCCGAGCGGGGGCAAATCTGTAATAAGTGTGGGTGAGTGTGTGTATGTCTTCCAACCCCCACTTCTTTCTTCCCTTTTACTTACCTGCTTTGATGGTTAGTATTAGGGCATGTTTAATTTAGCATACCTTATGCTATGCATGCGTGCATTCATGCATTTGTATTGCATGCATTAGGCTCGGTACATCACGCTAACTGCATTTGTATTTCAATTCCAAATTGAATACGTGCATCAATTGATTGCATTTCACATGCCATGCTTAGGTTAGCCGAGCCTATCTAGATTGCATTTTTTTGCATGCGATGCATTAGCCATTCTCAACATGAACTAGGTCATGCATGTTTGCTAACTAGTTTACTGTTTTGGCACGGAGTACGATGTAAGTATTTATGCTTTAGCATCTCGCATGAGTGTGAATGCTATCATGACAGCATGCTTGCCATGTGGCTAAATATTTATGTGATAAACTGCTTGAATGCCTGTGGGTGAAGGTTGGATTGCTTGAGTTGGAAAAACTCGTTGAAATCCGTATTTTAGCCTACTTGCGAGTAGCAAATTCCAAAACATTTTTCCAAAGCAAACGGATATGCAATGTTTATTTCCAAATTAGGCAATCTAGTCTATACTTGTGTGCTGTGCGCATAACATAGTAATTCTAGGCTAATAAATGGATTAAGAACATGTAATGTTTTCAAAATTAGATATCACAGTTAGTAGAGGCCGATCTTCGGATCGGGCGAGAGGGGGTGCTCATAGCTGACCTTCCCCAATCGTACCCAAGCTCCCGAGCCGAGACAACTCCGGTGATGACAGACATGTGGCCTTCGGCACCGAGTTAGGGTTTCCTAAATTCCCCCATAAAAAAAAAATATTTAGGTGGCGACTCTGTATCTGGCAAAGCAGTCCATGTTTGGCACTACTTTTTCAAAAATCTGTTTCTCAAAACGATTTGCCAGATTTGGACTCTTTGGTTCAGATTAAGAACCGTGACACAAGTCGGGAGTCCGAACTGTAGCATGAGGTCCCCCGCGGGCGCGTGTTACAATACTCAAATCATGTTCATATTTCACATAGACACCCGTAGGCAGAATTGAATGCACATAAACAACTTTTCATGATTCATATATCCATGTATGTGCCTTATAACAAAACAAACTTGTTGTACACATTAGTGTAACAATTCATATTTCATATTCAAATCATGTGTGGTATTTCCTTGAGCGTAACATATCATGTCGGTCAAGCATATCAAGTTCCATGATGGAACCTCTAATACCAGGTAACGTATCACATACATAGGCCACGGTATTGTTTCCCCTGGGCGAGGGCCTGTACCACGGTATTATTTCCCCCGGCCTAGGGCCTTATGACCATAAGCCACAGTATTATATCCCCTGGGCGAGGGCCTCTGCTAAGGATACCACAATTACGTTCAAAGAGAATTTTGGGCAATCATTCATTCATATCATCAGAAAATGTTTAAAGCTAAACATAACCTTACAGAGTTATTACTCACCATCTGATTAAACTTGCATTATACTTTATAAAAAAGATTCACAAGTATGCATGTACCAGAAAGCATACATATTCCCATGGTTTACAATGCAAGCGATTCACGAATTTATAGCACATAATGGTTCATATCGAAACACTTAAGCATATTCTTGATGCTTCCAAATTCATATTTATCACATGAATGCATCCTAGATCTTATCTAGACGCTTATTGCTCTTTTGGACAAGTGTGTGAGTTATTAACTCGTGCTCTGATACCACTCTGTCACGACTCGTACCCGCCCCTCTGGGTTAAGGCCATAACCGGCCAGTAATCACGAGATTGCCTACGACCTCAAACCAAATAAGACAAAACTCATCAGAGTAAAAGGGGCCAAACGGAAGCAATTTTAAACCTTTGTCCATAGAGCCATGCTTATATGCACATCATAACATTCCAGACATACATATGTTAATAACTCGCAACAGAAAGTATAGTAACATATGTACTGTACAGACAGGATCATTCAAATCTAAGTCAGCCAAGCAAAACTACATACAGACGTATTTAAAACTTCGCCAACCTGACAAAATGTAAATACATGACAAAAGGGGCAAAGACGGGTCTCGTGCGTGAGACACAAGGGCTGACTTTCTCAAAACCTTAGTTGTTCCATACAGACTTCACTGAGGCTGGGTTTGGACTTCTCTTGGCTCACCTACAAACACATGAATGAGCGTGAGCGATAGTCCAGTGAATAATATCAAATAAAGAATGTACATTGGAAAAATGTTCATCAAACGACCTTGGGCCCAATTTACATTTTAACTAGTATATACATACATAGACACATGTAAGTTAAGTAACTGAGGTTCCAAACACATCATACGGCCTCAGGCCCAATTCATTCGTTTCATTGTCAAACTATTACTCGTGTCAAACTGGCCTTCAACCTTTTCAAACTTTCATATCAAACTGGCACTTAGGCCTATTTACACTTTCGTGTCGAAACGGCCTCTGGCCCATTCATTCATGTCTTGTCAAAACGACCTTCGGTCCATTCATTTATATCAAAACGACCTTCGGTCTATTCATTTGTGCCAAAACGACCTTCGGCCCAATCACTTATGTCAAAATGGCCTTCGGCCCAATCATTCATGTCAAAACGACCTTAGGTCCATTCATATATGTCAAAACGACCTTCGATCCACTAATTTCTATCAAAACGGCCTTCGGCCCAATCATTCATGTCAAAACGGCCTTTGGCCCAATCATTTATGTCAAAGTGGCCTTCGGCCCATTCATTTCTATGAAAACGACCTTCGGTCCATTCATTTCTATCCAAACGACCTTCGGTCCATTCGTTTACGTCAAAACGGCCTTCGGCCCATACATTCGTGTCAAAACGGCCTTCGGCCCAGTCATTCATTTCAAAACGACCTTAGGTCCATTTATTTATATCAAAACGACCTTCGGTCCATTCATTCGTTCATGTCAGACTTTTGTCCACAATCCCAATTAGCAACTCATAAAGCTTATAAGGGAATAAACAGTTAGACATTGCTAAGCTTTCAAATATCGATATTACTCACAGTGATCGGCTTGTGTATTCGCCCTGGAGCTTGACCCTACACATTCCATGAACACAAAAAGGTCATTAACAATTCAATCTGTTCCTTAATTCACATATTCCTCTTTAGGCTTTATTCTTATCTCATTAACTCATTTACAATGCTTAACATATGCCTAAGAGTGCTTACAAGTGAAAGAGAACGGAAAACGAAACACAGAACGCATGAACAAAATTTCAGAAAACAGGGTCCCCGCTCGAGCGGACCCTATAGGCCTGCAAAAGTGCTGGTTGCATCAAAAATACGCTCGAGTGTGAAATAGGACGCTCGAGCAGAAGGCCTATCAAAATAGCTCCCACGCTCAAGCATTAATTACCCCGCTCGAGCGGACATCAAGTCTGCAAAAAGTACTGGGAGCACGCATTTCCTGCTCGAGCGTCAGGTTCCCCGCTCGAGCGGACCTCAAAATTCTGGAAAACCCAAAACTGTGTTCTTGAGCTTCATTTCGACTTTCAACCAACAATTCATGCATGTTATGGCTCAAATTACTCCTAGACATGTACTAACATGGTACAAGCATCAAATTACCACATATTGAAGCTCAATTTCATAAATTATCTACATGCATGTCTCAAATTTACACCAAGCTTACTTCCAACATAACAATTTCATGCATTCAAGTTCATACTCTTGTGATTTGTACATGTATGTGGGATATAACCTCCATTTTTCATCTAGATGGTGCAAATGATGACCACAAGCATGAGTTCTAACCAAAATTCCACATGACTCATATTTTTCATACATAACTATACAATTTCATGACAATTGAACACATGCATGCATCATTTGACTTCAAATCCAACATCACCAACTCAATACATGCTTTTTCTCATTCTTGCTTACCCAATTAGCTTGAATACACAAAATCACAAGTCCAAACTTATGAATTCAAGGTCAATTACCTACCTAGAGGCTCTATCCTTCCAAACAATAGAAAATTCTTGAGTGTGGCTTCAAAATTAACAAACTTCAAGACCAAAATTGTACAATTCTTCTTCCTCTCTCTCTAAGGTCGGCCTCCTCACTCTCACAATGTATAACTCAGATTGTTGGACTCAAAAAGAAACAATGAGAGAGTGTATAACCCTATACATAAGGCCCCCACAAATTCCAATATAATAATAATAAAGTAATGGGCACCAATTCATCAATTTAATCGATTTAATCTGACCCGAATAAATTTCCAATTAAATTTCACTGTAGATTCTAAAAATTATGCCAATCACAATGGCGTAATGAATTTCGGGTTCTATGGCCGATAAGGCCTCCAATTTAATTTCCAAAGCAGGTTATTCAAACAGATATTCCTACGATGAACAGATAGAACTTCAAAACCACATATTTTCACATGATGGCACACAACATCATATCAAAACGCATAATCACGTTTGTATTAAGGACCAATTAACGTATTACGGAACAGGGGTATCACAGCTATAAACCGAATACCGTGTTATGAACTGCATGTTCAGATTAAACGATGTGCTATGTTATGAAAAAGTGTACTGCGTTATGGACTGCATGTTCAGATTGAGCAGTGTGCTATAAAATCGAATACCGTGTTATGAACTACGTGTTCAGATTGAGCGGTGTGCTATGTTATGAAAAAGTGTACTGCGTTATGAACTCTGTGTTCAGATTGAGCACTGTGCTATAAACCGTATACCGTGTTATGAACTACGTGTTCAGATTGAGTGATGTGCTATGTTATGAAAAAGTGTACTGCGTTATGGACTGCGTGTTTAGATTGAGCAGTGTGCTATAATCCGAATACCGTGCTATGAACTGCGTGTTCAGATTGAGCGTTGTGCTATGTTATGAAAAAGTGTACTGCGTTATGGATTGTGTGTTCAGATTGAGCAGTGTGCTATAAACCGAATACTGTGTTATGAACTGCGTGTTCAGATTGAGCGGTGCCCTATGTTATGAAAAAGTGTACTGTGTTATAGACTGTGTGTTCAGATTGAACAGAGTGTGTAGACGTCCCCGAACGCTCCGGGAGGGTGAGCTCCCGTTCTGTCCATTTGGGGTCACTACAGCTCAGGACTCTCAAATCGTCACGGTTCTAAGTCTGAACCAAAGAGTCCAAATCCGGCAAATCGTTTTGAGAGAAAACAGATTTTTGAAAGAAGTGCCAAACATGGACTGCTTTGCCAGATACAGAGTCGCCACCTAAATATTTTTTAATGGGAAATTTAGGAAACCCTGACTCGGTGCCAAAGGCCACGTGTCCGTCATCACCAAAGTTGCCTCGGCTCGGGAACTTGGGTACGATTGGGGAAGGTCACTTCGTGAGCACCCCCGCTCGCCCGGTCAAAGACCGGCCTCTACTAACCATGATATCAATTTTTGAAAACATTGTATGTTCTTATTCCGGTTATTAGCCTAGGTTACTATGTGATGCACACAGCATATAAGTATAGACTGGGTCGCCAAAATTGGAACAAAGCATTTCATGTTTGTTTGTTTGAAAATGGTTTGATGGTGCTACCCGCAGGTAGGCTAAGACGTGGATTTGCCACCCTCGGGTGGGCTTAGAAAACATGGTTTTGCCACTATCTAGTGGGCTTAAAACAAACATTCAATGATTTATTCCAATCTAAGTAACCCAACCTTCACCCACAGGCATTCAGGCAGTTATATCACATAAGCAATTAGCCTCATGGCAAGCATGCTATCATGGCAGCACTCACACGCATGCAAGGATGCTAAAGCATAGAACTTACCGAGTACTCCAAGCCAAAACAGAAACTATGTTAGAAATCATGCATGATCCTAAGTGTACAGAAATGCCTAATGCAACACATGCAAAAATGCAAACTATAGCAGGCTCGGCTATTCTAAGATGACATATGAAATGTTACAACTATCATGTATTCAATTTTGGAATTGAAAGTACAATGCAGTTAGTATGATGCGCCGAGCCCGGTGCATGCAAAACAGATGAATGAATGCAAACATGCTATCATACTGTATGCTAATTGAAATATGCCCTAATCTAGCCATCATAAGCAGATAAATAAAAGGGAGAAAGACGTGGGGTTGGAAGACATACAACACACACACGCCCACTTATTACAGTTGTGCCATCGCGCAGAGGGTCCGAATAAATAATACAGTCCCCAAATGAAAGAATATTACAGTCCCAAATATTACAGTCCAAATAATATACAAATTCCTAATTAATTAACAGATTAATTAAGAAAACTGTAAAACTGGCATGCAAGCCAGGGACTGCCTTGTTTCGGATGGATGATGCATGTCCGGGTTGTCTCGGGCAGAAATCCACCGGGATGCCCCGATTAGCCTCTGTTTTGCAGTTATTCTTGGAAAGCGCGCCAAGTCCCGAAAAGTTGCTGATTCTTCATTTGCTGCAACAGAGAGCAGGAAAGGGGCATAGCAATGTATTTGCACAGATATATGCATGCCTCGATCCTCGTGCCACCAATCACGCATACCGAGGCATGATGGCCGAGGAGTCGAAATGCACAATTCAATAAAGGATGAATGCACATGAAAACACAACAAGGCCTAACTCCATCATGGGTAATCCGGAGTGTCGGTGACTGGGGAATTGAGATACATTTCGTCACTCGGAGTACGAAATGTGCCTCGTTTCCCGTGCCCGGGCTAACTCCTATCCCGAACACGATGCAATATGCATGATATGCATGAAATGCGACTAAGATACAGCCTAGCATGCACAATGCTATAAAAAAAGGATGCCTCGAAATACGTGCACACCGGCACGCAAACCGAGAAAATGCATGAATGTGATCCAAGATACAACCTAGTATGCACTATGCTGTGAAAATGGGATGCCTCGAAATACGTGCACACGGGCACGCAAATCGAGGCGATGACATATGCAATGCAATATGGCTAAAATGGCATATGGAATGTAACATGGACTTATACTAACATGAGAGAGCCTCAGCCGCACTCACATAAGATGCCGATGGCAGAAAATGAGGTGCCTCGAAATGCGTGCACACGGGCACGCAAACCGAGGCGATGCATGACGCGATGCAAATATCATAGAAAATGCAACATGGACTTATACTAACATGAGAGAGCCTCAGCCACACTCACATAAGAGGCCGATGGCAGAAAATGAAGTGCCTCGAAATGCGTGCACACGGGCACGCAAACCGAGGCAATGCATACGCAATGCAAATGACATACAAAATGCAATATGGACTTATACTAACATGAGAGAGCCTCAGCCACACTCACATAAGATGCCGATGGCAGAAAATGAAGTGCCTCGAAATGCGTGCACACGGGCACGCAAACCGAGGCAATGCATACGCAATGCAAATGTCATACAGAATGCAATATGGACTTATACTAACATGAGAGAGCCTCAGCCACACTCACATAAGATGCCGATGGCAGAAAATGATGTGCCTCGAAATGCGTGCACACGGGCACGCAAACCGAGACAATGCATACGCAATGCAAATGTCATGGAAAATGCTATGCAAGCATGCTAATGGGATTTCAGCACTGAAATATGGGGGAAAACAGCCCCGAAATGAGGCGAAAATACACCCGATGCATGAAAAAGGTCCCGAAAGATGGATTATGGCACCCGGAATGGCCTATAGCTATGCCAAACATGCACAATATGGACATGGAATGTAAATACAGAAGCAAGGCAGCCCAAAAATAAGCACTTTTCCATTTGATAGCATGGCCAAACAGTGGGCAAAAACATGGCAAAACAAGCATGCAAAAATGGGGAATAAACATGAGATTAAGAAGCAACTCATAGCTGCTGTCCCCAAACAGGTTCGGGCCCTTCAACAAAGTTGAAGAGGGGCCCAAAATATGATGTTTTCCAGAACTATGAAAACCTCAAAAACCAGCACAAGTATGGCTGCACTCTTGTGCAATAAAAAGGGCCAAAAGGTGGCCAAAGAAGGAAGTGGTATATACAAAGCTCAAATAGAAAAATATCCTTCTACAGAACTGATGAGGGACCAAAAATATGCATATTTACAGAACTGTAAAAACTCCAAAACAATATACAAGTATGCCTAAAATGCCATGCAAAATGAGGCTCAAAGGTGATTAAAACATGAGGTGTACAAAGCATTCACCAAAAAGCCAAAGACCCTTAACAAAACATGAACAATGGACCAAAATAAGACTATTTCTAGTTCTGCTAATCGCCCAAAAATGGAAGCAAGATAGGCCAAAAAATCATGCAAGAATGGGGAATAAAAGAGAGATATAACATGAAGTGGCATATGGAGGTCCCAAACCATGAAAGGGCCTAAATGAAACATGAAGAATGGACCAAAATAAGCACTTTTTCAGAACTGTAAAATGGCCAAAAACAAAAGCATGGTAGGCTGCCATTGCATGCAAAAAATGGGACCAAAAGAGGAGTATAAAGATAAGTACAACATGGAAGTCCCAAATAGTGTTGAGCCCTTCTTCAATGTTGAATAGGGGCTCAAAATGAGCCTAATATCAGTTTACAACATGCTCGAAAACAGATTTCTCATGGGCCAAAAATAGCATGCAAGATTATGACATATAAGAGGATCAATGAAGCAAGTGCATCATGGAGGGCACAAACAGGGTTGAGCCCTTAATGAAAAGTGAAGATGAGCTCAAAAGAGGGCCCCTTTCAGTTAGGGCCGGAGCTTGAAACAAAAAGCATATGGGTCTTACAAATGGATCAAGAAAAAGGGTCAAAAGAGAAGAAGTGTTACTCACCCTTGAAGACTAAAGCTTTTGTTGTTTCTTGGATCAATTTGCAGCTCCTTTAGCCTTTGAGAAGCTCTCCTTGTTGCTGGAAATGAGGTGGTGGTGGTAGAGCTTGGTGGTGTAGAAGAAATGGTGCTTAGGGACTTAGGGTTTTTCAAGGAAATGAGAGGTATAGAAAGGGATTTGTGTATGGAAGCTTGAAGAACAATTTTCCTAACCCCTACAAGTGAAGCCACCAGCTGGTTATAAGGGCCAAAAAGGGGGTGTAAAGGTGGGGGAAAAGGAGAGCAACTTTCCCCCACAAAATATCCCCCGGATAAAGATATTTTCTGGGGGATAAAGCTCCACAGCTGTAAAGTGCACAGTGCAAGGAACTCGGCCGGCCAGTTACTTTTGCTCCAGGTGGCCGGCCGGCCACACCCCCTAGCCGGCCGGCTAGGGGTCAAAAGGGTCAATCAGATTTAATGGCCGGCCACCACATGGTGGTATCCTCCAAGGTGTGTAAATCACAGGTATATGGTTGAAAGTTGGCAACACTAACCCCAGGGTGTTCAACATTAGACTGGAAGAGAGGGGTAAAAAAGTAATTTTACAATTACTGGCCGGCCATGGGTTTTTAGGGTCCTCCCAGGTGTGTAGATCACAGATATGTGGTTGAAAGTTGGCAACACTAACCCCAGGGTGTTCAACATTAGCCCGGAAGTTGGAAAAAAGGGCGTCGGGAGGCTCCGGAGGAGAGATAACTGGTTGCTGCAACAATTACTAGCCTCCCACCCTTTCATGGCCTTCCCGGAGATAAAACAGAGGTACCTGCCAAAAATGAACAAAAATCGATGCAAAACGAATGCTCGGGAGCCAAAACACGCAGTTCGGGGTCCCGAGAATGGGCTGTTAAGCACCGAAAATGGCAATCGGCCACGAAGTGGGTTTCCGAGACCCCAGTGTCCCTCAAAAGGGAGTAAATAAGGTGCATGCCAAAAACCGGGGCAAACGGAGATGGTTAGGCGGTCCCGAACTGAGGCACACGGCCTGCGATTCCGAAAAATCGGAAATCGGACTCCGAAATGGGCGAAATGGCCTTCGGCCACCAAATGTAGCCCACGGCCACTGAGAGATGGTCTACGGGACCTCTCCCTCCCCTCAGGAAAAGAAACAGAGAAAATTGAGTCTGGTTCGCAAACCGAGGCAAGGCGCAGAAGAAGGTCCGGAAGTCCGGAGGCGGGGCTCGCAGCCGCGACTTTGAGGCCTCTGAACAAGCACAACATGCAATATCACCGAGTGCTCAACTGGTGATGTCTGAGTCTTAAGGTCGGTCAAAAATGGGGTGTCTACAGAGTGCTATAAACCGAATACCGTGTTATGCTATGTTGTGAAAAAGTGTACTGTGTTATAGACTGTGTGTTCAGATTGAGCAGTGTGCTATAAACCGAATACCGTGTTATGAACTACGTGTTTAGATTGAGCGGTGTGCTATGTTATGAAAAAGTGTACTGCGTTATGGACTGCGTGTTCAGATTGGGCAGTGTGCTTTAAAGTATACCGCGTTATGAACTGCGTGTTCAGATTGAGCGGTGTGCTAAGTCAATAAATCAAATATTGTGTTATGAATTGTGTGTTCAGATTGAGCAGTGTGCTATAAAGTATATCGTATTATGAATTGCGTGTTCAGATTAAGCAGTATGCTAAGTCAATAAACCGAATGCTGTGTTATGAACTGCATGTTCAGATTGAGCGGTGTGCTATGTTATCAAACAGAATGATGTGTTATGAACTGTGTGTCCAGATTGAGCAATGTTATGAGCTGTGTGCCCAAAAGAGCTGTGTGAAAAGTGAACAAGGTTTTGTGTTAAGAGTTGTGTGACAAATGAGTAAAGTATTATGTTGAGAACTGTGTGCCAAATGAATTGGATGCTGTGAGCAGAAGTACTGTGTATATGAATATGTTCAGAACAAGCAGATAAAATACATCGCAGAAAACTAAAGTGAAGTACATACCTCATACGCATGATGAGATAGGTGGGACTCAGGCTCCCGTAGTAGCAAGTCTGGGGGCGCCCGTCGCGCGAAGTCTATGAAATGGTGGAAGGTGCTAGAATGTAGAATATGCTCCTGCGGGTGGTACTCCTCCGGGTCGAACGGTCGTATCCTCAGAGGCAACAGTATGATGTCAGGCTCGTCCTTTGCGCATGGAGAACCCCCTCCGTACGGAATATCGTCGGCCATCTGAAGAAATATGCAAAAATGAGCAAAAATGAGCGAAATGAGCCAAAATTACAAAAAGTCAACAAAAGTGAACTCTCTGGAAGAGAAAAAGTCAACAAAAGTCAACGCCCGAGAAAAGGTGCCAAAGTTCGAGACAAACTTACCTCAAGTGGTGGAAATGGAGAAAGAAGCTTCGAAAACGAATTATAATCGGTTCACAACGAAGAGAATAGAAAGTTTTTCGCGAAACAACTTCACGTGGGGCATTGGAAAATGCGTATAAAGTGCAGATTTGAGAGAGAAAAGGGTCTAGGGAGGAAGAGAAGCTGATTTCGGCCTCGGAGGTGTGAGCAAAACTGATTTGGAGTTGTGTACTTAAAGAACCAAACATGAAAAGACAAAACTGCCCCTGTTTTTGTAAACTTGTCGGCCAGCCAGTTTTTCTGGTCGGCCGACCACTTTTATGGGAAACAACTGGTCGGCCACTTATATAACTGGCCGGCCATCCTCCTGGGTGATCTTCAGAGCTCCATTGTTCTCCCTATGTGTTTTGATGGTGATTGAAGTCCTCGACTCTCGGGAAAGTGCAAGAAAAGCGCACTTTTCGGCGCGAAATTGTCCCTACGGGAACTTCAATTCAGATCTTCGATGTGTGGGTCGTTGTCACTTATCAAAGAACAAGGTGTATCCTTTTTTTTTAGTATGTTGTGACCCCTCCGAGAGGTAAATCGGAGGTTCCGGTTAATTTGCTCGCGTTAAGGCTTATTTTTCTTTAACCAGCATTTTATCTCAAGGCATGTTATCGAAGTTATACCACTTTCGCATTGTTTTGCACGCTTTCCTCTCTTGCATATGTTATGCACACCACTCGTTGCTTCATTATGCATCTATTACTTGTGTTGTCACGCTCGTTTTACTTATATTGCTATGCGTACTTCCGTTGCATTGCTATGCACCCGCACTTTTCACCTGCCTTGTTATGCATCTATTACTTGTGTTGTCACGTATATTTCGCCTGTTTGTTGTGCACACTTCATTTGCATTGTTATGCTTGTTTTACTCGCATTGTTATGCATCACACTTAGGTTGCATTGTCATACACCCCTCGCATTGTTATGCGTCACACTTAGGTTGCATTGTTATGCATCCCCCCTCGCATTGTTATGCGTCACACCTAGGTTGCATTGTCATGCACCCCTCCATTTGCGTTGTCACGCACTTTTCACTTGCATTGATATGCATGTTTCTAACGATATTGTACCTGTTGAGTTTCTTTCTTTTGCAGGCATGATATTGTATGTTCGGTTCATTTGAAGCTGGCGCGACCAGACGAACCGGATGGTATTGTATTCTTCGTGTGAGACGTAGTGAGAATTGTATAATTTTGTTACATCCTTTCTGCATGTAATGTAGTTTGGTTTGAATTCGCCTGCTTAAACTGTTTCATTTATTGTGTATATTTGCTTCATTATAGCTTTCTTTGCATGATCATGAATTATGTTCGGCATCTTGCATGTCCTTTGCATTTTGCCCCTGCCTGTGGGCACATCTCTTTGTTATCTTGCCTGTTTGTCTAAGTCTTCGGCCTTGTCAAAAATGGGTCATCTTTGGGCTTTGACATTCACTCCCGTCACTTAGCACTTCCGAGTTCTGTCAAAGAGGGGCAACTATAGACACCCTATTTTTTACCGACCTTAAGACTCAGACGTCATTGATTGAGCACTCGGTGATAGTGCATGTTGTGCTCGTTTCGAGTTTTCAGAGTTTCGGCTGAGAGCCTTGCCTCCAGGCCTCTGAACTCTTTATGCTTTGACTCGATTTACGGACCAAGTCTGGTTTTCCTTGCCTGAGGGAGGGAGTGGCCTGGTAGACCATCTCTTTGTGATCGTAGACCACTCACTACTAGAAAAAACACTTTCCGTGACGAACATGTTTGGTCGCGAAAAGTACCATATTTGGTCGCTAAAACCTTTTCGCGACCAAAATATGTTGGTCGCGAGTTGGTCGCTAAAGCCTCATCACAGATAGTTTTCTGCGACCAAAAAAGCCTTTGGTCGCTAAAAGTGACCATTCGTGACCAACTTTTTTGGTTGCGAAAAGTCCAATTCATATTAGCCAAAAGTAAACTTTTAGCGACCAAAGATAAGTTGGTCGCCAAAAGTCAGCGCCTTGACCCAAAAAAAATAATTCTTTTGTGCTCCCTGAGACTTGAACTCCTGACCAAGGAGTCACCATGCACCCAATCCACTCTGCCACTCTACCAATAACATACTTCTTGTTCATATTTGACAAAAAAAATATATAACCCATAAAAATTGGGTTATATATTATTTTATAAAACTTTTAATGCCTAAATAGAAAAATAGAATGTAATTACTGTAGTATCATTTTTTAAAAAATTTATCCCGCCAAAACTTTCCGCGACCAACTTTTTTTTTTGGTCGCCAAAGGGTAATCTTCCGCGACAAAAAAAGCCTCTGGTCGCCAATAGTAGACTTTTCGCGACCAACTTTTTTTTTTGGTCGCCAAAAGGTGATCTTCCGCGACCAAAAAAGCCTTTGGTCGCCAATAGCATACTTTCTGTGACCAACTTTTTTTTTTGGTCGCCAAAGGATAATTTTCCGCGACCAAAAAAGCCTTTGGTCGCCAATAGTATACTTTCTGCGACCAACTTTTTTTTTTGGTCGCCAAAGGGTATACTTTCCGTGACCAACTTTTTTTTTGGTTGCCAAAAGGTGATCTTCCGCGACCAAAAAAGCCTTTGGTCGCCAATAGTATACTTTCCGCGACCAACTTTTTTTTTTGGTCGCCAAAAGGTGATTTTCCGCGACCAAAAAATTGTGGTCGCCAAAAGTTAAATTTTAGTCGCAGAAAGTGGACTATTTGCGACCAAAAAAAATAGGTGGTCGCCAAAAGTGTTTTTTCTTGTAGTGACCTTTCCCGTTTGGAGACTAGTTTTCGATTTTCGGAGCCTTCGGCTGCACGCATTGTCTCGGGACCGCTTAACGTTCTTCGTTTGGCAAGGTTTTTGAACCACACCTTGTTTCCTTGGCCTAGAGGGCCACTGTGGTTTGGAAGACCACTTTTGTGGTCGTAAACCACTTTTGGTGCTCGATAGCTAGTTTTTGAGGCTCCCGGTTGCGCGCTTTGCCTCCCGAACTTTCGGCTTGCATCCGTTTTGGTTTGTTTTTGGCACAAACCTTGTTTTCCTTGTTTGGAAGGTGGTACAAGGGTGGGAGACCAGTATTTCCCCTTGGAGCCCACTTTTCCTCCTGCCAGTCGATTTTTTGGTCTGACAATTGGTCTCCCTGATCTTTGGACAATCAAAAGTAGTCGGCCACCACACCATTTGCTTGTTTTCATCATCTGGACTGTTTCCCACCATGGCCGACCAGTTGTTGTTCTAGGAGACCACTTAAGTCGCTGGCCGACCACTTCAAGTGGTTGGCCACTTTTTGTCACCTTTTTGGAGATATTTTCCTCCAGCGGGCACAGTTGGAGGGAACTGAGACCATCCTCCATATATGGAGGGATGGCCTTGAACGTTAGCTTCATGGAGAAGCTTTGCTTTTGGTTCTCTATAAGGGAGAACCACCTCCTCTCTCCTCTAGGTTCAAAAAAATCTCCCTTGAGATATACATATAGCCTTGTATCTATATCTCTCTTTTGTTCTTGTTTTGTGCCTTAAAAGTGTAGATTTGTCATACTTTTGTACTCAAACACCTTTCTTGTGTTGCTGAGGCTTCTTGAGGTTGTTTTTGAAGTTCTTGGGTTGGTTTGAGCTCAAAGAGGGTGCTGGAGTTGCAGTAGTAAAGAAGGTCTTCAAGGGTGAGTCTTTAACCCTTAAATCCCCCATTCTTGCTTAAGCTTTTGTACCCTTTTGCATGCTGTTTTGAGCTTAACTTCCTACTGCAAAAAGTTCTATATTTTGGTTCTTAAGATCTTTGTTTGAGGTCAGTTTTGTGTTTGGGGTTGTTTACCCCCTCTTAGGCCTTGTTTGGCCTTGCTTTTGTGCCTTCTTTGTGAGCTTTGGGATCACCTTGTTTTGGCCTTCTCACTCTGGATTTTAGTGGTGGGGATGGTGTTTTAAGGTCCCAAAAAGGAGAGGGTCATCACCTCTCCTTGTATTTTGAATACTTGCCACATATGCCTTATGTTTGAGCATGTGTTTTAAGCTTGTGTTGACTTGTTCTTAGCATGTATTTGTGGTTATTTTGCTGAGGCTTACCACTATTTTTTCTTGGTTTGGTCATCCCTTGCATGTGTAATACACTTGTAGTGTAAATCTTACAAACTAGCTTTGTGTGTCTCATGTTTGAGCATGTCATTCTAGCTTATGTTGAGTCCATTTCAGTATGTTCTTGGGCTTGTTTTACCATGTCATACCTTTGTTAGGGTTTGGTTTGGTCATCCTTTGCATGCTCCATGCACTTGTAGTGCAATTCCATGAAATAGCGTAACATGCATCATGTTTTAACATGTCATTCTAGCATGCTTTTGGCTTAACTTCATGAAGCTTTTGTCCATATTTTAACATGCTTTAGCTCTGATTTTGGTTGTTTTGGCCATGCATGACTTGCTTTGTATAGCCATAGCTCAATCTAGCTTGTTAGCTTTGTGTGTCAAGTCCACTAGCATGCTTTACTTGGACTATTTGAATGATTTGGCATCTTGTATTATATGATTTCAGTCCATGTTTCATGCTCATGCACTTGCATGTAGCACTTATTCAAGGCGTTGGAGGGTTTGCCCCTTTATGCCTTAACATAAACCATTGCGTATGCCTTCATGCCTTAGCTTGCGAGCCATTATTTCAGTGCTTATTTGAGGTTATTTTGCCATGATATAACTCTAATTTTTGTTGGTTAGGTTATCTCATGCTTGGTCTTAATAAGTGTAGTGTAATCCACCTTATTTGCCTTGTATGCATCATGCCTTATGCCCTTCATGCTAGCTTGCTTTGGCTTCCTTCCATGCATGTTTTAGTATCATTTTGATATGTCCTAGGACTATTTTGGGTTGCCTTGGTCACATGCTTCATGTTTTGCATACTTGTGGTACAAGTGCACTTGCTTGCTTCAAGCTTTGAGCACCATTGCATGCTTCATTTGTGTTGTGTACATGATTTGGCATCATCTAACATAACATTTCAGAGCATCTAGGACTACCATGTTCCCACTTCTGTTATGCTTTGAATGCCTTTAAGTGTTGTGCATTGTTGCCTTATTCATGGCCTAGCATGTATGCCATCTTGCCTAGGTATTTGGGCCTCCATCTTAGCATGTTATGGTCTTTGTCTTGACCCATTTTAGCTCTGTCCATGGTTGGTTCATGCCTTTGTGCCATGTATTGCATGCCCCCTTTGTAGTCCTCTTTGTTAGCTTTCATGCTTTAGGACCTTTCCATGCTATACTTGCTTTGTTTGAATGATTTGGCATCATTTCTTACCTCATTTCAGTGTACTTAGTGTTGTTACACTTCCACTTTTGTCACTCTTTGAGCACTCTTGAGAGTTGTGCTCTTAGGCCTCGTTGGTTGGCCAATGCATTGTGCATGCATGCCTTGTCCTTTTATGCCTTAATTTTATCACCAATGGCCACTAATTTGGGCATGGCTGAGGCCTATCCATTTTGGTTTAAGTCCATTGTGCATTGCATATTCCATGTAGTTCATAGCATTGAGTATGCCATGTTGTTTGCATGATTAATTTAGCATTGTGTATGCCATGTTCATTGCATTGTGTATACTAATTACCATTTGCATTGCGTATGCTAGTTGTCATGAGCATTGTGTATGCCATGTAGTTCATAGCATTGTGTCTAGTATGCTAATTGCATGTTTGCATGATTGTCCCTCGCATGTTTGCATGCCATTTGCATTAGATGTTTGCATGCTTAAGTTACATAGCATTGTGCATGCCATGCTATGTGTTGCATTGTTGTTTGGAATAGGTGTTAGTCCAAACACGGGAAAAGAGGGACATTTCATACTTACAGTGATGAAACGTGCCTCGATTCTCGGTCGCCGATGCTTTTGATCATACATCATAGAGTTTTAGGCTTTATATGTTTACTTGTGCATTCATTTTATATTGAATTGTGCAACTTTGCCTCTCGACCATCACACATTGAAATGCGCAATTTGTGGCCTGAGGGTCGAGAACCACACTCCCTTGAGCTCATGACATGATAGGGAGGGTGGTTGTGCACACATATCATGCAAATACATTGCTATGCCCTTTTCTTGCTCTCTGTTGCAGCAAAGCGGAGTCCAGCAGCAACAACTGGTTGGCCAGCCAGAAAAACTAGCTGGCTGACCACTTTTTCTAGCTTTCTGCAAGAAAAGTGGTCGGTAGGTGGCTGGAGAGACCAAAAGTGGTCGGCCACCCTCCCACAGGTCTCCCAAGGTGGAGTTTCAGCTTTCTGGAGCTTGGTGCAAGGTTCTGAGGACAAATGAAAACAGAGGCAAATCGGGGCATTACATTGGATTTCCAAACGAGGTGACTGGGCTTGCATGCATTCCTCTCCCTCTGAGGCTCCTGATTTACTGCTTTCCTTAGTTGCCATGCTTAGATAGCTAGCTTTTTCTTTGTTTTGTACTTTAATAGTTAATGCGTTTAGCTATTTAAATTTGTTTTGTAATAATTAGTTAACCAGGATTAGTTAATTAGTTTGTTTTGTAATAATTAGTTTAATTAGCTTAGATTAGTTAGTTAGCTTCTTATTCGGTCCCTCCGTCGAGAGGGCGTATTGTTGTAATAAGCATGCGTGTGTGTGATGCATATCTTCCAACCCCCATTTCTTTCTCCCTTTTACTTAACCACTTACGATGGTTAGTTTTAGGGCATGTTTCATTTAGCATACCTTATGCTTTGCATGTATGCATCCATTCATCTGCATTGCATGCATCGGGCTCGGTGCATCACACAAACCAGCATTGTATTTCAACACATCTACTTGAATACGTGTTCAACAACATGTTACGAAGTTGCATTTCATATGCCATCTTAGAATAGCCAAGCCTATTTTTAAGTCGCATTCTCGCATGTGTTGCATTAGCCATCTTGACATAAACTAGGATCATACATGATTTCTAACTACTTCTTTGTTTTGGCTCGGAGTACACTATGAGTGTTTATGCTTTAGCATACTGCATGTGTGTTATTGACTGCCATGAAAGCATGCTTGCAATGAGGCTAACTGCTTACTTGATTAATTGCTTGAATGCCTGTGGGTGAAGGTTGGATTACTTGAATTGGAACAATTCATTGAAATCCCAGATTTAGCCTACTTGCGAGTAGCAAACTTCAAACCATTTTCAAACGAATATGCAATGTTTTGTTCCAAATTAGGCGATCTAGTCTATACTTGTTTGATGTGCGCATCACGTAGTAAGATTAGTTAATTAATCGGAATAAGAACACATGTGTTTTCAAAAACAAAATATCATGCTTAGTACAGGCTGATCATTGATCGGGCGAGTGGGGGTGCTCATTGCATGACCTTCCCCTCTCGTACCCAAGTTCCAGAGCCGAGGCAACTTTGGTGATGACAGACACGTGGCCTTCGGCACGAGTCAGGGTTTCCTAAATTCTCCTAAAATAAAATATTTAGGTGGCGACTCTGTATCTGGCAAAGCAGTCCATGTTTGGCACTTCTTTATTAAAAATCAATTTTCCAAAATGATTTGCCGGATTTGGACTCTTTGGTGATTTATCAGTCTTACATCGCACATTGTAAGATTAGATTTAGAACTGTGACATTTGAGTCCGAACTGTAGTAGCTCAGAGAACAAGACGAGATTGCGCCGCCCCATGCAGGCACGCGCGCGGACGTCGGGGAGTTCCCGGGAGCTCGTCTACACTACATCGTACATTGAAACATCCGACGGAGAAGTGTTGAACTCTTAGGAAAATCTTCAGAGATGAAGTCGAGGCAGACGAATTGAGGTTCAAAAAGCAAAGCACTCAAGACATTCGAGAATAACCATATCCTCAGCACCGAGACAAGGGCAAGAATGTTGCTATGATAGGTTATGAAGGCCCGATGATTGAGGCTATCGCCAATCTCGATGACGATGATTATTATCTGGATGACATCCTCGAGCCCGAGGGTGAGCAAGTTTACTATGGAAGTGCTCTCGATCCAAAGGGTAGAACCTTCATGACTCATGTCGAAGATCCCCTTGATCCAGAAGGAGGATAAGAGTACTACGGAAAAGGAGGACACTATGTTTATGTTGCATCTTATTTTGAAGAGACCAAGGAGATGGTTAACTACGAGCCTCCAAGAGTGGAAAAAGATCCGGATCACTTTGCCAAAACCCTGCAAGATTGTGTAAAATTCAAGCAATTCTTCGACCAGCTTGGACTTTCCCGGGAGGCAAGAACAGAGATCACCAAGTCTATCATTAATATAGCTGAGGCACACCATGAGGAATGCATGTCGACTGAGGGATCTATCCTGAGGAAGGCAAAAGAGCAATCTCGTGCCATTACTTTCTCCGAGACTGATCGGAAGTATCCTTTCTCTCACAATCGCCCGCTTTATGTGACTGCTTTTATTACCAGGGTTAAGTTCAAAAGGGCCTTTCTGGACAACGGAGCCTCTATCAACATTATGACTCGCGCTACTCTAGAAAATGTCAGAATCTCTAAAGAATGCATCGTGAAGCAGCCGATAGTCATCACTGGCTTTGGTGGAGAAATGAGAGTTACTATAGGATGCGTAACGGTTGATTTAGTCGTCGGAGAGATTCGCTCGGCCACCAAGTTCCATATTATCGATTCCGAGGCAAATTATCAAATCATTCTAGGGAGGACCTGGATGCATAGATATGGGGCTATAGCATCGAGTTATCATCAGTGTGTTAAGGCTAAATGGGGAAAGAAGACGGTGACAATTCAGGGTACAGAAAGACCTTTCGAGATACATGAAGCTCATTATTCTGATGTCATCTACTTCACCGAATTGGCTGTCGAAGAAATTCCCACCACCTCTAAGCCTCGGGGGGTCAAAATTCCTCGTTGGAAGGATATCAAAGATGACAAGGAGCCAAGGGCAGAATCAAGTAAATGGATGATGTCTCGACCAGAAAGTCCGCCTATTCCTCGGAAGGTGATGAAAGTCTGAGAAGGGGGCAAGATGGTGTACTATTTGTGAAGGTGAGGGAAGTCGGTTTCTTCAGCCACCGACCCCGAGTCAAAAGAAGAGCCTCCTGACAGTGACATAGTAATAAAGCCTGAAGTGGCTCCAGAATGCATGCAAGATGGGCAGAAGCCTCAGCCCGAACAACTTATTGAAATAAATTTGAATGATGGACAAGATGCTCCAAGGTCGATATTCATAAGTTCGAGCCTTAGCCCAGAGAAGAGGGAATAGTTGTTAAAGTTGATAAGCTGGTATTCAGATGTGTTTGCTTGGTCATATAAGGAAATGCCCAGACTAGATCCTGACCTAGTCTCCCATTATCTTGATGTGTTCCCAAACTCCAAGCCAATTAAGCAAGTTGCTCGAAAAAATCATCTGGATCTCGAAGAGAAGATTAAGGAGGAGATTGAAAAACTTTAACAAGCAGGTTTCATCTGGCCAATACAGCACGCCACGTGGTTAGCAAACATAGTGCCAGTAAAGAAGAAGAATGGTCAAATCAGAGTATGTGTAGACTTTCGAGATTTGAACAAATCGTGCCCGAAGGATGAATTCCCTCTACCTCACATTGATACCCTTGTGGATGCCACCTCGGGACACCAGATGTTCTCATTCATGGATGGATTCAGCGGATACAATCAGATTAAGATGGCTGAAGAGGACGCAGAAAAAGACTGCTTTTAGAACACCTCTCGAAAACTTCTTCTATACAGTCATGCCTTTCAGACTCAAGAATGCCGGAGCAACTTACCAAAGGGCTATGACTACAATCTTTCATGACATGATCCATCATGAGGTGAAAGATTATGTTGATGATCTAGTGGTGAAATCCAAGAAAGAAGAGGACCATGTCCGAGACCTCGAGAAAGTATTCAAGAGGTGCCAGAAATTCAAAATGAGGATGAATCCTCTCAAATGTGCTTTCGGGGTGACGGTTGGGAAGTTCCTCGGGTTTCTTGTACATAGGCATGGTATTGAGGCAGATGAAGGCAAGGTCAAATCTATCAGAGCAATGCCTCCCCCGCATTCTCAGAAGGAGTTAAAGAGGTTCCTCAGGAAGGTGTCTTATATTCGGAGGTTTATCCCAGCACTTGTAGAGATCTCTGCCCCTTTCGGCTCATTGTTAAAAGGAGATGCCAAGTTCGAGTGGAACCAGGAGCACTAAAAGGCCTTCGAGAGAATCAAGGCGGCCTTGACCTCACCTTAGACCATGATAGCCCCGCAACCCGGGGTGCCTCTAATGTTGTACCTAACTTCAACCCCCAAATCCGTAGGGGCATTATTCGTCCAAGATGTAGATGGAGCAGAACGCCCGGTGTATTACATCAGTCGGGAGATTCGAGGAGCAGAAGTCCGATATACTCCAGTAGAGAGACATTGTTTAGCTTTGGTATTCATTGCCCAAAAGCTCAGACATTACTTCTTAGCACATCAGATTCAGATTGTTAATAGAAGTGATCCACTCTGATACCTCCTCAGCAAGCCTGCTCTAACCGGGAAGGTAGCAAGATGGTTGTTAGCACTGGGTGAATTCGAAATCACATGTGTAGCTCCCAAGGCAATCAAAAGCCAAGACTTAGCCAATCTCCTTGCCCAATTTCCAAGTGGTGACTATGAACCAGTGAATGAAGAATTAAGAGGATAAGTGCATACAGTTATGGCTTCCGAGGAAAGTTTCTAGACATTGAGCTTTGACGGAGCAGCAGCCGGAGGGAAAGGAGGAACCAGGATAGTCCTGACAAGCAAAAGTGGAGAAAAGTTATATTTGTCTTATAAACTGGATTTCCATCGTTCGAATAATGAAGCCGAGTATGAGGCTCTTATTTTGGGCTTGATAGTAGCTGAGAAGCACAATATCAAGAAGATTCGAATTCGGGGGGACTCAAAGTTGATAGTGAAGCAAGTTTCAGGACAATTCATCTTAAAGGAGCCTGCCTTGGCCACATATCGAACAACAGTCCAAAGGCTTCTTGACAAATTTCAAAAGGTCGAAATAGAGCATGTGTCTCGCTCCGACAACAAGTTTTCAGATGCCCTCGCAACATTAGGGGCAAGAGTTGACATTCCAGAGGAGGAGGCGACAATTGTTATTAAGAAAAGAACAGAACCTTCAATAATACCTGAAGACAAAGACCTTCCAGAGGATTGGAGAGGAGAAGTCCTCGAACATCTCAGAAGCAAAGTTGGAAAATTGACTATGGCCAAGCTTGCCAAATTCATAATTATTCAAGGTGAACTTTACTTCCGAGGAGGTACCGGATTCCTAGCCCGGTGTGTTGGTCAACAAGAAGTGAGCTTCCGACTACAACAGATTCATGAAAAGTCCTGCGGGGATGGGGATACTAGTCTGTACATAAGGATCCCAAGACAAGGCTATTATTGGCCCGAGATGGAGAAGGCCTCGAATCAACTACAGAAAGAATGCCCCAAGTGTCAGTCATACATCGGGGAGGATGAGAGTTGCTTTGAAATTGATACCCTTAATTAGAGACAAGTCTACATTGACTATCTCAAAGAGGGAACACTACCTGAGAGCCCGAGGGACATTGCACACCTCAAGAGGAGGGCGAGGCGGTATTTTCTTGATCAGGACAAGCTTTACAGAAGAAGTATTGAGGGCACTCCCTTGAGGTGTCTCTCCAAGGAGGAGTCGGATCTAGTCCTCGGAAGAGCCCACGAGATTAAGCATCAAGGAGGGGCTCGGCTGTTCGAGCAACTTATACACCTTGGGTATTACTGGCCGACCATGGAGTCAGACACGTCCCATCACGTGAAGAGGTGCCAGACTTGTCAGAAACATGAAAACTTGATCCATGCTCTAGCCGTAGACCTGCATAGCATCTGAACGCCATGGCCGTTCCATACTTGGGCTTTTGATCTGATAGGGCCCATTTCCACACCTTCTAAGGGGTACAAGTGGATTCTCGCAGCTACAGAATTAAGCACAAAGTGGGTCGAAGCAATCCCTCTAAAGAAAACTACGGGTCCCGCAGTCGCGAACTTCATCAAGGAAAATATCATTTGCCGGTTTGGAGTACCAAACACCATCCTCTCGGACAATGGCACTCCCTTCATAAACAAATATTCGAAGAGCCTCCTAGAGACTTACCAAGTGAAGCATCACAAATCCACACCCTACTATCCAAAAGGGAACGGGCAAGCAGAGGCCACAAACAAGACACTGATAAGGATTCTGAGCAAGATGATGGATGAATTTAGGAGGACTTGGTCTGAACAGTTGATAGTAGCCCTATGGGCGTATCGCACTTCAAAGAGAAAGCCGACTCAAGCAACTCCTTACTCCCTTGTGTATGGGTCCGAGGCAGTGTTACCTATAGAGTTGAAAGCACCATATGCTCGGATGGCTCTCGCCTCGGGGATGGTATTGGAGCCTCGAACCACCAGATTGGAAGCATTAGAGGAAAAGCATGACAGAGCTACAAAAGTCATGGAAAGGTATCATGAGTCCATCGCCCAAGCCTATAATCAGACTATGGTGCCAAGAAAGTTCGAAGAAAGTGACCTAGTATGGAAGATTGTAGACCCAATCATGAGAGGACAGCCCTTGCCCAAGTTTTCTCCAAAATGAGAAGGGCCCTACAAGGTGGTTCAAGCAAGCTCAAGCGGGTACTACAAGCTTGTAAGGGTTAAAGATGGCTTCCGAACTGGCCCGCTCAATGCAAAGTTTATGAAGCGTTACTACCCATAGATAGACTCATCTATGTTGAAATTCATTTTCATTTTCTTACTTTGTCTAAAAGTTGTATTTCCCTTATGTATGAAGAAGCTGGTTTTCTTTATGGTGTATGTTTTATCCTATCACTTGCAGTGAATTTATTATACTTTTGTCAAGAAAGTTGAAGAATTAATGAGAATATTTCAGCTTTCATAACATGTGTATATGATTGTTCTTTCCAGTGTATCATTTGAAATAAATATTTTATCAAGTAGAATGAGAAAACAATGCGAAAATATCCAAACAGCAAAGATTTTGTCATTTCATTGCATTATCCTAGATAAAACATTTTTATCAAAAGGGGCAAGAAAGTAATACAAAAAAAAAAAAAACTCAATCTCTCCTAAAAACACCATTGAAGAAGCTACCCGTCACATCTACATCCGGAGGACAAACAGCAGAGTCTGCCTCTAAAGTCTCCGAGGCCCGAGCATAGCCCGACTCAAGTTCACGAAGAGTTGCCTTTATCTCATCTATAGAGGTCCGATAAGAGGCAAACACAGACAAAATTTCCACCCGATGACTAGCGTTCGAAGCTATATCTAGGCGCTTCCGAAGCCATGATAAATCCACTTGGTGACGCTCCATGTCAGAGATCCCCTGATACGTTGTCTCGACTACTTTCCCATTAAGGTCACACAGTCGTTGCCTGTCCAAGCTATATAAGATAGTGGCAAAAGACTCGAGAAGAGTAGTCTGAATGAGTGGACATTGGCAAGAAAATGAAGCAAAGGTCTCTGGGTAACTCGAATGCACAAGCTGTAGAACTGAAGCAAACTCAGGAGCTACCCAATAATGGAGAAACGATACTTTTCCAGAAGCCGAAGGAGGAATTGGGCCCAGAAAGCTGCTAGTCTCAGGAATCTCCCCAATTTCTATCGGGTTAGATAAACCACCCGGAGGGGTAACTTCCGACAGAGGTCCCGAGCCTGAGAATGCAAAATGATAAGAGGAAAGACCAAAAGCATCACTATCAAAGTGGAAATCACTAAGATTCAAATCCAAAATATTCGAAGGCACTTGCGATGAAGAACCTCTAGCAGTTGTCTCAAAGGCAGGTGTCCCCCCTTGAGAAGGAGAACCATGAGAAGTCACAAAGAGAGTTGGAGCAAAGTTCGAGGCAGGTGAAGGCAGGACCCAGTAGCATCTAACACTGAAGAAAAGATAAGGAAGTCTTATTAGGGGTAGGGAACAATAAAGCCGTTTGAGTAAAGATTTCTCACAGATAGAAGTACATGACAAACTTCAGAAAGAAAGATTACCAGAGGGAGAATCATTATGCAAAACCGGAGCAACCGAAGGACTCCTAGCATTAACAAAGTCACTTGGCTGTACAGAGAGCACCTGATCGATCTCAATGTCTGATGAAGCCTGAACAGTAGCAGTCATCCCTGAAGAAGGAAGGAAGGCCGGAGGATGAGAATCACTATAAGTTCCAGAGCGAGTCTCAGAGATTTCTAGCACATCCACCTCCACCTCCACACCATTCCCAGAGGCGCACCTCATCTCTACATTGTTTCTAGAAGCATGGCCTGCGGCATCAATTTATGTGGCATCAGTCCCTTCAGCAATCTCAACATCAGAACGGTGAGCCCCGATAACCTGGTCACCAAGATAGCGCTCATCCTCAGTTACGGTAGGACGGTGACGACGCATGTATGGGATAACGTCATAAAAATGATTGGAGAACTCAGCCTTATCATCATCGTCATCTATAACTGCTATACGAGGGGTGCGCATCTTCACAAGTCTTGCAGACAAAGGGAGGGTGTTGTCCAAGTCTGAGTTCGGCCTGGTGGAAGCAGCATGGCCAGTAGCCATGGTATTGAGAACGTCAGCAATCGCAGGGTCCTACACAACAGGGGCAAATAAAAAGTGTTCATTTAAGAAGGTATAGTCGCAAGAAGGAAAGTAACTTCAAATAAAAAAATTTCGGGTACCGGATGGAGCCTTTTGGAAAGGTGAGGAGTGGAAGGACTGGCATCAGAAGCCCTCTTATGAGCCATCTTCTTAAGGCGGGTCGTCTGAGGACCAGAGGCCTTATTCAAAGGGACCGGCTCTAGAGAAGCAATTGCCAAGCTAGAAGCAGACGCCCAAGCCGGAGGGTCAGTTGGAGCAGATGAAGTAAAGAAACTCTCGTACATGTGATCAGATTTTCGGCTCTCAGGTAGCCGAAGAGAAGAGTCCTTCTTATAGATCGGTGGAGGCAAACATATGGTCGGTTTGCTCTGAACAAATGTAATAAATGCATCGATATTCTTCCGCCAATATTGCCTGAAAGAGGGGGTGAAACCCTCTACTCGGCTCAAGTCTGGCATCGTCAAAGAGCTAGATATAGGAAGCATGGTGTGTACGAGTCCGCGAGTAAAGTGCCCATAGCTCTCTGAGAAAGATAATGACGGAGGTGCTGGCCCCGGGGCACACTGGTCAAACCCAAACTAGCATGACATTCTATCAGGTCTGTAGACAGCGCTATCAACGCCCTTCTCATACCATACCGATAATGAACTCGGACGAATCATTATCAGCATATCAACAAGGCATGTAGAGATACCCTTCGTCAAAGGAAAGGACACCAGGCGGGAGGAACCATGATAGATAAGCGGCGTTACCACACCCATCGGTGGGCATACATAAGGGCGTGCCACAAAGCGTCGGGGATCATCCACCAAAGTATTCAAGGATAAGGTGGAAATGGCACGTGACCAACGTGTGATCAACGACTGGCAAGACTTCGCTTTCTCAAATTTCCGAGACCCATCAGTACCAAGCACAGGGATGTCATCCTTATCCACTATCTCCCGAAGAACCTCTGCCTCGAATATAGTCGGAGTAGGGGCAAACTTTGGGAACCTCTCGAAGAAAAAACAAAGCAGGAACTGACTGTGGATGAAGGAGACAGGCTCATATCGACCCACGGAACGAACCATGTCTTGATGTAGTAGGTCCAGCCGGTAATAAAGATTCCCAAGAAATAGCGAAGCCAAAGGAATCTGATCCCCTCTGAAGAGCCTAACTACCAAGGGGAAGACGGAAGACAAAAGGATTGAGAGAATCCGGAGGTATGCTCAGAAGAATGAAGAATGAAAGGAAGCAAGCCAGAAATCCCAAGAAATAGAGCCTAGAGCCATACATCGGGCCAACCTCACACTCCCGAGAATCAGGGTCAGCATCTCTAGCCAAGGGCTGAAGATCTCTAAAGAAGTGGTAGATTCATGCGGTGTAGGAGGCACAGTCCATCGTCACTCGATTGCTTCTCCTTGCTGAACTATCAAATACAGAACTCCACTGACCACAAGCTTGAAGATTTAGCTTTAAAGATTGGATCAAAGAATCATCCTCGGAGGGTGTTCGCTCAGGATAGAAGGCATCAAGGCCAGTCACTTCCAGACGCAGCGACATGAACACATCCTCGAGGGTGGGCCCCATCTCGTGTTGGCCAAGTATGAAGGTGTGTGTCTCGGTGCTCCACCGAAGAGTCATGGCTTCAAGGCTAGCATTGTTGCAAAGGATGGATAGGGATCGAGATATTTTCACCGGGACCAATATCTAGGCCTCCTGAAGCCGCTGCAGAGGCTCCTGTCTGAGAGGACATCATCGACCCACTCCTGCCAACCAAAAGGAGGGTTTGAGAAGGCCTTCAACTGGGGATAGTAGTATGGAAAGTCCCCTCGCTCAACTCTAAAGCGTAACACCGAAGAAGGAGAAATGAAGGCCTCATGTCTGGAGTCAGTGTCTTCAGAGAGACATAATGGAGCCCCCTTCGGAGACAGAAGAGAAGTGGTAGAGGTAGCCGCTCGCTAGAACGGGTCTTTCTGACCAAAATAAGAAGATCTCCTCCACTCAGATGCCGAAGGTATATCCCTTTCTTTCATGAGAGCCAGTTCTGATGACCCCGAGACAACAGATTTCTTTCGAGAAGACATATAGCTGAAATAACAAGTATAAATGGCAAGGAGTTGATCGTGTCAAAGTTCAAAAAAAGAATACCGGAATTGAAGCAATACAAATTCGTAGGAATTCAAATCAAATTTCGGCATCAACTATTCGTTTCTCAGGGAATCCATGAATTCAACAAATTCTACGAGGAATTTTTGCACCAAGAATTCAGGCACGATGTCTACTATTCTAAGGGTCGCAACAATTAGTCATTTGATAATAAGATTTACATGCAACATGATGGGTTTATCAACAAATTCAACTCCGGATGTCATCAACAATTCATTTTCTCGGGGTATCCACAAGCCTAATGAATAACCATATATGGTTCTAAGAGTTATCATGATGTCATTATTTCAAGTAAAGTGTTTACAAGATTCAAAGTGCTGGAGTATTATTTGGTCAAATATATGTAGTTAGAGTATATCATTATCTTCCTCAACACTACAATGATCAAATACTCGACAACAAAATTTATGTTCAACATTATGAGTTTCATCACTAAAATCATCCCATCGGGCATCAACAACAACAAAAAAAAAATTTGTTTGCTCTACTCCTTTCAATACTATCAAACATGGAGTGATAAAATATATATATATATATATATATATCAACAGCAAAAACTACAAAGTTTGAGTTATGGGTTCAAGATTCAAGGATACTAGTTCAAGATTGAAATCAAGATTATAACCAGAAATATAGCAGTGCATGGATTTATCTATTTATTTCTTGAGCACAAAAGTCCATTAAAACCATAAGAGGGAAAGTGGGTTTGAACAGGGCTTACCTGCAAATTTTAGAGGGCAACAGCAGATTTGAAGTAATAATGGGCAAGAAATAAATTAAAGATAGTGCCAACCGAGATGGAGAACCATGGCTGGAAGCAGTGGCAAGACCACAAACGTGAGACGCATACACCCAAGGCTGACGCCGAGCTGAGTAGTGCTAGGAAGGCCCACACACATGTCGCGTTGAAAGGGCAACGTGCGTAGTCGGCGTTGGACAGTTGAGGACGAAAGTAGTGTTGAAAACGTAGCAGAGTCGGCGTCAACGTTGATAAACAAGACTGAGCTAGGCTGTGCAAGACCACACATGCTGCGTTTAGTGGGCGAACGTGCGTGGTCGGCGTCGGACAAGTTGAAGCCGACGGTAGAGTTCCAGCAGAGAGAGGCCGGTGGCGGCTTGAGATCTGGGTAGTCCGAGCTCTAAATATATATATATATATATAATAATCAATATATATACTTGCCTATAGGTTTTCAAGCAGCAAAGTAAAAAAAAAAAAAAAAAAAAAACTGAAGCAGTCTTGGAGATTGGTTAAATCTACATCAGTAGACATTAAAGCAAGCACCAGCGCACCAGCGAACTCAAAGCTTTAAAAAATAAAATTTAAAAAAAAAAGGAAGAGAACCCGTGACAACATGGGCAGTAGGCGAGGAACGCCACAGATAGACCCACGCTGCATTGAAGGGGCGGCGTGGTCGTCACTGGTCGGTTACAGTTGATAGGTGCAACGGTGGTGTAAGAGCTGCGTATGACAGATGAGTCGCATGAGTTGAAGTGGTCACGCACAGAGCAGCGCCATTGTAGGTTTGCGCAGAAACCGACGGTGGCGCTCGGAGGATTGAGACAACGGACGATACACGAGCAATGGTGGTATTTGTCGGCGTTGATCAGTAAGAATGGAGCTCTGGTGTGTCTGGGTCTTTGAGGAGCTGCTCGTTACACTAAAGAGAAGCACCGAAGGTGAGTGGCAGCTTGGGCCGCGACGCCTACGACTATCAGAGCTGCGACAAGTTGATGGCTAGGTCTTTGGCAACGTTGCTTGAAGCCGCGATGGAGGTCTGTGCAAACGGCAGTAGTGCTGGTTTGTTGAAGAAGAAGGATGGCCTCTCAATCTAGAAAGAGAGTAGGCTGAGAAATGGGTGTGGCAGCTGTGCAAAAAGTTGGTGAGGTTTAGGTTTTTGGGCCCTTTCCTTAAATAGAAAAAAAAGGGGGTACTATTCTTTGAATATTCCCTCGATATTCTATATACACGTATATAAGTATATGTATGTAGTGGATTTGCTGATTTGCCAAACAAGAAAAATGTGTGTATGAGCCTTACCTTTTCATATTTGTTTAAGAACAAAAACAAAAAATATAGGTGCTTTATTATTCTTTGTTGGAATAAAAGAAAATATATATATATATTTTCTCAGATGTTATAAAAATATATATCGGTGAAAAACAAAAAAAAAATGTAAAATATATATATATATATATATATATTTTGCTTTGTCAAATTTTATCCATAAATTACAGTGCATCATCAACTTTATCCATAGGCTCTGTCAAGACAACATTTTTTTTTTTTTTTGGGACGTGATACGAAGCAAGGCCGAAGAAATGACAGTATGCATGTCCAAGAAATTTAAAATTTCTCTTACACGCAAGGGACAAATGTACGAGGAGCTAATTTGAGATCGCTAAATTAATTAGGCACAATAGCCCAAGGTTGGTGGGCCCGAATTTATCGCAAATCCTTGGTGGGCCCTGATTATGTGAAGCCCCTGAAAAATGTATTTTCTTTAAAAACCCTTATGTTTGAATTATTTTCTTAAAGCCCCTCAGTTTCTTAAATTATTTCAAATCTTGTCGATTAACATTTTTTTTAATTTTTATCAAAACATGAATATCCTAGCCGAATTAGGTTCCTTAGTCTAATTTAATTTAATTCTACATAAATAAGGTTCCAACACATGAGTTTAATTCCAAGCCCTCACTTCTTTTATTAATTTCAAGAATTGCCCCAAAACTAGTACATGTACTTTTTATACTATAGGTACCATCAAATCAATTTGAGATCTATATATATACATTGGGAAATGTGTCTATAGTACTCATATAATGAATAAAATATTCACCATTTCGCTTCCCCATGGCTGGCCAACCTTAGAGAGTGTGAGGGACCAATTTTCAAGATTTGTAATTATGACATTCTAGAAGCTCAAGTACCAAGTACAAGGGTTGTGTTTCTAACCTAGTTCCATTCCAACTAGAGGCTAACTAAATCTTGTCTAATCACATAATTAAGCCCCCTAATCACTCTCTATTCCATTAGACTCCAAGTAAATCCAAACTTCTCAATCCAATTCCAACTAGTGCGCCTTTATGTCTTTTCACACCAAAATTGCCTATAAATACAACCACCCTCTTAGCAAAGCATACACAAACAACACATACACACACCTACATTCGGCCCAAAGGAGAGAAAGGAGAGCAAGAGAAAAGTCTTGAGAGAAAGAGGAAGAAAGAGGGGAGCAATCTTGTTCAACTTAGTCTAGCCTAGCAAGTAAGCCACAACACAACTCTCTCTTTTATTTTCCTTTTTCAAATACACGTTCTTAAGGGTTCTACCCATTGTTTTCAGATGTATTATTAATGATTTTCTTTTGTTAAAAATGATAAGAGTTGAGCCATGATTCTACCCCTCTTGTAGTTCCCCTCATTTCGGTACAAAACTATCTTTTTCATACCAATCTCTCAAATTTTCCAAAGGCACACCTTCAAGATAATTTTCTGAGTTCAATATATATTATTTAGCATGTTTTCATCGCAAAAGAAATGAAAAATTTCCCTTAGTGGATCCCTTTCTCACTAATCTTCTTGTTTTGGGCATTGTGCCTTAAAAATCTGTTTTCATAGCCAACTTTCAAAATTTCTATAAAAATGTATAAAGTTATTCTAGACCTCCATTTTATTTCAAAATCTTCCTTAAGGAGTTATCTTTCAACTAAAATTGGTTTCATTGAAAAATAGTGAGCGGTTTGTATGAAAATCAAATTTTCGTAACGGTCGACGAATCTGGACAGCGCTGGAGTGTTACTTAAATAACTAAAAATCTAGAAAAGCTATCCCATTCCGAAATATGTTCTGGAAACTAGATTAAATTCTCTACGAACCATAGGAAGGCTGAGTCCGGTAAAAATCTAAAATAGCCCTTTTTATTTTAATCTTTGAAGGGTATTGAATCTGGAAATTTTGTTGTGCATGGGTGTTTTACGCTCTTGTGTTCATGAATATGCTTATTAGCTTATGATCATGTCTTGGCATGATATTGCATGTGTTATGGTTATGTTCCTTATCTTCTTCATTCTAATGATGCATGCTTACGTGGATATTATTATCTTGTTAAGTTGGTCTGACATTGATTTAAAACATTTAACTCAATGGAAAACTTAATTGGGATGGTATTGGGTTTTCGATTACTTGAGTAATGAAAGATGATAATATGTGATGTATGGATTGTTGGGATGCGTTCCCTATTTGGAAGTTAAAGTCCTGCGCAAGTGGGATTTAAATTTTCGTATTGTTGAGTAATGAGTCCGAATACAATGTAATGGATGATAATATGTCATATGAAGATTTAAATTTTCTTTTGGGATGTAATGTAATGGAACAAGCTTTTGAAATTAAGGATATTCGTGGTTATTATGTACTCATATTCTAATATATACATATATAAACCCTATCGTTGCTTATGAGATCTTGTGTTAATACCTTTTAAGATCTGTCAAAAGGGTAGTGCGCTGCCTAAGAAAGCTGGACTTAGAAGGGAGGCTAATTTGACTCCTCTGGCAATCTGGGATCTTACTTGGTTATTGACCATAGGACTCATTAGTGACTTTCCCTTGACTACAACCAATAGTGTAGATTCGGGGCGTCACAGATTAATTGCCATCAAACGAGTCGAATTGCTCTAAGCCTCAAAAAGGTTCGGATCCACGAACTTAGAGACTTACTCGGGCTCGGACTCGAAAGGGTTTGGATCCACGAACCTAGAGATCCGAAGCACTTGGCTTCGAACGGATTCAGACGCAATCTAGAAGCAACTCCATTAATGAGTCCCAGAACACTTGCAGGCTCGGAGTTTTCCGGGATCTACGCACCAGAACCATGGGCGCAATGGAGTTTGAACAAAGGACCCGATCCCGAAGACGGTGAGTGGAGATAAATTCACTCCTCGGTTAAACTAGCCTATACCCGGGGTGAGGTGGCACGACCCTGGGGGGTCCATGAAGCTCGGTATTATTTAGTGGCGGGGAGTCCTCTAGGACTACCTCGGCCCTTTGGGATGATTGGGGATCATTTGTTAGGTGTGGCTAAGAAGAAGGGTTCGCCGAGAGGTTGATCTCCTCTTCGGGGTTTTCCTCATCCTCGGAGAGGTCACCTCCTCGGACAAGGTGGTTAGAGAGAATATTCCTCATGTGCCTTGCACATGGGCTCCATCCTACATCATGAGGTGCCTATAAATAGCACCCACCCATAGCTTTACAAGTGATGGATTTTCGAGAGAAAACTCTTGGGAAAGAACTAATTTTCCATCTCCATTATCAATCTTGAGGGTGAAAGTATGAGATCCATGAGAGAGCCTTGCTATTATTCTCTCTTTATCCACTTTGCCTTCTTCTTCACCCAATCTCTGATCTCTATCATATCCTTTCTTTTGTGTTCATAAGTTGAGACTATTGAAGAATCTAAGCCTCTCATCATCTTCTAGGGAATTCAAAGTTGTTCTTCAAGGATCTTCGAAGATTTTTTAATTTTCCAACGACGTTCTTGAACCCTCTCATGCAGACTGAATTTTTGTTTTTTCAGACACTGCATCAACAATGCATTATTTCATTTTCCGTGGGTCCATTTAAATGAAACTGGTACATAGCCATCACTTTCTTTTTGTGTGTGTGTATAATTCATCACAAATCTTATTTTAGATCTTTACATCCAGAAGGATTGACAATCTTTATAGTTTGCTTATCTAAGAATAACAATTCAGTACATGGAGCATTAACTAATTACAGCAATCTAGCAAAAAGAAAGTATCTCGGTGCAGATATGACTCACTACTCATATGCTTTAATTTTTTTCTAATCGAATGGATTGGGCCACAACAAAGAACTTTTATTTGGTTGTAAGTTTTCTTTGTATTGTTTTGTTTTTTATTTTATGTCACAGATTTTTCCTCCCTATTATTCTCTGACTCGATAGCCAAAGTAATTCAAATGAAATTAGTCCCAGAGACCTTAGAGAAGGATTTTGAACCCCATATTTGGTAACACTTGATTCTGCCAAACAATCTAAGAATACAATTCACAACACATGCAAACATTACTTAAAACAGTCTATCAAAAGAAAAAGAACACTACAGCACAACCAAGATTCATGGGTCTCACCTATGGGTATGGCTACCAATTTTTTGACCCATGTTGATACTATGTAGAAGTAAAGAAACAGAAGGGGTTTTAAAATGCTAAATTTTCTTGATCAGCTCATTACTTCCCGTATCCGTTATGTCAAATGCACCATCATATGACAACACATTGTTGTAAGCACGACTGAAGGCTGAACGGAACGGTTCTTCCACCGGATCATTTTCGAATTAGATCCCATCTCCATATCATTGTTCCAAGTCTGCTGCAGCTGCAGCGCAATCTGGGGGCTCTGCTCCACATCATCAATTGATGGCCATTCTGTTCCCCAATCAAGCAGGCAATTCCTCACAATCTTGACAAATTCCCTCAAACGTTCCGGGGCTATTAACTCCCCCTAAATAAACATTTGAAAGCTGTGATTGACACAACTACTTTTTTTTGTCACAGCATTAATTCATTTTTCCTTTTGATAATCCATTAACTCATTTTCATGGGGCCATTTAAATGATATCTGTTGGTGACTGATGATTTTTTCATTTTCTTTTTTTTTTAATTTTTAATTTTTATAATCCTTCACAAATCTTAATTTAGCTCTTTATAGCCAGATGGATTGACAATTCTTTTAGTTTGCTTATTCGACTGACCATCTAAGAATAACAATTCAGCACATGCAAAGAACACTATTAGGTTCGTCACACAAGTCTAAACTTGCACAACCATCACCCCCACAGAGAGAGAGAGAGAGAGAGAGAGAGAGAGAGAGAGAGAGAGAGAGAGAGAGAGAGTCCCTAACTAATGATGCTATTGTTCTATTTCCATAGAACATAAACCAATTTTATACTAGAAAAAATAAATAGCCAAATCGCAATATATCCTTTTCAATCATTTTGTAAGTTTTTCACTTCCTGTAATTAACCATTAGAAACAGAAATTAAGCAGGTAAAGTGAGATGGCCTATGTAACCAAAAGCCTAGCTCTCTGATAAAGTAAAAATAAAATACATGTGTGTGCTAATGATACATTCCATCCATCAAACATCAAAATTTTGGAGGATATATAAAAATGACTTGTCTTCGTCAAAATTTCCAGGGTATATAAATTCAGTTCAACTAAAACAAAAGAGAATCGCAACTACTGTAGTTTGGGCCTGACCTATCACTTAACAAAGAGGAAGATGTGGTCGGAACTCAATTGCAAATAACAGAGCACTTTAACGTATCATCAAGCCCTGCACTACTTGTGTGGCATCTTCCGTTATCTTGTTAGCTTGAATGGTGCTAATGACATTGGTTATATTACCCTGGAAAAAGTGGCACCAAAACTTGAATCCCCAGAAAAATTCAACAAAAAATAATGTTGGCATAGCAATGGAATGACAGAGACATCAATAGCACATCAAAAAATTCACTCATCAACCGAACTAAAAGATGCTCAAGATGAGGTTTATATTGTTAGCATCAGGTCCAGTAAACAAGTAACACTAGAAGCCTGAGAAGTATCTTAGATTGGAAACTGACCAATATGAGGACCAAATGAACACGATACCTTCTGGGCAGACAAAATACCAGATACCCAGATATAACCTTTTCCATTAGAATCACAATTCATTCAAAGATATGACTAATCTAGTGGTTGGACGGTGATCAAAGCGAGGCCAATACAACCTAAGTTTTCCCAATTTAAACACTAGTAAACCTAACATAACCAAATTTATTAACAATAATTTTGAATTATGTACTTTCAATAACATAATTTCATCATTTCTGACTCCTAATTTTCCATACACCAAGCTGACATTCACAAAATTATTCTCACAAGTACGAATAACTATGCATTTATATAACTCTTGAGATACTAGCATTAAAAGCTCTAATGTAATTAAAAATAAGGGTAATTACACCATTTGTCCGTCTAATTTGAGAGAGGTTTTACTTCGGTCCCTATAATTTCAATTTCATCAATTTAAACATCACATTTCCAATTACGTTTCGATGTGGTCCCTCCCTCAATTGTCATTAGCTTTTTGGACTGAAAAAGGCCCCATATGACTCACACAAGCATTTTAGCAATAGCCGCCGAAAAAGAAAAATAAATAAATTATAATGGTGGTCCCTAGTTATATATATATTTTTTAATTCCACTTTAGTCTCTTTAGTTCCCACGACTTTTTGGCTCCAAAATGCAAATGGCAACTAATGGAAGGACCATATTGAAACGCAATTGAAAATTCATGCAATTGAAAATTAGGGGATTAAATTGATGAAATTGGAACTATGAGGATCAAAGCAAAATCTCGCTAAAACTATATGAACCAACAGTGTAATTTACTTTCAAATAATGCTATCACTTTCACTTTGCCTAGATCACTGGCATATTTCTGTGCAGGGCTAGAGAAAGTACAGGAACAGGATTTACTTCTATTTCTTATCCACACCCACCAATAGAGATACGAATCATTTTAATTTGCCTAACGAAATGGCCTTGAATAGAATCGAGTGGAGAAGAAGGATTCATGCAGCCACCCCATTTAATGGGACTTAAGGCTTGTTTTGGTTTGGTTCCTATCCACACCCACCACCTAATCTGGGCAAACAAGCATAAACTGAACTAACACTTTCTTTCCTATTACTACGTAAAAAACCAAAGTCCCATTCTTGTACCGTCAAGGCCCGGTTCCCGGTGCTGCATAGTACCACAAAAAATATATACACCTGTAATATACATATACATACCTATAGATTAACTGAGAAAAATATAAAACAAAATAAATAACAAGGATTTGGTCAACATTACCCTCCATGTTGCTAGCTTTTCTCGGTGGGTTTGCCATTGATGCTTCCCAAAGATGCGCTCAGTGCAGCGGCTGAACACAAAATAGCATTATATTCACCAGTTAATGCTGAAGTTCACAAATCAGATCCACTCTCCCATGCAGAAGCACAGAGAGTGAGCAAACGAGAGAGAGAGAGAGAGCACCTTACAATTACAATTTGGTTCATCTGATCCATCTTACAATCAATTAACCTTGCTGTGATTGCCTTAACTACCCACATTTCTACCTCGTCATCATTAACCTGCAAAAGAAACTTACATCTATGTATTGACAATGAAAATTCTAGAAATCCCCTAGATGTTGATTTGTGATTATGTATCAATTTTAAGCAGTAAATAACAATCCCAATCAAACAATCAAGACAAATCGACCCAACGATTTTATGTGGAAAAACCACAATTGGACACCTCCAATTGTGATTAAAAAAAAACCATTAGCAACAGCCACAAAACAATCCACTAAGAAGATATAAAGGAATTACACAGGTATACTTCAATTACTTAGCGAATCCATGCCCGAATTGAACCAACCTCTATGTGCCTCTTCCAACCCCGTCTTCACCTCAGAATTGTCTTGACCATGAGCCACTCTGGAATCCACCAAAGCTTCAGGCTCGAATTCTTCAGAATCCACCGAAGAACAACTCTCTTTTTTGTGTAGAACAAACAAATAATCCTTTGATGTATACTCTTTAAACCATGAGTTGAATACTCAATCAAAACATCAAAGAAAACTAGCAAAATATCCCCAGATATAAACCCTAGAACCCAAGAAGAAGATCTGGAGAAGTAATTCTAAAATCTGACAGAAACACATACTTATAGAAATCTGAATCGCAATGCTCGCTCGAGCGACGACTCTCTCGCTCGAGTGAGGAACCAAAAACGCGTGTTTTCCATAAGTGGCTTCGCTCGAACCACGTAGCCTTCGCTCGAGCGTACATTCATCTCTTTCAGATTTTTACACAGACGCAGCCTTCGCTCGAGCGAACAAGGGCAGACAGGCAACTTTGAATGTAATTTTGCATTTTTCTTTGTAGGCGATGCCCCTCGACCCCGCCTGGGCACTGCCCCAGACCCGCCAAGGGGCGCTGCCCCCTCGACCCCCGCGAGCTGACTGGGCAGCTCGATCTCCGTCATAATCAACGAAGTAGCAATATTGAAAGTATTAACATCACAAACTTCTCTGCAAGGCACAATTCGGGTTGGATTCGCATCTAAACACTCATAGCCTCACTGAAATAAAAAGTGCGAAAACAAATACAACTTAAAGGAGTTTTGTCAAACGGGATTGCCAAGAATAAAAACCTAACAATCTCCCCCTTTGGCAATGCCGTGACAAAACACACCTAACAAATAAAATCCTAATCACCCTAACCCATAACAGCCAACAAAAGCCAACTTCTTTCTCAAGGTCATGATCTGCAAAATAGTTATTAGTGCCACACTCTCCAAAACAACTATTAGTCCCACAAGAGCATAGGAAAAAACAATAGACATATGACATGATTATCTTGAAACATGAGATGGAAAACATGAATAGATGAAAACTAAGACTCATGAAAAACAACTCTCAAACAACAAAAGCAAGATCATAAACCACACAAGCAATGATATGACGATGTAAATACCAGGAACATGGAAGAAGGAAATAATTAGCAAACAGTGCATAGCAACATGCAAAACAACTATAGCCAATCTCCCTTACCAAACAAATCAAAGTGTTCATGCTAACAAACTCTTGTAATGATAAACCAAACTCCCCTTCACTAAAAACAATGAACAAGAAGAAAACGACAAAAATAATATGGTAGAGCAAGCAAGGAATTTCAGATTAGTACCTTAAAACACACAAGACTATCCAAGAAACACAAGACTATCCAAGAAGCACAACTACTAGTAAATACAGTGTGCACAGTCTGTAGACGATTCCTCATGAAAGAAAGTGATGCTACATGTGAAAAGCATAGTTCCCATGATAAAAGTGTGTGTGTGACTCTTGGAGTTCGACAAACACAAGATTCAAATCCTAGTAGTGATCTGATAGCTGGACCTCTAACAAGAGAATCTAAGCACAACTACGGAAAGTCAAACCACTAGGAATCAAGGGGTATTTGGTGAGTAAAGGCGGAGGCTCCCCCTTCAATCAATGAATCCTTTATTTGTTCCTTTTTTTTCACATCTTTTCCTTTTCTTTCTTTTGCACATTTTTTTTTCTTTCTTTTGCACATTTTTTTCTTTCTTTTGCACACTCATTGGTGGCTGACACGCTCAAGAGTATGGAAACCGAACCAGAGAAGCATGGATATAATAAGAATGGCCTGGTTGGTGACTCTGAGGTAGCCTTTTTCTCATGGCTGGACTACAAAGAATAGAGAAGAAAGCCATGGAGATGCAAAAAGATGGAAGATGGTTAAGAGACTCAATATCACCCATGATATGCTAGTATATGTCAATTCCTCTAGAAAAGTAAAAGATACAATGTCAAAAGTCCATAGAAAAAAAAAACACTAAGGCAGAAGACTCTGATATTTGCTAATCCAAGAGTGTGTACAGAATGAGACATACTAATCAAAGAACACACACTCCAAAATGAGTAATGACCACAGAAAGCACACATATATTAACATGTAATGGATAGTCTCATCAATTCCAATATGCACCAAGGACCAGTCAAAAATTTCAAGCTTGCAAAACCATACTAAGAAAATCTTTTTGGGATTTTTTATTTTCTTATTTTTTTCCTTAACCAAAGCAAGACAAAAAACGAACATGCATACATTAAATGACAAAAAAAAAAAAAAAAAAAAAAAACACACAAAAACCCAAAAACAAAAATGAATAACCAAATTAACACAAGTCAAGTTTTCTCACCCAAACCGCTTTAGTATGAACACAGTTGTGAGAATGGCGGTTCTTGGGTGGTGTCTTGACGTTGTGGTTCCTTTCCTCATCAATGGGAACCCGTCTCGACGTGGTTTCCAACTTCCTATTTCTAGGTCTGGGCAAAAACAAACTCGCTCCATGTTTGGTCTCAAGCACATCAAAATAACGAGGTCTAAAATGACCCTTAACCTCATTACCACCAATGAACTGTCTCCTACCCCACGAGATGTTGGAATTTCTTCCATCTCTATGAGACACTTTCCCATGCAACTTATAACAATAAGGGCGAATATGACCATGCATACCACAATGATGACAAATGAAAAAAGGGTGTACAGTGTCACGCCCCCAAACCGCCCCTAGTAGTTTGGTGCCGTGATGGCCAGTAATCCGTAATTACCGAAGGCCAACTTACAAAATCACACACAGTCAGAGTATAAAGTATGGGGCTTACAAGTGCGGAAGCAATATGTACTGAATCTAAATAGTCCATGAGAGCCGTGCATAAGTCCAATGAAATGACATACATCTTTACAAAGTCTTACATCTTAGATACAATAAGGAAATGAGATACAAAATACATCTTGACCGAAAGGCTTCTCAAGCCGACATATACAAATACACATGAAATATAAGCTAAGAAGCATAATCTTCAAGATGGAACAAAACGCTAATCCAAAACATGTCGGCAATGCACCCAAAAACACATCGGCATCACGTCTAGGCCTCATTGCCTTCTTGTTCATCACCTACATATATATAGAGAGGGTGAGCTTGGATACTCAGTGAATGATATTAGAAATAAAGGTTTTTGCATGATTGATATCCATGATCTCCTTCAAAACAATACATAGCATACTTTACAATCAAGAGGGAAAATTAAGTTCGTTGCCGGCCTTTCAAGTTCCTTGGATGTTAATAACATCTACATATTACAAGGGGCGATGACATATCAAGACAAGAGTGCAGTTGCATTATAGTCCCCTGCAGCTAAGGACTTTCAAGACAAGAGTGCAGTTGCATTATAGTCCCCTGCAGCTAAGGACTTTCAAGACAAGAGTGCAGTTCCATAATAGTCCCCTGCAGCTAAGGACTTTCAAGACAAGAGTGCAGTTGCATTATAGTCCCCTGCAGCTAAGGACTTTCAAGACATGTCATCAAAACAAGATAGTGTTTGATATGCAAATAGGGATAGTCATTCATGCTAAATCAAATACTTTTCAAAGCAAGGCAAAACAAAGTTTATCGAAACAAGATAACATAGCTTTATTAAAAATACCACTCACTTAGTTCTTCAAACGTCGGGGTCGAGACAAGCCCAAGTCCTACAAATACATGGCAAGGCCTATTGAATACACTTCCAAACAAGTTTCATGTGTATACAAATGATCTCGGAAAACATGCTGGCCACCAACCAGGCCTAGGCCGAGGTTCCACACCTCCTTGCCGAGGTGTGTCCCCGAGGGCCACATGCAAGGAAAAGAGGTCGGGAAACTCTGGGTTTCCCTCTGCTGATAAACATGAAGAACATGAGTGTGAAAAACATGAAAAATATGAATGTTCAATCACAACCTGTTATCACAAATCTGGGATTTTTATGCTACGAGTTTGAAAACATGGACCTGGGTACCCGTACTTGAAGTTCTTGCGGAAATAAACACAAAAACATGATTCTTTATGCAAGCTTTCAGATCAAAACAAGACTTTTTCTTCAACAACGTATGAACATTATTTCTTCTTTCTATAATCAGTTTCAAATTAATGAATGACGTGCAGAACAGGTTCGATCATGCAATGCAGCTAGATAAACACAAGGAACAACAAGAGTAAGCCAAGGATCTAACCTCAATACACGAATCTAGCGCTTCGATCCCTTGGAATCAAGTTGAAGACTTACTTTCTCACTCTAAAACTCCTTCTTCCTCCTAGAGCTTCTCTCTCTAAAAGGCAAGGTTATGATACCAAATGATAATCTCCCTTACCCGGTTCTGGGGTTAACCCTCTGCGGGGACACGTGGTAGCGACTGGTTGGGTTTTCCCTGAAAAGGTGGCTGACAGACCAGACAAAGCATGGCGAAAGGGTGTTCAACAAGTAAAGCGGTATGGGCTCTTTGACGAGGCAATGACATCGGCTAATAACAAGGCATATCTAACAAGCTACACGGAATGGCACTCCGGCAGGGGTGACATCGGCTAATAGAAGGGCTTCGGCAACTAAGCTGACAATGACCTCGGCTAGGAAGGACAACACTTGACTAAGCTGTGCCACATCTTGGCCTAGATGCGCCACACCTCGGCCTAGGTCATGCCACTCCAGGATGAGATCACTTGGGTACAAAGGTAACATCTCGGCTAGTTTGGCAAAGCAAGGATGGAGGTCGACAAGGGGTTCCAAGATGCTTATAGGCTGAGGATGACCTCGGCTTGGGATGATCTAGGCATAACATAACCTAGGCTTGGCATAACATCGGCTGACATAACTTAGGCTAGGCGTGACCTAAGTTTCACATCAGGGAAGGAGCAAGGCAAGCACACAACACTAAGACAGTTTACAAAGGCATCAAAACAAGACACGGGTCTCACTCACTCACTTAAGCAAATCAAAACACAAACATACAATGCAAGCTTAACAAGTCATATCATACAGATGCTCATGAACGCGACTAAGACATAAAATGTGGGTTCCTACAGTCTACCCTCCTTGAAGAAGTTTGGTCCCCAAACTTAAGTTACCTTGTCCTACGAATAACTCCGGGTAACGGATTTTCATCTCCTCTTCCTTTTCCCACGTGGCCTCCTTGCCATAATGCTTCTCCCATTCGATTTTTACCATCGGTATCGACTTGTTTCTCAACTGCCTCACTTGTCTGTCAATAATTCTCATCGGCTTCTCTTCGTAGCCCAGGTCTTCATTAACCACAACCCCGGAGTAATCTATTATATGCAGTGGGTCTCGGATATATTTCCTCAACATTGAAACATGGAACATGCTGTGGACTTGGCTCAAATCTAGCGGCAAAACGAGTCTGTAGGCAACGGTGTTAACTTTGTCAAGAATTTCGAACGACCCAATATATCGGGGTGCAAGTTTACCCTTCTTCCCAAATCTCGAAACTCCTGTCATCGGCGAGACCTTCAAAAATACATGATCCCCAATTTCAAACTCTAACTCCCTCCTTCTCTGGTCGGCATAACTCTTCTGTCGACTCTGTGCGGTTTTAATCCTCTGCTGAATGAGTTTGATCTTTTCAGTTGTCATCTGAACCAACTCGGGGCCAATTAGAGCTTTGTCTCCTACTTCAGTCCAACATATCGGCGATCTGCACTCCCTTCCATACAAAGCTTCATACGGCGCCATGCCTATGCTGGCTTGATAACTGTTGTTGTACGCGAACTCCACTAATGGCAAATGCGATTCCCAACTTCCCCGGAAATCCAACACGCACAGTCTGAGCATGTCTTCGAGTGTCTGAATCATTCTTTCTGTCTGTTCGTCGGTCTGGGGGTGAAAGGCTGTGCTAAATCTCAACTCGGTTCCCAAGGCTCCTTGTAGACTCTGCCAAAATCTAGAAACGAACTTCGGATCTCGGTCTGACACAATGGACATCGGCACGCCATGAAGCCTAACGATCTCGTTCATGTACAATTCGGCAAGTTGGTCGGCATTGAATGTAGTCTTGACAGGCAAGAAGTGGACTGACTTAGTAAATCTGTCGACTATAACCCAAATGGAATCCATACCTTTTTGCGTCCTCGGCAAACCCACTACGAAATCCATGGAGATGTGCTCCCATTTCCACTCAGGAATTGACAAGGGTTGAAGAAGTCCTGCCGGTCTCTGGTGTTCTGCCTTCACTTGCTGACAACACAGACACTGAAATACAAACTCGGCTATCTCTCTCTTCATGTTTGGCCACCAAAAGGTCCGCTTTACGTCCTGATACATCTTGGTGCTCCCTGGATGAATGGCAAACTTGGAGCTATGGGCCTCTTGCAAAATCTTCCTTTTCAACTCTGGCATGTCGGCCACGCACAATCTTCCTTCAAACTTAAGCACTTGGTTCTCAATGGTGTATCCTGGCCTCGGCTTGGTGACGAATTCATCGATTACCCTTTTAAGGAATTTATCCTCCATCTGACTGGTCTTCACTTCCTCAATAATGGTCGATTCTACTGAAATCGTTGTCAGGCACGTCAAACATCCAACTAACTTCCTGCTCAATGCGTCGGCTACGGAATGTGCCTTACCAGGATGATACTGAATCTGCATGTCATAGTCTTTTAATAGCTCAAGCCATCTTCTCTATCTCATATTTAACTCTTTCTGAGTGAACAAGTACTTCAGACTCTTGTGGTCGGTGAACACTTGACAAGATGCTCCATACAAGTAATGACGCCATATCTTCAAAGCAAAAACCACGGCAGCTAGCTCCAGATCATGGGTAGGATAATTCTTTTCATTGGGCTTCAACTGACGAGACGCGTATGCTATGACTTTACCTTCTTGCATCAACACGCAACCCAAACCCTTATGTGAAGCATCACTGTAAATCTGGAATTCCTCATTCGCCGATGGTAGTACAAGAACTGGTGCTGTAACTACCCTCGTTTTCAGCTCCTGGAAGGCTGATTCTCTTTCATTGGTCCATTCATAAGCTGCTCCCTTCTTAGTTAGTTGTGTCAATGGCACTGCAATCCTCGAGAAATCCTTCACAAACTTTCTGTAATAACCTGCCAAACCCAGAAAACTACGAACTTCGGACACGTTGGTCGGCGTCGGGCAATTCACAATGGCCTTAATCTTACTGGGGTCAACTGATATACCATCTTCATTAATCACATGCCCTAAAAATGAAATGCTAGGAAGCCAAAACTCGCATTTACTCAGCTTAGCGTACAACTTCTTATCTCTCAAGATTTGTAGGGCGAGTCTCAAATGATTCTCGTGCTCGTTCGTACTTTTGGAGTAGATCAATATGTCGTCAATGAAAATAATTACGAACTCATCTAGATACGGCTTAAAGACTCTGTTCATCAAGTCCATGAACGCTGCTGGGGCATTGGTTACTCCGAAGGGCATTACCAAAAATTCGTAGTTGCCATATCTCGTTCGAAAAGCAGTTTTCTCAATGTCCTCGGCTTTAACCTTCAACTGGTGGTAGCCCGACCTAAGGTCAATCTTGGAAAAGACTCGTGCTCCTCGTAGTTGATCAAGCAAATCATCGATTCTAGGCAATGGGTACTTGTTCTTAATGGTCACCTTATTGAGTTCTCTGTAGTCAATGCAAAGACGAAGTGTGCCATCCTTTTTCTTAACAAATAGAACGGGTGCTCCCCACGGTGAAGTGCTCGGCCTAACAAATCCTTTAACCAACAATTCTTGTTTTTGCGATTTCAGTTCTCTAAGTTCGGCTGGGGCCATTCTGTAGGGTGTTTTGGAGATGGGTTGTGCTCCTGACAGGATGTCCACAGTAAACTCTATTTCCCTATCGACGAGGTGGCCAGGCAACTCATTTGGAAAGACGTCGGGGAATTCCTCAACAACGGGTATGTCGGCTAACTCAACACTTCCATTCAAATCATTTAGTATACTGCACAAATAACCCTGACATCCTTTTTGGATCAACTTGTAGACTTTCATGGATGAGATTAAGTAAGGTGGGGGTACTACTCCTTTACCCTGGAAAATGACCTCGGCTTGGCTTGGGGCCTTCAATGTGACACTCTTAGTAGCACAATTAATGGATGCATGATTCGCTACTAACCAATCCATTCCCAATATGACATCGAAGTGAGTCATGCTTAATGGCATCAAATCAACTAACAACTCTACACCCTCAATCACAACAACACACGCCCTATAAATGGATGTAACGATCATATTTCTCCCAGATGGAGTAGACACAGATAATACGTAATCAAGGGGTTCTAATTCTCTATTCAACTTCTCGGTGAATATAGTGGACACAAATGAATGCGTAGAACCCGAATCAATCAATACGTATGCATCTTGAGAACAAATTGAAAGGGTACCTGACACTACCGCCTCGGCATTCTGGGCGTCTCCTGGTACCAATGCAAAAACTCTGCCTTGCCTCGCCTGTGTTCTCCCGACGTTGTTATTCTGTGCAGGGCCCGAGGTGCTTCCATTCCTCCTTCCGTCGTCAGCCCTTGCTTTCGGGCAGTCCTTCACACGATGACCTATCTCGCCGCACTCATAGCAAGCTCCTGTTGCCCAACGACAAACCCCGAAATGTAGCTTTCCACAACTCGCGCACACCGGCTTAGCGTTACCTTCCTGATTTGAGTTGCTGGAACTGTCCGTACTCATCTTCTTCTTGGCATTGAACGGAACTCGGCGATTATCATAATTCTGTCTCTTCCTCTGACCCTCACCTGAACCCTGGTATCAGTTCAAATTAGCTTCAGCCAGGATGGCCTTGTCCAGTACTCTGGCGTATGTCGGCATATTGAGCATGTTGACCCGATCTTGTATCGGTCCACGCAACCCACTTTCGAACTTCCACGCCTTTCGGTATTCATCGTCAACCATATGAGGCGCATATCTCGCCAGTTCAGTAAAGGCACGATCGTATTCTGCGACTGTCTTGTTCCCTTGCATCAGATTCTGGAACTCCGTGGTCTTTCGATCTCGGACGCTAAGGGGGAAATGCTTGTTGTAGAACAATTCCAAAAATTTTGCCCAAGTCAAACCCGGATTGCTTTCTCGGACCATCATCCACCACCTACGAGCATCGTCGTCTAATGTGAATGCTGCCAGAGATACCTTCTGGGCGTCTGTACTGGGGAAAATCTCAAACAACTTCTCCATCTCTAAAACCCATGCCTCGGCTTTCATTGGTTCTATACCTCCTTGAAATCTCGGCGGTTTCATTTTCTTGAACTCTCTGATTAGGGTTATCGTGTCGTTCCCATACAAAGCTTGCTGTAGAGGCACTTGTGGCACTGGAGGGGGTAGAGCTGCATAATGGCCATTCGCCTGCTCGGCCTGCGTGGAAGTGGTACCAGTATCCTGTGGCCTAGGTTGTCTCTGCTCACGAACCAAGCCTTCGACTAACCTTTCCAATCTCTCCAATCTATCTTCTGAACGATCTCGGCCAACCGGAGGTCTACCTCTCCTCATGATGCTAGGAGGATGCAAGATGAGACTTTAAAACAACTGAACAGGTAATATATATACAAGTAACAAACATCTATGCCGAAATGATGCACACGTAGTCAAGTAGCAAGCAATATGATGCAATCCTAGCATCATTCTAAGGGAAATCCTATGCTCTTTAGGACTCAAGTGCGTGAACAACGTATACTGAGGAACTTGTGCTCTGATACCAATCTGTCACGCCCCCAAACCGCCCCTAGTAGTTTGGTGCCGTGATGGCCAGTAATCCGTAATTACCGAAGGCCAACTTACAAAATCACACACAGTCAGAGTATAAAGTATGGGGCTTACAAGTGCGGAAGCGATATGTACTGAATCTAAATAGTCCATGAGAGCCGTGCATAAGTCCAATGAAATGACATACATCTTTACAAAGTCTTACATCTTAGATACAATAAGGAAATAAGATACAAAATACATCTTGACCAAAAGGCTTCTCAAGCCGACATATACAAATACACATGAAATATAAGCTAAGAAGCATAATCTTCAAGATGGAACAAAACGCTAATCCAAAACATGTCGGCAATGCACCCAAAAACACATCGGCATCACGTCTAGGCCTCATTGCCTTCTTGTTCATCACCTACATATATATAGAGAGGGTGAGCTTGGATACTCAGTGAATGATATTAGAAATAAAGGTTTTTGCATGATTGATATCCAAGATCTCCTTCAAAACAATACATAGCATACTTTACAATCAAGAGGGAAAATTAAGTTCGTTGCCGGCCTTTCAAGTTCCTTGGATGTTAATAACATCTACATATTACAAGGGGCGATGACATATCAAGACAAGAGTGCAGTTGCATTATAGTCCCCTGCAGCTAAGGACTTTCAAGACAAGAGTGCAGTTGCATTATAGTCCCCTGCAGCTAAGGACTTTCAAGACATGTCATCAAAACAAGATAGTGTTTGATATGCAAATAGGGATAGTCATTCATGCTAAATCAAATACTATTCAAAGCAAGGCAAAACAAAGTTTATCGAAACAAGATAACATAGCTTTATTAAAAATACCACTCACTTAGTTCTTCAAACGTCGGGGTCGAGACAAGCCCAAGTCCTACAAATACATGGCAAGGCCTATTGAATACACTTCCAAACAAGCTTCATGTGTATACAAATGATCTCGGAAAACATGCTGGCCACCAACCAGGCCTAGGCCGAGGTTCCACACCTCCTTGCCGAGGTGTGTCCCCGAGGGCCATATGCAAGGAAAAGAGGTTGGGAAACTCTGGGTTTCCCTCTGCTGATAAACATGAAGAACATGAGTGTGAAAAACATGAAAAATATGAATGTTCAATCACAACCTGTTATCACAAATCTGGGATTTTTATGCTACGAGTTTGAAAACATGGACCTGGGTACCCGTACTTGAAGTTCTTGCGGAAATAAACACAAAAACATGATTCTTTATGCAAGCTTTCAGATCAAAACAAGACTTTTTCTTCAACAACGTATGAACATTATTTCTTCTTTCTATAATCAGTTTCAAATTAATGAATGACGTGCAGAACAGGTTCGATCATGCAATGCAGCTAGATAAACACAAGGAACAACAAGAGTAAGCCAAGGATCTAACCTCAATACACGAATCTAACGCTTCGATCCCTTGGAATCAAGTTGAAGACTTACTTTCTCACTCTAAAACTCCTTCTTCCTCCTAGAGCTTCTCTCTCTAAAAGGCAAGGTTATGATACCAAATGATAGTCTCCCTTACCCGGTTCTGGGGTTAACCCTCTGCGGGGACACGTGGCAGCGACTGGTTGGGTTTTCCCTGAAAATGTGGCTGACAGACCAGACAAAGCATGGCGAAAGGGTGTTCAACAAGTAAAGCGGTATGGGCTCTCTGACGAGGCAATGACATCGGTTAATAACAAGGCATATCTAACAAGCTACACGGAATGGCACTCCGGCAGGGGTGACATCGGCTAACAGAAGGGCTTCGGCAACTAAGCTGACAATGACCTCGGCTAGGAAGGACAACACTTGACTAAGCTGTGCCACATCTTGGCCTAGATGCGCCACACCTCGGCCTAGGTCATGCCACTCCAGGATGAGATCACTTGGGTACAAAGGTAACATCTCGGCTAGTTTGGCAAAGCAAGGATGGAGGTCGACAAGGGGTTCCAAGATGCTTATAGGCTGAGGATGACCTCGGCTTGGGATGATCTAGGCATAACATAACCTAGGCTTGGCATAACATCGGCTGACATAACTTAGGCTAGGCGTGACCTAAGTTTCACATCAGGGAAGGAGCAAGGCAAGCACACAACACTAAGACAGTTTACAAAGGCATCAAAACAAGACACGGGTCTCACTCACTCACTTAAGCAAATCAAAACACAAACATACAATGCAAGCTTAACAAGTCATATCATACAGATGCTCATGAACGCGACTAAGACATAAAATGTGGGTTCCTACATACAGGGTGTACCTTCTTTTCTTTTACCTTACCAACTCTAGGAAGTTTGAGAAGTTCATCCTTATGTTGAATTTTTTGTTCTCCCTTTCCTTGAGTTCTTGTATCATAAGATGTAGATGCACTATGTTTTTGCTCTTTGTTATCACCAAAGCCAATGCCACTCTTGTCAGAACAAATTTGTTGAGACCCAATGATATTGTCTAAAGTCTTTGATCCTCTGTTCCAAAGACCAATGGTAGCCATAGCACACTTGAGTTCTTCCTCTTTCTTGATCATTAGTTCTTCCAAAGCAACTTGAGACATCTCGAGAGTTTCAATTTTTTCTTCATATGTTGAATAGATTTGTTGTAGCTCATCCCTCTCTGTCTCACAAGTCAAGAGTTTTGCACAAAGAGCTTGTCGATCATTAGCTATCTTGATGGCATCAATCCTAGCCTCAGAAATCTCCTCCTTTAGTTTGACATTCTCACTTTCACATGCTGTGAGTTTCATAGTGAGTTTGTCATTCAATTGGATAACTTAAGAGATTCCTTATACAACTTTTCATAAGCTTGCTCAAGCTCTTCATCATCACTTCCCGAGGATTCATCATTAGTGGCATTCTCAACCAGGCTCTTCTGATACTCTGTTCGTCCTTCAGTTTCGGAAGCAGCCATGAAAGCAAGGAATTGTGTATGTCCCTCTTCGCCTTGATCTTCGTTGTCACTTTCATCTTCATCAGATTCTGATTCATCATCCCAAGTGATGGTGAGGGCTTTCTTCTTCTTCAAACGAGTAGGGCATTCTGAAGCAAAGTGGCCAAATCCTTGGCATTCATAGCATTGGTCTCTTTCAGAGTTCCCTTGTATCTTTCCTTTCTCCTTCTTGGCTATAGAATTAATTTTGAGTTTATCTTTGCCTTTAGATTTATGAGTATGAGTAGATTCCAAAAGATTAGGATTCTTTTTCAAAAAAGATTTTTTAAATTGTTTAACAAAAGCAGCCGTAATCTTGGAATCTATCTCACAATCCTCATCTGAATCCTCTCCAACTCTATGAGCACTACTAAAAGCAATATCTTTTTGTTTTTTTTTGAAATTCCTATGTGCCTCATAAGTTTGGAGATTTCCAACCAACTGATCCAGCTTGAGGTTGTCAACATCTTGAGCCTCCTCAATAGCCGTAACTTTTGGTTGGAAATGATGAGGCAAGGATCTTAAAAAGTTTCCCACAACTTTGGATTCTGGTATTTTTTCACCTAAATTGAAGCTGGAATTTACAATGTCATTCAACTTTGCATAAAATTCATCAAAGGTCTCACTATCTTTCATTGAAAGGTTTTCGAAACTAGACGTGAGCCTTTGAAGTTTTGACCGTTTAACAGAATAAGTGCCCTCATGAATAGTTTATAAGATATCCCAAGCCTCTTTTGCGACTTCACAACTGCAAATTTGACTAAACTCTTCAGGTGTGACAGCGCAAAAGAGAGAATTGATAGCTTTACTATTCCAGCTACTATTTTGGTAATCAATTGTGCCCCATATTTCAATTGGTTTGGGAAAAGTTACTCCATCAACGGTAATTGTTGGTTCGGTCCACCCATTCATGACAGATTGCCAAACTTTTTCATCAATAGATTTTAAAAACGATCTTATTCGAGCTTTCCAAAACGAATAATTGCATTCGTCAAGTAGGGGTGATCGAACCATAGAATTTCCCTCACGAATTGAATCCATTATCATAAATCAAACAAGATCTCGTTCTAAAAGAATATATATTTTTTAAAAAAATAGAACGACCTGCTCTGATACCAAATGAAAATTCTAGAAATCCCCTAGATGTTGATTTGTGATTATGTATCAATTTTAAGCAGTAAATAACAATCCCAATCAAACAATCAAGACAAATCGACATAACGATTTTACGTGAAAAAACCACAATTGGACACCTCCAATTGTGATAAAAAAAACCACGGGCAACAGCCACAAAACAATCCACTAAGAAGATATAAAGGAATTACACAGGTATACTCTCAATTACCTAGTGAATCCACGCCCGAATTGAACCAACCTCTATGTGCCTCTTCCAACCCCGTCTTCACCTCAAAATTATCTTGACGATGAGCCACTCCGGAATCCACCAAAGCTTCAGGCTCGAATTCTTCAGAATCCACTAAAGAACAACTCTCTCTTTTGTGTAGAATAAACAAATAATCCTTTGATGTATACTCTTGAAACCATGAGTTGAATACTCAATCAAAACATCAAAGAAAACTAGCAAAATATCCCCAGATATAAACCCTAGAACCCAAGAAGAAGATCTGGAGAAGTAATCCTAAAATATGACAGAAACACGTACTTATAGAAATCTGAATCACAATGCTCGCTCGAGCGACGACTCTCTCACTCGAGCGAGGAACCAAAAATGTGTGTTTTCCATAAGTGGCTTCGCTTGAGCCACACACCCTTCGCTTGAGCGTACATTCATCTCTTTCAGGTTTTTACACAGAGGCAGCGAGCAAGGGCAGACAGGGAACTTTGAATGCAATTTTGCATTTTGCTTCGGGGGCGTTGCCCCTTAACCCCACCTGGGTACTGCCCCAGACCCGCTAAGGGGCGCTCCCCCCTCGACCCCCGCGAGCTGACCGGGCAGCTCGATTCCCGTCATAATCAGCGAAGTGGCAATCTTGAAAGTATTAACATCACAAACTTCTCTGCAAGGCACAATTCGGGTTGGATTCGCATCTAAACACTCATAGCCTCACTGAAATAAAAAGTGCGAAAACAAATACAACTTAAAGGAGTTTTGTCAAACGTGATTGCCAAGAATAAAAACCTAACAGACAAAAGTGTAAAAATTCAAACCTACTGATGTAGGGATAGGAAATAATTTTACCTAGAAAGTGTCCTTGATTAGTGGATAAGAAATTTGGCCAGATTTTGCAGAGGCAAGATCTACGAATTGCATCAACCTCATCTTTACTAAATAGTCTTCATGGACAAGACCTACACCATTCAAAGGAACAAATTCAAGAAATAATTACATATAAGCCAGAATGTTAAGCTTAGCTCAGCTCAACTCAGCTGCCTACCAGAAATTTAAATGTGGCAAGATGAATAATTTCCATAGCTTTTCAACAAAGTGGAATTTGCTGCATAAAAATCTAAGTATGCATCCAGCCGTTGTGTTAGAAAGATTTTCAGAAGCTGATATACCAAAGCATATTTAGCATCTTTATCCAATTGTGCCACAATAGGCATATCTAGCAAATCACACTGCCATGAAACGCCACAAAGAATACACTTTGAGAACCAAAAACTAGAGTATGATCTAGGCTAAAGTAGGTTAAAAATGTGCAACACCTGTGCATACACTCTACAAGCCTAGAACCATAGTAAAGCAATGAACAATAAACACAACGTACATGGACAATCACTTAGCATAACTAAAGCATGCATCACACATCTTTTATCCAAAGAAAATCCAAATGATTCATCACAACGCTGCTTGACTCCCCACTTTAATCGAAGCTAGTCTGATTCCTCCTTTTCACCTCTAGATCCCATATTCAAAATTCAATTCAGAATTCAATTTCCTCTAAACCCATATTCAAAATTCAGTTAAAGACTGAAATACCTGAAACATGTCAGGTGCCTTCACAAATTCAATAATAGTGTGGATAGCTTCCTCCTTGGCTTCCCCAATATTATATGCGTCTTCACCAGAAAAAGTTGCTAGATATTTGGTCAGGAATTTGAAAGAATTCCTTGCTGAGCTGGAATTACAATATATGACGTAAACAGTAACAATAAGAATTCCAAAATAAATTAGGAATTTTTTATAGAAAATGTAAACAGAAAGAATTAGTCGCAATTTTAAGCATAAAAAACTTTTTCTACAACAATAAACAAGCATAATCCAATAGAATTACACTACTAAAAAAAGTACTTTTTGCGACCGCTACAAACTGTCGCAAATAATAAAAAAACAGTCGCAAAAGAGTTTTTGTGACGGCCTATGCGACGACAAATGGGGGTCGCGAATGTGGGGGTGGCAAATACTTTTTGCGACCGCAAAATAACAGTCGCAAACTATTTGCGACCGCCTAACCTACTTATAGCAACTGATATTTTGCCGTCGCAAAAAAGTTTTAAAAATGGCTACAATGCATTAGCAACCATCTTCTTACTATCGCAAAAAGTCATTTCCGGACACATGACATGCATACTTCAGTGAGTAATCACTCAACTTTCGGAGCCAAACTCAGATATATAATCTTTAAAATTGCATCAGACAAATAGTTTCACTCAAATAAATAAATAGCTAGAGAAAAAAAATGAGCAAATGAAGAATCCACCTAAATCGTAAATTGACATGGCTATAATTTTTCACCAACTTGTGAAGAATTCTAGATATACAAATCCAAAAGGTCTCTGGAATTTTTCGGCTAAAATGTATCAATAAGGCTGAAATGATGTCAAATGTAAATTTGTGAGCCTCGGGTTTCACTGTCATGCGGATTGGCATAGCAGTCCACACCTCCGGGGCCAACTTCACTGCATGCCGGAAAGATTTAAGCCAATTAACCACTCTCATCAGCGTTGCATGTCCCTGCAAAACAACATTAATTCTCATAGTTGATCTCATGACAATATTACCAACTGAAATATGTTCAGTTCTGATTTTGTTTTTGTTTTTTCATTTTCATGTTTTCAAAAACAAGATAATAAAAAGTTCGAAAACACCTAACATTTTCATATAATACTTTAATTTTTGCATGAAAATAGTTTTTCAAAAACAACTTTTTTGGGTTTCCTAATTCATGTTTTGGCTTTCCTACTTCTTTTAAACCACATCAAAATGATGTTCTATTATCTATAAGTTGTAGAGTTTAACTAAAACATGCACCAGCACATGAGGGGGGAGAGAGAGAGAGATGGAGGAATTGAAACAAACCTTAGATTCAGCTGTCTCTCTAGCTTGAACCTTCTCATCGAAAATGTTTGCAACTACTTCATCCTGAAGAAAAATATCAATTGCTTTAATTATGTCCCGGACCAGGAAAACACGTACCCTCAAACCCTTATCAGACAATATGAATTTAAAAAGATCTTCGGTGGCAGACACAACAGCACGCATATCAAAGGATTTCCATTCCAATGATCTATATAATATCTATAAACAAAAAAGTCATTTCCAGACACATCAAAAAAGTATGCAGATGACAAAAATAATTCAACAGTTTGAAACACTCCCATTTCTTAAAAGCAAACTGAGAGAAAGGCTCCTAGCTATAATGGATTGCTATAACGTACAAGACATGAAAGTTATGACCCATTAAACTAATGCATTGGTGGCATATCAAATGATATCCAAAATTTGGTATCTAAATCTAGTCACTGTATCATTACTGTCCAAGAAATGGTTCCAAGGTCGGACCATGCCACATTCTGACTCTTGAACATGAAGAGAATTCATTTTCCCAGCCCATAAACTCCAGAGAGAACCTGACTTCTTGAAGGTCAACAAGCACACAGAAAAGGATCCCCATATATGCCTCAAGTCTTTAGAAATGGATAATTCAAGGTATTGGCCTACATCCTAAATACTTCTCCTTGGGCTAAGCTTCATATTCCAAGTGACACATTCTCTCGGGCATTTTTCATGGATTTCTTATTCATTAATATTTATATGCTTGTACTCTGCAGCACCTCAAATTCAGAGCGTGTTGCATAAAGAATCCCCTTCTAGCCCCCAAACACACAAAATATTTAGTTTGGTGAACACTTATGATAGTTTTGTTCAGGAGATAGTGGATAAACGTCATCCAACCCATGCACAAAGCACAAGAAACACATTTTTGTGCTTGATGAAGTTACATCTGAGGTGCTTTGGAAATAATAAGTTAATAATTATATTGATGCTTATGTGCATATGAAGAAATATCCAATTCAACAAGTCTAGTGTCTTACTGTTTTGCTTATATATATACACTCACAAGGCCAGAACTAGAGGATAAACAAATTATTTTCAAATTCAACATGCCACAAGGACAACCGATTTTAGCCATTTAAAGACTATGACCCTTATATCAAAATTTCACTAGTACAACAACATTATCCTCAATTTATAGGGAAGAAAAGTATGCATTACCTGTGTGTTGTTTTTAACACTTATCATCAGAATAGAAAGATGCCCAGTGCTGGATTCCTCTTCCTCATTCTTGACCTGTCACAGACAGTTTCAAACAAATTTTATATCATAAAAGGAGCATGGAGGCAGAAACTACAGCAAATAAAAAATGTAAACAATAAATTAAAAACTCTATTTAGCAGGAAGATGAAAAATGATGGGTAGGTCAAATTACACACACACACACACACATATCTATATAGCCCTCCACACGTAAAAATATATTGCAGTAATTAAAACAAAATGCTTCCTGCAAATAAAAAATTTAATCAGAAAACACATTCAATACACACTTCACAATAAAACATACATTGACACCCCATCCCCCCGTTTCATTATTTTCTATAAACAAATCAAGTATTATTTAGTCAATAATTCATCAAATCAAAGGCAATATAAACCATATACTTTGGCAAAATAATGCTGCAGGCCTAGTTAAAATTGACCTTCAATTCAAACCTAGTTGAGCACACATTGGGTTCCCTAAAAAAGTGAAAAACAGAAAGTACAAAGAAGGGGATGACAGAAACATCTTCCTCAAAAACGCAAACACAACATATATCCAAATATCAAGCTTTGTGAACCAATGAGAAGGAGTTGGGTGAGCAAGTGCTTGCAAAAATGACTATTCTCAATTGGAAAAAAAAAAGGAGTATTGATACATTGCAAGCATAAGGAAAGACGAAAACATTACTACTACTAGGCAAATAACTGTAAATAAGATGAGTAATCATCTAAGGAATGAAATGGCAAATAATAATAATAAGCAGGACAACTTATAGTGGCATCCTCATCCATTGGATGACTGCAAAAAAACAAAATGCAATTAGTAACTTGCACCCAAGTTAATCATAGAAAAATGATACAGTAACAAAGGTAACACAATTCTCATTCAAAACATAATAGAGCATCCCAAGTACAATAATATATCCTTGTTATGGTCATACATTCTGCCTTTATTTGAAAACAATTTATTTATTTATTTATTTATTTATTTTTTCTGTACTTAGCATAAATTACCTTGTAAAACAATGCCATTTTCACATCGAACAACAAATTTCAAGAAAAGGTTGTGCTAACAGCCCTATGATTGTCATTTAAGGTGGAGATAATGAGAAAATAATCAAAATTCCAAATCAAACCACATATTCTTTAATGATTTTCTATACACTTTTCAAAAGGCACATATTGAAAACCACATAATACTTCTGAGCTTCATCAAACTAAATTGATATTGAAAACTGTAGAGAGAGCTTGAAATCAAAATTAAATGGAGCAATATAGAAATCACTACTGAGTTTTCCAATTAATGTTTATCATCTATGTAAACCAGAATAAGACAGTAAACTTTACCTGAGTGCAAACCATAGTAAAGGCCTCACACTGTGTAGGGTTCACTTTCCCCTGAAATAGAGTGCTCAAACAAAATAAGATTTATCAAGTGGAGGAATAGGACTTCAATCCTGAAGCAGTGTGCAAACTATTGTCTTAATCCAGCTTAACTTAAATTCTTTAGGTTCTAAATTCTCTCTCCACAATTCTAGATTAAAGTTTACTCCTCTTATGTCATCAACTAAAACTATACTGTCTACAAATAATACGATATCCTCTTGAATGTTCCTAATGGATTCGTTTATAACTAATGCAAAAAGAGATAAGGACTTAGTATTGATTTTTTGATGTCAACAACTTTACTGCATATTTTTTTTCTTTAAAAGGTCTTTGAAGCCATTATCACTTATCAATTGACTTCATAAAAAGTTAAATATTCATTTAACAACACAAAACATGGTAATCAAACAGCATACTCATACAATTTGATCTAGTTTATAAGAGATCCCATTCTCTTTTGCTAATCAAATCACACTGAAAACAGAATCCTAAAATTGATGTCCTTATTGGACATTCAAAACACAAAATAAATAAATAAAGAAAAAGAAAAAAAAGGGAGCCTAATTAGGTATCCAAAACACAAAGCAAAGCACTAATTCAACATAAACAATAAACAATTCATCACAACCAACCACACACAAGCCTAATTTATACTAAATTGAAGAAAAGAAACATCAATGGAATGGTCAAAAACCTAATAGCCTAAATTGAAGGATACATGTGCTGAGGCAATGTATACTTTTCAAGAGATTGATTAAGAAGGCAAATGAGAAAGAGATGATGATGATCCTATTATTACCTCTAATGAAAGATTCAGCAGTGTTAGTTAACTCTCATCAAAGACCTAGTGCAAAACGAGTGAGAGAGAAAAATCCACGAAACATCAGTCAACAAACCCTCAGCTATTATTCCATCTTTTATTGATCTATAACACACTCAAAAATCCCCAAATTTATCAAATTAAAATCAACAGTGACTCAATGCTTAACACAAAAACACACACGCACATATATATATACATTTCGAGAGTAGAGATTTGAAGCAAAATTGCAAACCAAAGAGATATGAGATTGTCGGAGTCGAAGAGTTTAAGATCTTGAGGAAGTTGAGGACGTCTACTTCGATTCTTCTCGGACCTCAATAGAATAAATTCAATTTCAAACATTGATATTCACAACATATACATAATATATAGAGGTACATATACATGTGTAGTAGAGGTGCTAATTTGAGAAGATCAAAGGAGAGAGAGCACGAGATTGAGAGAAAGCGAGATTGAGGGAGAGTGAGAGAGAGAACAATCGGTGTTTGTGGAGGGGCTAGGGCAAGTATAAAGAAAACGGGAAAATAAATAGAAGAAAATAAGGGGGTAAATTGATTATTTGCGACGGCTAATCAGATGGTCGCAAATTATAGAGTAGCAAAAGGTCAGTTTTCTAGTAGTGTTAGTTACACCTTTGTCTAAAAATGAATCCATACACTTGGACGGCTATACCTTTTACTGTCTTTCAAGATATTAGCGATGGTGCAATGGAGTTTTCTCTGATCCTGGACCCCAATATTCCATTCCATCAATAAGTTATCCATATTTTTAAAAGAAGGTATAATATGTTCAGTGACCTTCCCATTGACTGCTAGATCAAGGGCCTTCACGTAAACAAAGAGCTGGCTGTACGAATTCTCTGGCTCATAACGTTTGCAAACTACAACGTGCTCTCTATGGTCTCAAGCAAGCCCCACGAGCTTAGTTTTCAAAATTCAGTTCCACTATCTATGACTTTAGCTTCACCTCCAACTCATATGACTACGCTATATTTGTTCGGACCACTCCTCATGGCACCACTCTTCTTCTTCTTTACGTGGATGATATGATTATCACCAATGATGATGTGGCTGGTATTCTTAGCCTCAAACAATTTCTCAATCGTTAGCTTGAGATGAAGGACCTTGGTACTCTTAATTATTTCTTAGGGCTTGAAATCTCTCATGATTCCAATGGTTATTATTTGTCACAAGCCAAATAAGCATCCGATCTTCTGGCACATGCTGGTCTTACCGATTGCAAGACTGTCTCTACTCCCGTTGATCCTCAGACTCGTCTCACTTCTCTAGACGGGGATCTTCTCTCTAATACTACTCTTTATTGCCAACTGGTCGGTAGTCTTGTCTATCTCACTGTGACTTGTCATGACATTGCCTATGACGTCCATCTTGTTAGTCAGTACATGTCGGCTCTCCGCACCCCGCATTACACTGCTCTACTTCACATACTTCGCTACCTTAAAGGCACTATGTTCCATGGACTTCATTATTCTGCCCACTCTTCTCTCGAGCTTCGTGCCTTTTCTGATGCTGATTGGGCTGGGGATCTTACTGATCGACGCTTCACCACGAGTTTCTATTTCTTCTTAGGAGATTTTCTTCTTACTTGGTGCAACAAGAAACAGTCCCTCAATGCTCGCTCTAGTACTGAAGTTGAATATCGCGCTCTTGTTGACACTACTCAGGAACTTTTATGGCTTCACTGGCTCCTTGCTGATATGGGTGTTTCTTCCCATGGTGCCACCTCTCTCTATTGTGACAATCAGAATGCCATTCAAATTGCTCATCCTCCTAGTCGTTTCATTGATCTAGTTTCCAAACTCAAGTTGGTTAATGCTTACCCACCTTGAATTTGAGGGGGGCTGTTAATGTATTTATTAAATCTAGATTTATACTTATCTCCTTGTATTGTAGATATATCTTGTCTATATCTCTCTATCTCTCTCTATCTGTATCTTCTTCTATACTTATCTAGGTTTGTGTTCAGCCTATAAATACAGGTTATTCTATTGTATTCAATTCAATTCATATAATACAGATACACATTTTCCATATTTCTTTCAACCATTCTAACATAATAAATGATACAGTGGGAGATAATAATAAGGATGATTGTGACATTTAATCACACTGTTATTTAAAGACATATACACTATTACGATCACAAAACAAGAAAAATGAATCAAGAAGAACCAAGAGGCCTGAAATTCTCCCATATGTTCCAAATTACTCACGACATCACATGAAAAGACGATTGTGGCTTGATCATCAATTCAGCGGGGACAGGGACGGGGACTGCGTTGGCAACGATCGTAGGTGGTACAATGCTATAGCGATCCCGGGTTTACCCTTGATGTACAATGATCCGGACATGTGTCCGTGAATGTTGGTAGTTGTTTATTTCCTAGTTTGCACCCTCTTTACTTTGTATTTTGAGTTATGGGATGTGTTGGGCAGGTTTGTTACAGGTTGGTTGCGTTTGGAAGCCTAGTGTTGCTGCCCAGATTTTTGGTCCTTCGCTCGAGCGAGGAGTTTGTCGCTCGAGCGAGGAGTAGTGTTGCCCCGGTTCTGGACCTGAGAGTTGTAGTTTCTGGCTCGAGCGAGCTTTTCGTGGCTCGAGCGGTCTGGGTTTTTCTTCGCTCGATCGAGAACTTCTTGGCTCGAGCGAGAATTTTCTGTGTCTGGTCGCTCGAGCGACCAATCCTTCGCTCGAGCGAGAGTGTTTTATATCAGTGGACAGCAGCGTCTAAAACATCACTTTTTCACTTCTTTTCTTTGAGCAAACCCTTAATCCGGCACTCTCTCTCTCTAAGCTTGCACTCTCTCTAAGATTTGATCTCCCTAAGGTGTAAATCTAGCCTAGGGCCTTTGTTAAAAAGATAGAGGGCGTTGGGAGCTTCGATTTAATCTGAAAAAGTTTGGATTTAGAGCAAGTTGATCTTGGAGTCTTCATCTCCTTTTGGGCTAAAACTTCGAGGTAGGGATAACCTACTCCTCTCTATGGGTTTTGTCTTTAAATTTTGGTATTTTGAGATGTTGGGCTTGGTTTGGTAATTTTGTGAAAGTTTGGGGCTTTTGTGTAATTTTACAAAAGTTGGGGTTTTATTCATAATAAACCTAGATGCATGTTTGGCATAGAAAAATGGAATGATTGTTGAATCATTGATGAAAATGGAACCTAAGGGTTGAAATAGTAATTATGGAAAATGGCCTAATTACATTGTTTAATTAATTGGGATAATTAATTAGTGAGAAATGAGGAAATGAAATGTTGATTGAATATCCATTCGTGCATTTATTTTCTGTTTTAGAAATAACTGCTTTGGGCTATCGGTGGAGGATAGTCGTGATTGTTGTAGACAATGTATGTTGATTAGGCAAACTGAAACTAATCAATGGAATGTGTTATGGAACTTGACAGTTGCTAGAATACATTAATTGTTTGTATTGTGTGATTGTATATAGAACCAATGTGTTTATATACGTTATGTGTAGAGGAGGAGATAGGGGATGTACTCCGCGGTTTAGGGGAAGATAGGGGATGGACCTCTAAACCGGATAGGTATTTGGAGGAGATAGGGGATGTACTCCGTAGACAGAGCTCATATGCTTGTCTAGAGAAGTGAAGATAGAGCTCATATGCTTATCTTTGTGAAGTGAAGTGTGGATACAGCTTGTATGCTTATCTGTGGATATTGTTGATATACCTATCTGTTGTAGAGTGTGGATACAGCTTGTATGCTTATCTGTGGATATTGTTGATATACATATCTGTTGTAGAGTGTGGATACAGCTTGTATGCTTATCTGTGGATATTGTTGATATACATATCTGTTGAGAATGTGGATATAGCTTTTATGCTTATCTGAATGTGAGATATAGTTTTTATACATATCTGTGGAAATGATGATAGAGCTAGCATGCTTATCTGTTGAAAAAGGGAAAATGAAAAGTAATTGGGACTTGTAAGTCGTTGACATAAATATGTTATTTATGTGATTGAATCAGTGTTGACCAACTATCAATTGCTAATGTTTTAGTCATTGTCCATGGTTGGTTTAGTGTATTTCTACTGGGCTGTGGCTCACCCTATATGGGAATATCATTTTCAGGTGCAGGAAGCATGCCACCTCCAAGGACATAGCTGGGAGGCTAGTGGCGGATATAGTTATGTCGTTTTACTGTTGATGTATTACATGTAATTTCAAGCCAAGGGCTTAATGTGTAAACGAGTTAGAACTCTTTGTTGTAACCAAGTGTTAACTTGGAAAGCTGTAAGCCCGTAGGGCATTTTGTTATGAGGTTAACATGTAATACTTATGTAACGGAATTCTAATGAATGAAAGGAATGTGGTTAGTTTAAATGTAATTGCATGTCTTAACTGGTGGGTTTATTGTTATTATTTTGAGGGCGTTACAACTTGGTATCAGAGCGTACCGGGTTCGAATACTTTGGGTACGTGGGAAGTGATTAGGATCACAATGGGTTTGTCTCGCTTGATAGAGACTTAGATGTAGGATCAGATGCTATGTGCTCAATTGATAACATGCTTATGTGACTATGTGGGTATGGGATTTAATTTCTAGGATGTTGATTAGATCCTTGAGTTTCTGGGAGTCTTGTTGGAAAAGCACTTGATCAATGCTGTTTCTAACCGGAACTCTAGTAACGTCTTGGGACTATCATTATCCGGAAATGAAATTCGTAAGTGCTTATGTGTTTATGTGCTTATGTGGAGTGAATTACACTTGTCCATGCATTAGGACGTGAGTGTTTAGTTTCGGCACACCTATGAATGTGCTAACGTTCTGTGTTACCTTTATTAGGATGTCAGGACGAGGAAGAGGTGCTAGGCGTGGTAGACCTGCGAGGCAGGAAGTACCGTTACAGGGTGAGATTCCGGCAGTGCAGGAGGGAGTTGGGCAGGCCAATGTGGTCGAGCCAGTGGGTCAGCAGGCTATGGGTGCCTTGGCCAGAGAGATAGCAGGAGCCTTGGGTATTCTTAGAGCTGGGAATCAGGCAGCTGAGGCAGGGCCTTCCTTCTTGAAGAGGGAGTTCTTCCGGTGTAATCCGGACGAGTTTATCGGGGATCCTAAAGAGCCGCTTAAGGCAGATGAATGGCTCGAACAGACAACGAAGACGTTTGAGATGCTTGGCATCGAGGACGGAGCACTGAAAGTGACCTTGGCATCCTTCCAATTGAAGGGAGATGCGGGTCAATGGTGGAAGTACGAGAAAGCTCGTGTTGGTGGTACTTGGGAGGCGTTTATAAATGCTTTTCAGGAGAGGTTTTTGTCTGCAGTAGCAAGGGAGAAGCTGAGGGATCAGTTTAGCCGGCTTAATCAGCAGGGCTTGTCAGTGGCCGAGTTTGAGGCTACTTTTACCAGTCTGTCTAGGTTTGCACCTGAACTGGTGGCGTCTGAGGAACGCCGTTGCTATGAGTTTGAGCGGAAGTTGAGGCGGGGCCTCAAGTTGAGAGTTGGTGGGTCTTATATTCGAGAGTATAGACACCTAGTGGATGCTGCAGCTCATATGGAGCTTATGATGCAGGAGGAGGATGAGGGTCAGAGAGGCTCCAAGAGGAGCCAGGATAGTCAGAGTGATGGCAGGAGGCAGAGGGGTTCTAACCCTCAGCAGTCTCAGGGTGCAGTCTCTAGATCGACCTTTCCAGTGCCGAGTGCAGGCTCCGGGAGAGGTGGTCAGGGGGATTTCACCTGTTACAAGTGTGGCCAGCTGGGTCACAAGGTTTCAGTTTGCCCGCAGAAGGGTGGGGGTCAGAAAGCTGCTTCTTCTTCAGCTAGACCGCCGAGTCAGGGTTTGGACAGGGGGCAGCTCTTGATTTGTTATCAGTGTGGACAACCTGGGCACATGAAGAGGTTTTGCCCACAGTTGAGTGCCACTTCGGGAGCGTCTGGTTCTAGGCAGATGCAGGGTTTTCAGCCAGCTCAGTCTGTGCAGGCCTCGAGGGCCAATCCGGGAGCTTCGTCATCCCAGTCTGTGCAGCAGTCTTTTGCTCCGAGAGGTGAGCAGGTAGACCAGGGGCCTACGGGGCGCGTGTATGCTGTTACCGCGCAGGATTTAGTACCGGCTCCATCAGTAGTGAGAGGTACTTTTCTGTTTTGCAACTCAGTTGCTAGTGTGTTGATAGACACGGGTGCATCTCATTCTTTTGTATCTGCTGCATTTGCATCTGTTTTGGAATTGGAGTTAGCACAGTTAGCATCTCCTATTTGTGTGGTATCGCCTTTGGGCGGTGAGTTGATTCTGAAACAGGGTGTTAGAGGATGTGATATTGAGGTCGCCGATTATAGGCTTCCTTTTCCATTTGTTATCATGCCCATGAAAGGTTTTGATGTTATTTTGGGTATGGACTGGTTATCGTCATACCGGGCTGTTATTGATTGCTACCGCCAGAGGGTCACGTTATGTACCTTGAGCGGGGAGTGGTTCCATTTCTTGGGAGACCGGGTTGGTAGTGTTTTGCCACCGGGGTATGATTCGCGAGGGCGAAGTGAGCTTAGTAGTCTACTTGCTAGCTTTGAGAGTGGTGAGAGTGGTGAGACCCAGCATGTATTGCCGAGGGTGGTTTGTGAGTATTCGGATGTCTTTCCCGAAGATCTTGTTAGTTTGCCACCTCACCGAGAGATAGAGTTCTCTATTGATTTAGTGCCTGGTACGGCACCGATTTCTATGGCACCTTACCGTTTTGCTCCAGCAGAGTTGGTTGAGTTGAAAGTTCAGCTCCAGGAATTGCTTGATAAGGGCTTTGTTCGCCCTAGTGTTTCACCGTGGGGAGCACCGGCCCTCTTTGTTAAAAAGAAAGATGGTGCCTTGAGATTGTGTATAGACTACCGGAAGTTGAATCGGGCTACGGTTAAGAATAAGTATCCTATGCCCCGTATAGATGATTTGTTTGACCAGTTGAAGGGTTCCCGTTGTTTCTCTAAGATAGACTTGAGATCGGGTTACCATCAGTTGAGGGTCAGGGAGGAAGATATTCCGAAGACGGCATTCCGTACGCGGTATGGCCATTATGAGTTTCTGGTGATGCCATTTGGGCTTACCAATGCACCGGCAGTCTTTATGGACTTGATGAACCGGATTTTCCGGGAGTTCTTAGACCGCTTTGTGATTGTTTTTGTGGACGATATCCTTATCTATTCGTCATCTAAGGAGGAGCACGAGGAACACTTGAGAGTGGTGCTTGAGTTACTTAGAGCCCATAGGCTGTATGCCAAGTTTGGGAAGTGTGAGTTCTGGCTGGGGGAAGTCAAGTTCTTAGGCCATGTGGTATCCGGGGAAGGGGTGTCTGTTGATACATCCAAGGTTGAGGCAGTGCAAGATTGGGCACAGCCTAAGAGTGTATTTGAGATCCGCAGTTTTCTGGGATTAGCTGGGTATTACCGTCGGTTTGTGAAGGATTTCTCCAGGTTAGCGTCACCGTTGACTAGACTGACTCGGAAGGGAGTCAAGTTTGTGTGGAGTGAGACTTGTGAAAAGTCGTTCCAAGAGTTGAAAGTTAGATTGACCACCGCTCCGGTGTTGATTATTCCGGAGAGAGGGTTGGGTTATGCGGTTTATTGTGATGCCTCACGAGAGGGTTTGGGTTGTGTGTTGATGCAAGAGGGGAAAGTGGTAGCTTATGGCTCACGTCAGTTGAAAATACACGAGAAGAATTACCCCACACATGACCTAGAGTTAGCAGCTGTGATCTTTGCCTTGAAAATCTGGAGGCACTACCTTTATGGTGAGAGGTTCGAGGTATTCTCGGATCATAAGAGTTTGAAGTATCTGTTTACACAGAGAGACTTGAATCTGAGGCAGCGGAGATGGATGGAGTTCATCGAGGATTATGATTTTGAGTTGCATTATCATCCGGGAAAGGCCAATGTTGTGGCCGATGCCCTTAGTAGGAAGACCATTAGTGATGTAGCTTGTATAGCCATCCGGGAATGGGAGATGTTGGGAGCACTTGGCGAGTTTGATTTGCTACTGGGCGAATCTGTCGAGGCTGCGGCCTTGTTTTCTGTTGTTGCGCAGCCTACACTTATGATTAGAGTGTTAGAGGCACAGAGAGGTGACCTTGAGGTAGAATCCCTCCGAGAGAAGATCTCCAGTGGGAAAGTTGAGAAGGGTTTGACGGTGTATCCCGACCTGAGTGTGAGATACCGAGACCGTTTGTTTGTACCGGAGGCTTGCCGTGAGGAAGTACTCCGAGAGTTTCACCATTCGCGCCTTGCGGTGCATCCGGGAGGTACTAAGATGTATCAGGATTTGGGTCGCCAGTTTTGGTGGCGGGGCATGAAAAGAGATGTGGCTGTTTTCGTATCGAAATGCCTTACTTGCCAGCAAGTGAAGGCCGAGCATCAGAGGCCAGCGGGTTTGTTGCAACCCTTGGCTATTGCCGAGTGGAAGTGGGAGCATGTCACTATGGACTTCGTTGTAGGTCTTCCGAGGACTCAGCGGGGTAGTGATGCTATTTGGGTGGTTGTAGACCGGTTGACTAAGTCGGCGCACTTTATTCCTATGCGCGTGAGAGATTCGGTAGATCATCTTGCCGACCTGTATATTCGGGACGTAGTGAGATTGCACGGGGTCCCAGTGACGATTGTCTCAGACAGAGATCCTCGTTTTACTGCTAGGTTGTGGCAGTGTTTGCAGAGTGCCTTGGGCACTAAGTTGACCTTTAGTACGGCTTATCATCCTCAGACTGACGGGCAGTCCGAGCGTACTATTCAGATCCTCGAGGATATGCTTCGGGGTTGTGTCCTGGACTTCAGTGGGATGTGGGAGAGGCACTTGCCATTGGTAGAGTTTGCCTACAACAATAGTTTTCAGTCTAGCCTCGGTATGGCACCGTTTGAGGCCTTGTATGGCCGACCGTGTAGGCCTCCAGTGTGTTGGGCCGAGGTGGGTGATGCACCTTTGTTGGGTCCGGAGTTGGTTAGGGAGACGACGGAGAAAGTTGAGCTTATCCGTAGGAGGCTTGTTACAGCCCAGAGTCGGCAGAAATCTTATGCCGATCGTAGGAGGAGGCCTTTGGCGTTTGAGGTAGGTGATCATGTCTTTCTGAAGATATCACCTAGGCGAGGCCTGATGAGGTTTGGGAAGAGTGGGAAGTTGTCCCCTCGGTTTATTGGTCCTTTTGAGATCCTTGAGAGGATAGGTGAGGTTGCTTATCGGTTAGCCTTACCGCCGCAGTTGTCCGGAGTACATGACGTGTTTCATGTGAGTATGCTTCGGAAGTATGAGCCAGATCCATCACATGTGTTGGATTGGACTAATTTAGAGGTAGATGAGGATGCCTCGTATGAGGAGAGACCGGTTCGGGTCTTGGATAGGCGGGATCAGGTCCTGCGTGGCAAGACCATTCCTTTGGTGAAAGTCTTGTGGAAACATCACGGAGTGGAGGAAGCCACTTGGGAACGTGAGTTGGAAGTCCGAGAGAAATATCCGGACTTGTTTGTTGATATGTAATCTTGTATTTAAATTTTACATTTTGTTGAACTTAAGAGCTTTTATATATGTCTTAAGTTGTGAAACATTGAAAATGTTTTGGTTATTGGAGGTATGTTTTGGGACTTGCCTTATATGGAAGTTGAATGTAACATTATAGGTGTTAAGTATATTGTTGACATTGGAAAGTTAGTGCATAATGTTAGTGCATGTTAATAATACATATGTTTGTGTTATGTCTCTTGTTTAAGGGATGGGATGACCAGTAATGGGTCGAATTGTTGAATGTTAAATTGTAACATTGTTAAAAATGGAGGAAAACCTGTTTTTGAAAACTTGTGCTTAATTTCGGGGGCGAAATTCTTTAAGGGGGGGAGGTTATAGCGATCCCGGGTTTACCCTTGATGTACAATGATCCGGACATGTGTCCGTGAATGTTGGTAGTTGTTTATTTCCTAGTTTGCACCCTCTTTACTTTGTATTTTGAGTTATGGGATGTGTTGGGCAGGTTTGTTACAGGTTGGTTGCGTTTGGAAGCCTAGTGTTGCTGCCCAGATTTTTGGTCCTTCGCTCGAGCGAGGAGTTTGTCGCTCGAGCGAGGAGTAGTGTTGCCCCGGTTCTGGACCTGAGAGTTGTAGTTTCTGGCTCGAGCGAGCTTTTCGTGGCTCGAGCGGTCTGGGTTTTTCTTCGCTCGATCGAGAACTTCTTGGCTCGAGCGAGAATTTTCTGTGTCTGGTCGCTCGAGCGACCAATCCTTCGCTCGAGCGAGAGTGTTTTATATCAGTGGACAGCAGCGTCTAAAACATCACTTTTTCACTTCTTTTCTTTGAGCAAACCCTTAATCCGGCACTCTCTCTCTCTAAGCTTGCACTCTCTCTAAGATTTGATCTCCCTAAGGTGTAAATCTAGCCTAGGGCCTTTGTTAAAAAGATAGAGGGCGTTGGGAGCTTCGATTTAATCTGAAAAAGTTTGGATTTAGAGCAAGTTGATCTTGGAGTCTTCATCTCCTTTTGGGCTAAAACTTCGAGGTAGGGATAACCTACTCCTCTCTATGGGTTTTGTCTTTAAATTTTGGTATTTTGAGATGTTGGGCTTGGTTTGGTAATTTTGTGAAAGTTTGGGGCTTTTGTGTAATTTTACAAAAGTTGGGGTTTTATTCATAATAAACCTAGATGCATGTTTGGCATAGAAAAATGGAATGATTGTTGAATCATTGATGAAAATGGAACCTAAGGGTTGAAATAGTAATTATGGAAAATGGCCTAATTACATTGTTTAATTAATTGGGATAATTAATTAGTGAGAAATGAGGAAATGAAATGTTGATTGAATATCCATTCGTGCATTTATTTTCTGTTTTAGAAATAACTGCTTTGGGCTATCGGTGGAGGATAGTCGTGATTGTTGTAGACAATGTATGTTGATTAGGCAAACTGAAACTAATCAATGGAATGTGTTATGGAACTTGACAGTTGCTAGAATACATTAATTGTTTGTATTGTGTGATTGTATATAGAACCAATGTGTTTATATACGTTATGTGTAGAGGAGGAGATAGGGGATGTACTCCGCGGTTTAGGGGAAGATAGGGGATGGACCTCTAAACCGGATAGGTATTTGGAGGAGATAGGGGATGTACTCCGTAGACAGAGCTCATATGCTTGTCTAGAGAAGTGAAGATAGAGCTCATATGCTTATCTTTGTGAAGTGAAGTGTGGATACAGCTTGTATGCTTATCTGTGGATATTGTTGATATACCTATCTGTTGTAGAGTGTGGATACAGCTTGTATGCTTATCTGTGGATATTGTTGATATACATATCTGTTGTAGAGTGTGGATACAGCTTGTATGCTTATCTGTGGATATTGTTGATATACATATCTGTTGAGAATGTGGATATAGCTTTTATGCTTATCTGAATGTGAGATATAGTTTTTATACATATCTGTGGAAATGATGATAGAGCTAGCATGCTTATCTGTTGAAAAAGGGAAAATGAAAAGTAATTGGGACTTGTAAGTCGTTGACATAAATATGTTATTTATGTGATTGAATCAGTGTTGACCAACTATCAATCGCTAATGTTTTAGTCATTGTCCATGGTTGGTTTAATGTATTTCTACTGGGCTGTGGCTCACCCTATATGGGAATATCATTTTCAGGTGCAGGAAGCATGCCACCTCCAAGGACATAGCTGGGAGGCTAGTGGCGGATATAGTTATGTCGTTTTACTGTTGATGTATTACATGTAATTTCAAGCCAAGGGCTTAATGTGTAAACGAGTTAGAACTCTTTGTTGTAACCAAGTGTTAACTTGGAAAGCTGTAAGCCCGTAGGGCATTTTGTTATGAGGTTAACATGTAATACTTATGTAACGGAATTCTAATGAATGAAAGGAATGTGGTTAGTTTAAATGTAATTGCATGTCTTAACTGGTGGGTTTATTGTTATTATTTTGAGGGCGTTACAAATGCCGACTATTTTTATTGGCGAGCAACATGCAATTGCCGTACCGCATTGCGTTACATACCGCACCCTTCTTTATAGAGTTATCACTACAAAAAAATTAAGGTTTTAGAAACCCAAATTTAGGGACAAAATTATTTTTTAGGAACCAAATATTTTTATCGTGAAAGGTGTAATTATTATATTTTTAGCAACGAAAATTGGACATTAGTGATGAATTATTATCTTTTTGGGAGCAAAATTTTTGTCTAAAAAAAAAAAACCATTTTGAGACCAAATTATTTTGTCCTTAAAAGTGTATTTATTAGTGACATTTTCAAAATTTTATCGATAAAAGCCTTATTTTTGACTTTTCGGGACAAACTTTTAGTGATTATCCTCACGATGATAAAACTTGGTCCCTAAATGCCTTTTGCAACAAAATTTTCACTTTTAGAGACCAAAAAAATTGGTCTTTAAAACTCTTGTATGTTGTAGTGTATACATAATTGTTGAAGCAAGAAACCTTATAATCGTCTTTGATTCCATCAAGAACTCTTCTCCTCCTTCTCCTTCATCTGTTAAGCATTCGCCAATGGTGGTATTGCATCTTTCAGAGATTGTTGAGTTGCTCTTTTTAGCCGAACCTGCTCTACATATGGAAAAATGGAGCAAAACCATCAAAAGCAGGGCAAAAGAGAAATTGATGTGGTATGGTTTGATCTTCATTTTATTCTTCATTTCTCCCTTTGGGCTTCTTCTCTTCTCTTGATTTTAGATATCAATTTCATTATCTGTGTTAGGAAAAAACTAGTATTTGTAGCACGGGAAAAAGCCTTGGCACCTTTTTGGATAAGAAATCAATGGATGAGCTTGCATTATTATTATTATTTTATTTTTTTCTATTTTGTTTTGATCTGCATGTGTTTGCTTTGAAAAATTCTCTATACACCTTGTTATGTATTTTTATGATATATATTATATATTTTGTGGTAAATAATTTTTAAAATTACGACAATTTGTGATTTAGAAATAAAATTATTCATTTTGTGGTAATGTTGTGTATTTTTGTGCTAATGTTATATATTTTTCTATTTAAACATTTTCTAATAAAAAAATATGTAATATCACTCCCTCTACCCCATAGGAATAAAAAAAAGGGGCATTTATTGAAAAGTCTTATTTTTGGAACTTCTATACCCTTTGGTCACACGTTTTAAATAGTTGATTGAGAAGTACTTATTAAGTGTAGTGTATGACCAGTAAATCTTTTTTTAAATGTGGATGCATATTGGTTGGACAGATATACCCTCACTGGTTAATTGGGGAAGTTTTTTTTTTTTTTTTGGGGGGGGGGGGAGAGTGTGACATGTATGGTATGATACTTTAATGTGGCAGGTACTAATGTTGTAATGACCCAAATTTTTATAGCAGGCTTTCTCTGAAACACTACATGAGAGTGATGAGTGGATATTATTTGCTTGTAAGGCAATTGGAATTTTTTAGTGAGAGGAATAAAATAGGACCCACTACATACACTTTAGCTGATGCTTTGGCAATTGCTCAACATCATGATGCAGTTAATGGCACCGAAAACCAGCATGTGGCTGATGATTACGTGACACGGTTGTCAATAGGCTACAAGGAGTCTGAGGAGTTAATTGCAGCTTCACTCGCTTGTATGGTAGAATCAACATCTTTTTTTTGGCCGAGAAAAGCAAAATTCCGATCATCGGCTGAACAGGATACATCAGAAAATTCGTAGTCGAAGCGAGCGCCAAGTCTGGCCACCTAACTTTCGCTTTGGTGAAAGAGAGCACTGTTTCCGATCCTGTTAAGGGAAAACTCATCGAGGGTTTCAAGAACTCCAGCGTCACTTTGGTCCATGGTGATCTGCACAATCACGAGAGTTTGGTAAAGGCGATTAAGCAGGTGGATGTGGTGATTTCAACAATTGGATCTATGCAGTTGGAAGATCAGACCAAGATCATCGCTGCCGTTAAAGAAGCTGGAAACATCAAGGTTAAGATTTTCCTTCTTTGTTGCCTCATTTGTCCTTTCCACATGATTATAAAATAATTATATATATAAAAAAATGTTGTAGACCCTAGTCCACATGATTTGCCTTCCTTTTTCTATTTTACAACTATCATGTAAAACCTTTGATCCACCAAAATCGATTAAGTTTTAGACCCTAGTTCTTGAGGTCAAAATGAAGAGCTTGGCGAGAGCAACATTTTGACCGGTGGAGATCGAAATTCGGCAAAATCAAAAATTTAGATTTTTGCTTGTTTCCTCTTCTAGCTCGAGGTAGGGATTTTTCCTACACTTCTTTATGCACTTTTACTTGATTATATAGAGTTTAGAGTTGTATATAATTTAAAAAGAATTTTTGAAAAATTTGTGATTTATTTGCTTAAAAGAGAAATTTGGAGAAAAATAAAAAGTTGATGCCCAAATTGCGAAAGTGTAAACTTGGAATATGTTTTTATGAAAGAGTTATTTTTTAAATTTGAACAAAAAAAGACTTCAATTCGACTGGTTTTGAAATGTTTACCGGTTTGTGGCCAAAAGAGCATTTTCAAAGAAAACAAAAGAATTACGTTTAACTTTTGGGGATTTCGATCAAAATAGGATGTCATAGTTGAATAATGTTTGGAGAATGAGTTTGGAAAGAAAATGATGTTTTCTTGGGCATTAACGGTATTATTTTTCTTAATGTATCCGTTGGAATAAAACCGACACGGTTAGAAATGGACCTTGAGAGGTTACCGGGCGTAATTGTGATATGAAAACTAGTGTAGTTGTTCATATTTGATGAGATGTGGAATAGATTGTATTTTATCAGTATTTTTAGAATCTAATTGTTTAAATATCTATTTAGAAATATCTGTTTTGGGCTATTAATGGAGGATAGCCATGATGATTGTAGAAATGCATGAGACTTAGGTAAATTGAACCACATTCCTCATTTGTTGCATTGGACATTGCATTACATTCATTTCATTGGAAATGTATCTGCTTTTGAGAAATGTTTAGAAATGTATTTGTTTGCGAAAAGATGAATACTTGGTGAATCTGGGTAGGGGGTGTAGAACCGCGCGGTTAGGTGTCGAGCCGTCCAGTTTATTGGTAAAAATGATAGTGGTAGTGCATTAGGGCCTACTTGCAGACACTCACCTAGAGATTCACAGTGTAACGCCCTCAAAAATAACCCATTATATATATCATTGACATGCATTATTTAAAGAAGACAATTTATTAATTCATTCATCAGAGTATTACTAAATAAAGCATTACATGCAACATTGAATAAAATGCCTTACTGGCTTACATCTTTCCAAGCCAACACTTGGATACAAAAATATGAGTTCTAACTCAATACAAGAAAAGCCCTAGGCTTGAATGTTTACATGTACTAATAAATAAAGACAATTAACTAAAGGTAGTCTTCTTCAAACCAGAAGCCAAACCCTCCCAAGCTAAGTCCTTGGAGGTAGTTTATCACCTGAACCTGAAAATGATGTTCCCATAAAGGGTGAGCCACAGCCCAGTAGAAATATTCTAAACCACATATAAGCAATGAATAAAGCAATAGCATTCAACAGATGGTTAACCAAGATAATCAATTACTTCATTTTACAGCCTCATGACACTATTGTCTAAAATACATTTTACTTTCCAACTTAATCAACATAGCTCAGAACCTGGCCGAACTTACAACAGTGAATTATATATATTATATTCACATTCTTCCAATATCAACAAACAAATGAGACTCAAGCTCAATTCAAAACACTTCATACTTCCAGATTGATACACATTTTAGTGCTGTATCAATAAAACACTTCTATATAAATAAGCACACATAAAAGTGATGCTAATGGAGTCCATCCCCTATCTCCTCCCAAACAAAAATCCGGTTTAGAGGTCCATCCCCTATCTTCCCCTAAACCGTGGAGTACATCCCCTATCTCCTCCCACACAAAACAATGTACGCAAATGCAATGCTCAATCAATACACGTATTTTCTGTATCAACGCAATAGTCAAAATTAATGACTTAACCAATGTGATTAGTTTCAGTTATTCCTAATCCACATGCAACGTCTACAACAATCACGACTATCCTCCACCGATAGCCCAAAACAGTTATTTCTAAACTGAAAATAACTATGTCAACAATTCAATAGACAAACAATTCAAATTATCCAACTACGCCATTTAATCAATGAATTCCCCAATTCCATGAATTAAACCATCTTTTCCCAACTCCATGATTTAATTATACAAATTAATTTAATAATACAACTAGGGTTTTTCCCAGAATTTACCAAAGTATTCCCAACATATCAAAATACCAAAACTTAGAACAAAACCTATAAAATGGAGTAGGAAATCCCTACCTCAAAGAAAACAACCCAAATGGTGAAGACAGAGATGAGTGCCCAAATACCAAAGTGCTCCAAATCGCCAAATGTTCAGATTAAATAGAAGCCCTCGACTCACTCTATCTTTTTAATAAAGGATCTAGGGTAGAAACACTCCCTAAGTGGATCAAATCTAAGAGAGAAGGTGAGTAGGGAGAGAGAAAAGTTGGACCTAGGGTTTGGAATGAAAAAGAAGATGAAAAGGACCGATCAAAACCCGCTGCTGTGTATATAAACTGGACATGCTCGCTCGAGCGAAGCTTTTGTCGCTCGAGCGACCAGACACAGAAAATCTACGGTCGAGCCAAGGAAACCTTGCTCGAGCCAACAACCCAAAAGCTCGCTCGAGTGAAAGAAAACTCGATCGAGCGAAGAACTCAAAACCTCAGGTCTGTAATCAGAATCACGATCGAGCGAAGGAACCATCGCTCGAGCGAAGGACAAACTAACTCGTTCTAGCGAAGAAAATCTCGCTCGAGCCAAGAATGCAGAGCTACAGGTCAATACTGGACGCCATCTCTCGCTCAAGCGATCAACTCCTCGCTCGAGCGAAGAACCAAAATCCTGGACAGCAACACTTGGTTTCTAAACCCAACCAACCTGAAACAAACCTGCCCAACACATCCTATAATTCCAAATGAGAAAATAAAGGACAACAACAACAATTATACAATGACAGAATCTACGGAACCTGAGTCCGGATACAATAATCAAATGGGAAAAGACCGGGGTCGCTATACACAGAGCCTGTATTCATGTAACAGATATGGTTTAAAATGGAAATGGTTTTATATCTGTTGTTTCATCTTTGCATTGCATACTTTTATAAAAAGAGAGATAAACTGTTTTATCATGAGCATGGCATGAGCATACTCCTCTTTAGTCTTGTCATGGTCCATATGTTGTGTAGTATATCTTTATTGGGCTGTGGCTCACCCTATAAGCGAAATCATTTTAGGTACATGTGATATGCCTCCATCAAGACGTTAACTTGGAAGGACTTGGAGCTGAGGCTTCATTTTTATTTTATGGTTATTTGTTGAATGTAAGCCCAGGGTTGTATTTGCGTTGAGTTGAAACTCTATTTTGTGTAACCAAGAATGTTCTTGGATAAATTTGTAAGCCTCCAGGGCATTTATTATCTGTTTGGTTTCCATTTCATACTTGTTGTAAAATGCATGGCATTTGGGATTTAATGGAAATGAATGTATGGAATAGTTAGCTATATATATATATATATATATGTTTGTCTATTAGGTGGGTTTTGTTGCATAAATAGATATACCCTGCCCAATTTTTGGGGCGTTACAAATGTGACACTCCAACGATGGGACACTCCAAAAAAAATTAAAAACTCTTTAGTGTACATTTTCCAAATGTGACAAAGTGGCAAGTATGATATGACACTCCAAAATTTTTACTCATCCTTAGTGTTTTTTTCCTAAATGTGACAACGTGGTAGATATGATATAACACTCAAAAAAAAAAAAAAAAACTCCTTAGTATACTTTTTTCATATGTGACAACGTGACAAGTATGCTGTGACACTCTAAAAAAAATTAAACCTTTGTGTACTTTTCCTAAACGTGACATGATACTCTAACGTGGCGGACCCAATTTGATTGAATTATTGCTTGTCTTCTCGTCACGCGCTAAAATACAATTAGTAGGGAATTCACGTCCTACACTGCGTGTGTTGAAAATAACCAAAAGCTTCAAAAATCTACTAGTGCGCTTTTCGAACAACGTAACACACAAACACCCCACCACCTTCCCCATACATAATCACGCCACCTATCCCCCAACTGTACTAACAATGGAAAAATAGTCAACAAATAATTTAAGGGACCACTCATCACCAAAAAAACATTTAAGACCTTCTGATTACAAGTCTACAAAACGGGATTTACTGGTCAATTCCCTATAAAAAAAAAAAAGGGCAAATTAACTAACGATCCTTGTAATTTGGGACTTGTGTCACTTTAATTCCTGACCTTTGAATTGTGATACATTTGACACTGAAATTTGAATCTTATTTCAAATAAGAACAATTGAAGACACCGTTGCTCCACTTTAAGGGCAAAGTCATCAATTTGATAAAATATAAACTAGTTTGACAAAAATAAATGTCAAAACAATATTTTTAAATTTTAAAAATTATTTTTATCCACTAAAGATAAAATTATGTAAAAATAATGAATCTTTTACATTTTTATTTTTATTTTTTATATTTTTACCAAATTAATTTTTAGTATGTGTTTAGATGATGATCATGTAATGGGTGGTTATTTTTGTTAATGTTTTTGGATAGTTATCATGTAATAGATGGTTGTATTTGTTGTTAGTATATTTTTTTGAATGGTTATTATGCAATGTATGGGTATTAGACTTTTAATGTGTAATCGATATATTTAATATATAAAATATTTTTAGTTTTGAATTATTTGATTTAATGGATTGGTTTAATAATGATATCAAAGTTGTCGCTATATTTGACTTTTGAAAAAATAGAAACTAATTTAACAAAAATAAATATAAAAAAAAACAAGAATTATTTTTACACTACCAAAAAAAAATAATATAAAAATAATGTGTTTTTAATTTTTTTTCACCAATTTAATTTTTAGTTTCTTAGAAAAAAAAATTTGAAAATAAATTCTGAAAACCAAAACAAACAGAACTTTATAACCAATAAAGTTCTAACATTATTCATTAAAAAGTAGACTATTACATTTCAAACAATATATAAGTTAACCAACACAAAATTATTGTATGATGACTTTACCCCTGAAATGGACCATATGCAAAAGAATTTTTGATTGTCTTTGTTTGGAACAAAATTCAAAATTCAGTGTCAAATGTATCACAATTGAAAAGTCAGGGACCAGAATAACACAAGCCTCAAATTACAAAAACTATTAGTGTAATTCGCCTATTAAAATTTTATTTAGTGGCAAGCTGGTCCATTTGACAACATGGCTGGGACTAATTTAGTAAATTAAAAAATAAAATAGACTAAAAAATTAATAAGATAAATATCACATCTAAATCATGAGTATTTCATTTTTTCTCTCATAAAACTATAAAAAACTAAAAGTTCATCCTAAGCAGAACATTTTTTAACCAGACTAAAATAATCAAAAAATTTAAAAACTGTAAAAAGTTCTTTCCAAATAGATAAGGGTGTAAAATGGCCCGGCCCACATGGGCCTAGGCTTGGGCCCGATCTCGGGCCAGCCCATGGCGAGTTGTGTGGACTCCCGCCTTTTTTCCGGGCCAGGCCACGGGTCAAAAAGTGAGGCCCAGGTCCACTCAGATTAGGGCCTGGGGTCGGGCCGGCCTGCCGGCCTACCTTATTTTTTTTTTTGAAAAATAAACGAAAAATATATTATGTATATAGATTATTTATAAGAGATAAAAAAAAAAAGAAAAATTATACTAGAGTATTTTAGTTAAGATTAATAAGATATTTGGTTATATTTCATGTGTAGTGGTATTTAAATTTAATTATGTATGACTTATGTTTTTTTTACTATGAACTTATGACTAAAAAAGTATGAAATTATGTAATTTTCTTCTTTTGAAGTAAATAATTTTATATTTATTAAAATGAAACTTGCAATATTACAATCATTAAAATAAATAGATAACATTTATTGAATGAATAATTTTTATTTCAAAATGAAATAAAATATTACAAAAATTTATATCATTAAATAAAATAAATGTAAATTATTGATGATAGTAGAGCAATTGCATCACTGTATGTCAAATATATCCCAACTAAGTTGGCACCTGCTAGCCCACCAATCATTTGCATTATATTCCATCTCAATAATCTAATACAAAAAAAAAAAAAAAAACAATGAAATGAAATAGTGAAAAATAAATTGTTGATCAATCATTTGAGAAGGCAGACAATTCACTCGCGTTGTCCGAGGATATGTCATCCAAATTGGTTTGAATTATCTCATTTCCACTATAATTTTGTCTTCTCATAAGTGCGTACATATGATCTCTGGATATCATCAGTGCCTCAACCAGTTAAGGCGAAAGTTTGCTGCTGTAATTACTCAGCACCCGTTCACTTACACTAAAAGTTGTTTCCAAAATAACTGTAAAAATAAGAACGGTTAATATATCACGGGCTATCTGTGAAACCACAAGCCACATAGTTTTATTTTGTTTCCACCAATCCAAAATGTCAAAATTATCGAAATCATCCACTGATGGGATTTTCAAATAACGTTGTAGTTTCAAAACTGCTTATGCTTGTATGTTGAGATATTATTCTACTTTTTATTCCTGAAAAAACACTTAATCTTTCACCTCGAGATGAGGCTGCCGGTGTAGTGTGTGTCAGTGTATTTACAGATGCAACTGTCATGTATTCTTCAAATAATGTTTTGCATGTTTTTATAGTAGGGGCAAATTATTTTTGATCAACGAAAATATGCTCTAAAAATTTTTGGAAACAATTTTTTATACCTATGATCAATTATTATGGCCAAACCTAAAAGATAAGGTAATGGATCAAAATATTTATCAACTTTTTCTTTCATTGCAGTAATAATGGTTATATAATATTCATTATCCATATATTTTACGAAAACTTTCATTACTAATAGAAATATTTCTCCTAAGATATGTAAAACAAATGGTGAAGTAAAAATATATATATATATATATATAAATAAATTTGTTGCAGTATCAAAAAAACTTTTAGAAAATCTTTATACAAGGTTACTTGGCACTAGTTAAGTTTCATTGGAGTTAATACTTCCCCCATTGATGTTGTTACAAAAAATAAATTTATTATTTTTCTTTGTTTACAAGCGCTTTTTAACATATTATACGTTAAATCCACATGCAGTCTATATCTAAAATTAATTTTTTAAATGACACACCTTCTTGTTGACAAATTTTCATGTATTCCAAAAGTCAATTAGCAGAAGACATAATAGTAACAATCGCATTTTTTGTTATCAGTACAAAAGTCTCATATACATGCATGGTTTCTTCAACAATAAAGTTTAAAATATGGGCACAACAACAAATATGAAAGATATCATCACTAACAAGCAAATGTAAAGTTGATTTCAAATGGGTTACACTATGATTGTAATATGTTGCATTATCTAAATTAATAGTAAATATTTTATTTTGCAAAACCCACTCATATAATGCATTTCTTACTTCTACACCAAACAAAATGACTAGTGTATGAAAATTCAACTAATCTAAATGAAATAATTCTTTTTATTTAACTTCCAATCATTATCAATAAAATGTGTAGTAATACATTAATATTCTAAACTATTATTTGACCACAGATCAACTATTAAACAAACTCTTACATTCAAATTTTTGAAGATGTCAAATAATTCAATTTTAATATCCTTAAATTTCTTTAAAATCCGATTTCTAGTAGTATTTCTTGAAAAACTTTGATATTACGGTGCAAAACTTTCGTGAATCATTTGAGCAAAATCGAGACATTCACTAGCAATAAAAGGTTGTTCTTTTTTAACAATATAATCAACTATAGAATTTTATGCACTTATAGGATCATATGAAAATGTTTGCAGATGACCAGTTGATGGAACCCCTAACTGCATTTGATTTCCAATATCAGGTTGTTGACGTTGTAAATATTTGTTAATATAGCGATCCCGGGTTTACCCTTGTTGTACAGTGATCCGGACATGTGTCTGTGGATGTTGGTTGTTGTTTATTATCTTGTTTGCATCTTCTTTACTTTGTATATTGAGTTATAAGATGTGTTGGGCAGGTTTGTTACAGGTTGGTTGTGTTTGGGAGCCTAGTGTTGCTGCCCAGATTTTTGGTCCTTCGTTCGAGCGAGGAGTTTGTCGCTCGAGCGAGAGTAGTGTTGCGTCTGGTTCTGGACCTGAGAGTTGCCTTTCTTGGCTCGAGCGAGCTTCCTTCGCTCGAGCGGTCTGGGTTTTTCTTCGCTCGATCGAGAACTTCTTGGCTCGAGCGAGAGTTTTCTGTGTCTGGTCGCTCGAGCGACCAAGTCTTCGCTCGAGCGAGCGTGTTTTATATCAGCGGACAGTAGCGTTTTAAACATCACTTTTTCACTTCCTTTCTTTGATCAAACCCTTAATCGGACACCCTCTCTCTCTAAACTTACATTCTCTCTAAGATTTGATCTCCCTAGGGTGTGAATCTAGCCTAGGGCCTTTGTTAAAAAGATAGAGGGCGTTGAGAGCTTCGATTTAATCTGAAAAAGTTTGGATTTGGAGCAAGTTGATCTTCGAGTCTTCATCTCCTTTGTGGCTAAAACTTCAAGGTAGGGATATCCTACTCCTCTCTATGGGTTTTGTCTTTAAATTTTGGTATTTTGAGATGTTGGGTTTGGTTTGGTAATTTTGTGAAAGTTTGGGGCTTTTGTGTAATTTTACAAAAGTTGGGGTTTTATTCATAATAAACCTAGATACATGTTTGGCATAGAGAAATGGAATAAATGTTGAATCATTGATGAAAATGGGACCTAAGGGTTGAAATGGTAATTATGGAAAATGGCCTAATTACATTGATTGATTAATTGGGATAATTAATGGTAAGAAATGAGGAAATGAAATGTTGATTGAATATCCATTGTGCATTTATTTTCTGTTTAGAAATAACTGCTTGGGCTATCGGTGGAGGATAGTCGTGATTGTTGTAGACAATGCATGATGATTAAGTAAACTGAAACTAATCAATGAAATGTGTCATGGAACTTGACGGTTGATAGAATACATTAATTGTATGTATTGGGTGATTGTATATAGAACCAATGTGTTTATATACGTTATGTGTAGAGGAGGAGATAGGGGATGTACTCCGCGGTTTAGGGGAAGATAGGGGATGTACCTCTAAACCGGATAGTGTTGGGAGAAGATAGGGGATGAACTCCGTAGACACAGCTCATATGCTTGTCTAGAGAAGTGAAGATAGAGCTTATATGCTTATCTTAGTAAAGTGTGGATACAGCTTATATGCTTATCTGTGAATGTGGGATATTGTTGTTATACATATCTGTTGAGAATGTGGATATAGCTTTTATGCTTATCTGAATGTGGGATATAGTTTTTATACATATCTGTGGAAATGATGATAGAGCTAGCATGCTTATCTGTTGAAAAAGGGATAATGAAAGGTAACTTAGACTCATAAGTTGTATGACATAAATGTGTAATTTATGTGAATGTATCAGTGTTGACCATCTATCAATTGCTAATATTTTAGTCATTGTTCATGGTTGGTTTAGTGTATTTCTACTGGGCTGTGGCTCACCCTATATGGGAATATCATTTTCAGGTGCAGGAAGCATGCCACCTCCAAGGACATAGCTGGGAGGCTAGAGGCGGACATACTTTTGTCGCTTAACTTTTGATGTATTACATGTAACTTCAAGCCTAGGGCTTAATGTGTAAACGAGTTAGTACTCTTTTGTTGTAACCAAGTGTTAACTTGGAAAGCTGTAAGCCCGTAGGGCATTTTGTTTTGATGTTAACATGTAATACTTATGTAATGGAACTCTAAGGAATAAAGGAATGTGGTTAGTTTATATGTAAATGCATGTCTTATCAGATGGGTTTAATGTTGTTATTTTGAGGGCGTTACAGTTAACATGCCTTTTTAGATGACTAGTATCCCCTACAAATGCAACACTAAATAATGTGCACAATATTTATATTTTACTTTAAATGTAATTTTACCATCATGATTATTTATAGATATTTTTTTGAAATGTTCCCAAACACCACTAGTCGTGCCCTTAGATGATGATCCATCTATTGGAAGAGGGATATTAGGTACATTAGAAAGAGAATCAACAGATTCATATTGTGTATTATATGCATCAATATCGACAAAAACATTAGGAATATTAGGATTCGTAGTAATGTAAGTAAAATAATATATAAAAACTAACAATTAATTTCAATAATGAGTAAACAATAACAATTAATATATGTTAAGAAATAATAATGTAAAAAAATGAATAACTAATAAATTTAATTCAACTAATTAATGTTACCGACTGGCGAATGTGATACAAAAATTAATTTTTTCTGATAAAAGTTTCTTCTCGCACAATTGTAATTGTCACTTAGGGATGAGACTTCAAAAATTAATCGAGAGAGTTGAGAGTTGAGGGTTGAGAGAGATTGAGAGTTTGAGAGAGAGAATTGTTTGTGGGAAATAAAATGGAAGAAGGGGGATCTTTATAGGAATTCGAGAGGATGGGGTCAATTTGTAAATTAAATTTTTTTTGGATCGTTTGGTGTTAAACGGTCATGTTTGGCTCACCTGGATGTCTGTTCTTCTACTAATTAATATATAGTCCTTTTTTGCTCAAATATATATATATATATATACTGTTGTTGCATGCGTAGCAGGCATTGAATTCAATTTTTATTTATTTATTTTTTATTGTTGTTGCACCACAGCATTGAATTTTTATTTTTATTTTTATTTTTATTTTTTGAATTTTGACCGTTAGTCAATGAGCCATTGAGGGAGGGGTGAGTTGGAGGGCCGAGTCAACAGAAATTTTTTTGAGCGGGTTGATGTCACGCCCCCAAAATAATACAATAAAGATAACTCATATGCGGAATAAATATGAGAAACAACATACTTTCATATATCAGAGTTCACTGTTTAACAACCAGTTAAATGCCATGTAAGCTTATATGTTTCCAAGTCATTGCTTGGTTACACAAATTGAGTCTCGCTTATTACATCTTAAGCCCTTGGCTTTACAAATGACAAACATACACACATAAGGCATAATCAAGAAGCTCTTGCTTCCCAAAACTCCATCCACGCTATTTCCTTAGAGGAAGCATCTTACCTGTACTTGTATAGCGATCCCGATTGTCCTTTTACTGTTCAGTTGTATTCCGGACTCGGTTCCGTGGAATTGGTAGTTGTATCTATCTTGTCGTCATCTTTTAAATCCATGTGTTTGAGATTTAGGATGTGTTGGGCTTGGTTGTTACAGGTTGGTAGAGCTTTGGCTCCCATTTCTGTTGCCCAGTTTTTGAGTTGTCCGCTTGAGCGGGTCATTTTACGCTTGAGCGGGGTTTACACCCTTCCAGCATTTTGAGTCCCTGCAAAACTTCTGCAGGTGTGTTTTCTACGCTCAAGCGGGTTTCTTGCGCTTGAGCAGGTTGCGCTCGAGCAGGCTTGTTGGCGCTCGAACGGGTAGTACCTCATTGGTGAAAGTTCTGGGAGATGAAAATCTACGCTCGAGCGGACTGGTCTTTCACGCTCGAGCGGGTGTGTTTCGTCTTTGTGTCTTGGCGCTCGAGCGAGAATTCTTGCGCTTGAGCGGGTTCAGTTTTCTATTCTTGACGCTCGAGCGTCCTGTTATCCGCTCGAGCGGGAATGTCGTATATCAGTTGGCAGCTGGCGCATTTTAAAATCACTTTTTACATTCTCTCTCTCTCTCTCTAACTTTCTAAAAACACTTTTGAGAGCTTCTCTCTCTAGGATCCCCCTTCTCTCTAGGGTTTGATCTAGTTAGAGTGTCTCCCTATCCTTCGGCCTTTGTAAAAAGTGTGTTGATCGTCAAGGGCTTCGTTTTGATCCGAGAATCGTGGTGTTTGGAGCATTTTCGCTTTCTTCTCCTTCTCCGTTTGAGCTCTAACTTCGAGGTAGGGATATCCTACTCCTCTTTATGAGCTTTGTCTTTGAATTTTAGCATTTTGATATGTTGGGGGTTGTTGGGTAATTTTGAGAAAGTTTGGGTCTTTGTGTAATTTTACAAAAGATGGGGTTTTATTTATAATTAAAGCTATATGCATGTTTGGCATAGAGAAATGATATAGATGATGATCTATGGATGAAAGTGGAACCTTGGGGTTGTTATGTTAATTATGGAAAAATGCCCTAATTAGTTGGATAAATTAATTTGTATAATTAATTTTGAGAAATGAGGAATTGAATTGCGAGTATGCAAATTGAAAAGATTATGGGGTTAACGGGTGTAGTTGGATTCATTTAATCGCTCACCCAGGATGAATGTTGATAATATATCCATTTGGTGCATTTATTTCGTGTTTAGAAATAACTGCTTGGGCTATCGGTGGAGGATAGCCTTGATTGTTGTAGACAATGCATGATGATTAGGCAAACTAAAACTAATCGATTGAGTATGCTATCGAATATAGCGGTTGTAATAATACATCGACTTTATGTATTGAATGTTTATGTATATGATCTATGTTTATATACATTGTGTGTGTGGGAGGAGATAGGGGATGTACTCCACGGTTTAGGGGAAGATTGGTGATGGACCTCTAAGCCGGGTTGTGTGTGACATTGATACAACACTACAATGTGTATCAAGTGTTGATTATGGAAGTGTTTAGATTGATTTGATATAGCACTAAAATGTATATCGTTATCAATTGTGAAGTATAGAAGTGTTTCTATGTCATGTTGGTACAGCACCACAATGTGTATCGTTCGTATAGTATGGGAGTGGCTTATGTGTTATTGATACAACATCAAAATGTGTATCCACCATGAATTTCAAAAGTATTTTTTTAAGATGAGTCTTATTCTCATCAAGTTATTTGGCTAAGTTTTGAGCCTTGTTTTCAAACTCAAGGTTGAAAAGGAAATGAGAAATGAAATGTAACATAGACTTAAATGTCATGAAACCGGAATGTGATATAAGTGAGTGTATTGGTGTTGACCATCTATCAACTGCTAATCTTTTAGTCATTGTTCATAGCTGGTTTAGTGTATTTCTGCTGGGCTGTGGCTCACCCTTTATGGGACATTATTTTCAGGTACAGGTAGCATGCCACCTCCAAGGACATAGCTTAGGAGGCTAGAGGCAGACAGACTGCTTTTGTTGTTTGCTTTCTTTTGATGTATTACATGTAAATTCAAGCCAAGGGCTTAATATGTATTGAGTTAGCACTCTTCTTTTTGTAACCAAGTGTTAATTTGGAAAGCTGTAAGCCCGTAGGGCATTTGCTTTTGTTGTTAACATGTAATACTTTTGTAAGAACTACTCTGATTAATGGAAAGATGGTTAGTTTCTTTTATATCAATGCATGTCTAAAGTGATAGGTTTTATGTATTATTTTGAGGGCGTTACAACTTGGTATCAGAGCATTACCGAGTTTGAATACTTTGGGTACGTGGGAAGTGATTAGTATCACAATGGGTTTGTCTCGCTTGTTAGAGATTTATATGTGACATGATGTGTTTATTTGATAACATGTTTATGTGACTACTTGGGTATGGGATTTAGTTTCTAGGAAGTTGATTGGATCCTTGGGTTTTTGTGAGTCTTGTTGGAAAAGCACTTGATCAATGTTGTTTCTAACCGGAACTCTAGTAACGCCTCGGGACTATCATTATCCGGAAATGAAATTCGTAAGTGCTTATGTGTTTATGTGCTTACGTGGAGTGAATTACAGTTGTCCATGTCTTAGGACGCGAGTGTTTAGTTTTGGCACATTTATGAATGTGCTAACTTTCTTCATTATCTTTATTAGGATGTCAGGACGAGGAAGATGTGGTAGACGTGGCAGGCGTGGTAGGCAGGAGATGCCCTTACCGGATGATGTTCCGGCACAGCAGAAGGGGGTTGGCCAGGCCAATATGGCAGAGCCAGCAGGTCAGGAGGCTATGGGGAGGGATAGCCGATGCTTTGAAGGAGTCTATGGGTATTTTCAGAGCTGAGGATCCAGTTCAGGCTCCAGTGCAGGCCCATGTTGTTGAGGCAGGCCTTCCTTCTTGACAAGGGAGTTCTTCCGGTCTAACCCGGATGAGTTTATTGGGGATCCGAAGGAGCCACTGAAGGCTGATGAGTGGTTAGAGCAAATGAGTAAGACGTTCGAGATGCTTGGCATCGAGGATGGAGCATTGAAAGTGACCTTGGCATCCTTCAAACTAAAATGGGGTGCGGGTCAGTGGCGGAAATACATGAGGGGCCGTATTGCTTGCACGTGGGAGGCTTTTGTGGAGGCTTTTTAGGAGAAGTATTGTAACAACCCACATTTATGTCTTAGTCATGTTCATGAGCATTTGTATGATTATGACTCGTTGAGCTTGCATTTGTATGTTTGTGACTTGTTTTGCCTAAGTAAGGTCCATGCCTTGTTTTGTGTTTATGTGATTTGCCTAAGTGTTGTGTGCATGCTTTGTTCCTTCCTTGGTGTCTCGAGCCTAAGTTATGTTAAGCCTTGGTCATGCCAAGCCTAGGTTATGTTACGCCTAGATCATTCTAAGCCGAGGTCATCTTTAGTCTAGAATTATCTTGGAGCCACTTTGGTTGGCCTCCACCTTCGCCCTGACATATTGGCCGAGATGTCAGTATCTAGGCCGAGGTGTTCATCACCAAGGCCGAGATGTGTATTATCTAGGCCGAGATGTTACCTTTGCACCTAAGTGATCTTGTCCTGGAGTGGTATGACCTAGACCGAGGTGTGGCACATCTAGGCCAAGGTGTGGCACAGCTTAGTCAAGTGTTGTCCTTCCTAGCCGAGGTCATTGTCACCTTAGTTGCTGAAGCTTTGTCCTTAGCCGATGTCATTACTTGCCGGAGTGCCTTACCGGGTAGCTTGTTGGATACACTTTGTCATAGTCTTGTCTTGTCAATCTATCACTTTTTTGAGGAGAGCCAACCAGCCGTTGCCACGTGTCCAAGCTGAGTGTTAAGTCAGCCGGCAGAGGGAGAAACCTATCATTTCTATACTTGTTTTTGAAGAGGGGAGAGAAGCTCTAGGAGAGGAAGATGAGTTCTTGAGGGAGAGTGGATTTCCAAGCTTGATCCCTAAAGATCAAACCGTTAGATCCATGTTCTAAGGTTAGATTCTTGATCTGCTCTTGTTGTTCTTTATGTTCATGTTATTGCATTGCATGATTGAATATGATTTGTAAGCCAGGAATTGCTTTGAAGTTCGGTTTTAGAAAGAGAAAATAGTATTCATGTGTTCTTCAAGAAAAGTCATGTTTTGATCCGAAACTTCACACCAAGATCCATGTTTTTGTGTTTGTTTTCACATGATCTTCAAGTATGGGTACCCAGGTCCATGTTTTCGAACTCATAGCATGAAATCCCAGATTTTGTAATAAAGAAGTTATGATTTTAGCATTCATGTTCTTCATGATCTTCATGTTCATGTTCTTCCTGTTCTTCACGGGTGGAAACCCAGATCTCCAGACCTCACTTCCCTAAGTGTAGTCGCCGAGATCACTCTTACCTAGACCTCACACCTAGGCCAAGCATCGTATCTCACCTTGGCCTACCTCGCATGATCACTTACATCTTTATTCCGTCTTGTGCGCACCTCGACATGCAGCCACACGCCGAAGCCTAGGTAGCCACACCTCAGCCAGGAGGTGTGGGACCTCGGCAAAGACCTGGTTGGTACCCAGCATGTCTTCCTGTAGACACCCCATTTTTGACCGTCCTCAAGACTTGGACGTCACCATTGGAACACTTGGTGATTACCCTTGTTTGTGTTCGTCTTGAGTTCCCGGAGGTCTCGGTTGCGCGCCTTGCCTCAGGATCTCTCGACTCGACCGTGTCGTGTCTGGTTTTGCACCAAACACTTGTGTTTTGCCTTGGAGGGGCAGGGAATGCCTTGTGAGGCATCCCCACACATCACCGGTCATGGCTTGAGGCCACCGGCCAGTGATTTTGTTGCCATCGGCAATGTATATTGTCGGTCGGCATTCTTTGTTGCCGGTCGGCAGTCCATTTTGTCAAAATGGCAATTTTGAGCAGCCGACTACTGTTCATCTGCTTTTGTAGATATTTTAATACAGCTGGCTTGCATTTCATTCCCCTCCATACACGTATATGGAGGGATGGCTTCCTTGTTAGCTTCTTGAGTAAGCTTTACAAGATTGGCTTCTCTATAAGAGGAGCCCTCCTCTCTTGGCTTTAGGGTTAGAAAAAAAAAGGTTAGAAAAATTGTGAGAGAAGCTCTGGTTCTAGGTTTAGGGTTTTGTATCTATCCTATATCTATATTTCTCATTCTCTTGTATTGTGTGTGTTTAGGCTTACTATTGCACACAAACACATAGTGTTACACCTTTTCTTGGTTCTTGAAGGGCCGGAGGTTTGTTCTTGAAGCTTTGGAGCTGTTTTGAGCTCAAGGAAGGGGCTGGTCCACCATTTGTGAAGAAGGTCAACAAGGGTAACAATCTTACCCCTTTTTACCCCATTCTTGCATACTATTTTTTCCTATCTTAGAACTATTTTTGAGCTTAGTGTATAATATAAAAAAGTTCCTTTTTTGGGCCCTCTAAATAGTTTGTTTAGAGTGTTTTGTGGTTTGGAGGTGTTTGACCCCTCTTAAGCCTTAAGGGGCTCCATTTTGTTCTATTTTGAGTGAGCTCGGGCACTTTGGTGTTTGGGCCTCCTCACCACTGAAATCTTGAGGGATTTCAGTGGTAAGGATGGTGCCTTGAAGTCCCAAGAAAGGAAGGGCCACCCCCTCTCCATATTATCCTTGAAAAGGGCCATTTTTGCCTCTTTAACGAGCACCTAGCTAAGCCTCATGTTGACCATGCCTTGGCTGTTATTTATGCTTATTTTGCCATGAAATAGCATTTTTGTATGTTGGTTTTGGTACACCATGCTTGCTTAGCATATATGCCTTGTAATGCCACTTTGTTGCCTTAACATGCCTTAGGTTGTAAACCATTGTTCTAGCATGTTTTAGGCTTGGCTTTGTGAAGCTTTTGTGCTTAATTTGCTATGTTTGAGGTCTGTCCTTAGTTGTTTGGGTCGACTTTGGCATGCTTAGTATAGCCCCTTTGCATTTTTGGTTTGTTGGCCTTAAGTGTGTGAATGTACAGCATGCATCCGTGCCTTAATTTAGTGGGTTGGGACCATTTGCCATGTTATTTCAGTCCCTTTAACATGCTTGTATGCTTGCCTTGGATGCCTCTTTGAAGCTTTGGAAGCTTGTCTTGCATGCTCCATGTTTTGGTCATTGTGCATGCTTTTGAATTTGAGCCACTTAGATGCCATCTAGGTGTCCCTTGGGTGTTGTTTAGGTTCGCATTAGACCTATTTTAAGTCCTCTTAGCCTTGTGAGGCTTGGTTGACTTAGTCTTGGTTTAAGCCTCTTGGCTTGTCTTGGGTTTTTGGCTTTGTTTGCATGCCTTGTTTATCTTGTTTAATTGGCTTAGCACCTTTTGTAACATGATTTTCAATGCTTACCTTGCATGCCATTAGTCCATGTTATGCCTCTTTCAAGTGTGCTTGAGAGTTGCCCTTTTGTGCTTGAGTGTTAGCCCTTTAACATGTGCATGTGTGTATGTGTGTTTAGTCCTCATTTCATAGCACTTATGGCCACTGTTTTGGGCCTAATTAGAGCGAGCTGCCTAAATCATGCTTAAGTCCATCCTTTGCTTGCTTGCATGCTTACCTTGCATGTTTGTTTGCATGCTTGCATGTACATCTTGCATTCCCATGTTGCATCCTTAGCTTGCATGCCTAGGTTGCATTGCATCTAGCATGCATGTCTTGTTCTTGACCATAAGGCTGACCGGTTATGGGCTCTGACAGTATGGGAACACAAACCCCGGTTTTACCGGGGCACCCTTTTCGACCATTCGACCTAGTGCATATTCGGATCCATAGTGACCATTCCAAACTAGGACAGGTTGCTTACCCGATGCTAAGTTGTTTGAAACCGCTGCGTGCGTAGTGAAACCCTAGCTCCTGACAAAATAGGACAGGGAAACCCTACCCCAACATAGGGGTGCTTTGGTTCTCACTTATCTGCTATGTGCTTTAGAGTGTATCTCTACAGGAACGTACATACCAGTTTGCAGGATTGAGTATTAGGCCCGAGGGCACCAGTATCAGTGTTGTTGAGAATCAGTTATCTACGGGTATCAGGTTCAGTTTTGGGGATAGTGATTCTGGGGAACGGTGATCAGTAATAGAGCACAGTTGTTCGGCTACACCTGTATCTGATCCTTTTGGGCTGAAATGCTGCTTGTTTTCCCTTTTAGTTCAGAGAATTGGAACAGAATAGCTAGTGTTCCCCTTTGATTGAGGTAGGACTCATGACGACGCAGAATTCAGAAGAGATCGTGGTTATGACAGCTGCATTAGATCAAGGGATCGCTCTGCAAGGTGAGACCAACATTGACATGTTGCATCCACCCAGGTCGCCTGTTGCGCACCCGGTCTGGGCCCCTCAGCTATACCAGGCTCGCGAGCCTACTACATTTGAACTAATGGGGATGATAGGTGATCTCCAGAGGTCTGTAGCGGATCTCGCCTACGGAATGTCAGCTTCACCTCCAGCCGCACCATATGCCGGAAGTTTTGTACCCGAGGAGCCCCCGCTGTTGGGGCGAATTGTTATTGAACTTAGCCAACCGGAGATGGCCTCCAGCTATGGTAATGACATACCAGCATCAACCCAAACCGTCGATCAGGCTGAGGCTAGAGGAAAAGACAAAGTGAAGGCAGATGCCGATCCCATTGAACAACTACTGCGGGCAGTCGAGGCTTTGAAAGCCGGGGGGATGAACAAGCAACAGATATCCGCAGTCGTGGCAAAAACTGTGGAGGATTCTTTTCCCACTCCACCTGAGGGTAGTTCAAGCCGGTCAGAAAATCGGGATGGGCCCTGTCATGCCAGAACAGTTCCTCCTATTCCCAACCCTGCACCGGGAAAGGATCAGAAAGCCAAGGTGGCGCCTGCCGACCCCTTCGCTTGTGCGTCTAATAAGAACGCTCAGACTTCAAAATACCTGCCCCGAGGGCGCAGGACCTTCCATGCTCTCTACATGCCACTGTCTAAGGCACTTCAGATCCTTGCCGAGAGGGGACACCTTAAACCCTTGGAGCCTCGGCCTCTCCCGAAGAATCTCCCTGCTACGCATGATGCTGCTCAGTACTGCGCGTACCACCAGCAGACAGGCCATGCTACTGATAATTGTTTCCGCCTCCGTCATGAGGTGCAAGATTTGATCGACAACGAGGTTATCCTCCCGCCCACCTCAGCCAAGTCCGTTACTACCCAATTATTGGATTTTGAGGACACATATACTGCAAGTATGTAATCAGAAAGTGAACCACTTGCGGGCGGCATTCGGTATATTTTGGATGTGGCGTCTGGCGCGCATTTTTGAGCAACGGTGAAACCGAGTTTTGTAAATTCTGGCTTGGGTGTCGAGTCAGTCTTTTGTTTTCAGTCTGTCTCTTTGTCTTGAGTCAGTCTTTTTGCTTAAGGGTCTGTCTTGTTGTAACGAGTCATTTCCCTTTGTATAGAATACCAGGTGATCCCGGGGTTGTTGCCCCGAACACCGTTTTGTCTTGTAATTACCCGTTTTTGTTTTTGAGTCTGTTCCTGCCAAGGGGCCAGTCATATCAACAAATCTGAATGAAACAGTTGTGGCTATCTCATTTTCATGCTTGCTTCCAGTATAAGTTAGTTGAGCCAGAGGACTTGAATGGGCTGACAGTACATCTCGCCTGCTCTCCTGCGCGCTAAACTCATTGCATTAGCCTAAGCTTTTCAAAACCCCCTTTTTTTTTGAACACTGCGGTGATAAAAACAAAGAGGAAGGAATTCCTCGGGTTTTGCAAAATTTTGATCATTTTGAGAGAAAGAAAGGCATGCTAAGCCCTTAATGGATGAAACCATGCCTGTTAGCGTGAGTACTGGGAAGGACCCTGGCTTGATCCAGATTGGTTCCACACTATCTTAGGCGCAAGCGATTTGTCACTTTCTTAAAAAAACTTTCAAAAATAAATGTTTTACACAGCCCTGTGAAGACCTGTGTGGAACCACTCTTGAGATTGTGCAGCCTAGGATCGCTCTCAGCCTCAAGATTCACCCCGTCTGTTTCGAACCTTGAACCCGTTCAGAAAGTTCAACGGTCGAACGTCATGCAAGGTCTGCATGGCCAAATCAGAAGCAGCCCTCGAGCAAGAGGCACCAAAGTCGAATCAAAAGATTAGACCTCACCAGAAGAAGCTCGTGAAGCAACCATGACGGATTCTTCTGCAAATTATTGCAACAGCCGTTCTCTTAGATACAAAGAGGCTTCAACTTCAAAAACCATTTGGCATGGACTTGTTACACTTTTACCCCTTGAGAGGCTCGCTGGGCCGAAAACTCGGAAGGGCGACCCAGGCAAAAGTTAGAGCAAGAGAAAAATACAAAAAAGCAAAAAAATACAAAAAAAAGAAAAGAAAAGCAAAAAATACAAAAAAAAAAAGAAAAAGAAAATGCAAAAAAGAAAAGAAAAAGAAATGAACAAAAGAAAATAAAGAGAAGTTTGCAAGGTTGAAAACCCGCATCGGGCACCTTGGCAAAAATTAGAGCCTGAAAAGTGAAGGTTAAAATACCCGAGTGTACCTTAACCGGAACTACGTAAGGCTTGATTCCCATGTTTGGGATACGTAGGCAACTTCATTCTGAAGTCCAGCCCCCCAACGCTTTCATAGCGTCTCAGTCCATACAATGGTTTTGATTTCATCCCAAAGTCCAGTCGCCAACACCTTCAAAGTGATTGTGGCCATATATTGGTTTTGACTATATTCGTCTTCTCTGTGTCCGAGGGAGTTCGGTCATAATCATCACTAGTGAGGACTGTTTACAATATGCTGCGACACCATCCAAACAAGGGGCAACTTTCCATTGCCACGAGTTGTCGTGAGCCGCCGTTCAAACCAGGGGCAACTTTCCGTTGCTGTGCGGCGTTCTTCAAACCAGGGGCAATTTTCCATTGCCTCCAATCCGAGGTTGCGCATCTCAAAGAGTAAGTTCCATGCTCGTTGAGCATCAGCCGTTTGCAAAAATAGTTTTTGAAAATTTTTACTGAGGTTGACTATTTTCTCGAAAACTATTCCATTTTCCAAAACTGGACCATTTTCTTGGACCCAAAAAGGAAAATTTTCAGTGCTTACAGCCTGACTTGCATGGCTTTCAAATCAAAAATCGAACAAGTACGTTAATCCGACTCTCATCTTGATCAAAACTGTTTTAGTAGAAAACCAAAACGAAAAAATGGCCAAATTGATGAACTAGGGGCACAGTTGAGTCAGGCGTTCTGTCTTTCCCCCGTCGTCAACATACTTGCCAGGAGGGCACTCTACCCACCAGAAGAAATAGCTGTGAGCTAACGGCATCGGGCATGAACCCGCAACTTCCTATTCATTCATTAATCACCTTGGGAAGGGACGAAAAATGAGAGAATAAAGAATAGAGAGGTGTAAGTTGAGAGAAAAAGCGAGCCAAAAGGTTTTAAGAGAAAAAACCGAGCTTGAGTGCCAGAGTGATGTGAAAATCACAAATGAGAAAAGGGTGGGAAACAATACCCAGAGAAACTGGCTCCTTGTGATCTGAGGTCCTCCGTCTTCGTTAACGCGTCTGTACGTCGTGTCTTTTGTTTTGTTTACCTCAACCTTTGTTTGAGTCTTTCCCGAGCGTGTCTCGTTGTGTTTAGGTCGTGTACCCTTTCGTTCGAGTCCTCCCCGCTGTGTTCAGTTGTAGGCTCGATACCCCAGTTGAAAACCCTTATTTAATTTCGAAAGTTAATCGTTTATGCTCAGAATGCTGTGCCATTCTCTACATTTGGGCGAACCAAAAGAAGGAAGGGAAAATTTGGGGCATTCGAGCATGTTTCAACCCTAGCCGTTTTCACCTTTGAAGGCCGTCTTGTCAGATTGGGCTGTTTTGTTTAAAGTTTGCCGTGTGCAGAATAAACCAAGTGTTGGGTTATGGGCTGTATGCAGATTAATCCTCAGCAGAGTATGGGCCGTGTGTTCAGGTTAAGCAGTGGTTTGTATGGGTTGCTTCGCTGTTACTTGGTTTGGTTATCTTGTTATTATAATGCAAGTGTTCAACATTCAGACCACAGATTAATTCCATTTACATTGAGGTGTAAAATGATGAGATGCGATGCAATGCATGAGATATGTAAATGTAACACTTTTTAAGCAAAAAAGTTTGTTCATTTCATAATGTTTTTCAAGTACATAGCTTTGAAAACAAAAAATCTGCCTGCGGCAGTACAAGGTAATCTAACTACCAGTAAAGAGAAAACAAAAGAAAAAGTACAAAAGGAAGAAAAGTAGAAATCTGGGTCATCATCAGTAGTCTCGGGCCCGGGGATCTACCCTCGCCCTCTTCCTGGACGAAGGTCCAAGAGCAACATCAGTATCGCCGTCTGAGCCTGAGTCTGAGTCGTCTCCAGCCTCCTCAGATGACCTGGCCTCTGCCTCTGCCTCGGACTCGTCATCATCATCGTCATCATCATCAGGGATCGGCGCCTGAGAACTACTCCCGACATGAGTACGCCCTCCTCTGGTACGGGGACGTGCAGTGTCTCAACGCCCTCCCCAAGTAGAAATGGAAGGCCCAGCTGGAGCACAGCCCACCGGAGGAATCTGGAAGGGAGGCTGAAAATCACAAAGGGCAAATACATTAGAATGCTGTAAACAGTGTATCAGTGCGGAATGCAGTACACAGTGTGAGAATAATGTGAACAGTGTATCAGTGCAGAACGCAGTACACGGTGTGAATGCCATGAGCAGTTTATCAGTGCAGAATGCAGTGTATGAGTACAGTGTGAATGCCATGAGCAGTTTACCAGCGCAGAATGCAGTGCATGACTACAGTGTGTGAATGCCGTGAGCAGTGTATCAGAGTAGAGTACAGTGCAGAATACAGTGTATGCAGTGTATCAGATGCTGTGAGATCAGTGTGTCAGGTGTTGTGTCGTGCATCAGATTATGTGAAGCAGTGTATTGAATGGTTTGAGGCCATTATCAGAAGAACATACCGGAATGCTGTAAAGGGCCAGGAGGTCAAAGGTCCGCTGCAGCATCCCCATCATGGAGGCGTTCAACTCCACGGACTGCCGAGTGTACCCGGAGGACTCCTGCAAGAGTATAAGATACATCAGTATTCTGCGGAATATCAAGTGAACTGAAATAGAATGAAATGCTAGATACAAGATACAAAGTGAAGTAATACATACCGGAGGCAAGTCGGGGATACCGGCTAACTCATGACCAACCGGGGGAGGAGCAAAGGGGATCTGGTAAGTCGCCCCATCCTGCCCTCTATATGACAGTACAGTGGGTAGGGCAGGCCAGCCAGTCCCCTGTCCCCCCCGAGCTCCGCTCCTGCCATGCACTCGACCCCTCGTCGATGTGCCCGCTCCAGCCCCAGCTCCCGCTCCAGTTGTCGGCGCCGCTGGCCTCTCCCCCTCAGCTCGGCGACCACCGCTCACGGGTCGCATGATATAGGTACGGATGTACTCTGTGTAGTCGCGCTCGCCTCTGTGATGCTCCTCGCCCCAGCCGGTGGTGTACTCCCTCATCTCCTGGGCGGTGAACCTCTCTGTGTCTCTCATGTGGCCAAGAGGTGGACCCGGCACTATCTGCTCTGGTAAACCTAGGGTCTGACGCAATAAGCGCTCGCCTAGGTACCAAGCCCGACAGACCGAGCCCTCCAACAAGATCCGACAGCGGGCAGTCTCCCTTGAGCCCTCATAGTGGTCCCTCACTACGGCCGGCAACGGAGCCCAGGGCTGCCAGGTGATCTGAAAATGAAGTGCAGTTTATTATCTATCTGTTATTGAAAACATACAGTGCTAAGCAAAGCAAAAAATAAACTCTAAAGTTGAACATACCTCCGCTGCGGTGATGGTGTCGAAGTATCGGCGGAAGAAAGTGAGAGACTCCTGTGGTCTCTGCACGCATCGCACATCGAAGCGATGAGAGAAGGGGACGCCGAATGGGATCTCCTCGTCGGGCACTGGGGCAAGCCTAGGGAAGAAGGCATACACCCACAACTGCAAAACAGATATCAGTATGACTATCAGATAAGGCAGAATACAGAATAAAGAAAAATAGCAGAACGGTGTGTTATGCAGTGTATTGTGTAGAGTGTACAGTGTGAGCAGTGTACAGTCAGTGTAAAGCAGAGTATATGTGTGCCGGGCGTGCAGTGTACAGTCAGTGTAAAGCAGAGTGTATAGTATATGTGCAATGTGCAGAATACAGAAAGCAGGAAGCAGAAATATAAAAGGGAAAGAAGACGTACCTCCCAGGCTCGCCAGTAGCCACCAAGGAGCTGTCCGCTGAGGCGGGAAGAAGAGCTCATGTACCCATACAAAGTGGCCAGAGCGGTGCCACCCCAGTTGTAATGGCGGATCTGCCTGACGTCCACCAGTGCGCTCAGCAGGCATAAGGGCACGGTGTTCGCCCGATCGGCAAAGAGAGTCATCCCGAAAAGGAACATGATAAAGCCCTGAGCATACTGGTCCACCTCCTCTGGGGACATCTGCGCCTCCTCTGCCAAAGCCGGCTGGATTCGGAAATGGTTCTCGAACCAGGAATACCGAACGAACCCTGGTCGAGCGAGGGGAGGCTGAGTACCGAGTAGGTACAGCTGGGCAGTGTCCCACTCGTCCATATCCGTGTCAAAGGGGATCGGATCACCCCCTACCCCAATGCCTGTAAGCATCGAGAAGTCGTAAGGGGTCATCGTCATGTCCCCTGCGACGGAGAAATGAAAGGAGTCGGTGGTATCCCACCACCTCTCCGCCAGAGCAGCGAGCAAGGGCCTGCAAGTAGTCAGTCGAGAGAGCCCCCTGCAGAAAATGCCAAGGTCGGCCTCGTCAACGATGTCACGGACCGCGTCTGGTAGCTCGAGGTACCAGTCCCGAGCGCCGGTGTTCCCATACCCGCGGATGGTATAGGAATCCCCCTGTAATCGAAAACAATAATTGTAAGGCAATATTCAAAATGCAGTTCTAAGAAGCATATAGATGTAGCATGTGTGCAAGTTTTAACAGATTCAAGCAGATACCGGGTGCCGGTGTGCTTACAGTGAACTACAGCGTGTGATGTATCAGCGTGTTTGGGTAGTTCAGGGCAGATATAGCATGTGTGCATGATTTCAGGCTCAAGCAGATACCGGGTGCCGGTGTGCTTACAGTGAACTACAGCGTGTGATATGTCAGCGCGCTTTAGTGGTTCAGGGCAAATGTAGCATGCGTGCAAAGTTTAACAGATAACGGGTACTAGTGTATATGCAGTGAAATACAGTGTGCGCCGTGTGTTTGGGTGATTCAGGATCAGTGCAGCGAGTGTGCATGTGTCAGTCTCAGACAGATATTAGTTGCACGTATGTTTACGATCAACTACGGTATACAGTATAAAGCAGTTAAAGAGCATAATTGGCTACGGCAGTTTTGCATTCTACATTGCGGAAAGTAAAGCAGAGAAGGAAAGTTACCTCAGAAGCACCGAAGGACAGGTGGGAGGTAGGCTCATGCAGTAGCAGCTCGGGTGGCACGTGCCTCTCGAAGCTCCTGAACTGGCGCAGTCCGTCGGGGAGCATCACATGAACCGCGGGCCTGTAGGTCTCCGGATCGAACGGCCGGACACGGAGTGGCAAGGGCTCGACCTCGGGGTCCATCTCGTGCTCGGGAGGGGCTCCGCCCTGTAGAAGATCATCCGCCATGTCAAAGTGGTGAGAAAATGATCGGAAGGTGGAAATCCAGGCAAGAAGGCAAAAAGTCAACCAAAAGTCAAACCCCAATAGGGTCGGAAAAGACTGGAAAAGACGGAGTGCGGAAAAGGCACGGTTATCGAGAAAAACTCAAGGGAAACAAGCCCCGAGTGGTGAAAATCGAGAAAGAAGCACCGAAACGAAGTTTCGTTCGGTTGAAAATGTCTGAAACGCGAAGGAGATCGCGAATCGAACAACGAAACGGGAGCTAGAACGCAAGAAAATGAGAGAATCAAGGGAGGAAAATTCTCTAGAGAGAGAGGGGGGCAATTTTCGACCAAGAAGAAGTAAGAAAAATAGGGTTAGAAACCCTATTTTAAAACACCCGTGCCGAAATGACAGAACTGCCCTGACACAGGAATTCTTTGCCGGCCGGCCACACTCTTTGCCGGTCGGCAAAATATTCTGCCGATGGAATGTTTTTGATGCCGGTGGATGGCCGATGACTCATTCTGATGGCCGGTGGACACCCGGTGGCCTCCTACAGTGGTTTTGAAGCCTCCTACACCCTTGTTTGAGTTAGTTGTGGGGTCCAGAGCCTTTACTTCTCAAAACAGTGCAAAACAGCGCATTCCCGACGCTCAGTCGGCCTCCATTTTGACCTCGGGTCGTGTCTTCTGTGCGTGGCACTCGGATTCATGCAAGGTGTATCCTTTTCGTATCCTTTTTGGCTTTTACAAAACTCAAAGGTTGCCCCATGCGTATCGCAGATTGTCGCACTGTTTTGTGCATTTCAAATTTTCGCACTGTCTTGTGCATTTCAAATTATCGCACTGTTTTGTGCATTTCAAATCAATCGCACGGTTTTGCGCATTTCAAATTGTCGCACTGTCTTGTGCATTTCAAATTATCGCACTGTCTTGTGCATTTCAAATCAATCGCACTGTCTTGTGCATTCCAAAACAATCGCACTGTCTTGTGCATTTCAAATCAATCGCACTGTTTTGTGCATTTCAAATCCATCGCACTGTCTTGTGCACTCGCGTTGTCTAACGCATCGCGCTGTTTTGCGCATCTCATTGCATTTTGCATGCGTTCTATCGCGCTATCTTGCGCATCGCACTGTCTTGTGCACTCGCGTTGTCTAACGCATCGCGCTGTTTTGCGCATCTCATTGCATTTTGCATGCATTCTATCGCGCTATCTTGCGCATCGCACTGTCTTGTGCACTCGCGTTGTCTAACGCATTGCGCTGTTTTGCGCATCTCATTGCATTTTGCATGCATTCTATCGCGCTATCTTGCACATCGCACTGTCTTGTGCACTTACGTTGTCTAACGCATCGCGCTGTTTTGCGCACCTCATTGCATTTTGCATGCATTCTATCGCGCTATCTTGCGCATCGCACTGTCTTGTGCACTCGCGTTGTCTAACGCATCGCGCTGTTTTGCATGCATTCTATCGCGCTATCTTGCGCATCGCACTGTCTTGTGTACTCGCGTTGTCTAGCGCATCGCACTGTCTTTTGTACTCGCGTTGTCTAACGCATCGCGCTGTTTTGCGCATCTCATTGCATTTTGCATGCATTCTATCGCGCTATCTTGCGCATCACACTGTCTTGTGCACCCGCGTTGTCTAACGCATCGCGCTGTTTTGCGCATCTCATTGCATTTTGCATGCATTGAATCGCGCTACTTTGCGCATCACACCGTTCATTACATTTTGTATCTGGACGGTCTAGGAGACCCTAAATCCTTTGAAGGTGCAAGTCCTTCGGTGTTTGTCGTGCCCGAACGACTGTTGGCTATGTCACGTGCATTATCATGGTCTGGCGAGACCTTAAATACGCACGGTCTAGGAGACCCTAAATCCTCTGAAGGTGTAAGTCCTTCGGTGTTTGTCGTGCCCGAACGACTGTTGGCAATGTCACGTGCATTATCATGGTCTGGCGAGACATTAAATACGCACGGTCTAGGAGACCTTAAATCCTCGGAAGGTGCAAGACCTTCAGCACATTGATGTGCACAGTCCATTTGCATTGTCATGTATCTCAAAAGTCGCGTGTTGTCGCGCATTCCATGCATCATGCATCATCATGCATTTGCATCTCAAAAAAAAAAAAAAACATGCATTGTCATGCACCATCATGCATCATTTGCATTTGCATTCCAAAAAAAAACAACAAACAAAAAAACATGCATTGTCATGCATACATGTTGCATCCCGGTCTAGGAGACCCTAAATCCTCTGAAGGTGTAAGTCCTTCGGTGTTTGTCGTGCCCGAACGACTGTTGGCAATGTCACGTGCATTATCATGGTCTGGCGAGACCTTAAATACGCACGGTCTAGGAGACCTTAAATCCTTGGAAGGTGCAAGACCTTCAGCGCATTAATGTGCACAGTTCGCTTGCATTGTCATGCATATCAAAAGCCGGGCGTTGTCGCGCACTTTAAAAAAACATGCATTGTCATGCATACATTTTGCATCCCGGTCTAGGAGACCCTAAATCCTCTGAAGGTGCAATTCCTTTGGTGTTTGTCGTGCCCGAACGACTTTCAGTGGTCTGGTAAAGCCACCTACCTATGTTCGCGGTGAGTTCCTAGAAGACCAACTGGGACGGTGGAAACTAGAGTTCGAACGGCTTAAGCCTAGAATGCAAAGGTTCGGGAGTTCCGAGACTAAAGTCTGGTTTAAATACCCAGGGGTGTATCCTCGGCTTGAAATCTATATGGAAGCCCCATAGATTGAGGCTGCATGTCTGCGCCTCAGTTCTGGATACTGAACCAACCTAGTATATCGCCCTGTTGGTAAGATAGGGAAAGCTGCAATCATAGCCGTTGCATCATAGTGCCTTGTCATGCATCTATTGTAAGTAGTGCATAGTCATGCGTACATGGTAAATATTGCATTGTAGAAAATAAACATGCATTATCATGCTTTTCCATTGTAGCTTGCATGCATTCATTGCATCACTTCCATTTATGGCTTGCGCCTTTCCATGTTGAGCTTGGTCTAGTATGTGCCCTAACTGTTCACGTTAAAGCACAGTTCTGCATGTGTACGCGCTATTCCACGCTGGTATGTTGGTTTGAGGGTTGCGGCACCTTTTCTGTGTTAGACGCGGCTTGTACGTGTACATGCCTTTCCTAGGCAAGATTTGGTTTGGCCCGCGTGCCATATCCATTATATCCCATTTCCATTCCATTGCATATTTGTAGATATTGCATTGTTATTTGCATACATTCATTGCATCACCTTCCATTTATGGCTTGCACCTTTCCATGTTGAGCTTGGTCTAGTATCTGCCCATACTTCTCGTGTCGAAGCATAGTTCAGTAGACCGTTCTATGTTAAACATGGCTTGTATGCGTACATGCCTTTCCTAGGCAAGATTTGGTTTGGCCCGCGTGCCATATCGACTTCTATTTCCCCAGCATTTTCATTACATTGTAGTGTAATTTTTGCATCCGGCATTAGGATTATAGTCCTTTCCCCAGCGGGTCGTTTCCCCACTTGTGTCAATCCCCCCCAATACTTGTTCTTGCGTCTGTCTACATTACTCATAGTTCAGTGGACCGTTCTATGGTAGACGGACTTGTTACCTCCATCAATCTATTTGACATAGGTGTGGTTTCGAACCACTCCTGATTGGATCATGATTCAATTGCTTTGCATGTAGTTTGCATTGTTTCAATTGCGTTGCATCTTCATTTGAGTTATTTATACATTGTTTTGTATATATTGCATATCATTTTGCATCCATTTTTGCATTGTCATGCATGTTGCTAATAACATCGTACCTGTTAAGTTGTTTTCTTTGCAGGCACGATATTGTATGTACGGTTCATTTGAAGCTGGTGCAACCAGACGAGCCGCACAGGTATTGTATCCTCCGAGTGAGACGTATTGAGAATTGCATAATTCTCTTACATCCTTTCTGCATTGTAGTGTAGTTTGGTGTATGCTAGCTTAAAACTATTGCATGTATGCTTCATTACAGCTTTTCTTTGCATGATCATAAGTTATGCTCGGCTTCGTGCATTGTCTTGCATTTTGCCCCTGCCTTCGGGCGCATACCTTGTTTGTCTTGCATGTTTGTCTAAGTCTTCGGCCTTGTCAAAAATGGGTCGTCTCTGGGCTTTGACATTCACTCCCGTCATTGTTATGACTTTCGAGTTCTGTCAAAGAGGGGCAACTGTAGACACCCCATTTTTTACCGTCCTCAAGACTTGGACGTCACCGTTTGAACACCCGGTGATCATCCATGTTTGTGTTCGTTTGGAGTTCCCGGAGGTCTCAGCTACGCGCTTTACCTCAGGATCTCCGAACTCGACCGTTTAGTGTCTGGTTTTGCACCAAACACTTGTGTTTTGCCTTAGAGGGGCAGGGAATGCCTTGTGAGGCATCCCCACACATCACCGGCCATGGCTAAAGGCCACCGGCTGGTGTTTTGTTGCCATCGGCAATGTATATTGCTGGTCGGCATTGTTTGTTGCCGGTCGGCACTCTTTTTTGTCAAAATGGCATTTTTGAGCAGCCGACTACTGTTCATCTACTTTATGTAGATATTTTGTGCCAGCTGTGATAGCTGGCACCAACTCTGTTTCCCTCCATACACGTGTATGGAGGGATTTCCCTCTAAGCAAGCTTGTTTGATAAGCTTCGCAAGAGGGACTTCTATAAGAGGAGGGGTCTTCTCCTTGTTCTAGGGTTGGACATTTTAGAGAGGAAAGTTGTGTGAGAGCTCTGGTTTTAGGTTTAGGATTCCATATACATTCTATCTCTATACCTCTCTCTCATTTGGCCTTTGTGTGTGTGTTAGTGTGTTTGTGTCTTACTATTGCACACAAACACATAGTGTTTCACCTTCCCTAAGCTACTGAGGTTCTAAGAGGTTGTTGTTGAGATTCTTGGGTGGTTTTGAGCTTGGAAAACCAGCCGGTCCACCATTTGTGAAGAAAGTCTACAAGGGTAAGAAACTTACCTTTATATTCCCCATTTTTGCAATGTATTTTTACCCATCTTCAAAATGTTTTTGTGCTTAGTGTATAACATAAAAAAGTTATGTTTTTAGGCCCTCTAAATGGTTTGTTTAGAGTGTTTTGTGGTTTGGAGGTGTTTGACCCCTCTTAGGCCTTGAGAGGCCCCATTTTGAGCCATTTTGAGTGAGCTCCGGGACTTTGGTGTTTGGGCCTCCTCACCACTGAAATCTTGAGGGATTTCAGTGGTAAGATGGTGCCTTGAATCCCCAAGAAGGAGAGGGCCACCCCCTCTCCTTGTTGTCCTTGAAAAGGACCATTTTTGGCCTCTTGAGGGAGCACCTAGCTTAGGCTCTTGTTGACCATGCCTTGGCTGTTTTTTGTGCCTATTATGTCATAATATGCCTCTTTTTTTTGTTGGTTTTGGTACACCATGCTTGTTTAGCATACATACCTTGTAATGCCATGATTTGCCTCAATACATGCATAGTATTTAGACTACCATGCTTTTGTGTTTTGGCCAAGCTTTGTGAAGCTTATATGCATGTTTTGACATGCTAAGGGACTGTTTTAAGTCATTCGAGTCATTCATGCTTTGCTTTGTATAGCTACGATGTAATCCCTCTTGTATGCCTTAAGCTTTGGCCCTTCTAGCATGCCATCCTTGCTTTGTTTCAGTGGTTTGGAACCACTTAACATGTTATTTTAGACCTCATGATGTGCTTATATGCTTGCATTTGATGCCCCTTTAATGCCTTGTAAGGTTGTCATCTCATGCTCCATGTTAATGCCTTCATGCATGCCACCATGTTTAGGCCCCTAGGATGTCATGTCATTGTGTTCTTAGCTTTGTTTTAACATGCTAAACCTCTGATTTTGGTCTTTCCTTTCATGCCATGTTCGGTTCTGTTAAGTGTGGTCCAATACCCCCTTTAGCTTGTCTTGAGTTTTGATCATGCTAGCATGCATTGCTTGTATTAATTGGTTGGTTTGACACCTCTAATTTATGCATATTCAGAGCTTATAATGCATGCCATTTGTCCATGTTTACACCCTCTTGAGTGTGCTCGAGAATTGCCCTTTATGCTTAAGTGTTGGCCCTTGTGTGCATGCATGTTTGCATGTCATTTAGCCCTCATTTTATAGCACTTTGGCCACTGTTTTGGGCCTAATTAGAGTTGCCCAAATCATGTTTAAGTCCATCTCTTTGTTTGTTGCATGCTCTCCTTGTATATTGTAGTATATTGGTGAGTTGTTGCATGTTTGAAATCACATGATTGAATGAAGTCACATGTTGGCTTACATGCTTGAATGCCTACATTAGCCTTGCACACTTGTTAGTTGCATTGCTCTGTGCCTTGTATTTCTTGCATGCTCATTTGCATTACCATATTGCATGCCTAGTTAACATGCTTAGGTTGCATTGCATTGGCATGCATGCTTGGCCTCTTGACCATCCATGATAGAGGTTGAGTCCCCATTGGTTTCATTGTGTGCATTACATTTCATTTGACATGGAAACGCATAACTCGGTCTCTTGGGCCATCATGCATTGAAATGCGCGATTGATGGTCCGAGAACCAAGGAGCATGTCCCTTTGAGTCACTAACATGATAAGGGACATGATTGGTGCATACATTGCTTGAATTGTATTGCCATGCTCCGCCTTGCCCTCTGTTGCTGTCAATTGTAGGTTCTGCAGGAATTCTCTGCCGACTGGCAGTGCTAAGTGCCGACCGGCAATCATTCCTCGGCCGATGGCTTCACAAATGGCCGGTGGCCACATACCACTGCCGGTGGCAATCATATTCAGCCGGTGGTGTCTCCCAATGCCCAGAGCAGCAACTCTGAGACTTTGACAGTCTCCAGAGGAGTGTAGCAAAGAAAACAGAGGTAGCCTAGGCATGGCGGTGCATTTCCGAGCGAGACCCGAGCATGCATTGCATTAGGCTCCCATCCTGAGGCGGTTTACTATTTTTCCTAGCTTAGTTAGTTTGTTAACTAATTAGGTAATCTATAATATTTAATTAGCTTGTAGGTTAATTATTTGAAATATTCTTTCGGTCCCTCCGAGTGAGGGCGAATCTGTAATAAGTGTGGGTGCGTGTGTGCATGTCTTCCAATCCCCACTTCTTTCTTCCCTTTTACTTACCTGCTTTGATGGTTAGTAATAGGTCATGTTTAAATCAGCATACCTTATGCTATGCATGCGTGCATCCATACATTTGTCTTGCATGAACCAGGCTCGGTACATCATGCTAACTGCATTTGTACTTCAATTCCAAATTGAATACATGCATCAATTGATTGCATTTCACATGCCATGTCTAGGTTAGCCGAGCCTACTCTAAATGCATCCTGTATGTGTTGCATTAGACATTTAAAAGATGGACTTGGATCATGCATTGATTACTAATGAGTTCTCTGTTTTGGCACAGAGTACGATGTAAGTATTTTTCATGCTTTAGTACATCGCATGCGTGTGAATGTTATCATGATAGCATGTTTACCATGTGGCTAGATGCTTATGTGCTAAACTGTTTGAATGCCTGTGGGTGAAGGTTGGATTGTCTGAGTTGGAAAAACTCGTTGAAATCCGTATTTTAGCCTACTTGCGAGTAGCCAATTCCGAAATAAACAAACGGATATGCAATGCTTGTTTCCAAATTAGGCAATCTAGTCTATACTTGTGTGCTGTGCGCATAACATAGTAATTCTAAGATAATAATTGGAATAAGAATACATAACGTTTTCAAAAACGGATATCACGGTTAGTAGAGGCCGATCTTCGGATCGGGCGAGAGGGGGTGCTCATAGCTGACCTTCCCCGATCGTACCCTAGCTCCCGAGCCGAGGCAACTCCGGTGATGACGGACACGTGGCCTTTGGCACCGAGTCAGGGTTTCCTAAATTCCTCCATTTTAAAATATTTAGGTGGCGACTCTGTATCTGGCAAAGCAGTCCATGTTTGGCACTACTTTTCAAAAATCTATTTTTTTTCTCAAAACGATTTGCCAGATTTGGACTCTTTGGTTCAGATTAAGAACCGTGATACAAGTTGAGAGTCCGAACTGTAGCGAGGTCCCCCTCCGCGGACGTGTTACACTTGGGCTGCCATATCAGTGGGTTTTAGGGCTCCTTTTGGCATATTATAGCTCTGTTTTTCTTTGAAAAATCCATGCCATGTGTGGTTGAAGTAGTTGTAGTGGAGTGCTCTCTTTGTGGCCTTGAATGCCTTGTGTTTTGCGGCCTTTTCTTAGCATGTTTTTGGCCTTGTTCCATGCATGTTTTAGCCTTATTTTGGTCTGCCCTGGGACTGTTTTAAGTCATTTTGGCTCTTTGGGGCTTGGTTGATATGGCCATGGTTTGAACCCCTTTGTTAGTCTTGAGTTTTGGACTTTGTTGCATGCCTTACTTGCATGGCTTGGTTGATTTGGCACCATCCTTTACACATTTTCAGAGCTTGTCATGCTTGTGATTTGTCCATAATTGTCTCTTCTTAATGCGCTTGAGAGTCGACTCTTTTCATGCCTAAGTATTGGACCTTCACATGTGCATGATTGGGTGTGTTTTGTCTATCATTGCTTGGCACTTTGGCCACTATTTTGGACACGGCTGAGCCCTATCCATCCTTAGTGTAAGTCCATGGATCATGCATTTGTGTATTGTTGTAGGCTTACCGCATGGCATGTTGTCGCATCCTTGTGGTTGGTATCATTGTTGCATGCCTATGACTTTGTGTATTCCCATATCTAGGTTGCATTGTGGTATTGCATACTTGTTGCATTGCCATGATGTTTCCATGTTAGGTTGCATCACATTGTATTTGACATACTCATGTTACATTGCCCTACATTCCCATGTTGCATTGCATTGGTTACATGCTTTGCATTGTATATGGCATACATACATTGCATTATGTTTGGTTTGGGATGTCAAACCAAACATGAGGGATGAGGGACGTTCGTACTTGAAGTGACAAAACGTACCTCAATCCTCGGTCGTCGACACTCTTGATTCAACATGATAGAGTGTGTAGCATTCATTTGTTTGTTGCATTCATTTCATATTGATATGCACCTTTGACACCTTCGGCCGGCCCGAGGGTCGAGGGCCATACTCCCTCGGGTCCATAGCATGATAGGGAGGGTGGTCGTGCATACATTTGGCTTGTAAATTCCATGCCATGCACTGTCTGTCCTCTGTTGCAGCAAAACCAGTGTTCTGCAGGAAGAAATGGCCGGTCGGCCACTTTCAGTGCCGACCGACTACTAAAATCAAGCCGGTGATCCCATTTTTGGTCGATGACCATATTTCCATGGCCGGTGGTGTTTTCTCTTGGCCAGTGGCATCCCAAAGTGCTCAGGGAGTGGTTCAGAAGCAACCTTAGGATTTTCACAATTCTCAGAGTTGCAGAACAGTGCAAACAGAGGCAACAGTTGGCATGGCAACGGGTTTCCAAGCGAGGTGAATCGAGCATGCATCATCCAATCATTTCGAGGTGGAGCTGCGGCGGCCTCTTTATTTTCATACTTAGATTGCTTTGTAATTAATTTGTTAATTAATTAAGGGTCTGTAATAATTAATTAGCTAGAGTAGTTAGTTATTCATTTGGTTTGTATTATTCTTTCGGACCCTTCGAGGAGGGCAATGTTATAATAAGTGTGCGCGTTTGTGTGATGCATTCCTTCCAACCCCACGTCTTTCTCCCTTTTATTTACCAGCTTATGATGGTTAGTTTCGGGCATGTTTCAATTAGCATACTTATGCTCGCAAGTTTGCATCCATTTATCTGTCTTGCATGCACCGGGCTCGGCGCATCATACTAACTGCATTGTATTTCAATTCCGAGTTGAATACGTGTATCAGTTGTTGCATTTCATATGCCATTTTAGAATAGCCGAACCTATCTTAGTTACATTTTTGCATGTGTTGTATTAGGCATTTCAGCATAGTTAGGATTCATGCATGATTTCTAATTAGCTTCTTTCTTTGGCTTGGAGTACTCGGTAAGTATTTATGCTTTATCATCCTTGCATGCATGTGAGTGATTGCCATGATAGCATGCTTACCATGAGGCTATTTGCTTATGTGATATAACTGCCTGAATGCCTGTGGGTGAAGGTTGGGTTATTTGAATTGGAACAATTCACCAATTGAGAGTTTTAAGCCCACTTGAGAGTGGCAAAATTATGTTTTCTTAATCCCACTTGAGGGTGGCAAATCCACATCTTAGCCTACTTGCGAGTAGGACCATCAAACCATCTTTCAAATAAACAAACATGAAATGTTTTGTTCCAACTCAAACGATCCAATCTATACTTGTATGTTGTGTGCATCACATAGTAATTCTAGGCTAATAACTGGAATAAGAGCACATAATGTTTTCAAAACTCGAGATCGTGGTTAGTAGAGGCCGATCTTTGATCGGGCGAGCGGGGGTGCTCACGAAGTGACTTTCCCCAATCGTACCCAAGTTCCCGAGCCGAGGCAACTTTGGTGATGACGGACACGTGGCCTTTGGCACGAGTCAGGGTTTCCTAAATTCCCCCAAAATAAAATATTTAGGTGGCAACTCTGTATCTGGCAAAGCAGTCCATGTTTGACACTTCTTTTTAAAAATCAGTTTTTCAAAACGATTTGCCGGATTTGGACTCTTTGATGATTCATCAGTCTTACATTGCACTCCGCGAGATTAGATATAGGACCGTGACATTGAGTCCAAACTGTAGTAAGCCCCAATGAACAAAACGGGATTTCTCCCGGGACGTTCGGGCGCGTCTAAAGTTGTGAGGGGGTCTGAGGCTACCTCTCCCCCAAGTAGTGGTGGAAGTAGTGAACAAGCTAGAAGCGGCGCCAGGGCAACTGATGCCGAATGCCTGGAAGATAGTAATGGCGTGTGCGAGTGCCTGGCCGCAGGCGACCAGAGGGACGGCGATGACAGCAGAGGAGTTCTTCTCCTGCTACAAGGCCTCCGGTCAGCAGGAGACCTAGGTGACGCTGCAAGCGGTGGCGGGGCAAGGTCTGGTGGCGGGTCTTCCATCGTCGGTGAAGGGGTGGAGATCGAGATGGTTCTTTGTGACGAAGAACGGTGGGGCTGGGGTGCGCACAACGTGGAAGGTCCCCACCAAATCAGTCGAGCCTAGGTTGGGTGTTGAGGCCGAAGACCGAGTCAAGAAGGTGAGGGAATGGAGGGAAGAGAAGGGGGTGAGATGGGATGAGCTGGTCCTGCCTTCAACATTGTTCGCCCTGAAATTGGGACCGCAACCGTTGGGGGAGGACCCAGCAAGGGAAGAGCTGGAGGCACAGAGGAAGACGGAGGAGGAGGAGTGGAGGAGACTGTTCGCTCGAGCGGACAAATACAAGGAGACACAGCTAGGGCCTGCTACAAAGCTGATAGCGAGACAGCGAATCTGATCGCGCCAGAAGTCGCTGGGGGAGAAGGATCTGGGAGGCTTTGAGCCACGACCGTCCCTAGTGGATCCTCTAAAGAAGAGGAACAAAAAGGACACGGAGACTTTGAAGAAGAAGAAGAGAGTGAGGGAGAGTGAGGGGGAGCCCGTCTTGAAGAGGAGAAAGGAGGTGACGGTGGAGGAGACCTCCGAAGTGGGGTTGGGGGAAGCAGCAAAGGGGGTGGAGAGTGGGGCGACTGGCCCTGAAGAACAAATGGAAAGTGGGGCGATCGGCGCTGAGCAGAGGGCAGAGGCACAGCCTAAGGAGGGTCTTGCGCCCCAAGGAGAAGGAGAGAGGGTTGAGTTGAAGACTGCCTTCTACCACGTCCCAGCGGTGTCCGGGCGAGTGGAAGGAGAAGGGAGTGAAGCCATGATGGTTATAGATCGCCTTTTGGGGGTAATGGAAGACGTAGCCGTGCGCTCAGTGGCTGGTTTTACTGAGGTTGAGCTGCTAAAGGGGTTATGCTCTACCCAGATGCAGGCGACTGCCTTAGCAGGAGCCCTGTTGAATAAGGCGACAGCGGCGAAGGGCGAAGTGAGGAAGGAGAGGGAAAGGTTGGAGCAGGTGGAGGCCCAGCTTGAAAATTTCAAGAAGGAGAGCGCAGGCTGGAGGAAGGCTGCGCGGAGTGCGTGTGCCAAGGGGTTGGAGGAGGCTCAGAAGGCGAAGAAGATGGGGGTGTTGGCGATGGTGCAGAGTAATGTTGTCGATCGTGCCCATGCTGAGCTGCTCGTGGCCAAGTTGGAGCTGGAGGACGAACACCGCAAGGTGGTGTCGCTCGAGTTCCAGCTAGCTGGCGAGTAGAAGAAGCTGGAAGAGGCCCAGAAAGCCTGCACCGTTGCCAACGAACGGTGGGATGCGGCGATGACTTGTAACGAGGATCTGCGTGCCCAGTCGATCAAAAAAAAGGAAGAAGTAGATCTGAAGATCGCAAGGTTGGAGAAGGATCTGGCAGACGAGCGCGCCAGGGCAGCGGCAGAGAAGGCGGGGTTAGAGAAGGAGTTGGAGGAAGAAAAGACCCAGGCAGCCTCTGAAAGGGTAGCATACCTCGACTTATGCGTCACAGCAGTAGAGTAGTTCAAGGGGTCTGGTGACTTTTAGATGGCTGTTGATGCCGCGATCACCAACAATTTGGCGAGAGAGGGGTCTGGGGGGGCTGGCCCGTCAGGGGCGACCGCTGGGAGCAGGAGTGAAGAAGAAGTGTTCCAGAGCTTCCAGCGGTCAGACTTCTACAAACACGAGATGGCTGAGTTCTGGGACAACGGCTGGAAGATGTTTAAACGCAAAGCAAAAGAGCTATTCCCAGACTTGGACTTGAGCAGTGTAAAGATTGACGAAGACGACGTGGCCCTGACCCCCTCAGATGAGGTTGTTGAAGAAGAAGACCTTGTGTCAAGTGAGGAGGAATGATTGGGGTGAACAAAATTTGTACTCCGAGTTTTGGCTGTTTTGTTTTGTTTTTTGTTTTTTTTTTTTTTTTGTGTGGAATTTCTGTAATAAACTTATGTATAAGTTTGTGAATGAATAAAATTATGAGTTGTGTTTATGTTTTTATGCTATTGTCTATATTGTTTGAGGATCTGCAAAGAATAAAAGTGGTGACTTACACAGGGCTTGTGTATAAATTTTTGTGAAGTTTAAAATGTAAGAAAACCTCAATGCAGAGTGAAGTTTAAAATGTAAGAGAACCTCAACGCAGAGTGAAGTTTAAAATGTAAGAGAACCTCAACGCAGAGTGAAGGTTAAAATGTGAGAATGTTAAAAGCGTGAAGTTGTGAATCACAACCCAGCAAGGAGCCAGTCTGACTTGGAAAACGTTGAACTGGAATTTGACTAAGTATGCCAATTATGCCACAATCATGAAGTTGCAAGAATGGTCTTGGCCGAGTGATTCATTCGTGCTCAGTTCGGGTTGAGCGATGATTAACTCGGTCGGGTTGTCTCTTCAAGTAACTTAGTCTGGCTGAGCTCTTCATGCTCAGTCTAACTGAGGCTTTAAGTGACTCAGTCTGGCTGAGCTCTTCATGCTCAGTCCGGTTGAGGCTTGTCATACTCAGTCTGGCTGAGGCTTTAAGTGACTCAATGTGGCTGAGCTCTTCATGCTCAATGTGGTTGAGCTCTTCATGCTCAGTGTGGCTGAGGCTTGTCATGCTCAGTCTGGCTGAGGCTTTAAGTGACTCAATCTGGCTGAGTTCTTCATGCTCAGTCTGGCTGAGGCTTTAAGAGACTCAGTCTGGTTGAGCTCTTCATGCTCAGTCTGGCTGAGGCTTGTAACTGAGTGCTGCAATCAAGACGTTATTGAGGTACCACACAGATAATTGAGACATAGGATTGTTGTCGTGTAAAGTGTAGCCCATTTGATCAGAAATTTACATCATGTGAGAGAAGAAGAAGAACATTCAAGTGCGTAGATTGCCAAAGAAGAAAATTCAATAACTGATCAATACAAAAATAGGGATTTATTGAAAATAACGCTTCAAGTGTTCGGCGTTCCACGGATGGGGGAGGTCTCGGCCTTCCATGTCCTGAAGTTGGTAAGTGCCCGAACGAGGTCTAGCTTTAACAACGTAAGGTCCTTCCCACTTGGCTACCAATTTGCCCTCAGTCGGATTTTTGGTGGCAAGAGTTACTTCGCGCAAAACAAGGTCCCCCACGGTGAACTCCCTCGGTCGGACTTTGCGGTTGTAATGTGTTCTCATTTTCTGTTGGTATGAGGCCTGTCTGACAGCAGTGGTTTCTCGAAGCTCTTCGATTAGGTCTAGGTCTGCCCGATGTAGCTCCTCAGTTAGTTTTGGATTCGGATGTAGAATTCTTGGGGTAGGCAGACCGATTTCCACTGGGATGACCGCCTCAGCGCCGTATGTTAAGCGAAAGGGGGTCTCCCCAGTGGGGGTTCGAGCAGTAATGTGGTAGGCCCAGAGTACATTCGGTAATTCCTCAGTCCAGAGTCCCTTAACAGCTTCCAGCTTAGTTTTGATGATCTTCAGAAGAGAACGGTTGGTGACCTCAACTTGGCCATTGGCTTGGGGATGACCTGGGGAAGAGAAACATGGCTGGATTTGAAGTTCTGCACAGAATTTCCTGAACTTTGTATTGTTGAATTGTTTGCCGTTGTCGGAGATGATGGCTTGAGGGATGCCAAATCTGCAAACAATCGACTGCCAGATGAATCTGGTTGTGTTCCGCTCAGTAATTGTGGCAAGGGGTTCTGCCTCCACCCATGTAGTGAAGTAATCAATGGCGACAATTGTGAATTTGGTTTGGCCTCAGCCAGTAGGCAATGGGCCAACTAGGTCGATCCCCCATTTGGCGAATGGGTAGGGACTGCAAAGTGTGATCAATTTTGTAAGAGGAGCATAGGGGATGTTCACAAAACTTTGGCACTTATCATATTTGAGCACAAAGTCAGTCGCATCTTGATTGAGAGTAGGCCATAAATAACCAATGCGAAGTATTTTGTGGGTTAGGGATCGGGCGCCCGATTTATTACCATAGATACCCTCATGAATTTCCCTCATCACGTAGGTTGCTTGAGCAGGATTGAGGCATCTGAGGTATGGGCATGAAAAATCACGTTTGTACAAGAGGCTGCTGACAAGAATGTAGTTGAACGACCAGGCCCTAACTTTGGCAGCCTACTGTTTGTCGGTCGGCAGTTCCCCCGTTGTCAGAAATAGAGAGATGTTGGCTGCCAAAGGAATAGGTTCATTTTAGAGGAAGTAGACTTGCTGCTGGTTTGGGGAAATGGCAGGGTGGGCCAGGTACTCGAGGCGGACACTGTGGCTGAGGTCTGACTGGTCTGCCGAAGCCAACTGAGCCATTTCATCTGCCTTGGAGTTTTTCGTTCGAGGGATGTGCTTGATGTGGAAATTATTGAAGAGGCGAGCGAGAGGGAGTGCAATATCCCTATAAGCTCGCATTGTGTCTTCTTTGGCATCAAATTCCTCCGTGATTTGTCTGACAATGAGTTGGGAATCGTTGAACACTTGGATATGGCTGACACCAATGTCTCTGGCAAGGCGAAGACCTACAATCAACGCCTCACATTCAGCCTCGTTATTGCTTGCGTCGAACAAGAAGTAGAGAGCACATTTGAAATAACTCCCCTCTGGGGTAGTGAGGATGAGACCAGCCCCATTGTCTTCTTTGCGGGATGATCCGTCGATGTTGAGGGTCCAAGAGTGGGGGTCTTCTGGCTCGGTAGGGGGTGGCAAGGGCAGAGGAGCTGTGGTTGGAGTGGGATTAGTGAATTCCAGGATGAAATCGGCAACAACCTGCCCTTTAATAGCCGTTCGAGGCCGGTAGGAGATGTCAAATTAGCTGAGCTCGACCGACCATTGCATAAGTCTGCCGGAAAGTTCTGGTTGTTGCATTATCTTCTTCAATGGTTGGTTAGTGAGGACCACTATGGAATGGGCTTGGAAGTAAGGACGGAGTCATCTGGAGGCGGTGACCAAGGCCAAGGGCATTTTTTCTAACAAGGGGTAATTCTGTTCCGCGCCTCTGAGAGCCCGACTGATGTAGTAGACCGGTCGTTGGACAGAGCTATCTTCCCTGATGAGTGCTGCACTGACTGTAGTGCTTGACACAGCTAAATAAAGAAAGAGGGGTTCACCCATGATTGCCTGAGAAGGTAGGGGGGTTGGCCATACACTGTTTCAACTGCTGAAAGGCCTTTTTGGATTCTGCCGTCCACTCAAAAGTTTACCGAAGAACTTTGAAGAAAGGGAGGCACTTGTCCATTGCGCGGGAAATGAAGCAGTTAAGGGCGGCAACTCAGCCAGTAAGCCTCTAAACCTCCTTAACCGTTCTGGGTGACTGCATTTTAATTAAACCCTTGATCTTTTCGGGGTTAGCTTCGATGCTCTGCTGACTGACCATGAAACCCAAGAACTTTTCAGATCCTATGCCGAAGGCGCATTTCTCCGAATTGAGCTTCATTTGATGCTTTCGTAGGGTGGTGAAGGTTTCTCGTAGGTTGGCCAGATGATCAGTGGAGAGCTTGCTCTTGACTAGCATGTCGTCGACATATACTTCCATGTTCCGGCCTATCTGGTGATGAAAGACGGCGTTGACTAACCGTTGGTAAGTGACTTCAACATTTTTCAACCCAAATGGCATCACACGGTAATGGTAGGTTCCCCGGTCAGTGACGAAGGAGGTGTGTTCTTGGTCAGACAGGTGCATCAGAATTTGGTTGTATCCAGAGAAGGCATCTATGAAACTGAGCATTTGATAGCCGGCCGTGGCGTCAACCAGCAGATCTATGCGAGGAAGAGGGTAGCTGTCTTTGGGACAAGCTCTGTTGAGGTTGGAGTAGTCGACACAGAGTCGCCATTTACCATTGTTTTTACGAACCAGAACCACATTCGACAGCCATCTGGGGTAGTCTACATTTGTGATAAAATGTGCCTCAAGGAGCTTATCTACTTCAGAAGCAATAAGGTTATTGCGCTCCGGTGAAAGATACACTGTTTCTGGCGGATGGGTCAGAAATGGGGCTCAGTGCTGAGACGGTGGGTGATGAAGGAGGGGTCAATATCTGGCATGTCGGAGTGGTTCCAGGAAAATACATCGTTGTGCTCAATCAGGAGGGCGGTGAGGTCGGCCTTGGCCTGGGAGGATAGTTGGCTGCCGATCCTGGCAGTTTTTGCCGGGTTGGTAGGGTCGATGAGGACCTCGGCAAGCTCTTCCACTGGTTCCCCTCTGACCAGCTCGTCCTTCTCTCTGACGTCGAGTCCTTCAATGATCATAGCCTCCTTAAGCTTGACTTCTTTAAACAAGGTGACATAACACTCTCTGGCCACGGTCTGCTCTCCCCTCACTGTGCTGACTCCAAGATCAGTGGGGAACTTGGTGGCAAGATGGAAAGTGGATGTGATAGCTTGGAAGGCATTTAGGACGGTGCGGCCAAGGATGATATTGTAAGCAGAGGGGTAGTCGACAACAAGGAAGGTGAGTAACTTTGTGGTCTGCCGCGGGTATTTGCCGATTGTGATGGGAAGATCGATGGAGCCGATGGAGGTCACCCTGTCTCCAGTGAAACCGACCAACGGCGTTTGGAGAGGAGACTGACTTTCTTCCTCGATCTTAAGTTGGCGGAAGGCATTTAGGAAGATGATGTCTGAAGAACTGCCATTGTGGACGAGGACCCGTCTGACTTTGTAATTGGAGAGGAGGGCAGAAATGACGAGGGGGTCGTCATGGGGGTAACAGATGCCTGTGTAGTCGGCTTCCGTAAAGGTGATGGGCTCCATCCACTGCTTGGGCTGTTTGGGACGGCGGTCTAATGTGGCAACTTCTTTGTCTGAGCCCTGTCTTATTTTTCTGAGTTCTTCCCGCTGAGCCGAGCGGGATGGACCTCCACAAGCAAGCCCGCCGACTATGACTCTGATTTCTCCGACAGGGGGGGTAGGGTTACCTTGTGCTCGAGGTTGCTGTGGAGGGCGATCATGGCCAGGGTTAGGTTGTGCTGGTTGCCAGGGAGGAGTACACCGGCGGTTGTTTCTGACGGGTTCGGTCCTTTGCCTTTGCTGAGGGCGGGTTTCCGTGAACCGACTGAGACATCCCTGACGTATCAAGCCCTCGACCTGATCTTTGAGGTTAACACACTCCTTGGTATTATGACCGTGGTCCTGGTGAAAATGATAATATTTGGACTGGTCTCGCCGATTAGAAGGGGACCGTGATGGTTGGGGCCATTTTAGGGGTAGTCTCGTTGGATCTAATTGAGGACTTGTTCCATGGGGGAATTAAGGGATGTGTACCGTTTGAATCGGCCGGGCGGTTGGGCTGGTGCTGACCGGTCGGCTTGGGGGGGTCGGTCAGTATACTGAGGTGTTTGGTTATTGTACTGGGTGTTTCTAGTTTCTGAGTCCTTTCTCTTCTCTCTGGGGTCGGGTTTTTGGCTGTGGGGTCTTGGCAAGCAGCTAGGGAATCTTCTGTGTTCATGTATTTTTGGGCTTTGGAAAGAAGGGTTGCCATGGAGGTCGGGGGGTTTTTTGAGAGGGAGAAAAGGAAATCAGATGATCGTAGGCCGACTATGAATGCCGTGAGGATGACCTTGTCATCGTTTTTCGCTACCTGCAAGGCTTCGGTGTTGAAGTGGGTGACAAAGCTGCGCAGCGACTCCCTCTCAGTTTGACGGATGTTGAGGAGTTGGGTTGCCGGACGCTGCTGGCACTGGGCTCCAATGAAATGGCTGAGAAAAGAGTCATTGAGGTGCTGGAAAGTGGAAACAGAGTCTGCTGGCAGTTAACTAAACCAGAGTCGAGCCGACCCCTTGAGTGTCACAGGGAAAGCCCGACACATGATTTCATTGGGGAATGCATGGAGGATCATGAGGGTTCTGTAGGTCTCCAAGTGATCGACTGGGTCCGTTGTACCGTCAAAAGAGTCGATCATGGGCATTTTAAACTTAGGAGGGAGAGGTTTGTCCCTGATGGAGGCAACAAATAGGGAGTTGGCTGTGGTAGATGGTTTATGCTGTATGTTCTGCATGACCCCTTAGAGTTGGAGCTTTATGGCTCGGAGTTCTGCATCCTAGAGAGGAATTTTGTCACCACCAGAGGGGAGCGGGGACTGGACGCTGCTGGCCTCTCCTTCAGGGGTTGGTGCCGGGATCAATGGATGTGCGCCCCGGGGTGGCAGGTTCATACCAGGGGAGGGGGTTGCAAGCCTTCTAAGTTGGGTGGATTAGGCTGCTGGATAGTATGGCTCGGGGCTCGTTCTTGGTGGGGTGGGATATCTGGAGGTGGTGGAGGAGGCATAGGAAGGTTTCTTTGGAGTAGAGCATTAATCAGGGCTTGGTTTTGCTCGACCAGGCGGTTAATGCTGTTGGTGAGCTCGGTGAAATACTGTGGTGGGTTATTTGGATTGGGAGGGTCGGCTTGATGATTGGTGACATTGGGGTGAGAAGCCACGGATCTAGCTGTGACCATCTACCTTCACAGGTGGTAGGAGGGGGTTATGAGGAGTGGGTCTCTGGCGACAATGAGCACAACTGGCGCGCGGAACAAAAACTGTCCCACAGACGGCGCAAACTGATGATACTACGGGTTTCAAATGGAACGGGTCGGACTAATCCACGCTTCCCAAATCGGTGTCCGAGTGACCAAGCCTACCAGAAGACCTGCACAAGAGTTCAGCGAGGAACGGGGAGCCCCCCAGCGAACCCTCCGATGAGCAAGTTAGAGAGAGAAGTAGAATGTAGAGATGATTTAGAGATAGAAAAGCTTAACCTTCTTCTTGTCTTTTGACGTCTGCTTATATCCTCTAGTAATCATTTCGTTGTCCCTTCCGACCTATCACCTTGGCTGAAAGTCTATGCTCTAGCTTACCTCGTTCATGGTGAAGGCATTCTGTCCCGACGGAGAGGGCTTATCGCAATAAATGCTGTAAGGGGCTTCATTAATGGTGATGTGCAGTGGCAATAACTTTGCAGATCTTTGCCTGCTTATGTGGCTTGCCCTTCTCTTGCCATGTGTCTTGATGTCATTGGTTCTTATTGTTACGTGGGGCTTCAGCAATGCTGGGTTTTAGTATTTGAGTTATGTATTGGGCCCTAAATGGTGGGCTATAATCTTTATGGGCTTACCCATGTCATTCTTCTTCTTCTTTTTTTTTTTTTTTTGGTTGATGTTGTAGGATTTTGATTTCTGTGAAATGAATACATGAGTTTCGATTTTTGCTCTAGATTTAGGGTTTTTTGAACTAATTACTGGTGTGATAGATGAGATGATTTATTCTGTGAAATGATTATAGGGTTTTTGAATTTCAGGTATATTTGAACAAACGAAATGGATTGTAGTTTTAATTATACAAAATTTTCTTTTGATTCTTAGTATTAACTCCAATACTAATTTAACAATGATTTTTTCTCATTACTAAAATTGTAGTTCTATTTAACTGCTCCTAATGTTTGTCTAATTCATTTTCACTTCATACACATATATGTAACAGCGCCCGCGGAGGGGGGACCTCGTTGCTACTACAGTTCGGACTCGCGATTTTTGTTGTCGCGGTTCTTAATCTGAACCAAAGAGTCCAAATCTGGCAAATCGTTTTGAGAAACAGATTTTTGAAAAAGTAGTGCCAAACATGGACTGCTTTTCCAGATACAGAGTCGCCACCTAAATATTTTTTTAAAAATGGGAAATTTAGGAAACCCTGACTCGGTGCCGAAGGCCACATGTCCGTCATCACCGGAGTTGTCTCGGCTCGGGAGCTTGGGTACGATCGGGGAAGGTCAGCTATGAGCACCCCCTTTCGCCCGGTCCGAAGACCGGCCTCTACTAACCGTGATATCCGTTTTTGAAAACCTTACGTGTTCTTATTCCAATTTTTAGCCTAGAATTACTATGTTATGCGCACAGCAAACAAGTATAGACTAGATTGCCTAATTTGGGAATAAACATTGCATATCCGTTCGGTTTGAAAATGCTTTGGAATTTGCTACTCGTAAGTAGGCTAAAATACGTATTTCAACGAGTTTTTCCAACTCAAACAATCCAACCTTCACCCACAGGCATTCAAAACAGTTTAACACATAAGCATCTAGCCACATGTTAAGCATGCTGTCATGGCAATATTCACACTCATGTGATATGCTAAAGCGGAAATACTTACATAGTACTCCGTGCCAAAACAAAGAACTTGTTAGCAAACATGCATGATCCAAGTCCATGTGAAGTGCCTAATGCATCGCATACAAAATGTTACTAGAATAGGCTCGGCTATCCTAAACATATTATGTGAAAATGCACGATTATCACGTATTCAGTTTGGGAGTTGAAGTACTGATGCAGTTAGCGTGATGTACCGAGCCTAATGCATGTAATACAAATGCATGGATGCACACATGCATATCATGAGGTATGCTAAATTAAACGTGCCCTAATACTAACCATTAAAGCAGGTAAGTAAAAGGGAAGAAAGAAGTGAGGTTGGAAGACATACACACCACCCACACACACTTATTACAAGTTTGCCCTCGCTCGGAGGGACCGAATAAATATTACAAATTAATTAACAACGCAAGCTAATTAATATTACAAATTAACTAATTTAATTAACAAATTAAATAAACTAATTAAAGCAGGAAAACACCTCGGGAAGCGCGCCACCATGCGCAAGCTGCCTCTATTTTCCTTCCTTTCCTCCTCTGGAGGCTGTCAAAGCCTCAGGACTGATCCCTTGGACAGAGAGGATCATCACCGGCTGGTTGAAATTGCCACCGGCAGTGTGGTATGGCCATCGGCACAAAATTGAACCTGTCGGCAGAGAAAATGGTGCCGGTCGGCACATTACACTGCCGGTCGGCAGAGTATTCCTGCAGAACCTGCAACTCACAGCAACAGAGGGCAAAACAAAGCATGGTAGCACATTTCAAGGCATGTATGCACCAACCATGTCTCTTATCATTGTGATGACTCAAAGGGACATGTGCCTCGGTTCTCGGACCACCAATCACGCATTTCCATGCATGATGGCCCAAAGAACCAAGTATGCAACTTTGATTTCAAATGCAATGCAAATCAATCAAACAAACTCCCAATCCTTATCACCCAAATCAAGGGACAAGGAATGCATGTTGATGCAATGCAACCTAAGCATGTTAGCTATCATGCAACATGAACAATGCAATGTAATCATGCAAAGCTTACAAGCAAACATGCAAGGTAAGCATGCAAACCAAATAGAAGATGGACTTAAACATGAATTAGGCAGCTCTAAAAAGGCCTAAAACAGTAGCCAATGTGCTAAAAAGTGAGGGCTAAATGGCATGCACACACACATGCACATAAGGACCAACACTTAAGCATAAATCAAACAACATTCAAGCACACTTGAAAGAAGGAAACATGAACAATTAGCATGCATTATAAGCTTTGAAATCATGCTAATACATGGTGCCAAACCAAGCAACAAATCAAGCCAAGCATGCACCCAAATGGCCTAAGTGTTCAAAGCAAATCAATGAGGCATTGAACTACACTTAACATGACCAAACATGGCATGAAAAGAAGGACCAAAATCAGAGGTTTAGCATGTTAAATCAAGGCTAAAGGACTACTTAGATGGCATCTAAATGGCCCAAATACAAAGGCATACACCATGGCCAAAACATGGAGCATTGCAACACATGCTTCCAAAGCATTAAGGAGACATGCAAGGCAATCAAACAAGCATGGAAATAGGACTGAAATAGCATGTAGGATGATTCCAAATCATCAAAACAATGCAAAGATGGCATGCTACACATGTACATACTTAAGGCCAACAAGCCCGAATACAAAGGAGCTATATCAAGCATGCCAAAATCGACCCAAATACTTATGGACAGATCTAAAACATGGCAAAATAAGCACATAATCTTCACAAATACAAGCCTAAAACATGCTCTAACAAAGGTTAACAACCAAGAACATGTTAAGGCACAAATAAGGCATTACATGGCAACTATGCTAAGCATGCATGAAGTTCCAAAACCAACTTGAAATCATGTTATATTATGGATATATAAGCATGAAAAACAAACCAAACATGCTCAACACACACTCAAGCATAGGCTTCCTTAAGAGGCCAAAATATGTCCTTTTCAAGGACAACAAGGAGAGGGGGTGGCCCTCTCCTTCTTGGGACTTCAAAGCATCATCTTCACCACTGAAATCCCTCAAGATTTCAGTGGTGAAGAGACCTCAACACCAAAATCCCAGAGCTAGCACAAAATGGCTCAAAATGAGGCCTTTTGAGGCCTAAGGATGGTCAACAACCCTCAAACAACAAAACACTCTTAATAAACAATAAAGAGGGCTTAAAAAAAGAACTTTTTTATGTTATACAATAATCACAAAAACAGCTCTAAGGCTAGTAGAAAATCAATGCAAGAATGGGGAAAAAAAGGACTAGAATCTCACCCTTGATGACCCCTTCACAAATGGTGCTCCAATGGCCTCCTTGAGCTTGAATCCAACACCAAAACTCCAAAACACACTCTGTAGAACCTCAGCTCCAAGAGGAAGGTGAAACACTAGGTGTTTGTGTGCAATAGTGAGACACAAAACACCTAGTGTACAAATAAGAGGGAAAGAGAGATAGGGAGTGTATATCTAACCCTAACCCTAGAAAAACCAGAGCTTGGTCTGTATTTTCCTCCCTCAAAAATGTCTAAAAGCTCTCCTTTTTGCCTTAGAGAGAGCTCCTCTCTATATGCCTCTTGTAAAGCTTACAAGACAAGCTTTGCAAGAGGGAGATCCCTCCATACATGTGTATGGAGTGGAGCAAAAGCAATACAGCTGTCTAAAAATATCTGCAAAAGCAGATGAACAGCAATCGGCCGGCCAAAAATGTCATCTTGGCCAAAAAGAGTGCCGACCGGCACAAAATAGTGCTGACCGGCAACAAAGAGTGCCGGTCGGCAAACAATATTGCCGGTGGTAGCAAAAACCAGCCGGTGGCATCTAGCCACTGCTGGTGATGGGTGGGGATGGTCTACAAGCCCCACTCTGCCTCTCAAAGGCAAGATGCATGTGTTTGGTGCAAAACCAGACACTAAACGGTTGAGTTCGGAGATTCTGAGGCAGGGCACGCGGGCCGAGACCTCCGGGAACTCCAAACGAACACAAACATGGATAATCACCGAGTGTTCAAACGGTGACGTCCAAGTCTTGAGGACGGTTAAAAATGGGGTGTCTACAGTTGCCCCTCTTTGACAGAACTCGAAAGTCATAACAATGACGGGAGTGAATGTCAAAGCCCAGAGACGACCCATTTTTGACAAGGCCGAAGACTTAGACAAACATGCAAGATAAAATAAGATATGCGCCCGAAGGCAGGGGCAAAATGCAAGACAATGCACGGAGCCGAGCATAACTTATGATCATGCAAAGAAAGCTGAAATGAAGCAAACATGCGACAGTTTTAAGCTAGCATACCAAACTACACTACAATGCAGAAAGGATGTAAGAGAATTATGGAATTCTCGATACGTCTCACTCGGGAGATACAATACCTGTGCGGCTCGTCTGGTTGCACCAGCTTCAAATGAACCGTACATACAATATCGTGTCTGCAAAGAAAACAAACTTAACAGGTACAATATTGTTAACAACATGCACAATAGCATACTCGAAATGCGTGACAGCGCAAAGCAAGTGGGGAGCATAACAATGCTGTGGAAATACAAACATGTAAGTGGAGCATGCGGTCTACGCAGGCAACGAAATTGATCATAAGTATGCGATCTACGCAGATAATGAAGTTTAACAAACATGCGGTCTACGCAATCAAAGCATGCGGTCTACGCAGGTAATGAAATTGATAATGCGGTCTACGCAATCAAGACATGCGGTCTACGCAGGTAATGAAATTAAGCATGCGGTCTACGCAATCAAAACATGCGGTCTACGCAGGTAATGAAATCGGTAAATCATGCGGTCTACGCAATCAAGACATGCGGTCTACGCAGGTAATGAAATCGATAAATCATGCGGTCTACGCAAGCAAAACATGCGGTCTACGCAGGAAATGAAATCGAACATGCGGTCTACGCAAGCAAAACATGCGGTCTACGCAGGTAATGAAATCGAACATGCGGTCTACGCAAGCAAAACATGCGGTCTACGCAGGTAATGAAATTAAGCATGCGGTCTACGCAATCAAAACATGCGGTCTACGCAGGTATTGAAATTGAACATGCGGTCTACGCAATCAAGACATGCGGTCTATGCAGGTAATGAAATTAAGCATGCGGTCTACGCAATCAAAACATGCGGTCTACGCAGGTAATGAAAATAACAATGCGGTCTACGCAAATAAGACATGCGGTCTACGCAAGTAATGAAATTAATAAACATGCGGTCTACGCAATCAAAACATGCGGTCTACACAGGTATTGAAATTGAACATGCGGTCTACGCAGGTAAAACATGCGGTCTACGCAAATCAAAACATGCGGTCTACGCAAATAAGACATGCGGTCTACGCAAGTAATGAAATTAAACATGCGGTCTACGCAAGTAAGAGATGCGGTCTACGCAAGTAATGAATTAAAAACGCGGTCTACGCAGGTAAAGAATTGACATGCGGTCTACGCAATCAAAACATGCGGTCCACGCAAGTAGAGAGATGATTACAAACATGCGGTCTACGCAGGTAATGTAATGAGATGCGCAAAACCGCGCAACGGAATGCAATGCACAAAACAGTGCGATGATTTGAAATGCACAAAACAGTGCGACGATTTTGAAATGCACAAGACCGTGCGATGCGCAGAACAGCGCGAGCAATTTTGAAATGCACAAAACAGTGCGATGGTTTGAAATGCACAAAACAGTGCGACGGTTTGAAATGCACAAAACAGTGCGACGATTTGAAATGCACAAAATAGTGCGACGATTTGAAATGCACAAAACAGTGCGATGACCAGTGTGACACGCACGCCACACGGAATGTAAACGGGCTTAAATGCGCAACCACGCACGTATTCCGGAATGCATGACAATGCATGGAATGGAAATGCAATGATGATGCATGAGAAATGTGCACGATAATGCAAAGGGGTGCGTGTTGCAACGCATGTAACACGTGCATAACAATGCAAATGTGTGGCGCATGACAGCGCAATGTAATGCACCGAAGTAGTGTGATGAACTCGTGCAACACACACATGGGGTAACTTTTGAATTAAAAAAAGGATACAAAAAGGATACACCTTGCATGAATTCAAGTGCCACGCACTGGAGACACGGCCCGCGGTCAGAACGGAGGCCGGTTGAATGTCGGAGGTGCACTTTCTTGCACTTTCTTGAGCTATGAAGACCCAAAACAGCTCAAATGGCCTAAACAAGGCTGTGGGAACCCCACCGGCTGAAAGATGAGGCCACCGGCTGGCCATCGGCACAAAAACAATTCTATCGGCACAAAAAGGTGCCGGCCGGCACAAAACATTGCTGACCGGCAAACAGTTGCTGGTGCGGGGCAGTTTTGTCTTTTCACCTTGGGTGTTATAAAATAGGGCTTCAAACCCTATTTTCTCATTTCTCTCACGCCGAAATCCTTTGCTCTCTCTCTCTCTAGAGCTTTTCCCCCTCTTTTTTCGTCTATTTCTTCGCGTTCTACGCTCGTTTCGTCGTCGGATTCGCGTTTCTCTTCGCGTTTCGGACGTTTTCCACCGATCACATTCTCGTTTCGGTGCCTCGTTTGGCGTTCTAGCCTTTTCGGGGTTCGTTCCCCTCACTTTCCTCTTCATTTCCATGCCCTTTCACATTCCGGCCTTCCCGGCCATTTCCAACCCTCTCAGGAGTTGACTTTCCGGTTGACTCTTCGTATTCCGGCTCGGTTTTCCTTTTCCGGCCATTTTCACACCATTCTCTGCATGGCGGACGACATTCCACGTGGCGGGACTCCCCCGGACCACGAGATGGATCCCGGGGTCGAGCTCTTACCACTGAGCGAGCGCCCGTTCGACCCGGCGACCTACCGGCCGGCGATCCACGTTCTGCCCCCAGACGGTCTGCGTCAGTTCCGGAGCTTTGAGAGGTACGCGGCGCCTGAGCTACTACTACGCGAGCCTACCTCCCACCTTTCATTCGGCACTTCCGAGGTAGCTTTTCATCTTCTGCTTTACTTTCTGCAATGTAGGATACAAAAACTGCCATAGTTAGCTGTATTCTCTAATTGCTGAAATCTGATATGCCGTAGACCGTAGTTGACTTGTAAACATACATACAACTGATATCTGCTTGAGACTGACACATGCACACACACTGCACTAGCCCTGAATCACCCAAACACACGGCACACACTGTATTTCACTGCACACACACTGATACCCAGTATTTGTCTGAATCTGACAAACTTGCATACATGCTACATCTATTCTGAAACACCTAAACACGCTGACACAGCACACGTATTTTACTGTAAGCACACCGGCACCCGGTATTTGCCTGAATCTGACAAACTTGCATACATGCCATATCTGTCCTTTCAAAACTGCATTTTGAATGTTGTCTTGCAATTGTCATTTTCTGTTTGCAGGAGGGTTCCCATACCATTCGCGGGTATGGGAATACTGGTGCACGGGAGTGGTATGATGAGCTCCCTGATGCGGTCCAGCGCATCGTGGATCGGGCGGGCTTCGGCACCTTCTGCCGAGGGCTCTCCAGGTTGTCCACATGCAGGCCTCTCCTTGCTGCTTTGGCGGAGAGGTGGTGGGACACCACCGATTCTTTCCACTTTTCTGCTGCAGGGGACATGATGATGACCCCTTATGACTTCTCGATGCTCACAGGCATCGGGGTAGGGGGGGATCCAATCCCTTTCGACACAGACATGGATGAGTGGACCGTCGCTCAGGTCCATCTACTGGGGGAGGCCCCGCCACTAGCTCGTCCAGGCCTCGTGCGGTACTCCTGGTTCGAGACACAATTTCGGGTCCAGCCCATATTGGAGGAGGAGGCGCAGATGACCCCGGAGGATGAGGAGAGGTATGCTCGCGGCTTCCTCATGTTCTTGTTCGGGACTACTATCTTCGCCGACCGGGCAAACACCGTGCCTCTCTGTCTTCTTAGCGCACTGGTGGACGTCCGGGATATTTTGCACTACGATTGGGGCGGCGCTGCTTTGGCCACCCTTTACGGCTATATGAGCTCGGCTTCTCGTGGCAGCGGCCAGCTGCTCGGAGGTTACTGGCGAGCTTGGGAGGTACATTTCTTCTCCGCTTTTTCACTTCTGTCTCGTACTTTCTGTACTCTGTACACTGCACACACTGCGGTCTGTTTTACACTTACTGTATACTGTACACACGGCACACACATACATTCTGCTTTACACTGACTGTACACTGCTCACACTATACACTGCACACAATACACTGCACAACACACGGCTCTGCCATTTCTGCTTTATTCTGTATATCCTGCTTTATCTGATGGTCAAACTGACATCTGTTTTGCAGTTGTGGGTTTACGCCTACTTCCCTAGGCTTGCACCTGTGCCAGTTGCGGAGCCTCCTCCGGCTATTCCCTTCTCGAGTCGCTTCGACGGGAGATGCACCCGGCGACCACGGGAGACGTTCGGCTTCTTCCGCCGATATTTTGACACCATCACCCCGGCCGAGGTATGCTTTACTTTCAGTTCATTTAGCTTCGCTTTCCCACTGCATATTTCAATAACAGTAGATAACAAACTGTCTGTCATTTTCAGATCACATGGCGGCCATGGGCTTCGTTGCCGTCGGCGATGCGGGGTCGGTTCCCTGGTGCTGAGGAGACCTCGCGTTTCCGGATCTTGCTAGAGGGCCCGGTCTGTCGGGCTTGGTACCTGGGGGAGCGTTTTCTACGCCAGACCCGCGGGTTACCTGAGCAGATAGTCCCGGCTCACCCTCCTGCAGAGATGAGGGAGACCGAGGGGCTGACCACTGAGCAGCTAGATGATTACTCCATCGGCTGGGAGGAGGCCGGCATCCGAGGCATCGGTGACTATCAGGAGTACGTGCGGACGTACCTGATGTGCCCCTTGAGCGGCCGTCGAGCAGAGGGGGCCAGGCATGTGGCATCGGCGGCTGGGGCCGGAGCGGGAGCAGGGGCTGGATCTTCGGGGAGGGCCCGGGTCCGTGGTAGGGGCGGAGTGCGGGGAGGACGAGGAGCTGGCTGGCCTGCCCTGCCTGCTGTACTAACTTTCCAGGGGCAGGGTGGGTCGACCTATCAGATTCCCTTCGCCCCTCCACCGGCTGGTCATGAGTTCATTGACATCCCCGACTTGCCGCCGGTATGTTCTACTGCATTTTGTACAGTCATTCATCTCAGTTTACTTGATATTCCACAGAATATTGATGCATCTGATACTTTTGCAGGCTTCTTCTGAGTACACCCGTCAGTCGTTGGCGATGAATGCCTCGATGATGGGGATGCTCCAGCGGACTTTTGACCTCCTAGCCATCTACAGCATACCGGTATGTCCATCTAACACTGGCCTCAAACCATTCATTCACTGCTTTACATAATCTGATGCACGGCATGACACCTGATCCACTGATCTCACAGTATCTGAACACTGCATACACTGCATTCTGCACCATACCCTGTACTGATAAACTGCTCACGGCATTCTTACACTGTATTCACACACTGCATTCTGCATTGCTAAACTGCTCACGGCACTCTTACACTGTACTCATACACTGCATTCTGCACCTTTAAACTGTTCACAGTGTACTGATGCATTTCCCTTTTTGTGTACTTTTTTCAGCCTCCTTTCCAGATTCCCATGGCAGGAGGTGCTCCGGCTAGACCTTCTGTCCCTGCTCGGGGGAGAGATGAGGAGGGCAGGATATTTCCCCGTACCAGGGGAGGGCGTACTCACGTCGGGAGTAGCTCGCGAGCTCCAGTCCCGGACGATGACGACGACGAGGAGTCAGAGGCGGAGGCAGGGTCATCGGAGGAGGAGACCGGAGACGGTTCTAGCTCGGGCTCTGATGACGACGCTGATGATGCTCCTGGACCCTCGTCCAGGAAGAGGACCAGGACGGACTGACAGCCCTTGGAGTGCTCGACATGGATGCAGACTTTTGCTATCTTTTCTTTCTTTCTTGTACTTTTCTTTTTGTTTGGTAGATAGATTACCTTGTACTGCCGCAGGCAGATTTTGTTTTCAAAACTTGTACATTTGAAAAGATGATGAAATGAAACGGACTTTTTATCTAAAACAAAAGTGTTTACATTGACACATTTCATGCATTGCATCGCATCTCATCATGTTACACCTCAATGTAAATGAAATGATTGGTTATCTGAAAATTGAACACTTGCACTGTAATAATCAGATAACTAAACAGCCAACAGCAAGATAACCCAAGCAACCCACTGCCTGATTCTGGACACACAGCCCTTACTCTGTTGGGGATTAATCTGCACACAGCCCATAACACAGCATTCGATTCATTCTGCACACGGCAAATTCTCAAACAAGCAGCCCAATCTGACAGGACGGACCTCAAAGATGGAACCGATTGGAGTCAAAATGCGTTCAAATGTAGAGAATGGCACAGCATTCTGAGCATAAGCGATTTTTGAAATCGAATGAGGGTTTTTCAAACCGGGATATCGAGCCTACCACTGAACACAGCGGGGAGGACTCAAACAAAGAGGTACACGACCTAAACACAACGAGACACGCTCGGGAGAGACTCAAAACAAAAGACGAGACCGTCGAATGAAAGAGACACGACACACAGACGCGTAAACGAAGATGGGAGACCTCGGACCACGAGGAGCCAGTTCAATCTGGGTATTGTTTCCCACCCTTTCTCATTTGTGATCCTCACATCACTCGACTCTCAAGCTCGGATTTTCTCTCAAAACCCTTTTTTCCTCGCTTTTCTCTCAACTTACACCTCTCTATTCTTCAATCTCTCATTTTTCATCCCTCCCCGGGGTGATTGATGGATGAATAGGAAGTTGTGGGTTCATGCTCAACATCGTTAGCTCACAGCTATTTCTTCTGACGGGTAGAGCGCTCTTCTGGCAAGTACGTCGATGACGGGGGAAAGACAGAACGCCTGGCTCAACTGTGCCCCTAGTTCATCATTTTAACCATTTTTCGTTTTTGCTTTCTACTAAAACGGTTTTGATCAAAACGAGAGTCGGATTGACGTACTTGTTCGATTTTTGATTTGAAAGGCATGCAAGTCAGGCTGTAAGCACTGAAATTTTTCCTTTTTTGGGTCCAAGACAATGGTCCAGTTTTGGAAAATGGAATAGTTTTCGAGAAAATAGTCAACCTCAGTAAAAATTTTCAAAAACTATTTTTCAAACAGTCAATGCTCAACGAGCATGGAACTTACTCTTCGAGATGCGCAACCTCGGATCGGAGGCAATGGAAAATTGCCCCTGGTTTGAATGGCGGCTCACGGCGGCTCGTGGCAACGGAAAGTTGCCTCTTGTTTGGGATGGTGCCGCAGCAGTCCGCAGACAGTCTTCATTGGCGATGGTCGAGCTCTTGGACACAGCGATGACGAAGACGGTCACAACACATATATGGACACAATCACCTTGAAGGGTGTTGGCCACTGGATTTTGGGGATGAGATCGAAACCATTGCATGGACTAAGACGCTATGAAAGCGTTGGGGGCTGGACTTCATGATGAAGTTGCCTACGTATCCCAAACATGGGAATCAAGCCTTACGTAGTTCCGGTTAAGGTCCACTCGGGTATTTTAACCTTCACTTTTTTAGGCTCTTACTTTTGCCAAGGCGCCCAATGCGGGTTTTCGACCTTGCGAGCTTCTTTTCATTTTCTATTTCTTTTTCTCTTTCTTTTTTCTTTTTTCTTTTTTTTGTATTGTTGCTTGCTTTTTTTCTTTTTCTTGTATTTTTCTCTTGCTCTAACTTTTGCCTGGGTCGCCCTTCCAGGTTTTCGGCCCAGCGAGTCTCTCAAAGGGTAAAAGTGTAGCAAGTCCATGCCAAATGTTTTTTTTTTTTTAAATTGAAGCCTCTCTGTATCTAGGAGAACGGCTGTTGCACTGATTTGCAGAGAATCCATCCCGGTTGCTCTACGAGCTTCTTCCGACGAGATCTACTCCTTCTGATTCGGCTTTGGTGCCTCCTGCTCGAGGGCTGTTTCGAAACTGGCCACACGGGCCTCCATGGCATTTGTCCGTTGAACTTTCTGAACATTCTGAACGGGTTCAAACTCGGAAAACAAATAGGTTGAATCTTGAGGCTGAGAGCGATCCTAGGCTGCGCAATCTCAAGAGCGATTCCATACAGGTCTTCGCAGGGCCGCGTAAAACATTTGCTTTTGAAAGTTTTTAAGGAAGCGACGAATCGCTCGCGCCGAAGATAGTGTGGAACCAATCTGGATCAGGCCAGGGTCCTTCTCAGTACTCACGCCGACAAGCATGGCTTTATTCATAAAAAGACTTAGCACGCCTCTCTTTCTCTCAAAATGATCAAAATTTTACAAAACCCGAGGAATTCCTTCCTCTTCGTTTTCATCACCACAGTGTTCAAAAAGTTTGTTTTTTGGAAAACTTAGGTTAATGCAATGAGTTTGGCACACAGGAGAGCAGGCGAGATGTACTGTCAGCCCGATCAAATTCTCTGGTCCTTATGCTGAAAGCAAGCATGAAGTTGAGATAGCAACAGCTGTTTCAATCGGCTCCGTTGGTGCAACTGGCCCCTCAGCAGAAACAGACTCAAGACAAAAACAGATAATAATTACAAAACAAAGTGGTGTTCGAGGCAACAACCCCAGAATCACCTGGTATTATATACAACGGGGACTGACTCGATACAACCAGACAGACCCTTAAGCAAAAAAAAGACTGACTCAAGACAAAGAGACAGACTCAAAAACAAAAGACTGACTCGACGTCCGAGCCAGGATTTACAAAACTCGGTTTCACCGATGCTCAAAAATGCGTGCCAGACGCTTCATTCATCCAAAATGTACCAAATGTTGCCCGCAGGCGGTTCACTTTACATACTCGCAGTATCTGAGCCCTCGAAATCCAACAACTGAGTGGTGACGGGCTTGCCCGAGGTGGGTGGTAGGATAACCTTGTTATCAATCAAATCCTGCACTTCATGATGAAGGCGGGAACATCCATCGGTACTGTGACCGGACTGTTGATGGTACGCGCAGTACAAGGTAGCATCATGAGTGGCGGGAAGATTCTTCGGGAGTGGCCGGGGCTCCAAAGGCTTAAGATGCCCATTCTTCGCCAATATTAGCAATGCCCTAGACAATGGCATGTGGAGGTCGTGAAAGACTCTGCGCCCTCGGGGCAGGTACTTTACGGTTTGAGGATTCTTGCCAGATGCGCTGGCGAAAGGATCAGTTGGCGCTGCCTTGGCTTTTTGGACCTTCCCCGGTGCAGGGTTGGGAACTACAGGAACTGTCTGGGCATGACGGGGCCCATCCCGGTTTTCTGCCTGGCTTGAACTGCCTTTGGTTGGAGCGGGGAAAGCATCATCTACAGCTTTGGTCACTATTGCAGATGTTTGTTGCTTGTTCATCCCTCTGGCCTTCAGAGCCTCGACTGCCCACAGCAATTGTTCAATAGGGTCGGCATCTATCTTTGCCTTGTCTTTTCCTTTGGCCTCAGCCTGATCGAGGGTCTGGGTTGGTGCTGGCATGTCGTGGCTATAGCCGGAAGCCACCTCTGGCTGGCTGAGCTCTATCACAATCCGCCCCAGTAGCGGGGGCTCCTGTGGTACAAAATTCCCGGCATACGGCGCCGCTGGCGGTGAAGCCGACATTCCATAGGCGAGGTCTGCCACAGACCTTTGGAGATCGCCTATCATCCCCATCAATTCAAAGGTGGTGGGCTCACGAGCCTGGTATAACTGGGGAGCCCAAACCGGGTGCACAACGGGCAACCTGGGCGGGTGTGACATACTGATGCTGGCCTCACTCTGCGGAACAGTCCCCTGCTCCAATGCAGCCGTCATAACCACAATTTCTTCTGAACTTTGTGTCGCCATAAATCTTGCCTCAGCAAAGGGGAGACACTGGCTGTTCTGTATCAACTCTGCAACTCTCTGAACTGAAAGAAAAACAGACAGCATTTCAGCCCAAACTGATCAAACACGGGTGTAGCCAAACAACTGTACCCTCCCGCTGATCACTGTTCCCAGATTTCTGTTCCCAAAATACTGAATCTGATACCCGCGGATAACTGATTCCTACAACTGATACTGATACTGGTGTCCCCAGGTTTAATACTCAAACTTGCAAACTGACATGTGCGTTCCTGTAGAGCAACACTCTAAAAGCACATAGCAAGTAAAGAGAACAAAACACCCCTATGTTGGGGTAGGGTTTCCCTGTCCTATTTTGTCAGGAGCTAGGGTTTCACTATGCACATAGCGGTTTTCAAACAACCTAACATCGGGTAAGCAACCTGTCCTAACTTGGAATGGTCACTATGGATTCCGAATATGCACTAGGTCGAATGGTCAAAAGGGTGCCCCGGTAAACCGGGGTTTGTGTTCCCATGCTGTCAGAGCCCATAGCCGGTCAGCCTTATGGACATGCCTTGACAAGACAAGCCTCCGGCAAACCGTTCAGGAATGGCAGATGGCAAACACTGTGTTCCTAGGCGCACCAATCCACATGCAATGCAAAGAAACACATAAATGAGATCAAAACAGGATATCACGAGTTCGAGTCAAACTCTCTAAAAAATCCCCAGCAGAGTCGCCAGAAACTGTAACAGCGCCCGCGGAGGGGGGACCTCGTTGCTACTACAGTTCGGACTCGCGATTTTTGTTGTCGTGGTTCTTAATCTGAACCAAAGAGTCCAAATCTGGCAAATCGTTTTGAGAAACAGATTTTTGAAAAAGTAGTGCCAAACATGGACTGCTTTGCCAGATACAGAGTCGCCACCTAAATATTTTTTTAAAAATGGGAAATTTAGGAAACCCTGACTCGGTGCCGAAGGCCACATGTCTGTCATCACTGGAGTTGTCTCGGCTCGGGAGCTTGGGTACGATCGGGGAAGGTCAGCTATGAGCACCCCCTTTCGCCCGGTCCGAAGACCGGCCTCTACTAACCGTGATATCCGTTTTTGAAAACCTTACGTGTTCTTATTCCAATTATTAGCCTAGAATTACTATGTTATGCGCGCAGCAAACAAGTATAGACTAGATTGCCTAATTTGGGAATAAACATTGAATATCCGTTCGGTTTGAAAATGCTTTGGAATTTGCTACTCGTAAGTAGGCTAAAATACGGATTTCAACGAGTTTTTCCAACTCAAACAATCCAACCTTCACCCACAGGCATTCAAAACAGTTTAACACATAAGCATCTAGCCACATGTTAAGCATGTTGTCATGGCAATATTCACACTCATGTGATATGCTAAAGCGGAAATACTTACATAGTACTCCGTGCCAAAACAAAGAACTTGTTAGCAAACATGCATGATCCAAGTCCATGTGAAGTGCCTAATGCATCGCATACAAAATGTTACTAGAATAGGCTCGGCTATCCTAAACATATTATGTGAAAATGCACGATTATCACGTATTCAGTTTGGGAGTTGAAGTACTGATGCAGTTAGCGTGATGTACCGAGCCTAATGCATGTAATACAAATGCATGGATGCACACATGCATATCATGAGGTATGCTAAATTAAACGTGCCCTAATACTAACCATTAAAGCGGGTAAGTAAAAGGGAAGAAAGAAGTGAGGTTGGAAGACATACACACCACCCACACACACTTATTACAAGTTTGCCCTCGCTCGGAGGGACCGAATAAATATTACAAATTAATTAACTACGCAAGCTAATTAATATTACAAATTAACTAATTTAATTAACAAATTAAATAAACTAATTAAAGTAGGAAAATGCCTCGGGAAGCGCGCCACCATGCGCAAGCTGCCTCTGTTTTCCTTCCTTTCCTCCTCTGGAGGCTGTCAAAGCCTCAAGACTGATCCCTTGGACAGAGAGGATCATCACCGGCTGGTTGAAATTGCCACCGGCAGTGTGGTATGGCCATCGGCACAAAATTGAACCTGTCGGCAGAGAAAATGGTGCCGGTCGGCACATTACACTGCCGGTCGGCAGAGTATTCCTGCAGAACCTGCAACTCACAGCAACAGAGGGCAAAACAAAGCATGGTAGCACATTTCAAGGCATGTATGCACCAACCATGTCTCTTATCATTGTGATGACTCAAAGGGACATGTGCCTCGGTTCTCGGACCACCAATCACGTATTTCCATGCATGATGGCCCAAAGAACCAAGTATGCAACTTTGATTTCAAATGCAATGCAAATCAATCAAACAAACTCCCAATCCTTATCACCCAAATCAAGGGACAAGGAATGCATGTTGATGCAATGCAACCTAAGCATGTTAGCTATCATGCAACATGAACAATGCAATGTAATCATGCAAAGCTTACAAGCAAACATGCAAGGTAAGCATGCAAACCAAATAGAAGATGGACTTAAACATGAATTAGGCAGCTCTAAAAAGGCCTAAAACAGTAGCCAATGTGCTAAAAAGTGAGGGCTAAATGGCATGCACACACACATGCACATAAGGACCAACACTTAAGCATAAATCAAACAACATTCAAGCACACTTGAAAGAAGGAAACATGAACAATTAGCATGCATTATAAGCTTTGAAATCATGCTAATACATGGTGCCAAACCAAGCAACAAATCAAGCCAAGCATGCACCCAAATGGCCTAAGTGTTCAAAGCAAATCAATGAGGCATTGAACTACACTTAACATGACCAAACATGGCATGAAAAGAAGGACCAAAATCAGAGGTTTAGCATGTTAAATCAAGGCTAAAGGACTACTTAGATGGCATCTAAATGGCCCAAATACAAAGGCATACACCATGGCCAAAACATGGAGCATTGCAACACATGCTTCCAAAGCATTAAGGAGACATGCAAGGCAATCAAACAAGCATGGAAATAGGACTGAAATAGCATGTAGGATGATTCCAAATCATCAAAACAATACAAAGATGGCATGCTACACATGTACATACTTAAGGCCAACAAGCCCGAATACAAAGGAGCTATATCAAGCATGCCAAAATCGACCCAAATACTTATGGACAGATCTAAAACATGGCAAAATAAGCACATAATCTTCACAAATACAAGCCTAAAACATGCTCTAACAAAGGTTAACAACCAAGAACATGTTAAGGCACAAATAAGGCATTACATGGCAACTATGCTAAGCATGCATGAAGTTCCAAAACCAACTTGAAATCATGTTATATTATGGATATATAAGCATGAAAAACAAACCAAACATGCTCAACACACACTCAAGCATAGGCTTCCTTAAGAGGCCAAAATATGTCCTTTTCAAGGACAACAAGGAGAGGGGGTGGCCCTCTCCTTCTTGGGACTTCAAAGCATCATCTTCACCACTGAAATCCCTCAAGATTTCAGTGGTGAAGAGACCTCAACACCAAAATCCCGGAGCTAGCACAAAATGGCTCAAAATGAGGCCTTTTGAGGCCTAAGGGTGGTCAACAACCCTCAAACAACAAAACACTCTTAATAAACAATAAAGAGGGATTAAAAAAAGAACTTTTTTATGTTATACAATAATCACAAAAACAGCTCTAAGGCTAGTAGAAAATCAATGCAAGAATGGGGAAAAAAAGGACTAGAATCTCACCCTTGATGACCCCTTCACAAATGGTGCTCCAATGGCCTCCTTGAGCTTGAATCCAACACCAAAACTCCAAAACACACTCTGTAGAACCTCAGCTCCAAGAGGAAGGTGAAACACTAGGTGTTTGTGTGCAATAGTGAGACACAAAACACCTAGTGTACAAATAAGAGGGAAAGAGAGATAGGGAGTGTATATCTAACCCTAACCCTAGAAAAACCAGAGCTTGGTCTGTATTTTCCTCCCTCAAAAATGTCTAAAAGCTCTCCTTTTTGCCTTAGAGAGAGCTCCTCTCTATATGCCTCTTGTAAAGCTTACAAGACAAGCTTTGCAAGAGGGAGATCCCTCCATACACGTGTATGGAGTGGAGCAAAAGCAATACAGCTGTCTAAAAATATCTGCAAAAGCAGATGAACAGCAATCGGCCGGCCAAAAATGTCATCTTGGCCAAAAAGAGTGCCGACCGGCACAAAAGAGTGCTGACCGGCAACAAAGAGTGCCGGCCGGCAAACAAAATTGCCGGTGGCAGCAAAAACCGGCCGGTGGCATCTAGCCACTGCCGGTGATGGGTGGGGATGGTCTACAAGCCCCACTCTGCCTCTCAAAGGCAAGATGCAAGTGTTTGGTGCAAAACCAGACACTAAACGGTTGAGTTCGGAGATTCTGAGGCAGGGCACGCGGGCCGAGACCTCCGGGAACTCCAAACGAACACAAACATGGATAATCACCGAGTGTTCAAACGGTGACGTCCAAGTCTTGAGGACGGTCAAAAATGGGGTGTCTACAATATATAGCAGCAATAGTGGGTCTTTCTTTTTTCTTTTTGACAAAGATCTCCTATTTAATATCACGTCCCTCCAAAGTGTCTGCAAAATTCATAATTGATTGGTTCCACAATTCCCTGAAACAAACTATACAAGAGGCAAAAACTTACTCTCTAATTTAAAGAGAGGTTGTTCCACACAACAAAGGTAGTCGATTACACTTGCCCCACATAAGCCACATCAAACATAACAAGGTGCCAATAGCCAAGCTCTTTTCCTCAGCTTGCCTACTACTCCCTCCTTTTAACAAAGAAATAGGTCCAACACACTGCTTTGAAAAAAACCAAATATACCTAGGATCATCCCCCAGCTTTAGATAGCTACATATTTGGACATTTTGACCCTGTTTGTTTTAGGCTGATAAAGAATATAAAATGTTTAGTGCAAATCAAACTCAAACTTAGTGTCATGTAGGTCACTTTTAAAATAAATCTAATTCATGCACTTAATTTTTTGGTTAATTTTTCAAGGATTATGGATTTGAGTAAGGATTTGGGATCATTTTCCAAGTTGATTCAATGATTTAAATTATTAATGAACATATAGCCAACCTCTTCTTCTTTTTTTTTTCTTTTTTTTTTTTTTTTCTACAAGTACACACACAACATCCATTCTATTCTACTTCCTTTTCTTTTACACAACCTCCTTGTAATCTGACTTTAGCCAAAGAGGAATTCTAATCTTCATCAACTCACACAATTCAACCAAGTTGGGGATAGAATCATTAAACACACATTCATTTCTCATCTTCCATAAAGACCACGAAACAACCAATGGTATAGCCCTCCAAATTTTCCTTTCGTTTTTCAAGAAACCTAGCTCCCGCCCACCATTGAAATAGAGCTTCAATTGTACCTGGAAAAGCCCCCTGTACATCCCACCAATTTAACATTGTAGCCCATACTCTCTAAGCAAAGTGACAATGCAACAGTACATGGCTCACAGATTCATCTTCATTTTTACAAAAAGCACAAAGGATTGGGACATTACCTTGAAGAACACCTATCATTTGAAGATAATCAGCAGTGTTAACTCTATTTTTCCATGCTAACCACCCAAAAAATTGGACTTTTGGAGACTTGATCCATACTAGCTTGGTTATTTCTTCTACTTATGATGATTGACTTGTACCCAAAGCTTTGTTGATTATATTAATGGAGGAATATTTGAAAAGGTAGAGGTTATACTTTTTTTGTACGTGTTTGTGTGTGTAACACATGCATTTAGTACTAGTAAACAGAGCTTCCCTTAAAGCAATTTCTACCCAAACCTCTAGAAAATCACAACAATACCTAAGTTTACTGGAAAAAAAAGCATAGCTATTTTCATACATTTGCCTCTAGAATTTTGTCATAAATGTATGATTTGTTCTTTGTTATATAAAAGTTTTCACAAAAAAAATTCTTTATGCCCAGGATTGCAAACTTACTTACATTTAACTATTTTTACCTCCATCTTTCAAGTTCTCTTGAAGCATATCTCCACACTAACATTTCTGAATTAGTTTTTCTGAAATTTTGGACTTGGTTACAAGTTTATTTTTATGTGTTTGTGTAACAAATTGGCTCTTGGGGATGCATACCCTATATTTGAGTGTTTCAAAACATCAAGAACATAATTCAGCTCAAAGAGCTATGATACGTAAAGTATTGACTTTCAAAGTGTGTTTTCGATTTTTATTCTTTTTGTTTATCATATGCTCATATATTTGTATTGTCTCTACCTTCTCTTGATGGGCTTGGAAATTGCTTTCCTTGTTGTTTGTGTTGTTCTTGCTAAAATTCTCTCATACTACTTTTATAATGTTATTTTCTTTGCAAGAGGACAATAGAGAAGGGAGCTTTGACTTCTCTGTAAAGGTAAGGGTTATGCAATTGATGTTGTATTGTGTTGTGTTGTGTGTGTGTGTGTGTGTGTGTTTTTTTTTTTTTTTTTTTTTTTGGAGGGGGGGTCCTAAAATTGCTATAAATTTTTTAAAAAAAAATCAGATGGCAACAATATTACAAGTTTTGGCCTAATCAAATGACACCTCTATATTGGTGTGGTGTCAATTATGGATTTGTAAAAACAATAATAAATATAGGTTTATGGAATAAGAATTCCTACCGCGTTTTATTGGTTTAATGATCAACATTTGGTAAATTCATAGCATTTTCTAAATTGGAGTGTTTCTGTGGAGATATATTTTTTGAGTCCCAGCAAGTGGCCAAAGTGACGCCGATGTGTCAGCCGAGGTGCCACGTGTCCAGGATATGACGCCGAGATAATCTCGGTGAAGCCGAGGTAATCTCCAAAGATATCAGATTCCGAGAAAAGCGGATAAGGGACAAGATTCCTAGAATAAAGAAGAGACTTAGCCAAGATAAGGATAAAGCTCTTAGGGAGTTTATCTTTATCTCTGAAGGAGTCCAAAGTAAGTACTAAACAGGAATCCATAGAAGTCAGGCTTCTATTAGGATTAGGATTGAGGTAACTATAAAAGAAAGGCACCCCTGTGGGTCTAAGGTACGCAATTTTATGCTTTGAGCGGTGAATTTAGCACTTGATTATCTTTGAGAGATATACTGACTTGATCGTCGGAGTGCCCCCGGGTGGTCGAAACTACCGCCGGAATCTTCTCTTTCTGTTACAGGTTAGCCAGGTGTCATCTATTCTGCCAGTGTTCTCCAGCTGAATACTGAGTTGGACAGTGTGATCGGAAAATCACTAACACAATTTGGCACCGTCTGTGGGAACGAAAGTAGAATAGATGGCCAGTAACGGACATAAGGAAAAGATTGGGGATGACACTCCTACTAGGAGTGAAAGACCTATTGACCTTGATGGTGAAGGAGAAAGGTCGAACGCAGAAACTCATGAACAAAATCACGGAGCGAAAGACGTCGGCCAGACTAGCGACGCACCAAAAAAACCTGATCAAAGCAGGTACTACAATGAAGACAACCTCCAAGTTTGGAAGGATAGGTGCCTACGGATGGACGAAGAGGTAAAAGAGATGGCAAACAAATTGGCTGACCTGCAGTCGGTCGTCAATTTCATGATGCAAAATAATGTCATGCAGCCACCATACCCGCTGCACGACACGCCGATTCCAGCGGCCAATACCCAGAAGGGAGGACAGAAAACAATCCCCGTAGCCCCTCAGCACAACGGAGATGAGAGATACTCTCACCGACCTTCTAGGGAGGACGGACGAAGAGAATCAAGAAGAGAAGAATCACGGAGGACGCATCGCACAAAGGAGGCAGACCCTAGAGGACTTTGGCATGTTCAGGGGCAGGCACTGTGCTTCGACACGACTCATGGAGAAGGGTCGAAAAGGGCTCACCACGAGGCCGAGAGTAGTATACCGAAAAGACTGAAGTCAAAAAATAGCCGAGCTCCTGGGCGGAGCAAAGAAGACTTAAGAGATTACCTCAAGAGGAAGCAACAGATTGCCGACGCCGAGGTAACCTCCCCAGATAAGCCGAGGACACCATTCTCGGTGGAATTAGACGGATTTGAGGCACCGAAGAGATTCAGTATGCCCAGATTTCAAATATACGATGGTAAGTCAGACCCCAACTTCCACGTTGGACTGTATTTGAACTCAATGGCATTGTATAGTGGAAACGAGCCGTTACTCTGCAAAGTGTTCCCCTCATCCTTTGGGGAGATTGCATCAGATTGGTTCCAAAAACTATCGAAGGGAAGCGTGAAGACTTGGGAAGGCCTGGCCGAGATGTTTGTGGCTAGGTTTGTGACAAACAAGTTGCAGCCATTAAGGGTGGACGCATTGATGGCTCTAAAGATCAACAAGGATGAAGGCCTTAGGGCCTATGCAAAAAGATACTATGAGGTGTTCAATCGAATACCCGAATGTAATCAAGAGGTGGCAGTCGTATCTTTCAAGAACGGCTTGAAAGACAACTGTCCACTATGAAAGTCTCTAGCAAAGACATTGCCAAAAAGTATGGAGGAGCTCATGGCGAGAATCGAGAAGTACGCCAGAGCCGAAGAAGACACGTCGGGAACCATGGAGATAAAAGAAGAGAAAGGAAACGGCTCGCCGAAGCGAGGCCGAGGTAACAACGGAACAAGCAGGCAAGAGGCAGAACTGAGGGCCACACAAGCAGTAACAACTGTGTTCCGAATCCCAATTCCCAAAGTCCTGGATCAAATTCGGAACCAGCCCTATTTCAGAACGCCAGAAAGGACTCCAGGAGAGTTCATGGGAAGAAACATTGGCAGGCATTGTGCCTACCATAATGAAGATGGGCATACAACTCAGGGTTATAGAGCCTTGAAAACATATTTGGAAGATCTGGTGAGACAAGGACATCTAAGAGACCTTGTCGATGAGACCAGGACAAGAGAAGAACGGGCAAGATTGCCTCAGGCACCAGCAGCCCCACCTCCCCTAGCACAACAGCCGCAGGCAGGAGGACCACGGATAATCAACGTAATCCACTCAAAGGTCAACGAAAATGAAATCTGAGGAGAGACCCAGAAAGTGAAGCACCTGCAACATGTCTACCAAGTCGGGAAAAAAAGACATCGGGCAGAAGAATGCCAAGGACCAATGATAACCTTTACTGAAGCCGACCTAGAGATGGTCCAGCATCCGTATAATGATGCCTTGGTAGTATCCCTCCAGGTTAGGGAGTGCCAAGTGAAACGCATCTTGATTGATCAAGGCAGCTCTTGCGACATCATGTACGTCCGATGTTACAAAGAGCTCGGCCTTCACCCAGATGATATGGAACAATCCAATGGCCCAATGGTTGGGTTCAATGGAACGCCGACATGGCCTCTGGGAGCAGTAAGCCTGGAGGTGCAGGCTGGCACCAGGAAGATCAAGACAGAATTCACCATCATCAACACGCCCTCCCCTTACAACATCATCTTGGGAAGGCCATGGTTGTATGCAATGGGGGCAGTTCCCTCAACATTGCATCAACTATTGCGATTCCTAACAGAGCATGGGATAGAGGAAGTCAGAGGTGATCAGCTGCAGGTGAAGAATTACTCCATGGCAGCAATGAAATCTACCTACAGCGTATGAGAGCCAGAGAAGGAAAAAATTGAAGATAAGGACGTGGAAGTCCTAGAAGATGTCGGCAAAGAGCTAGCCGAGAAGAGTGAAGAGGCACTGAAGAAAATCCTTGTCCAGGATGGGGATGAAGAACGCTTCTTTCTTCTTGGCTCAGGCTTAGCCGAAGAAGAGGAAAAAGAGTTGGAAACTTTTTTGAGAGCAAATATTGAGGTGTTCGCTTGGACACCTTACGACATGCCTGGTATTGACCCCGAGGTCACTTGCCACAAACTGAATGTTGACAGGTCGGCCAAACCTATAATTCAACGAGCCAGAAGACTGACGTTGATGCACGTCGAAGCAGTAGAAGAAGAAGTAGACAGACTTCTGGAGGCTAGGGCCATTAGAGAGTACACTACCCAACATGGCTATCCAATACAGTGGTGGTAAAGAAGAAGAACGGTAAGTGGAGGGTTTGCATAGACTTCACCAGCCTCAACAAAGCCTGTCCCAAAGACAGCTTTCCTCTATCCAAGATTGACCAGCTAGTAGATGCCACTTCAAGGCATGGAAGAATGAGCTTTCTAGATGCCTACAGGGGGTACCACCAGATAGCCATGTATCCTCCAGACGAAGAGAAGACAGCGTTCATCACCCCAAAAGGTCTGTACTGTTACAGAGTAATGCCTTTCGGGTTGAAAAACGCAGGAGCAACTTACCAAAGGCTGGTAACCAAAATGTTCAAGCACCTGATTGGCCGAACAGTAGAAGTCTACATCGATGACATGGTCGTTAAGACCAAGGAGCCTGAGGGTTATCTTGCCGATCTAAAAACAGTCTTTGAAATCCTTAAAACATATCGGCTCCGACTCAATGCATCGAAGTATGCATTTGGAGTTGGATCTGGTAAGTTTTTAGGATACCTGGTGACTAGAAGGGGCATCGAGGCTAGCCCAGATCAAATCAAGGCCATCCTAGAGTTGAAGAGCCCGACGTTGGCAAAACAAGTGCAGATGCTAACTAGAAGGGCCGCAGTCCGAAACAGATTCATCAGCAGAAGCTTAGATAAATGCAGACCTTTCTTCAACTTGGTGAAGAAAGCCACAGACTTCTTGTGGACAGAAGAATGCGAAGCCACTTTGGCCGACCTGAAGAGGTACTTGACCACAGCTCCAAATCTTTCAAATCCAGAACCTGGGGAGGAGCTGTTTCTGTACTTAGCCGTCTCAGAACATGTGATAAGTGCAACACTAATCCGAGGAAAAAAGCGGAGCAAAGGGTTGTTTACTATGTAAGCAAAACCCTAGCCGATGTAGAAATGAGGTATCTACCCTTAGAGAAATTGGCACTAGCTTTGCTAATGGCTTCAAAGAAGTTGAACCATTACTTCCAGGCCCATAAAATTGTGGTACTAACAGAACACCCCTTGAAGTCCTTACTGCAACAAGGAGACCTGACAGGAAGAATAGCCAGATGGGCAGTCACCCTAGGCCAGTATGACCTGGAGTACAGGCCAAGGACAACAATCAAAGGCCAGGTTCTGGCCGACTTCGTGGCCGAGTTCACACCAGAATCCATCGAACATCGGGCTCCATTGAGCCAGGAAAAGCGATGTCCAGCCAAGCAAGGAGAAGCACAACCAAAGGCAAAAGAACAAAGGAAAGAGGACAAACTCAGACCCTACAACATTTACATCGGTGACTCCTTTCAACTGTTTGTTGATGGGAGTTCAAACTGACAAGGAGCAGGGGCAGGAGTAGTATTGATATCCCCAGATGGGCAGGTACTAGAACAGTCAATTTGTTTGGGGTTCAAGGCCTCAAACAATGAAGCAGAATATGAAGCACTCATTGCAGGACTGAAGTTGGCCGCAACAATGCAAGCAGATGAGGTAATAGTTTTTTGTGATTCACAACTAATAGTTAACCAGACAACAGGTGAGTTTACAGCCCGAGATGAACGAATGTCGGCCTACGCAAAGGAAGTCATCAGACTGTCAGCGTTATTTCAGAACTGCCGACTACTTCAGGTAAGCCAAGATGACAACAGCCACGCCGATGCGTTGGCTAACCTAGCCAGTGCAGTGCAACCTGAAAAAGCAAGGACAATAATGATTGACTACCTGTCGGGCCCAAGCATTTAACCAGTAACCACAGAGCATGAAGCAATGTGCATAGACATGCGACCAAGCTGGATGGACGCAATTATTGTGTTCCTAAAAGAAGGAAAGCTTCCAGATGACCACAACGAGGCACACAAGATCAGATTGAAGTCAGCAAGATTCAGTCTGACAACAGAAGGACATCTTTACAAAAGGTCCTTCACTGGACCCCTTTTAAGGTGCGTACACCCTTTGCAGGTTGAAGATTTCTTATATGAAATCCACGAAGGAATTTGTGGAAGCCACGCTAGGGGCAGATCACTAGCTCATAGGGCCATTACCCAGGGGTATTGGTGGCCTTACATGCAAAAAGATGCAGAAGCCAACATGAAGAAGTGTGAACAATGCCAAAGGTTTGCACCCTTGATACACCAGCCAGCTGCTGACCTGAACCCTGTATCCAGTCCTTGGCCATTTGCCCCATGGGGCATGGATCTCGTTGGGCAATTACCCCACGCAATTGGACAAAGAAAGTACTTGCTGGTAGCAACAGATTACTTCACAAAATGGATAGAAGCAGAACCTCTTGCCAAGATCTGAGATGTGGATGTCAAGAACTTCATATGGAGAAACATCATCACTAGATTTGGAATTTCGAGAGCCATTGTTGCAGACAATGGAACTCAATTTGACAGCAAGCTAATCAAGAACTTCTGTGCAAAGTTCAAGATCAAGAACTACTTTTCAACCCCAAGCTTTCCACAAAGCAATGGACAAGCAGAAGCATCCAACAAAATAATTTTGGATGAAATAAAGAAGAGGCTGCAGGCAGCAAAAGGCAAGTGGGTAGACGAATTGCCTAATGTACTCTGGGCATATCGGACTACGCCGAGAAGATCAACAGGAGAATCCCCCTTCGCCATGGCTTATGGCACAGAAGCAGTCATCCCGCTGGAGATTGGCATCCCAGGAATTAGAACCCAGAGAGTAGAAAATGGGACTAATGATGTACTCTTAGCCTGAGATCTGGATCTTTTGGAAGAAAGAAGAGAGAAAGCTGTAATCCAGCTTGCAGCATACCAGCAGCAACTTGCAAAAGCTTATAACAAGAAAGTCAATCCAAGAGAGTTTCAAGTTGGCGACCTAGTCTTGAGGAAAGTCGTCGGCAATAAGAAGGATCCCAGAGAAGGCAAGCTTGGCCCAAACTAGGAAGGACCCTACAGAATCATCTCGGTACTGGGTAATGGGGCATATCGACTTGAAGATAATAAAGGCAAAGAGTTACCAAGACCTTGGAACACTTGTAATTTGAAATTTTTCTATCATTAAAATTTCTTTGTTCCTTTGCCATTTGTCGAAGTAAATAAATAAAGATTCCGTTCTGTTTTCAAGACACTTGACATTATCTCTAGAATACATGCATAATGAGAACCCAAGTGGAACTCAGGTTCACATTAGGAGGTAGATAGAAGAGGAATATGCTTAAACACTTGTTGAAATTTGTGGACAATTTACAAGTTGAAGTTAAGCCGAAATCATTGTTTAACACTTGTTGAAATTTGTGGACAATTTACAAGTTAAGTTAAACCAAAATTATTGCTTAACACTTGTTGAAATTTGTGGACAATTTACAAGTTAAGTTAAACCGAAATTATTGCTTAACACTTGTTGAAATTTGTGGACAATTTACAAGTTGAAGTTAAGCCGAAATCATTGTTTAACACTTGTTGAAACTTGTAGACAATTTACAAGTTGAAGTTAAGCCGAAATCATTGCTTAACACTTGTTGAAATTTGTGGACAATTTACAAGTTAAGTTAAACCGAAGTCATTGTTTAACACTTGTTGAAATTTGTGAACAATTTACAAGTTAAGTTAAATCGAAGTCATTGTTTAACACTTGGTGAAATTTGTGGACAATTTATAAGTTAAGTTAAACCGAAGTCATTGTTTAACACTTGTTTAAATTTTTGGACAATTTACAAGTTGAGTTAAACCAGTATGATGTTCAACACTTGTTAAGAGTTTACAAGTTAAGATTAAAACCAAGAAGTTTGTCTATTCGAGGTGTGTCACCCTAAGAAGATTGTACAAAGAAGGAAAAGTATGTGAAAGACATGCAGAATATTCTAAGTATAGAATCATGCAGAAGCAATAAAGAGAAGACAAGAGTGCAAGCACTTAGAAAAGAAAAGTTGTATTAGCATTCACCGAGAAAAGGGCCCGTACAAAAAAGCTTACATTGTTCCAAAAGATAAAGGAGAAACAAAATACAAGTAAGCAAAAGAAAAACATGAGGCTAAGACTCCTCTCAACTAGTTGGTTGAATTTGAAGATCAGATGATTGTTGAGAAGACATCTCAGCAGCCTTATCCGCCGCGAGCTTGGCGTCAATTTCTGCAAGAGTGTCATCAAGGCTCTTATCAGCAAGGGTAGCATCGGATGATTCCTTCTCATAAGCAGCGTCTTTGGGAACCTCATCGCCTTCTTCATCCTGAGTCAAGTCTAGGACTTGCTCATTCTGAAGAGGAGACTTGGCCCTATCAGCATCTTTGGATTTTCTTACCAAAGCCTCATCCTCTTCCTCATCCCCATCCTCAGATTCAGATTCGCCAATGTCTTGGCTTGGAGGTTAAGCTGGAGGGAATGGAAGAGGAATGGCATCAGCTTTCCTCAATGGTGAGTCCTCTAGGACATTGAGTTTCTTTAGAAGGGACATCCAACCAAGGGTGAAACCCTTGTTGCATGCCTCCTTCACCTGTTGTTCGTAGGCATCTGTGACGTCGGCCATGCCTTGGGCATACGCCTTCTCGTCGGCGTCTTTTATTTTGGCTTCTTTGGTGGCTAGTCCCTCCTGAAGCTCCTTTTCGGCTTGGACCAATTTTTTCTCGGCTTCTCTCTTCTGAGACTCAGCCACTTTCCTGATAGCCTCAGCAGCTTCAGGCTTTTCTTCGGCATCAGTTTGGGCTTTGATGGCGGCATCAGCTTGGTCTTCCAGCTTTTTCATTTTTGACTGTAAACCTTTGTTAGTTTTTTGAAGAGAAGAGAACTCTCTCTTCATATCAACTAGCTTCTGCCGATTTTCGAAAGACTGAACAGAAAAAGAGTGGGCATGCTGAATGGCCTGAAGAAAACACAGGGTAAAAGTTATTACAAAAATTTCTAAGTATGAAAAAGAAAAGAAAAAAAGTGTCAGATGAAAGACACTTACCTGAATGGAGCGTTGAAGCATCAACGCATAGTTTTTGTATTTGTTTAACTCGGCGTTTCACTCCAGATCGCCTGGTAGCAGCAGAGCAGTGCTGAGCGCAACGCCGACATTAATATCCTCGGGCACTATCATTTGCCATGACTGGCTTATCTTCCAAAGTAATTTCAGGTGCCCAGAGGGCAGTGGGCTTCTTAGACCCCGAAGTTGTAGCGGAGGATGACTTCGGCTTTTTGGATTTTGGGGATTCTGATGGTTGGGCTTCAGAGCGCCTCTTCCCAGCAGAGGGTTGAGGTTTGTCACTCTCAGCCAACTTTGAAATAGGCATGGTGTCTTCAGATTCAACCTGAGCTACCTTAGCCTTTGGTTGAGCCTTCTTTATTCTTTTAGGCTTCGATGGAGGTTAGGTTTGTGCTAGTTGATCATCAACAGATGATGGAATGCTGGCCAGAAGATCTTTTCCAACAGGCTTAGGGCGACCCATCTCGGCAGTAGAAACTGATCGGCGTCGACGGCGGCGTTGGGATATTGGAACCAAGTATGGAGCTGAAGTTGACGGTTGCTCAGCTGGATCAGAGGTTGACGCCTGGTCTGTCCGAGATGTGGATGCAGTCTGTGGCGTTGTGGCAGATAGTGGAGAAAGGCTCTTTTTCTTCCTCCTAGGGACGTCGGGCAAAGCAGACCTGTATGTTAGAATAAAGTTGAGGAGCAGAGGCGCTTTTCGTTTGTGAATTGGCAAGTTCAGAAGTTTTTTCAAATCCTTGCTGGGATAGAAGGATTTGCGAAAATTCTTTGGAGGCTGAGGAAGAACTGCAAAGATAAAAACAGCACAGACATTAGAACAAAAAATATTGAAAACTTTATGCAAGAAGATAAAAAGAAACTTATGAAGGGTGGCCCTTACCAGCTCCTTCCCCCAAAACAGTTCGGCTTAAGGGATAAAGATGGAGGTCGTCGTTTGGCTGAAACTCCTAATTGCCCGAAACAATGAAGTAATCGTCTCCAGCTCCCTTGTTGGAATCTGGGAGGTCGGCTACGATTTTATATTCAGTGGATCTCGGCTTAAGGTAATAGACATAATCCGTGTCTTTTCTAAGACGACACATAGTATAATAGTATTGGAAGTCGGCAAGTGTAATCTTGGCATTCTCTTGTTTAACTAAAGCTATGGTACCAGTAATAACCCTGTAAGAATTAATGGTGAGTTGCATTGGGTTCAACTTATAGAAGTGAAGGATTTGACGGAAAAAAGGGTCAAGTGGAAACCGAAGTCCACACTCAATAAAGGCAACTACAGGGAAGGGCATGGAGTGATCAGTAGGCATGATAGAGTTATCATTCCCAGCCAACCTCAGATTGACATCGGCTGGGATTTCAAACTCTTGCCTAAAAAGTTCTAGCTTGGAGGGGGTGTCTACCCGATGTTTCCACATACCCATCATATCGGGATAACTAAAGGTATTAGATTTCAGAAAAAAGGTGTTTCAAAAAGGGTTATTGGGACCTCGACAAAAAACCTAGGTTTGAACTGGTGCAGAAAATTGTAAGGGATGTTTTAGTTTTTCCTAAAATGTGGGTTCTACAAACAAATCCCAAACCTAAAACTATGGAGATGAAGATCAAAGGCACAGATCTGGAAAAGACACAAAAAACAGAAAGCAAGAACGGAGTTTCAGAATCAAGAACAGAGATGGTCTATCAAGAGCATAAAGAATACAAGAAATATAGGGCCAAGATCAGTGGCAAAAATACAGGGAAGTGGTGAAACAGTGCGTGTGTTCAAGAAATGGGCAAGGGCCAAATCATGGAATAAAAGCATTTAGATTCACAAATTGAACATTCGAATAAAGCAGTACTAACAATAAGTTCCAGAAAAATAATCAAGAATTGAAATAAGAAGGAACAGTTGCTTACCAGAAAAAATAAAGCCGGTGTAAGGATCGCCGAAGTCAGACGATGGTTACAAAAGTAACAAGATGACGGAAGCTTCACTGGAAAGAAGAAAGAGGGTAGTTGCAGAGCTTAAGGTCTGGAACAATGGAAGAAATAAGAAAAGCCAGAGAGAGAAAAAGTTTTCCAGAAACGAGAATAAAGTGAAAGGGAAAAAACGAAGAGGTGTTTTGTTAAAAATGAAAACGGCGGCAAAACGTAATCAATACGCCTGGAAGGACGTATGCGTCAGACGGCACACGTGAGAGAGAGAGAGATGGCTTACAGGCGCGTCACAGGTACAAACCAGTAAGAAAGAAACGCGTGGCTAAAAATGGTTGAATTATGGTGTATGACAGCTCATACGCGTGAAAGGGTTCTTGAAGTTCTTGTTCTTCAATAAAGACCTGTCGGCCACAATAATGATCTCAGCTGAGATACTGAAAACCGACGTACTGAGGAAAAGGAATGATATAGGTTCCATCACCTCAGAATGCCGAGGTAATAGAACCTAGGGGACAGTTGTGGGGATATATTTTCTGAGTCCCAACACGTGGCTAAAGTGATGCCGACGTGTCAGCCGAGGTGCCATGTGTCCAGGATATGACGCCGAGATAATCTCGGTGAAGCCGAGGTAATCTCCAAAGATATCGGATTCCGAGAAAAGCGGATAAGGGACAAGATTCCTAAAATAAAGAGGAGACTTAGCCAAGATAAGGATAAAGCTCTTAGGGAGTTTATCTTTATCTCTGAAGGAGTCCAAAGTAAGTACTAAACAGGAATCCATAGAAGTCAGGCTTCTATTGGGATTAGGATTGAGGTAACTATAAAAGAAAGGCACCCCCGTGGGTCTAAGGTACGCAATTTTATGCTTTGAGTAGTGAATTTAGCACTTGATTATCTTTGAGAGATATACTGACTTGATCGTCGAAGTGCCCCCGGGTGGTCGAAACCACCACTGGAATCTTCTCTTTCTGTTACAGGTTAGCCAGGTGTCATCTATTCTGCCAGTGTTCTCCAGCTAAATACTGAGTTGGGTAGTGTGATCGGAAAATCACTCATACAGTTTCAAAGAAGTTCCAGAGAGATTGTTAGAGTGTTTTGTAAATTTATCTTTCTCTTATACTGAATTAATGGCAGGCATTCTTATAATTTCTTCTATAATTGGACACTGTTATTCTAAATGCTTTAGACTTGAATTCCTCGCATATGAGTTCCTTAGAACTATAGATCAAATAAATCACTATGAATGATATGCTTGTGTATATTCATTTATTGTCTTTGTTTTTAGGTACTGTACTATTCTTGGTAATGAAGGTTGGAATGAAATGATCATTCCATTATTTGGTTAGCTAAAAAAATACTAAATAGTCATTCAAATTGGAATGACCGTTCAACTAACATGGTTGAATTGCCATTCTGTTTGGTATCCATGAAATAGGCATTCCATTCCTTTCAACTTTTTCATTTGCGCCAAAAGTTGCCCCTATAATACATAAACAAACATTTCATTTCATGGAGCTTCTTCGACAATTTCGTAACGTGACAACACTAGATTGTGGCATGTCTCTTCACTCACTCATATCTCTACTTCATCTTTCTTTTTCAAGTCTCATATTTTTGTTAATGATCTAATCTATTTTCTTGTCCTTTTCTGCTTGATATTTGCAATTATTAATATGTGGCTCACTTCTTATTGGTAAGGAAGAATGCTAGGCAGCTACTTTCTTTATGCTCTGTCAGGTTGCTCATTTTGTTTGATTATCATTATCGTTAATTCTTCTATAAGCAAATTGGGATTTCTTAGAATAAAATTTTTATAGCTGGTGTAATCACATGATCTAATAATTAGACCCAAAAAAATTACAGGTTGATCGAAAACATGTTATGTTGATTATCAATTGTGGTGGTATTTTTGCCTTACCTTGTATAGTAATTGTGTAAAATTTTATTTATTTCTACTGTTTGCCTGCTTGTTTTGATGCAGATGTCCAGACATGAAGTAACAAAGTTATTATAGACTGTGGAATGCTTCCCCAATGGATATAGCAAAGTAGTTAAAATAAGCAAGATATGTGTAGATTCTGGAATTGAAGGGAGTTCCAAACAAGGGTACATGCTCTATGATTTTATTGTTTAGCAAAAAAAAAATTTCCCAAGTTTTTTGTTTTTGTTTTTGGCCATCTATATTTGCATGTTTAATTTGTTTCATCAGGGATATTACCTTCAACGGAACTTGTATACAGATATTGAATTCTCTGCTATGACAAATTTTGATCCTATCATTTTAGTTTTGCAATTTTCAATATATATATATATTTTTATATTAACTATCATACTATATAAGAATGTTTTGTGTGAGGTGAAATATTCATTTAGAATGAATGAATGAATGACCTCTAATTTTGTCTCCTGTCGAGCTTCAGAAATTTGAGCAGTTCTTTATAGACCACCTTGGTGTTGTGCCAATTACTAGAGAGCAACAGGTCTTTCTGGAGAGCTACGAGGTCTCAAAATTTCGTTACAAATTACGATTTTGTCACCTAATTTTCTTCTGCCCTTTTTTCTCTATATTCTTTTAATTGAAGGTTAAGCCCTTGGAATTTAACTAAGAAATTAGTAATAATAACAACAAACAATTATGAGAAAATAATTTTAATAGAGTTGTGTTTCTTTTTTTTATATTATTATTTAAATAATGGGCACCAACAATAGCCATGAGATGGCATGCCTTGCGTGCGGCCATCTCACAAGTATATTTATATTTTTCAATGACTTCAGGCGAGGGTGTAGGACGGGTCTTCTCAGTATGGAACACCAATGATGTAAGAGGAAATATCAAGATAGGTGCTTGGGAAGAAGGGATATTTAGAGGATTTGGGGTCAGCCCAAAACCCTCTTCGTCCGATTCTGGATCAAATGCTGCAGCATAATGAGAGATGGAGATGCAAAGACTTTAGATCCCAGGTGGAGATTACTTTTCGCATGGAACATATTATTATTGGTGTGGTACAGATTATTAGTGGATATTTCTTTTTGTGTATGGAGGACATGGTTTTTATATGATTCTCTTTTTGTATGGAATTATTATTTTAGGTTGGATTATGAGTGTTGGAGAAAAATGGTCGAATAAAAAATTGCCTCATAAATGTGTATATATAACTCACACATTTAAGGCTCATCAGTTTTACAAAATTGATTGGGCAGTTTTGCTAGCATTAGTTACCAGCCTTGATGGCTAGAGGCTCCTCCCCTCTCCCCCATGGTGTATAAAAGGAGGCCCTATTCCGTGAAAAGAGATATAGAATTTTTCCTTGACATAAATACACTATCAGTCTACTTCTCCTATAATTTTCTTCCTGAGAGAGAGTGCTGCCATTGTCCGTTCGCTAAGCTAATCAGAAGGTGCTTCTGTTGTAGCTGGTAAAAATCGTCGTATCTTGGGAAGTAGACGCCGGCGTACCTCCAGCACCCAACGGTGAGGCGGCAAATCTATTTTAAGGAGACTGTGGTATCACACATGCTTCGGTTTGCTTCCTTTAACCATTTTATATTTTATCTGTATTTTATTCAGCATGTTATTTTTCCTGGGATTGAAGGTTTGTTTTGTTCATGTCATAATTTTGCGATATGCAATGTGAAATTATGTAATGTGAGTAGTTTTTCCCAACAAGCTTAAAATAGATTCGACGTTTATCATAGAATTAGATTAATAGATTCATAGGTGTGTGTAATAATTTTGCATGTAATTGGCCACTGGTAGTACTAGCGAGTTAATTGGTTTATTAGATGCATGTACACAGGGTTAAGCTTTTGATTTTGCCATTTTGTATATGCTACTGTTTGGTCTTCCCATGGCATGTAATAGGCCACTGTTATCAGTAGGGAAGAAGAGTTCCATTGGTGCAACGTTAATTCACTGTATTTTCTAATTAATTTGTTAATTTATGGTGTACCGGTTCATGCCTTGTATTTCTAGATTTACATGCTTCTAGTTCACATGCTTCTAGTGTACAATATAAATTACATGTTCATTCGGGTTTAATTTTTAGTGTAATTTACATTTCTAGCATGTTTATTAGGTAGTAAATTTACATGGAACTTGTACCTATTAAATTTTAATTTAGGTGTGGAGTTGTAAAGTTTATAACGTGCCTATATTTAAATTCATGTTAATTTGTCTAGAATTATTTGCATGTTAATCATGTCATTTGCAATTCTTGCCTAGTAATGTGATTTAAGTGTTTAGGAGTTATAAAATGTTTGTAACTTGCCTCAATTAATTACATGTTTAGTGTACCATAAGTTCATATGTAACCTTTACCAATTTAAAATATGGTTTAATTATATTTAATTTTGGGTTTGTAACTTGTATAGTTAATTACATGTTTATTATGTAATTAATTTTTTATAGTTTTTTTTTTTTGTTTAAATTCTAGATGTGTAACTTAAGGGTTGATTTTAATCTTTACTTACAGTTATTTATTATTTTGTTTGCTAGTACCCTCCCCTTCAATCACTACTTTGCCAAAAGCAAAGAAAAGCTGAGGGAGGTTTTGTTGTATTTTGCTGCTAACTCTTTATTGCAGGAATACCTATGGGAATGGGAAAAAGGATTAATTTGTACTAAATATGTAAAGCAAGTTGTATTTGCTTGTAATTATTGTAGCAATTTTGTTGTAATTGCTTGTACAGTTTAGAACTTGGTGTGTTTAACCTAGTTCATCCCTTGGAAAATTTAATTCTTAAAGTTGTTTTCCATGAACTAGGAATCAACATGCTCTTGAAAGTTTTGTCTAAGGTTAACTGGATTTTAAGTGGGACCGGTGTGACCCCTCCAGTCTTCCTGGAAACTTTCCTGACCATGTTCGATTCTAGGTTGCGTGGTGAGACTAGTTTTGAATTAAATTTTCATTGTGGGATTTTCTAGTGTTAAGTTTGATTTCTAGAAATACAGAATAATGAAAATTCTGCTGTAATTTTTCAAAAATGGCAACTGTCTCTGATGCTGCTACTGCTGCTGCTAATGTTGGTGGGGATCCAAACCCCGGGGCGACTAGCTTACCAACCCTTGCTGTGACCTCTGTGGTCAATCCTCCTGTTCTTACTCCGGTTGTTTCGGGAGGACTGCTCAATCATCACGAGCGCCCGGAGAAGTTCACGGGAGTGAATTTCAAGAGATGGCAGCAGAAGATGCTGTTTTATTTGACTACTCTAAGCCTTGTAAGGTTTCTGAGTGAAGATGTACTAGCCGTAGAGAAGAATGAGCAAGATAAACAAAAGCTCATGGCTCTGGACGCTTGGAAACAAGCAGACTTCTTATGCCGGAATTACATTCTGAACGGCTTGGCGGATCCGCTTTTCAACGTGTTCTATGCCAAGAAATCGGCTAAGGAGTTGTGGGACGCCTTGGACAAAAAGTACAAGACCGAGGATGCTGGGGTAAAGAAATTTATCGTCGGCCGGTTCCTGGACTTCAAGATGGTGGACTCTAAAACTGTCCTGAGTCAAGTCTAAGAGTTCCAAGTGATTCTGCACGAGATACATGCAGAAGGGATGGTCCTAAGTGAGTCATTCCAAGCAGCTGCTTTGATTGAGAAACTGCCTAATGGCTGGAAAGACTTCAAGAACTACTTGAAGCACAAACGAAAGGAGATGACAGTCGAAGAGCTCGTTGTCAGGCTCCGGATTGAAGAGGACAACAGGAAGAAAGGAGGGAGTACCTCCACTATCAAAGCCAACATGGTTGAGCATGGCGAGTCCTCGAGGGCGGGGAAAAAACCACCGACAGGCAAAAGCTCAAAGTTAGGGGCTAGAGGAGGAATCTCCAAAAGGCCAGCCTACAAGCCAAAGGAGCCTACTTTTAGATTCGATGGCAAGTGCTTCAACTGTGGAAGTGATGGGCATTGGGCAGTTGATTGTCTAAAGAATAAGCCCTACAGGAAAAACCCTCCCCAACACAAAAATCGGGCACATATGGCTGAAATGGAGGAATTGTCACACGATGTGGACGACATGCATCTGTCAACTGTCGTGTCAGAAGTGAACATGGTGGGGTCAAACCCCAGGGAGTGGTGGGTGGACATTGGGGCCACTCGCCATATTTGTGCAGAGAAGAGAATGTTCATAACTTTCGAACCGGTTTCAAATGGGGAGAAGTTGTTTATGGGAAACTCTGTAACCTCAGCTGTTGAGGGTAAAGGCAAGGTGATCCTGAAGATGACTTCAGGAAAAGAACTGACTTTGAACGATGTCCTTTTTGTGCTGGACATTCGTAAGAACCTTGTCTCGGGGTCTCTCCTAAGTAAGCATGGCTTCCGTATGGTGTTTGAATCAGACAAGGTCGTGTTGACCAAGGGCGGGGTCTATATGGGGAAGGGATATATGTTAGGTGGTATGTTTAAATTGAATGTAATGACACTTATCCCTAAGATTAATGAGAAAGCTTCTTCTTTTGCTTATATCCTTGAGTCCCCTAATTTATGGCATGGTAGATTGGGTCATGTAAATTTTGACTTTTTACGTAGATTAATCAAGTTAGATCACATACCATCTTTCAAGATTAATCCACAACACAAGTGTGAAACTTGTGTAGAAGCAAAATTGACAAGGTCTTCTTTTCATTCTATTGAAAGAAGTACCTAGCCTTTAGGTTTACTGCATAGTGATGTGTGTGACTTAAAAGTTATACAATCACGTGGTGGCAACAAGTACTTCATCACTTTTTGTTGATGATTGCACTAAATACTGTTATGTGTATTTGTTTAAAAGCAAAGACGAGGCTATTGATAAATTTATTCTTTTTAAGAATGAAGTTGAGAATCAATTAAGACGGAAAATCAAGCCATTGAGAAGTGATCGTGGTGGTGAGTATGAATCCCCGTTTGCCGAGACTTGTGCTCAATTTGGGATTATTGACCAAACCACAGCGCCTTATTTGCCTCAGTCAAATGGTGTTGCTGAGCGGAAGAACAGGACGCTGAAAGAGATGATGAATGCAATGTTGATAAGTTCTGGGTTGCCACAGAACTGATGGGGGGAAGCAATTCTCTCCGCGAATTATATTCTTAATAGAATACTACGGAAGAAAGTGGACAAGACTCCATATGAGTTGTGGAAAGGTCACAAGCCTTCATATAAATACCTACGAATGTGGGGGTGTCTTGCAAAAGTGGCGGTACCTATACCCAAGCGGGTTAGGATAGGTCCGAAAACCGTAGATTGTATATTCATTGGTTATGCACAAGATAGTAGTGCATATAGATTTCTTGTGCACAAGTCTGATATTTCAGATATAGACAAGAATACTATCATGGAATCTAGAAGTGCATCTTTCTTTGAAGATGTATTTTCGTATCGTCCCCAAGACAGGGTTCCGAGTTCCATGAAAGAAATAGTAGATGATCACGAACACGATCACATAGATGATCACATGGATGATCAAATAGCTGATCAAATAACTGATCAAGTAGATGATCAAACTGATGAAGTAGATGAGCCAAGAAGGAGTAAAAGGGCCAGAACCACAAAGTCTTTTGGTCCAGACTTCTTGACTTATATGTTAGAGGGAGAACCTCGAACGTTCCATGAAGCTGTGACTTCACCTGAAAGTCCTTTATGGAAAGAAGCAATTAAGAGTGAGATTGACTCCATCTTACAGAACCATACTTAGGAGTTGGTTGATCTACCCCTAGGCAGTAAGGCCTTAGGGAGTAAGTGGATCTTTCGAAGAAAGATGAAAGCGGATGGTTTAATTGACAAATATAAAGCTCGGCTAGTTATCAAAGGATACAGACAGCCAGAAGGCTTGGATTACTTTGATACATATTCACCTGTGACAAGGATTACATCCATTCGCATGGTGATTGCAATAGCAGCTTTACATGGTTTAGAAATACGTCAGATGGATGTAAAGACAGCTTTCTTAAATGGAGATTTAGATGAAGAAATCTACATGGAGCAACCCGAGGGGTTTTCAGCTCCAGGAAAAAGAAAGAAAGTCTGTAAGCTTGTCAAGTCATTGTATGGCTTGAAGCAAGCTCCCAAACAATGCCATGAGAAGTTTGACAATGCTATGTTGTCAAATGGGTTTCGAATCAGTGAGTGTGATAAGTGCGTATATGTTAAAGACACTGACAAAGGTTATGCCATTTTGTATCTATACGTTGATGACATACTCATTGTTGGTAGGAATGATGAAATGATTAAAGCTACCAAAAGATTGTTAAACTCTAAGTTTGACATGAAGGATATGGGCCTTGCAGATGTCATTCTGGGTGTTAAGATCACCAGAACATCTGGTGGTATTGTACTTTCTCAAGCTCATTATGTTAATAAGATACTTGAGAAATTTGGAAAGTCAGATACAAGTATGTTTAGGACACCGGTAGACTTAAGTCTATATTTGACCAAGAATAATGGTGAGAGTGTCTCTCAACTAGAATATTCTTGGGTCATTGGGAGTTTGATGTATCTGATGAGTTGTACAAGGCCGGATATCGCCTACGCTGTTAGTAGACTGAGTAGATACACAAGTAATCCTAATGCTACTCATTGGAAGGGCATTATGCGGGTGTTGGGGTATATCCGTTACACCCTGGATTATGGGCTGCATTATACCAGATACCCAGCAGTACTAGAAGAGTATAGTGACGCAAATTGGATATCTGATATAAAAGATTCCAAATCCACTAGTGGTTATGTGTTTACCCTCGGAGGGGCAGCCGTGTCTTGGAAATCTGCCAAGCAAACGTGTATCTCGAGATCAACGATGGAATCTAAGTTTATTGCTTTAGATAAAGCAACTGAAGAAGCTGAATGGCTTCGCCAGTTTGTTGAGGATATTCCACGTTGGCCGAAACTTGTGCCAGCTATCAGTATTCATTGCGATAGCCAATCAGCGATTGGTCGGGCACAGAGTAATATGTATAATGGAAAGTCTAGACATATCTGTCGTAGACATAATTCCATACGACAACTACTCTCAAATGGAGTTGTCTCTCTAGACTATGTCAAGTCTAAGGACAACATTGCGGATCCGCTAACCAAAGGGTTAACTCGAGAGTTAGTAGAAAAGTCGTCAAGAGGAATGGGGTTAAGGCCTTTAGTAAAGGTTACTGGAACGGAAAACCCAACCTAGTTGACTGGAGATCCCAAGATCTAGGTTCAAAGGGACAACCTAACTTCGTGTAACGGGTGAGTCACTGAAGAGGTAAATCCTCTTGCCCATTCCTTTATACAGTGATGCCCTGTGGGGGTGGAAGGTTAAGCTAATGCTTTTAATGACCTTAGTGATGTGGTATAATGAAATACCGTATCTAGGTCACCTATGTGAGTGCGAAGTGGGGCCGCTTCTTTAAGAATTGCCAAGGCCGAATTCTTTAAAAACACTCACAGAACCAGGCTAGTGTTCCAGGGCCATACTGGACACACCAGTGAGAACAAGAACAATGGTTGGACTAACTCCTGTGTGAGGTCTATTGTCTCGGTTTACATAAATGGCAGAATAGTTCAAGACATCACGTTCACTAGTCAGCCAGTAAATCGGATAGGCTTTCACTACGAAAGGTTCAAGGCCAACAGCTACCTTTTCTGATGCAGGGTTAGTCTATGTCCTCTCTCTCTTTCGGAGTCTTTGTTGATAAACGTTGAGCGTTTGCTGTATTCGGTCAATTTTTATTCATGTGGGGGATTGTTGGAGAAAAATGGTTGAATAAGAAATTGCCTCATAAATGTGTATATATAACTCACACATTTAAGGTTCATCAGTTTTACAAAATTGATTGGGCAGTTTTGTTAGCATTAGTTGCCAGCCTTGATGGCTAGAGGCTCCTCCCCTCTCCCCCATGGTGTATAAAAGGAGGCCCTATTCCCTGAAAAGAGATATATAATTTTTCCTTGACATCCATACACTGTCAGTCTACTTCTCCTATAATTTTCTTCCTGAGAGAGAGTGCTACCATTGTCCGTTCGCTAAGCTAATCAGAAGGTGCTTCTGTTGTAGCTGGTAAAAACCGTCGTATCCTGGGAAGTAGATGCCGGCGTACCTCCAGCACCCAACGGTGAGGCAGCGAATCTATTTTAAGGAGACTGTGGTATCACACAGGCTTCGGTTTGCTTCCTTTAACCATTTTATATTTTATTTGTATTTTATTCAGCATGTTATTTTTCCTGGGATTGAAGGTTTGTTTTGTTCATCTCATAATTTTGCGATATGCAATGTGAAATTATGTAATGTGAGTAGTTTTTCCCAACATTTAGTTTGTATGGAACTTGACGCGAAAAGACCAAATTTTTGGATGGTTGAAAGTGAAATAGAAACAGGTGTTTGTATTGTTTTGTTTATACACAGGTTGCAGGTTGCACGAAATAAATATAGGTTGTAGAGAAATTAATAATAATAATAAAAAATACTAAATAAAGTTTTTAGCGACTAAACGTTTAGTAGCCAAAAAAAAAAGTGAAGTTGGCGACTAACTAATTGGTAGCCAAAAAAGAAATTAATATTTTTAGCGACTAAGGTCTCGTTTGAGAACCCTTATTTTTATCAAAAAAGCCAAAAAGTTACTAAATTAGCCAAAAAGCCAACAACCCATACCAAAAAGTCAAAGATTCTCTTTTCTCTCTACTTTTTGCACATCTTTTCGTAAAAAGTCAAAAAGTCATCCCAAACATATTAGTTTTTTTTAGCTCATATTTTAGCCAAATAGCCAAAAAGTTACTAAATTAGCATGTTCCCAAACGAGGCCTAAATATTTGATATAGCAAAAAATAAATGAGACTTTAAGCGACTAAATAGTTTAGTAGCTAAAAAAAAAAAAGATGAAAATAAATTTTTTTGGCTACTAAATATTTAGTAGCAAAAAATAAATGAGACTTTAGGCTACTAAATGACCATTTGAAAGGTTTTATAAATTTCAGATTCTATTGAAATGTAAAAATATATATTTTTTTAAAATCATAAATTATGGAATAATTAGAGGTTTTTTATGATTATAATTAGATTTTAGTGAATTGCTTTTACGTTAGTGGCACACAAATTTAAATTTTGAAATAATTGAGCATACTTTCCTTTTAGAAGTCGTGATTTATGGAATAATTAGAATTTAAATGTCATGGTTAAATTAGAGTTAACCAATAGATTTTTTTAAAAATAAAAAAATTATATTTTACTGAATTGCTTCCATATATAGTGGCATACAAATTTAAATTTAAAAATAATTGAGCATACTTTCTTTTCAAAAATCGTAATTTATGAAATATTTAGAGTTTTATTGTTCTGATTATATGAGAGTTTAACCACTATAATATTTTTTATTATTTAAAAATAAAAAAATAAAAAAATTTAGTTTGATGGTTTAGAGCTTCCATAAATTTTGTAATTAAAAATTTCTTTTTAGATAGATAAATAGATAGATGTTGACGAATAATTCCTTTCAGCAGTAATTTATTCATTTTTCTATGGCAAATCATGTGAACATTGGGTTCTGCTTAGGCAATAATGAATTCTTGCGTGATTTCGGAATCCTATGGGACAATGTTCACATCACACGGTGATTTTAGTTAATGATATAATAATAAAATATTAATGAAATAATATATTACCCGATCTTAGCTAAGAGACACAAACTATTCTAATTTTGTACGAAAAATTACAACTAAAAAAAAAAAAGTTAAATTTTTAATCTTATAACAAAATAAATTCTGAATTTTTTATTTTATTAATTTAAATCTTATTATTATTATTTTTATTTTCAATTTAAATCATTCACCTATTTTTTGTTAAGTAATATTAACAAAAACAATTTATTTTAGCTATTAGATGCAATGCACGTGTACAAAAAAGTGTCTAAAATACCTAATTCAATGGAGTTTTTTTTTTTTTTTTGATAATCCAGTGTTTGGGCCAATTTACATGCCGATTCAATTAAGTTATGACTAAAATATATTTTTTTCGATAATTTTTATTGATTGACAAAATAGGCGAATGGTTTACATTGAAAAAAAAATAGAATTTGAATTAACAAAATTAAAAATTTAGAATTTATTTTATTATAAGCTTTAAATCTTAAAATTTGTTTTAAAATTTTCCTAATTTTTTATTTGTTAACAAAAAATACAACATAAATAATAGCAAGATACTCTCCATGGCACAATAATATTCCCCAAATTTCCCATCATCGTATTGGGTAGAGGGTGGGCCCAAATCTTAGACTTAGACAAATCGACCCACGTCAACTAAAGCAACTGAAACCTTCTCATTTCTTATACAAAAATGTGACATGTTTATAATACGGGGCCAGTTTTGTCCAAACAACGATCAAGAAATTGATATCTAAATTCAAGAGAAGAAGCTCCAAGAGAGAAGAAAATTGAAATGAAGATCAAATCTTACCACCTCTATTTCTCTTTTGTCTTGCTTTTGATGGTTTTCCTCGATTTCTCTTTGACTAAAAAGAGTAAGTCAATGATATCTTGGGAGTGCGATGCCACCATTGCCGAATGCTTAGCAGATGGGAAAGCTGAAGAAGAGTTGTTGATGGAATCAGAGACGACTATATGGTGTTTTTTCTTATAACCAACCGAAAATTCCGTATAGCACTCAACAGAGGCCTCGAGTTTGTAACACAACTCTATATGCCGATTGCATTATCAATAACTACACTCGACCTTGTATCACCTTTAATCGATTCAGTCGTAGTTCCCAACCTAGTTGAATTGTTAAAGCCACAATCACAATCACAATCAAAATCACAATCACGTGATTCATGGGACATCGTGAGCGATTTGAAACATGTGGAATGGAAAATTTGAGGCCTCTTGCTTCTTCTTGATTGATTTATGTTATTTTATTTTTTTGATCGTAATAGTGTGTGTATGTCTTTAAATCACAATGTAATTAAATGTCATAATCATCCTTATTATTATCCCCCGTTGTATCATTTATTTGATTAAGAAGCATATATATGAATATTTTACATCTTTGTTAGTTGTGTATCTAATAATCGAACCAATCCAACTTTTCTTCATTGATCTTGGAAATTTGGATGCATCTATTAGTAATGTGTTTCGTAATAAATATAGTAAAATTATAAAATTATGATTTTATATTAATTTAATTTTTTAAAAATGATCTACATATAAAACATGATAAAACGAACTATTGAAATCATTAAAACAAGTCTCTTGAATCCCACAAGACCCAACAACGTCATTAATTAGAGACAAACATGTCCCTTAGTATATTATGTTGAGGAATAATTCCTTTTGGTAGCAATTTATGCATTTTTCTGCAGCAAAACATGTGAACGATGGGTTCGGCTTAGGCGATAATGAAATTATTGCATGATTTCTGAATGTTATGGGACAATATTCACATGGTAATCTTAATTAATGACATAATAAATAAAATATTAATATATTGTCCTATCTTAGCTATGTAAGAGACACAAAAGTACTCTAATTTTTTATTTTTTATTTTTTTGGGTGGAGAAATTACAAATAAAACTTTAAAGTTTTAATATTGTAACAAAATAAATCTTAAATTTTTAATTTTATAAATTTAATCGTTAATATTTTAATTTATTTTCAATCTAAGCATTTGCCTTTTAATTATTAAACTCAATATAGGTGTATGAAAAGTGCTAAAAATACCTGATCCTATTGAGCTTAATGACTAAAATATATTTTTTCTGATAATTTTACTTAACAAAAATAAGTGAATATATAGATAAAAAAAATCAAAAGATTAAAATTTAAATTAATAAAATTAGATTTATTTTGTAACAAAATTCAAACTTTAAGAAGTTTTTAATAATTTTTATAATTTTTTATTAATAAATAATACCAACTACCCCCGGCGGCTCAATAAATTTTCCAAAATTTATTAGACTACACTATGGGTATAAATCTGGCCCGGCCCGGCCCATGTCAGGCCTTGCAAACTCTTGCCAAAATTCAAGCCGAGTCGGCCCATGAGCCAAAAAATTAAGCCCAGGCCCAAGCCTAGGCCTAGGGGTATTCGGGTCTTGGAAGGGCCGGTGGGCCGGCCTGAACATTTTTTTTTTAAAAATTTTTTCTACCAAAATTTTATTATTTTTCACTAAAAAAACACTGGGCTTTGGCGCAGACTGGGCTTCAAGTCGGGCCTTGAGTGGGCCTCGAGCGGGCCACGGGTCAAACCGGGCTTCAAAATGATGGGCCAGGCCCAAGGGCTCGGGTTGGGCTCGGGCCCAAACAGGCCGGGCCCACCCCAGGCTGCGGGCATGCTTCGGGCCATGGGCCATTTTTACACTCCTAGGCTACACTACCCTATCCCAGGGGGCAGAGGCCAGTCCTAGATTTTGACTTAGACAGCCGACCCACCACATCAACTAAAACAATCAAATTAACTTCTTTATGTAAACATCAAAAATTTATTGAAAAATAATAATATTTTCCTACGCAAAAAGGCAGAGCTAGCTTTGTCCTAACAAAGATCAGGAAATTGACATCTAAATTGAAGAAAAAAAGCCCCAAAGGCAGAGATGAAAATTGAAATGAAGATCACACAATACCACCGCCATTTCTCTTTTGTCTTGATTTTGATGGTTTTCTTCCATTTCTCTTCAGCTAAAAAGAGTAACTCAATGATATCTGGGGGCTACAATTCCACCATTGCCGAATGCAATGGAGGAGAAGAAATAGAGTTCTTGATGGAGTTAGAGACGACTACAAGGTTTCTTGCTTCTAACCAACAGAAAATTACGTATGGCACTCTACAGAGGTCTGCCATCTGTAACACAAGGCTGTACGGCGATTGCATCGGGCAAGCCAATAACAATATTCGGCCTTGTACCACCTATAATCGATGCAGTCGCAGTCCCCGTTGAATTGATGAAGCCACCTGTTGTAACACGCCCGCCGGGGGGGGGGGGGACCTCGCTACAGTTCGGACTCTCGATTTGTGTCACGGTTCTTAATCTGAACCAAAGAGTCCAAATCTGGCAAATCGTTTTGAGAAACAGATTTTTGAAAAAGTAGTGCCAAACATGGACTGCTTTGCCAGATACAGAGTCGCCGCCTAAATATTTTTTATGGGGGAATTTAGGAAACCCTGACTCGGTGCCGAAGGCCACATGTCCGTCATCACCGGAGTTGTCTCGGCTCGGGAGCTAGGGTACGATTGGGGAAGGTCAGCTATGAGCACCCCCTCTCGCCCGATCCGAAGATCGGCCTCTACTAACCGTGATATCTAGTTTTGAAAACTTTACACGTTCTTATTCCATTTATTAGCCTAGAATTACTATGTTATGCGCACAGCACACAAGTATAGACTAGATTGCCTAATTTGGAAACAAGCATTGCACATCCGTTTGTTTTGAAAAACGTTTTGGGATTTGCTACTCGCAAGTAGGCTAAAATACGGATCTCAACGAGTTTTCCTAACTCAAGCAATCCAACCTTCACCCACAGGCATCCAAGCAATTTTATCACATAAGCATCTAGCCACATGGTAAACATGCTGTCATGATAGCACTCACACACATGCGATGATGCTAAAGCATAAAAATACTTACATCGTACTCCGTGCCAAAACAGAGAACTCATTAGTAATCAATGCATGATCCAAGTCCATGTTTTAAATGTCTAATGCAACACGTACAGGATGCATTTAGAATAGGCTCGGCTAACCTAAACATGGCATGTGAAATGCAGTCAATTGATGCACGTATTCAATTTGGAATTGAAGTACAAATGCAGTTAGCATGATGTACCGAGCCCGGTGCATGCGAGACAAATGTATGGGTGCACGCATGCATAGCATAAGGTATGCTAATTTAAACATGACCTATTACTAACCATCAAAGCAGGTAAGTAAAAGGGAAGAAAGAAGTGGGGGTTGGAAGACATGCACACACTCATCCACACTTATTACAGATTTGCCCTCGCGCGGAGGGACCGAATAAATATTACAAATTAATTAACTACGCAAGCTAATTAAATATTACAAATTGATTAATTAATTAACAAATTAACTAATCTAATGAAAGCAGTAAATGGTCTCGGGAGGAGAGCCGGATGCAGCACATGCTCGAGTCTCGCTCGGAAATGCGCCGCCATGCATAGTCTGCCTCTGTTTTCTTTGCTACACTCCTCTGGAGGCTGCCAAAACCTCAGGATTGATTCCTTGGTCATAGAGGGACACCACCGGCTAAATGGGATTGCCATCAGCAGTAGCATATGACCACCGGCCATTGGTGAAGCTATCGGCAGAGAAAGGATTGCCGGTCGGCACTTACCACTGCCGGTCGGCAGAGTGTTCCTGCAGAATCTGCAATTGACAGCAACAGAGGGCAAGGCAAAACATGGCAGTACAATTCAAGGCATATATGCACCAATCATGTCCCCTACCATGTTTGTGACTCAAGCTGACATGTGTCTCGATTCTCGGACCACCAATCACGCATTTCCATGCATGATGACCCAAAGAATCAAGTATGCAACTTTCATGTCAAATGAAATGCAAACCAAACAAACAAAACAAGGCCCAATTCCTATCACTTAAGTCAAGGAACAAGGCATGCATGCAAGATGCAATGCAACCTAGGCATGCAAGATGCAATGCAACCTAGGCATACAAGCTAAGGATGCAACATGGCATGGCAAGACACTTATGCAAGCATACAAGCAATCATGAGGCAATGCACATGGATGAAAAGATGGACTTATACATGATTTGGGCAGCTCTAATAAGGCCCAAAACAGTGGCCAAAGTGACCAAAATAAAGGACCAAAACACATATACACATGCACATGTTAAAGGGGCAACGCTTAGGCACCAAAGAGGGACTCTCAAGCACACTTGAAAAGAGATATCATGGACAATTAGCATGCAACATAAGCATTGAAAATCATGTTAGGATGGTGTCAAACCAAGCAAACAAAATAAGCAAAGCATGCGTAAAAGCTTGGAATTAGTCCAAGGACTTGAACCATGACCACATGGCGCATGAAGCAATTGATCAAGGCGAATCAAAACAGTCCCAAATCATACAAAAATAAGCCTCAAGAATCACTTAGATGGCATCCAAGTAACCTAATCCTAGAGGTATACATCATGGCATAAACATGAAGCACGGAGCATCAACTCTTGAAGCAACAAAAGGGCCACAAAATGTAAGCATTTAGGCATGCTAAAAGGGACTGAAATGACATGGTGGGTGGTTCCAAACCACCGAAATGATGCAATAAACACATACTACACATTCATATACTTGAAGCATACAAGCTCAAATACAAAGGGGCTATACTAAGCATGCCAAATCCGACCCAAACGACTATGGACAGACCTAAAACATGGCAAAATATGCACAAAAGCTTCACAAGACTAAGCCTAAAACATGCTTGAACAAAGGCTAACAACCTAAGGCATATTAAGGCAATAACAAGGCATTACATGGTAGGTATGCTAAGCATGCATGGGGTACCAAAACCAACAATAAACAGAGGTATATTACAACATATTAAGCATGGAAAGCAGCCAAGACATGGTCAATACACACTCTAACATGGTGCTCCCTCAAGAGGCCAAAATGGGTCCATTTCAAGGACAACAAGGAGAGGGGGTGGCCCTCCCCTTTTGGAGACTTCAAGGTACCATCTTCACCAAAGTCTCGAAACTTGCACAAAATAGCACAAAATGAGGCCTTTCAAGGCCTATGAGGGGTCAAACACCTCCAAACCACAAAACACCCTTAATAAACAATCAAGAGGGCCTAAAAACAGAACTTTTTTGTACTATACACTAAGCTTAAAAACGATTTTAAGATAGGTAGAAATACAATGCAAGATTGGGGAATAAAGGGGCTAGTTTCTTACCCTTGAAGAACCCTTCAACAATGGTGCTCCAACAGCTCCTTCTAGGTTGAAAACAGCTCCAAAACCTCAAAACCAACCTCTTAGAACCTCAGTAGCTAAGTGAAGGTGAAACACTATGTGTTTGTGTGCAATAGTAAGACACAAAACCAATTTAGCACACACAAGAGGGAGATATAGAGATAGAAAGTGTATGGCTTCTAACCCTAGAACTCAAGAACCCTAAAAATGGCTGTCTAAGCTCTCTAAAATATCTCAAGTGTCTAACCCTTGCAACAAGAGAGAGCCCCTCGCTTTATAGAGCTTATTGTCTTGTAAAGCTTACAAGACAAGCTTCTTAAAATATCTGCAAAAGCAGATGCACAGTAGTCGGCCGGCCAAAAATGCCATTTTGGCAAAAAAGAGTGCCGACCGGCACTAAATAGTGCCGACCAGCACTAAATAGTGCCGACCGGCAATATACATTGCCGGTGGAAGCAAAAACCAGCCGATGGCCTCTAGCCACTGCCGGTGGTGTGTAGGGATGCCTCACAAGGCATTCCCTGCCCCTCCAAGGCAAGATGCAAGTGTTTGGTGCAAAACCAGACACTAAACGGTCAAGTTCGGAGATCCTGAGGCAAGGCGCGTAGCTGAGACCTCCGGGAACTCCAAACGAACACGAACATGGATAATCACCGAGTGTTCAAACGGTGACGTCCAAGTCTTGAGGACGGTCAAAAATGGGGTGTCTACACCTGTAGACACTCAATTTTTGACCGCCCTTAAGACTTGGGCACCTCGGGTTGAACACTCGATGATGAAATTATACGCTGTACAAATGTTCAATTTCTTTAGCAAGAAGCTTTGATTTTTGAGCTTCTAATCCCAGCCTTACACCTTATTTTCCCCAAAACTATTTTAGACTTTAAAACCCTCTTTTCAATTTTTTTTTTTTTCAAATATTTCTACGATGCTCCGAGATTTGCATTTCGATTAAAATATTATACTTTTCAGTAAACCAAACTTCAAATTTGTTTCCAAAGCCAAAGTTGAAGTCTAGAGCTTAAAATAGGAAGTTAAACTCAAAATATGTGATGAAGGTATGTGAAGCATCAAGGAAAAAGAAAAAGAGGGTACAGTTGCATTCAAGAGAGTAGTTAAAAAGGTTCTTTCAATAGTAGGCATGCTTTAACTCTACTGTGAAGAAATCACCTCACATTAAATGATATTGTTTCCAAGGGGAAAAAAATATCAAACCTAGAATAAAGGTATGGATGTGGTCTTTATGGTGGTGGAAAAGTTAAGCATGAATTATGTTTACCGACCACTTTATTATATAATAAAGTTCCATGGGTAATTAATGTGCAAAGAAAATAAAGATATTTCATAGTTTATGGTGGTATAAGATATTTTGAAGAGTCCGTATAACATGGTTTATGATGGTACAAGATATTATTGGAAAATGGCTTTAGAAATTCCTTATTTTTTGCTAACTTTGAGCATTAATTAAGGTGGGACCCAAGCGTTATTTTGAACGTTTCTAATTAGGTTCATGTTTAATGCCGCGTAGTAAATAAATTCATGTATTTGGTTGCTCAAAACCATTTCCGGATGAATGAGAATTTAACACGCGTTTTCGGGTTCATGAACTAGTTTTGGTGGGTTTCCCACACATTTGTGAAATGTGCTTATCCTACATTGGAAAGACTTGAGGTTTTGAATGGGTTTATATACCTTAGCTTGGGATACTTGGGATGGGCCCCAAGGGGTACCCAAGTTTGTGGAAGGGTGAGGTTATGGATGAAGTGGGCTAGACCCATTAGACCCAAAATTAAAACCACACGCGCGCGCCACTGCCGTCCGTCTGGTCGGTCAAGCTGGGCTTGGACGCGGGTGCGTGGTATGAGGTTGGGTTGGGCTTGTCTGGCCCAATACTTATCTTTTTGGGCCAAAAACTTTTGTATTTTATTTTGTATTTTTAATTTTGGGTTCAAAATTCAAAATAAATTGGTCTAGAAATTTTTCTTCACCCAAACAGGTCCCTAACAGGTTAAATCCACTCAAACAGTTCAAAGGGTTCAACACAGTTCAGATCTGTTGAATTCAAAATTGAATCTATTCCAAACAGATTCAAATTTGTTGGTGCCTGTTTAATCTGTCCGAACAGGTTTTCTACTTGTTCAAATAGCCACATATCTGCCTATATAAAGTCTGCTCCAGCAATTCATTTTGCATCCTAAAATTTTCAGACTTCTTCCATTTCTTCTTCTGTTTGTCCTCTATTGCTCTTGCATCTATTTCTGCATTTATTTTTAGAAAAAGAAAGAGAAAGAGTTATAGCATTGTTTGGTTCGCCAGACTTGATTTTATAGTGCTATAAAATCAAGTGTTAGTCGTTACATCCTGGGAAGTAGACGTTGGTTATATCTTGAAGCACCGGAGCGAGGGCGAAATCTACTTTAAGGAGATTGTGTCCAACACAAGCCTCCATTTAATTTGGGAAATAATTTATATAATTATTTTTTGAATTATTTTATTTTATTGTTTATTTTAATTTATACATTTAATTTACACACATACACCTTTGTGGGTTCTAACAGATATTAGACAATTACACATACTCAGAGAATTAACTTGTAGCATAATTTTGAGCAAGGATGGTACTCTCATGTCCCAAATGATATTTCATTTTGTAATAATACCGACAAGGAAACAGTTCAAATAAATTGTAGTGAACAAATTTCATAAAAGCAAACTAAATTATGATGTTATTTGCTAACCTTATGTAGCAAAGTTTCTCTTTGATTTCCCTAACGCTGTGTCTGATTGGAGGATTTGGGAAGAGATTTGGAAAAGGAAAGGAAAAAGTATGTGAAACTATGTGAAATTTAGGTATATTTTATTAATGTTTCACCTACTTTTTTCCTTTCCCTTTCCAAATCCCTTCCCAGATCCTCCAACCAAACACAGCGTAGTCTCAAAGCCAGTAGTTCTATTCATCACATAGCTCCATAAAATTAGTTTGTACTCCAATCAAAATGAAAGTAATTACTAGTATCTATCTAATACCAAAGAAGGGGAAACATTATAAATAAGCTGAATGAAATAAGTTCATTTTATAAACTTCCAGTATCATATAAGTTTGGATCATCAAAACATCAAATAGTCTCTAGGAGCTTAAGATAGGGCCCTTTCACTACCGACAAGTTTTATATCAATATCAACCAATGAAAAACTATAAGCTGTGTGTTTCATATCAATTCCACGTAAGACAGATGCCACTTACGATTATAGTACTCTAAGGAAATCATATACATATATTTGGATGTGAAGAGTTTAAGCAGAAGTCGAAGTTAAGAAATATGCACATTTGTCAATCATAGAATCATTCAATATCCATTACCATCAAGCATATAAACATTGCATTTGAACATCATGGCATCAAAAATTTTCAAACCCAAACACAAACTTCATAGCTATTATTAGGATTTGATAGAGTGGGTAGGCTAGGATAAAAACCTTTGTATGTATCTATAAATAAATAGTTGAACCATAAGAGTTTCCAATCATGATCTCTTGTTGACAACAACAAACATTTTACAAATCCAATTAATAATCACATTACACATTTCAAAAGTTATTTGCAGAAGGCTTAGTAAAAACTAAAAACATCTTTGAAGTTGGCACAATGCAAAATAATACAACAAAGAGAGATGAAAAGAAAACCTGGTTTAGTTGCTTCAGACATTCTTATGATGTTTGATTATCTACAATTACCTTGACTTCTTTTATTGCTCACAGTTGCCCATTCTCACTGTTAAAATCGCCAAATACAAGGATATACAAGCAGATGATGATCTGCCACAAGTAGGCGTGTGCGCGGTGCGGGTCGGTGCGGTTTGAGAGAAAAATAGAAACCGTATGGCGGGTGGCGGATTGATAAAAGTGTCACTAGAATTTGCCATTTTCCTTATCAAAAACCAGCGGTTTGGTTGGCAAATAATGGCGGATTTGCCTTGGCTGTTCGGGCGGATTGGCGGTTTATAAAAAATATAATTCAAATTACAAAACTTAAATCAAAGAGTAAAAAAAAGACGAGAGATACCGTGATGTTAAGCATCTTGCGAAGCTTTCTTTTGATGCAGCAAGTGTAGCAACAACATGATAATATTAACGACTATGCCATCAGTTCATTACAAGCATCTGTGGAAGCTACAATGATCAAATACAATACATAAAATTAATATCATTCAGGGTTTACAATATATTGAAAATGTTTACTGTTGAAAAGTATTTAGGTTGAAAAGTGAGCTGATGCAATATTGCAACATGGCCAGAAAAAAAAAAAGATTGAAAAGTGAATTGGAATCCAACTTTATTTTGGATTACTGACATCATGAATTCCCCTCGAGTAGTAATGTAATACTATATTCTAAGGTATAGAACAACAAGCAAACTTAAGTAAAAAAGAATTTTTAGAATCTTATAAAACATGATTTAATAGCGGTGCGGATCGGCGCGGTTTGGAAGAAAAATAGAAACCGGCGGATTGATAAAAGTATCACTAGAATTTGCCATTTTTCTTACCAAAAACCGGCGGTTCGATTGGAAAATAATAACGAATTTGCCTTGGCGGTGCGGCTCGGTGCGGTTTTGGCGGTTTCGACAGTTGTGGTACCATCCCCTCATGTGCATTGATGGCACGTGAGCAATGCAGGGTTATACAAGCAGATGATACTCTTGTGCAATACTGTGAGAATTAGGTTTGTTCATGGGTCGATCTGGGTTAGGTTAGCCCGCCAATTGAACCAAAAACATTGAGTTCATTTTTTGTTGGACCAATTTCACCCGCATATGCTTCTTCGAAATCACGTTTCCAAGAAACCGATTTTGGCAGTTAGCTTCAGTTGGCTCTGGTAACTGCCTCCCTTTGCCACTTCACCGCCTCAGCAAAGTGAGACAATGGAGATGAAAGGTTCCTCGTTACTAAAAAGGTGATCTTTGTCATTATTTTTCTCGTCATCAGACTCAGTGGTCACGAGGTTCACAGATGCAACACTTTTTGAGTGTGGAGATAAAATACCAAGTTTCTCTTTCAAGAAGTTTGAGATCTTTCTCTTTTGTAGAATTGAAGAAGATTTGACTACAACAAATTAGACAGAGAAAAAGCAAGAGACTGGTTAGCATGAATGAGTTTAAAGGGAGAAACTGAGACACTTATTTTATATCTACATATAGTATGGAGAATGATGATGACCGTTAAATTTTTTTATTTATAAATTTTGAATTAGATGACTATGATTTGGGTCGAAAGGTATCACGTTGAGGTCGTTTAAGTAACATTTACAGCCTTTGAGGAATAGTTATTTGGCAAATATTATGTGTTTCTTGTGCATGCAGGTTTGACGGGTAGTTCTAAATTAAATGGTTAAAAAGTGGTAGAACTAAAGATAAAGAGATCACGAAGTTTCTGGGCACAAGCAATAGGATCTCTGCACGAGCGACAGACGCAAGATGATTACCGCAGCACTATTGAGCCTCATCGCATGAGCGGCCATCCATCGCAGGAGCAGCCACCTTAGGCATATGAGCGGCCAATCCCCAAAGGCTTACTGTCAAAGCTCTGCATGTGTAGATCATTTTGGTCGCAAGTGTAGCCAATCCTTGAAATGTGCGCGTGGAAATGAGAAAATAAGCTTAAAGAAATTCAAGTATAAAAGGAAAAAGAAAAGAAAATAAAAGGGGGTTTCGATTTTCTTTGATTGAAAGGCAACTAGGGCTAGAAGGAAGCAAACATTGCACATCCATGGGGTTCACCACAATTTCTATTTCTTTGTCATTCATTCTTATCTTCATGAGTGACTAAGCACAAAGACTGTGTAAAATACTACCCAAGTCACATTGATTCGCTTGCTAACCGTAGGTTAGTTTGAACTGTGATTTGAAATTTATAATTCTTCTTTAAACGGCTTCGCTTCACTATATAATACATATGCGTTTTCTTTTTCTTGATTGAATTTTCTTGTTTTATGATCATATATAGTGTGAAAAAATGTTTGAGACGTACAAAAAACACCCTCAATAATGTGATGTCATGTGTGAACTCTTGATTTGCTATACCCTTAATGACATGAGGCATAACTTTCTTACCACATCATTGTGGGTGAAAATATTGGTCTAAAAGTGTGGGTATGTAAGAGCATCTCCAATGGTCATTGTCATTTTGGTAATGCCAAAGCTATAATTTGGCATGCTATAGTAGCAAAATATTGAATTGTAGTAATTATGCTCCAATGTTTATATGCCATTTTGGCACACCTCCAACTAACTTTCCCTATTTTTGTAGGCGATGTTTGCATTTGATTTTTTGAGTTATTTTCTGTTCATTTCTTTTAGTCTTTTGTGATCATTTAAAAAAAAAATTCAAAAAAAAAATAAATATTTACCTTCTATACAATTAAATGAACCAAAATAATAAAAAATAAAAATATTAAAAAAATGATATTCTTCTAATTCATCCAAAATTGAAATACCATAAAAAATTTATTTTAAAAAAATGAGCTTTGGGGCATTGTCTCATGTAATGTTGTGCAAAATACCGTTCAATTCATTAAAATTGTACCAATCTGCATTAATTTGCACCGCTCTATCAGCTAACTGCGAATTAAATTTTAAAATTTATAATTTGCCTTCCAAACTGCTCCACTATAACTATTACATATATATTTTTTAATCTCCAATGAAATATCAAAATACAAATAAGTGTGTGAGAGATTTAAAATATGAAATTTGTTACAAATTAATAGTTATATATATGAAATATATTATGTAAAATTAGTTTGTGTTATATATATAAAAATATTAAGTAAACTAGTATTATATATTATGCAGATATTTGATAATTAGTTAAAATATATTTCAATTCGCAAATCTGTCTAAAATTGCCAAAATTGTGATTTGTAAATTTACTAATCTGTCAATATACCATTTAATTTAAAATCTTACTCTCAAATCGTCTAAACAAAGTTCACTCAACCTTTCTCTCTCAATCTCTATTTTCTCTCTCGGTTCTTTCTCTGATTCTGTTCCACAGCTTCCTATTTTCGACCTCTCTTCTCTTCATCGAAACCTCTCTTCTCTCATCTCCAACACTGAAACCCTCTCTTCTCTCTACCAAAACCCTCTACTGATCTGGTTCTAAGATGTTGATTTGGGTTCGGCGATCTCTTTAATGATCTGGGCATCTCTCACGATTTGGGTTTGAAGTTCACAATCTAGGCATCTCTCTCTCAAGGTGAAGAAGACGAAATTGAGGGAAGAAGATGAAGAAACTTCAAAACCTTTCCAAGTATTTATTTTTGTGAAATTATATTTTTGAAATTTTTGAGAAATTACTTGAAATTTATCTGAAGTTGCTTGAAATTCTTGATTATTGTTGTTGTTGTGATTATTGTCTTTCTAGTGATTGTTGTTATTTTTGAATTTTGTTATAAAAAAATTATTTTCTATTTGGGAGAGTTTTGCGGGGAAAGGATGAGGGTGGGAGAGATGGAAGAAAGAAAAACAGTTGGGATGATGATCTGAAAGATTTGGCATTATAGCATGCCACTGGAGAACTTATTTTTGCCCAAACTGTCATATTATGGGTTTGATAGTTGTTTTAGCAAATCATTGGCAATGCTCTAACATTGCTGGTGTGTATGTCTTTGAATAACAGTGTGATTAAATGCCACAATCATCATTATTATCCCTAGCTGTATCATTTATTCGATTAAGAAGCATACATATATGAATGTGTTGGACCATTTTAATATATTTTATTTATTTATTTATTTATATATCTTGGTCATAAATGGACATAAATGGGGTTTCATTACTTTGGTAACCTCTCATCTTGGTTAATGGTCATTATTTTTGGTGACCTCTCAACTTGGTTAATGGTCATTATTTTGGTGTAACCATTTTCTGTTTATTACTTGGAGTCTCTCTATTTTCTCTTATTTAATGGTCATTATTTTTGGTGTAACTGTAAGGTCCTAGTGGCCTATAAATAGTTCCTCTCATCTACTCTTTTCTATATATATACAACAACTATTTTCTATACAAGAGAGATTACTACCAAAGAAGGGTGTTTTTATTGGTGGAGCTTTGGGTTCACCATCTTGGGCAGAATTGGCCTGAACCATACGACAAGTGGTCAGGCTGTTGTATCCTGGAGGGGACAAGTCATAGTTTTGTGACTGCTGCATCGGTATTGGGGTTCTTCCTACCGTAGTGAGCTTGATCTCCTTAAAGAAAACGAGATATTCGTGCCTCAGCTTGATCTATTTGTATCTCATTTTCTTTGCATCATTTATCAATAAAATATAATTTTTTTGGGTATTTTCACCAACAATTTTAAGGAGATCAAACATGGAACAAGTACCAGAAAAAACCAATGATGGAATTGGAGATCTCAACAAGCCTTTCAAGTTCAAAGGAGTTCATTTTAAGAGGTGGAAAGGAAAAGTTCTTTTTTACCTTAGCCTTTTGAAAGTTGCATATGTTCTTACCGAAAAGAATTCGAACAAAATCCCAACCGATGAGATGAATGATGAAGACTACGAGGCACATGAAGAAAAAGTGGCTTCCTATAATACAGATGAGTATAAACGTCGCTTTTATCTCTTAAATTTACTTGCTGATTAATTTTATGATTATTACTATGACACCACTTACATGTTGTCTTTTATTAATTTTTGGCATGCTCGCTTGTGTCATATAAACAGTAAATATGTGGGAATCATGAGTTGTTTAGGATTAATTCCTAAAGTGACAAAAAAATTTGAGAAATGTGAAGTTTGCAGTAAAGCAAAAATTACCAAGAGGCCTCATAAAAGTGTTGAAAAAAAATACCGAATTGCTAGAATTATTTCATACTGATTTGTGTGAGTTTGAAGAAATTTTAACTCGGGGTGGTAACCGATATTTTATCACTGTTATTGATGATTTTTCAAAATACACAAACGTATATTTATTAAAAAATAAAAGTGATGCTTTTGAGAAATTTAAAGAATTCCTTCTTGAAGTGGAAAATCAATTCGGTTTAAAAGAATTAGAAGTGATAGAGGCCGAGAGTATGAATCTCTTGGATTCAACTCTTTTGTTCAGTCATTGGGAATTATTCATGAGACTACTCCACCATATTCACCTTCATCTAATGGCGTAGCTGAAAGAAAAAATAGAACGTTAATTGACTTGACGAATGCTATGCTTATTGATTCAGGTGCTCCCTCAAATCTTTGGGGCAAGGCTATTTTGACAGCTTGCCATGTGATAAATAGAGTGCCACACAAAAAGACTAAAATTGTCCCTTATGAGTTGTGGCGGGGGCATAAACCAAATCTAAGTTATTTGAGGGTTTGTGGTTGTTTAGCTTTTGTGAGGCTTGCAGATCCTAAACGACCTAAATTGGGTGAACGAGCTACCACCTGTGCTTTTCTTGGTTATGCGTTGCATAGTACAGCTTATAAATTTTTTGATATGGAAAATAATATTATTTTTGGATCAGGTGATGCTATTTTTCATGAAAATAAATTTCCTTTCAAATCTAAAAATAGTGAGGGTCAAATAATTTCTGAAAATATTTTATCTATGCCTAGCTCTTCTCCTCCTTCTCAAGTTTTTCATGAACAAGATAATTGTCAAATCCAACCAAGGAGGAGTAAACGAGCTAGAGTTGAAATTTTTTTTGTCCCTGACTATTATCTTTACGACGTGGAAGAAATTCCTTTTACAGTGCAAGAAGCTTTATCATCACCTGATACTATTTTCTGGAGAGAGGCTGTAAACGATGAGATAGATTCACTACTTTCAAATAAAACATGGAAGCTAGTGGATTTACCTCCAGGTTGTAAAACTATTGAGTGTAAATGGGTCATTCGTAAAAAACTTAAACCGGATGGAACAATAGATAAATATAAAGCGAGGCTTGTCGCTAAAGGTTTTAAGCAACAAGTTGATCTTGATTTCTTTGATACTTTTTCTCCGGTTACTAGAGTTCAATCCATTAGACTGTTGATTACAGTGGCTGCAATTCATGATTTAAAAATTCATCAAATGGATGTAAAAACAACATTTTTAAATGGAGATCTAGATGAGGAGATTTACATGGACCAACCCGAAGGCTTTGTGGAGCCTGGCCAAGAAAGCAAGGTGTGTAAGCTAACTAAATCTCTTTATGGTTTAAAACAAGCTCCTAAACAGTGGCATGAGAAATTTGATTCCTGCATGCTTGAAAATGGCTATAAAACGAATGAATGTGATAAGTGCATATATTATAAAACTTGTAAAAATGCACATGTGATTATTAGCTTATATGTGGATGATCTACTTATCTTTGGCTCTAATTTGCATATTATAAATGAGACTAAAAATATGCTCAATAGCCACTTTGATATGAAAGATCTTGGTGAAGCCAATTTTATTTTGAGAATTAAAATTACCAAGACTAATGATGTTATTTTTCTTGATCAGTCGCATTATGTTGAGAAAATGTTAAAGAAATATAATTTTCTAGAGTGTAAACATGTTGCTACTCCTTTTGATGCAAGCATACATTTGTCTGTTGTAACAAATGAAAAGGAAGTAATTAATCAAAAGGAATATGCTAGCATGATTGGTAGTTTGAGATATGCTACTGACTGTACTAGACTTGACATTGCATATGCTGTTGGAGTACTTAGCAGGTTTACTAGCAAGCCAAGTCGAGATCATTGGCTAGCCATGGGAAGAATTATGAGATATTTATCTGGAACCAAAAATTATGGTTTGCTTTATAACAAGTATCCTGCGGTACTTGAGGGATATAGTGATGCCGATTGGAACACTTTGTCAGGTGATTCTCTCTCTACCTCGGGTTTTATTTTTACCTTGGGTGGTGGTGCTATATGTTGGAAGTCTAAAAATAGATGATAATTGCTAATTCTACAACGGAAGCTGAGCTTATAGCGTTAGCTTCAGCATGTGAGGAAGCGAATTGGTTAAGAGATTTGTTACATGAAATCCCTTTTTGGGAAAAACCAATTCCTCCTGTGTTAATTCATTGTGATAGCACTGCTGCTATTGGTAGAGTGAACAATCATTTTTATAATGGTAAATCCAGACCTATTCGAAGGAAACACAGTAATGTGAGATCCTATTTGAGTAATGGCATCATAACTGTGAATTATGTAAGATCTTGTGATAATCTTGCGGATCCGTTAACCAAGGCCTTGGCTAGAGATATGGTTTGGAATACATTGAGGGGGATAGGTTTGAAGCCTATAAAATCATAAGCCATGTATGAGGATACCCAACCTAGGGACCGGAGATCCTGTAACTAGGTTCAATGGGAAGAACGAATCATATAGTGGTTGTAAAAAATGCACTCTTTAATATTTTGTTATCCATTTGTCCTGTAATGTTGGAGGGTTGAGTTTTTATACTCTTAATGAAATTCTGTAGCTCTTGTTGAGTGGGGTGTGTAAATTACAAGAACATCCTTGATAGATTTCACCTATGTGAGCATGAAATTCTATGAGAACAAGGCTTATTCTCAAATATGCTCATGAAAACTGGGATTAGCACAAGGCCATAATGTGCTAGCTATTAAAGCTCATGTCAACACTTGGATTATTATGTGTGAGCAGTAATTCTTTATTTCCCCTAAGCAGTCATAGTTCAAGCCAAGGCCAAGGCCAGCAGCATGCCATGCCAAGGCCAAGGCAGCCCAGCCAAAGCCAGCAGCATGCCATGCCAAGGCCAAGGCCAGCAGCATGCCATGCCATAGTGTCACGGGTTGCCTTGCAAGGCTAACTCCGTGACGTTTCGCTCGCGGTGGTGTGGCCATTTGAGTGCTCAAGAGTGGCCATTGGAAGTGCCCCAACGTGGCCTAACATTGGCCCCAAGTAGCCCAAGACATGTACGCCACCAATAGCCAACAAAAGACAAAGCCATAGCCCATATAAGCATTATGACTCCTCAGACATGTATGATGTTTCCTCCTGCCAGATGAAAAAGGGCTTAACAAGCTACTATAAGGGGGTATGGTGTGCTACTTACCAACCTCCCCGCCCAAACTGGGCTTGAAGTGAGCAACCTTGGGGCAACTCAAGGGCGAGCTTTAGGCATCCAGAGGGGTGTCTAGAGTCTCCACGTGGGTTTGGGAGCCCCGTGGACGGTGCAATAATGTAGGCACTGCGCGTGTCCTCCCGAGGGGAGGTCCACTACGTTGTTTTCACTATGCCACGCAATATGGTATCTTTGGGACTCGTTTTGGACCGAATGGGCTATCGAGGCGCCACTAAAGGCCTCGTGTGCCAACTCTTGTGCTTGGTTTGGGTTCGACCTTGCACGAGGGGATCCCGTGGCTTAAGCTAAGCAGTTGGAAGGCGACACCGCATATGTGGGCTATCGAATGAAGGCATCAAACTATGCAATGACTACGTCCATTGAGGGACTACATTATGCTACGAGCAAGCTACGGATTGAGACGTCACCTTACTCATGCTACACGTTGGTGCAACGCTAAGGTGCACAATGGCCTTAGGGGGAATCTAGCACACGTGTTGGCACGAGGACTACGCCGTGGGCAAGAGATTGACCCTCGGTGGCTTGTGGGCTTCGCATGACCAAGTGGCCATCCAATATGCATCTATTGAGGCATGCTTGACCCTCTGACACTTTGAGATGCTATTAGAGATCCAACGTATAATGTTGGCTTGTCGGCTAAGTTGAGGACCTTTGCTAGCACATTGTTGTGTAGCTGGGCACCTTGATAACATGAACCTAAGTTGGGCGAGCACCTTGCTTGAGATAAGCTTGGCGCTATGAAGCGAGTTATGCCGTGCTTGGTGCACTTGAGGCGTCTGGCCTACTTGTGGCATCCGGGTGAAGACGGAGCTTCCTTGTGGAGTTGTTTTGCTTGACAAAGCATTGGGCCCTAATGTTCAAACGGGTGAGATCATCAACACTCGATTTGTCAATGAGCTATGGCGGGCTTAAACTTGGTGGAGTTTGAGCGCCACACGGGCAAAAATTGATCCGCTGCGCCTCTAAAGGAGTCGGCCCGTGACAGTTGGTATCAAAGCTAGATCACTCATTTGGAGTGAGCTCAATCTAGAGCGGACATGCAGCTATGTTGTGATATCATTCTTCCGTGGACCCCGATCCCGCTGTTCGAAGGAGTATGCATGAAACTCAACTTGGGGGATGTGTATGACATCCTAGACTCTAAACAAGACCGCCGTTGGTTTTCTAGTCATGTTTGAACTGTGGGAGCTGATTGGTGATGTCTTGGGGTATCCGTGCCTATTGTGCTATTCTTCGGTGATGCCTTGAACGCAGCAACCGTTCTCGAGGGTGCGAATTGAGTAGCATTGTGGCATCTAGTGTTTCCTTGCTAACTTGGTGTTTCCCTCTCACTTTGTGGACTTGGTGAGCATTTCTACACTGTGGGCACACTGTGGCGCGAGTATGCTACATTTGTGGACGGGTTGCTTCCTAACCAGCAGGGTTGGCATGATTGTGTTACTTTGTTGGCTACATGGGGATCTCTACTACAGTTTGGACTTGTGGAATGTTTGTATCAGATTGTGGGCATGTGATCTTCAGCTATTGAGCCTTAGAGATGGATTTTCGTTGGCAGCCGTGCACGTGCTATGGCATTATCACTGGTTCGCTTCAGGGGGCCTATGTTTCGACCGTTCGTGGTGGCATTTGCAACTTGTGCTTGTCAGTGGTTTTGCATCTTCAGACGCATGGTTGTTGACTTTTAGAGGGTTTGTTCGGAAATTTTCAAGACAAAATTTGAGTTCTTGACTCTCGTGTGCAGAGGCATCGAGTGTACATGCTTGCTAGTGGGCAGGGTGATGGATGAAATCATCATTGTTGGAGAACAACCATGTAGCGGGATTGTAAAGTCAAGACATGAGTTGGTGCTAGGATCAGCGCACCGTTTTGAGCAGCCGTGTTGAAATGGCTAGTTTTGTGGGTGGCAGGAGCGGAGAGCCTTTGAAAGGCAAAATCTTTGAGCTTGATCGAGATAGCTGACTCGGGTGAAGACAGTGGCCGAGGTACTGGGCAGCATGAGTTAATTCTAGCCAGCAGATACAAGTGAGACAGAGGTCTACACTTTGCCAGAGGGCACGAGTTTGAGTTAAGCCAGAGGGCTTCATTTTGCCAGAGGGCATCAGCCAGAGGGCTTCAGAGTTTGAGTTTGCTAGAGAGCATGAGAAAATTTGAGTTTGCACAGAATGTATTAGCCAGAGGGCTACAGCTTGCCAGAGGGCTTCAGCTAAAGTGCTTTAGAGTTTGAGTTTGCCAGAGGGCAAAAGCCAAGAGGGCTTTAGAGACTGAGTTTGCCAGAGGGCACCAGCCAGAAGGCTTCAGAGACATGAGTTTGCTAATGACCAGTAGCCAGAGGGCTTTTGTTTCTCCAGAGGGCACAGTATAGAGACACTTCAGTGTATTGAAGATATCAGCCAGAGGGCTTTGAGCTTGCCGGAGGGCATTGTTGCATCATTTTGAGGAGCAACTGTTGATTTACATTGAGTCGACGAGGGCGTCGACAACTCGAGTGGAGGAGGAAGTCGCGAGGCGACAACCCATTGCGAGTTTGCTCGGAGGAGCATTGGCAGAGAGGCCATTCGAGGAGAGGGCTCACAGGAGCATTACTCGGAGGAGCATTGGCAGAGAGACCATTTTGAGTTTGCTCAGAGGAGCTTGAGTTTGCAGAGGAGTTTGCTCGGAGGAGTATTGGCAGAGAGGCCATTTGAGAAAAGGGTTTGGCATTTCAAGAGTATTGGCAAAGGGCAGAGTTTAGAGACGCTCAAAGGAGCTTTGGCAGAGGCCATTTGAGAGAAATCAACAGCAGAGGGTGCAACCAGCAGAGGGTGCAACAAGTGGAGTGCAGTTCAGCTGGGTTTGAGTAGAGAACAATGAGGGGAGCTTGGCTAAAGAGAGTTAGACGTTCAAGGTAGGCCATCAACACAGAGGTGCTGGACTCATCAGAGGAGCCGGTACACGCACTGCAGCATCAGCTTTGTGCTACATCAACGAGGACGTTTATGGTTGAAGGGGAGGAGAGTGTCACGGGTTGCCTTGCAAGGCTAACTCCGTGACGTTTCGCTCGCGGTGGTGTGGAAATTTGAGTGCTCAAGAGTGGCCATTGGAAGTGTCCCAACGTGGCCTAACATTGGCCCCAAGTAGCCCAAGACATGTATGCCACCAATAGCTAACAAAGGACAAAGCCGTAGCCCATATAAGCATTGTGACTCCTCAGACATGTATGATGTTTCCTCCTGCCAGATGAAAAAGGGCTTAACAAGCTACTATAAGGGGGTATGGTGTGCTACCTACCAACCTCCCCGCCCAAACTGGGCTTGAAGTGAGCAACCTTGGGACAACTCAAGGGCGGGCTTTAGGCATCCAGAGGGGTGTCTAGAGTCTCCACGTGGGTTTGGGAGCCCCGTGGACGGTGCAATAATGTAGGCACTACGCGTGTCCTCCCGAGGGGAGGTCCACTATGTTGTTTCCACTATGCCACGCAATATGGTATCTTTGGGACTCATTTTGGACCGAATGGGCTATCGAGGCACCACTAAAGGCCTCGTGTACCAACTCTTGTGCTTGGTTTGGGTTCGACCTTGCACGAGGGGATCCCCTGGCTTAAGCTAAGCGGTTGGAAGGCGACACCGCATATGTGGGCTATCGAATGAAGGCATCAATCTATGCAACGACTACGTCCATTGAGGGACTACATTATGCTACGAGCAAGCTACGGATTGAGATGTCGCCTTACTCATGCTACACGTTGGTGCAACGCTAAGGTGCACAATGGCCTTAGGGGGAATCTAGCACACGTGTTGGCACGAGGACTACGTTGTGGGCAAGAGATTGACCCTCGGTGGCTTGTGGGCTTCGCATGACCAAGTGGCCATCCAATATGCATCTATTGAGGCATGCTTGACCCTGCGACACTTCGAGATGCTATTAGAGACCCAACGTATAATGTTGGCTTGTCGGCTAAGTTGAGGACCTTTGCTAGCACATTGTTGTGTAGCTGGGCACCTTGATAACATGAACCTAACTTGGGTGAGCACCTTGCTTGAGATAAGCTTGGCGCTATGAAGCAAGTTATGCCGTGCTTGGTGCACTTGAGGCGTCTGGCCTACTTGTGGCATCCGGGTGAAGACGGAGCTTCCTTGTGGTGTTGTTTTGCTTGACAAAGCATTGGGCCCTAATGTTCAAACGGGTGAGATAATCAACACTCGATTTGTCAATGAGCTATGGCGGGCTTAAACTTGGTGGAGTTTGAGCACCACACGGGCAAAAATTGATCCGCTGCACCTCTAAAGGAGTCGGCCCGTGACATATGGCCAAGGCAGCCCAACCAAAGCCAGCAGCATGCGATGCCAAGGCCAAGGCAGCCCAGCCAAAGCAACAGCATGCCATGCCAAGGCCAAGGCCAGCAGCATGCCATGCCATGGCCAAGGCAGCCCAGCCAAAGCCAGCAACATGCCATGCCAAGGCCAAAACCAACAGCATGGCATGCCAAGGTCAAGGCAGCCCGGCCAAAGCCAGCAGCATGCCATGCCAAGGCAAAGACCAGCAGCATGCCATGCCAAGGCCAAGGCAGCCCCGCCAAAGCCAGCAGCATGCCATGCCAAGGCCAAGGCCAGCAGCATGCCATGCCAAGGTCAAGGTAGCCCAGCCAAAGCCAGCAGCATGCCATGGCAAGGCCAAGGTCAGCAGCATTCCATGCCAAGGCCAAGGCAGCCCAGCCAAAGCCAGCAGCATGCCATGCCAAGGCCAAGGCAGCCTAGCCAAAGCCAGCAGCATGCCATGCAAGGCCAAGGCCAGCAGCATGCCATGCCACGGCCAAGGCAGCCCAGCTAAAGCAAGCAGCATACCACGCCAAGGCCAAGGCCAGCAGCATGCCATGCCAAGGCCAAGGCAGCCTAGCCAAAGCCAGCAGCATGCCATGCCAAGGCCAAGGCAGCCCAGCCAAAGCCAACAGCATGCCATGCCAAGGCCAAGGCAGCCCAGCCAAAGCCAACAGCGTGCCATGCCAAGGCCAGGGCCAGCAGAATGCCATGCCGAGGCCAAGGCCGGCAGCATGCCATGCCACGGCCAAGGCAGCCCTGCCAAAGCCAGCAGTAATTCTTTATTTCCCCTAAGCAGTCATAGTTCAAGTCTGAGACCACTACTGACTCTGGAGTAGAGGTTGCTGTTTCACTAATGAAGGTTCAATGCAGAGCACATCTTTATGATGCATACTAATCTATCTTTGTTTGGTAATCTCTTTTATCCTTGTTAATATTAAAATGAGTGGGGGATTGTTGGATCATTTTAATATCTTTTATTTATTTATTTATATATCTTGGTCATAAATGGACTTAAATGGGGTTTCATTACTTTGGTAACCTCTCATCTTGGATAATGGTCATTATTTTTGGTAACCTCTCAACTTGGTTAATAGTCATTATTTTGGTGTAACCATTTTCTCTTTATTACTTGGAGTCTCTCTATTTTCTCTTATTTAATGGTCATTATTTTTGGTGTAACTATAAGGTCCTAGTGGCCTATAAATAGTCCCTCTCATCTACTTTTTTCTATATATGTACATCAACTATTTTCTATACAAGAGAGATTACTACCAAAGAAGGGTGGTTTTATTGGTGGAGCTTTGGGTTCACCATCTTGTGCAGAGTTGGCCTGAACCATACGACAAGTGGTCGGGTTGTTATATCCTGGAGGGGACAAGTCATAGTTTTGTGACTGCTACATCGGTATTGGGGTTCTTCCTACCGCAGTGGGCTTGATCTCCTTAAAGAAAACGAGATATTCGTGCCTCAGCCTTTCTTTGCATTATTTATCAATAAAATATAATTTTTTCTGGTATTTTCACCAACAATGAATGTTCTACTCTTTTTTCTTTGTTGTATATCAGATAATCAACCCAATCCAACTTTTCCTTATCAATATGAATTTGCGTAAATTTGTAAAATTTTAAGATTTACGCAAATTTACATAATTTTATAATAAGATTATATATGGTTGTTGACATAAAAAAAAAATAATTTCTGTCGATTATGGTTTTTTGATAATGGCCAAATCTCGTTTAATTGATTATGGCTTATCGACTATGGCCAAATCTAATCTCATTGGTTGTGATTTGTTGATTTTGGTCTGCTGATGGTCTATCAATTCAGATAATAAATTATTTTAACATAAAATTATGGCCACAAATATTTATATTTTATGTTGTTATTATTTTTATTATCAAGTTTGTTGGAGTTTGTGCAGAGTAGGTGGTTACAAATTGAAGTGGTAGCATGTTGAACTATGGTATAGCTAATATATTGGGATAACTTCCCATGTTTGTTGATATATGGGGGGAGTTTTCATGTTGTGGCAAAGGACCAGAACGTGGCTAGAGGAAGAAACTACCCATCAGTCTCTTGCTAAAGGAAACCAACCGTGGGTTTTGAGTATAAATAGGCAAAGAAGTTTAAGCAGAAGGGATCAATCATCAACACTCAACATGAGTTCAATTAAGAGTAGATTACTTTAACATATCATAGGAGTAGTTTATTCTCTCTAGGAGTAGTTTTGATTTAGTGTTTCTGTGATGGTTTTCTAGTTCTTACAATCAGTAAACTTTTTTTGTTTTTTTTTGTTTTGTTTTTTGGTTCGTGTTCACATCTTTGTAATAAGTAACAATTTCAGCAATACAATATCAATTTTTTTAATTTTTTTTCTTTGTCGATAACCTCCAAAGAAGGCCTTGAATCTGTTAAGGCATTGAACACCAACCACAGTTGTTTGATCTATTTGTTGCTTGCAAAATTTTGGTTTCTCTATCAAATTTTCCCTGTTGATTTGATCTGAACCAGATTGCATCAAATAATATGGATATGATGAAATTATTTGAAATCTTTGCTGATAAAAAGAATTAATTTCTGTTCTTATGGCCAAACTTAATTTCTCTTCTTATGGCCAAACATTCACTCCCGTGCCAATAAATTTTATCTTTACAATACCGAATCATTCTTTCCATATCATTTATCATGTCATTATTTTGGCAATAGGTGTTAGAATCATTGCAATAATATTGGCAATCTTTAGACATGGAAGATGAGACATTCCATTGATAACTTATACCCATGGGAATACTGCCATTCCATTGGCGGTTTGCATCCATTGGTCTATACCTCGACATGCCACTTAAAGGCATGATTCCATAAACATTAGTTTGCTTCTTCATCGCCATAACTCCAAATTAGACAGGTCCTACTGGGCGTGTCAAAAATTATTAGTAAAAATTATGATAAGTATTGATTGACAGAGATTTAACAACAATTTTAACCAAACAACCAAATAGAAAATAGACGACTGTGTAAAGGTTGTAATGTTTTGAAAGTATAAGAACTTCTTTCGAACAATTAACAATCAAAAGAGTGAAGTAAACACAGGAAAAAAAAACTTTTATTGAAATCTTCTAAGTTTATAAGGTTACATACTGTTGAAGGCTACTTCTAAAAGTTAAGATAATCTATTCCTAAGAATTAAGGTGATTACTCCTAAAGATAAAAAGAAAAAAAAAAAAAAACTATGATAAGTTTAATGATTTGTTGATTCCCCTTCTCTTGCTTGTGCCTTGCCGATTTATAGGCTCATGCCCACAGTTTCCTTCAACTGCTCAATAACCGCTCTTATAGCCACGTTGCCACAAAGATCATCAGCAGTTCCTTCATCATCATCCAATATGATAGCCATGGTGCCACACTTTCACAACTTCCTCAAACCACTTGATGCCTTCCATGGCTCCTTATTTCATGGGGTATGGATCTTCATTTCAATTTCTACATGACACGTGGCTTTCATATCCCAGTCCAATCTTTAAAAACTTGTAGTTGCAATTTCCATCAACTGCTCATGTTCTGCAATAAAGTAAAAAACAAAAACAATAATAATAATACTAATAATAAAAATAGATAATGATAAAGATAATAAAATATGGCCATAGTAAATTTTTAAAGGTGGTCATGGTCTGAATCGACAGACCAAAATCAGTAAACCACAATTAATGAGATTATATTTGGCCATGATCGACATGTTACAATTGACAAGACACAATCAATAAAATTATATTTGGCCACAATTGATAAGATTAAATTTGGCCACAATCAATAGGCCATAATCGATAGAAAAATATTTATGATGCAAACAATAGTGTGCATGGCATACCAAAGAATTATTTTTTCTTATAGACATTTAAGTCTCATTAAATTTGAAAAAGTACTCTTTCACTATTTCCTACAAATTCCATATGGGGAGATGATTCATTTGTTCATTATTGTTTTATTAAATTTTTGTCAAATGTGTTATTTTTAAAATGTGACAGTGATGCATTTGTATACTATTGTCTTATTAAATTTTTGCTAAATATGCCATTATTAAAATGTGATAATGGGGTATCATTCTAATGTATGAACTATTGTCTTATTACGTTTTCAAATGTGAGTATATTTCATTTGAGAGATTTTAATGTGAAATAGGCTTTATAAGATTATAAGAATATTTATGTGACTAAAAGTCATACATACATGATTTATTAGTAAATGTCAAATAATATATTACCCTATCTTAGCTAAGTAAGAGACACAAAAGAACTCTAACTTTTAGAAGAAATTACACACGCAAAAAAAAAAAAAGAAAAAAGTATATATATCTTGTAATAAAATAAATTTTTAATTTTTAATTTTGTAAAATTAAACTTTAATGTTTTTATTTGTTTTTAATTTAAACCATTAGTTTATTTTCATTAAGAAAAATAGATTAAAAAAATAGATATTTTAACTATTAAACTCAATGTACGTATACAAAAATAATAATAATAATAAAAAAATCTAAATATCTAATTTTATTGAGTTTAATAATTAAAATATATTTTTTCTACAAATTTATTTATCAAAAATAGGTAATGTTTTAGATTGAAAAAAATGAAAAGATTAACGTTTAAATGAACAAAGTTAAGAGGTTTTTTAAAATAATTTTTTCAATTATTATTAATAATAAAATACCAAATAAATAATGTCAACTACTCTCCGCAACTCAATAATTTTTGGGAAAAATATTCGAGAATGATTTTTTTTCATTTTTAAATTTAATCACAAAATTATGAAAATGTTTATGATATTACATATTTAGATTATGGAGAATTGTTTTTAAGGTTCCTGATATTAAGGTTTTAAAAGATAAAGGACATATAATATTTTCATAGTAATTACGGTTTCTCAACATTTTCATAGGGAAAATTCGACTCAGAGAAATTTTGCCTAACTCAGAGAAATTTCAATTTTCACAGATAAATTTTTGAAATTTCTCTGTGAAGTTATTGAAATTTCTCTAAAAAAATTGAAATTTCTTTGAATCGTATAGCGATTCCGATTTTGACCCAACCTTTATTATATTTCGGACTCGGGTTTCGTGGTTTAGTGTTGTTGTTCATCTCTTTTCCCCTTGTTTTCCCTTAAGTTTGTCTTTTGGATTGTTGTGGTTGTGTTTAGGACAGGTTGGTTGCTTGATTTCCAAACTCTCGTTATCCAGATTTTTGCTCCCCCGCTCGAGCGGCATTTCTTGCGCTCGAGCGCGCTCGAGCAGACTTTGCAAACTCTCAGCATTTTTGTAGGTCTGCAAAACTACTGGGAGAGTATATTCTACGCTCGAGCGGGTCTTTCTGCGCTCGAGTGGTTGGTCTATTGCCTGCAAAACTACTAGATGTGTGTTTTCTACGCTCGAGCGTCACTTTTTGCTCTCGAGCGGAACAACTTATTATGTCTGATGCTCATGCGTCACTTTTTACATTCGAGCGGATTGTGAGTATATTAGTTTGCAGCAATACCTTTTTATATCACTTTTTCACATCCTTTTCCACCAAAACCCTAGATCGGGACCCTCTCTCTCTAAAACACATTTTCTTTCTACATTTTCACCTAGTTCTAGTGATATCTCTACACACTTGCCTTTGTTAAAAAGTTAGAGCATCTCAATGGCTACATTTTGATCCGATTAAAGCTTGGTTGCAGCGTCCTTAAAGTTTCTCCATATCTTCCTTTGGTCTTCTAAACTTGAGGTAGGGATTTTCTATACCTTCTTATGGTTTTTAACTTATTTATTGGTTGTAGTGTAACAGTGGTGGGTTTTGAGAGTATTTTGGACAAACCTAGGGTTTGGGATGTAAAATCAAAAGAGGGGTTTCTAGGGAATGTGATATAAATAGTCATGGGGTTTGAAAATGAGGTTATATTGTGCCACTATTGTTGATTTTGGCATTTAGGTTGACATTAGGGAAAGGGGGAAGTTAACCTAAAATGGTTCATATATTTATTTTGTATAAACAAATGAAATTGGTATTATAAATATGAAATTGGATGAATGTTGACGTAAATAGTGGAGTTAGGTATGCATTACCTCACACTCTTGAAAATTTGAATAAATTATATGTCTTGAGATTGAATATCTGTTTAGAAATATCTGTATTGGGCTATCGGTGGAGGATAACTATGATTGTTTTGTATGAGGATTAGGTAAATTAAAACTAATTTCTTGTGGCTTGTCATTGCATATGACTATATTTTAAATACATTGTATATGTATGATTGGTTGAGAGGAGAAAGAGGATGTACTCCATGTTTGGGAGGAGATAGGGGATGGATTCCATTGAATTAAGTTGGTCTGTGTGTCCTGGGTGAAAGTCTTGAAACTGCGCGTATACATGGGTGCTGATCCCGTGGATGAAATTTCTGTAAAATGGCAGATTGAAGTGTTTGTGTGATAATTGTACTAATTTGGGAACCACTGAGTTGTAGTCTCAGATGGGTTGCCTGAAAGATAATGAAATTGGCTCATGAAGTGGGGTGAAATGAATTAACTTGAATTTGACGAGAAGGAAAAAGGATTGAGATGTGAATTTTGGCACTTTATGATTATATAGAATATGGATGTTTATCACTGGCATTGTAAATACAAATTATACTTATATCTTTGTTAAGATCTATATACTGTGTTAGATTGTTCCTATTGGGCTTTGGCTCACCCTATTTAGGAAAAACCATTTTAAAGTATTGATGACATGCCTCCACTAAGGCAATAGCTTGGAGGGACTTTGGAGCAAGAGCTTCCTTTTGTTGCATTTTCTTTTGTGTAGCCCAAGGCTTTATTTGTATTGAGCTAGTCTCGCTTTTGTTGTAACCAAGTAGTGACTTGGAAAGATGTAAACCCTTAGGGCATTTAAATATATGTTTAACTTTCATTCCTCTTTACTACTTGTAACATGCTGTAGATTCAGGATGGACTATTTATGAATGTGTATCGCATGTGTCACTTTTGTATATCAATTTAGATTAATGAAAGTCTATTATTTTGATTATGTTGTCCTGCGTTAGTTGTGTTGGGTTGGATTATTGTAATTATTTTGGGGCATTGCAACTTGGTATCAGAGCGTACCGGGTTTGAATATTTTGGGTATATGGGAAGTGGTTATTACCACAATGGGTTTGTCTCGCTTAGCTGAGACGTTAGTATGTATTATATGCTTATGTGATAACATGCTTATATGATTATATGGGTATGGAGTTTAATTTCTAGGATGTTGATCGAGTCCACAGGTTCCTGGGAGTCCTATTAGGAAGGCATTTGATCACTACCGTTTCTGACTGGAACTCTGGCAGCGCCGTGGGATAGTCATTATCCGAAAATGAAATTTGTATGTGTTTATATGACTATGTGCTTATGTGGAGTGAATTACTGTTGTCCACCGCATTAGGATGCGAGTGAGTTAGTTTCGACATATTTGTAAATGTGCTAATCTCTTTTGTTACCTTCATTAGGATGTTAGGACGTGGACGTGGTGGTGGTAGGCATGGTAGACCTAGGAGGCATGAAGTGCCTTTACCGGACGATATTCCAGCATAGGAAGAAGGGGTAAGTCAGGCCAATGTGGCCAAACCAGTTGGTCAACAGGCCATGGATGCCTTAGCCCACGAAATGGCCAGAGTATTGTAGGAATCCATGGACATTCTCAGAGATGTGAATCAAGTCCAGGCCTAAGTAGCTGAAGCAAGGCCATCTTTTATGAAGGGAGAGTTTTTCCAGTCAAATTCAAACTAGTTTTTGGGTGATCCCAAAGAGCCATTGAAGGAAAATGAGTGACTAGAGCACATAGTGAAAACGTTCAAGATGCTTGGCATCGAGGATGATCAATTGAGAGTGACCTTGGCATCCTTCAAGCTGAAGGGGGATGTGGGTCAGTGGTGGAAGTACGTACGTGGGCGCATTGGGGTGACTTGGGAGGCATTCGTCAACGCCTTCCAGGACAAGTTTTTGCCTCTCACAGTTAGGGAGAAGTTGAGAGACCAGTTCTCTAAGTTAGTACAGTTGAACACACCAGTGGCCGAGTTTGAGACCACATTCACCAATTTGTCGAGGTTTGCACAAGAACTTGTGGTGATTGAGGACTGCCGTTGTCTGGAGTTTGAGAAGAGGTTGAGAACCTGGCTCATGGTCCGAGTGGCTGGCTCCATGGTTAGAGATTATGGGCGCCTTGTTGAGGCGGCGACCCATCTTAAGACCATCATATAGATGGAGGAGGAGAGAATGAGGGGCTCTAGGAGGAGTCAGGATAATTAGGGGGACAACAAGAAGCAGAAGGGTTCTAACCCCTAGTCGTTCCAGGGAGCACAGTCGAGGTCTACTTTTCTAGCACCAAGTTCGGGTTCTGGGAGAGGTGGTCAAGGAGATGTGACTTGTTAAAAATGTGGTCAGTTGGGCCACAAGTCTACAGCTTGTTCTCAGAGAGGAGGAGGGCAACGGTCTGTATCATCTTCAGCTCATTCTCAGAGCCAGAGGCAGGGGAGAGGGCAACCGCTCACTTGTTATCAGTGTGGGCAGGTGGGGTATGTGAAGAGATTTTGTCCTTAGTTGGGTGGCACATCTGGTGCGTCTGGTTTGAGGCAGACACAGAGTCACCAGCCTGTATAGTCAGCACAGGCCTCGAGGGCCAATCAGGGAGCCACTTCGGCTCAGTCAGTGCATCAGGCATATGCTCCAAGGGGTGAGCAGGTTGAGCTCAGACCCACTGGGCGTGTGTATGCTGTTACAGCCCCAAATCTAGTACCAGCGCCTTCGATAGTGAGAGGTACCTTCTTGTTTGGTAATTCAGTTGCTAATGTGTTGATTGATATGGGTGCATCCCATTCATTTATCTCGTCTACATTTGCATCAGTTTTGGGGTTAGAGTTGGCTCAGTTAGCATCTCTTATTTGTGTAGAGTCACCCATTGGCGGTAAAGTTGTCTTGAAGCAACAGTGTTGGGCTGTGATATAGAGGTCTCTAATCCTCGACTTCCATTTTCATTTGTGTTGATTGACATGTCTAGCTTCGATGTTATTTTGGGTATGGACTGGCTGTCATCATATCGGGCTGTTATAGATTGCTACTGTCAGAGGGTTACTGTATGTACCTTAAGCAGTGACTATTTTCATTTCTTAGGGGTCCGGGTGGATAAGTTCTTATCACCGGTATTTGACCTGTGTGGGCGGAGTGAACTTAGCTATCTTCTGGAAAATTTCTTGAGTGGTGAGTGTGATGAAGTCCAAGTCGAGTTGCCTAGAGTGGTCTGTGAATACCCGAATGTTTTTCCGGAGGACCTTACTAGTTTGCTACCTAATCGAGAGATTGAGTTCTCTATTGATTTAATGTCTGGTACGACACTGATTTCTATGGCACCATATAGATTTGCACCTACCGAGTTGAGTGAGTTGAAGATTCAACTCCAGGAGTTATTAGATAAGGGTTTTATTCACCCTAGTACGTCACCTTGGGGAGCACCGACTCTCTTTGCTGAAAAGAAAGATGGAGTGTTACGACTTTGTATTGATTACTATAGACCGCTCAAACTCCAATCTGCGCGCGAGAGCGTGAATTGTAGTTCATAGCTACTACAGTTTGGACTCCTGTCAGGGTTCTGAATCTAATCTCACAAAGTGCAATGTAAGACTGATAAATCACCAAAGATTCCAAATCCGGCAATTGGTTTTGAAAAATTGATTTTGAATCAAAAAGTGCCAAACATGAACTGCTTCCCAGATTTTAGAGTCGCCACTAAAATATTTTGTTTTGGGAAATTTAGGAAACCCTGACTCGTGCCTAAGGCCACGTGTCCGTCATCGCCAAAGTTGCCTCGGCTCGGGAACTTGGGTACGAGAGGGGAAGGTCCTGAAATGAGCACCCCCGCTCGCCCAATCAAAGGATCGGCCTCTACTAACATGATATATTGTTTTTGAAAACACATGTGTTCTTATTCCGATTATTAATCTAATTTACTACGTGATGCGCACAACATACAATTATAGACCAAATCACTCAATTTGGAACAAAACAACTCATGTTTGTTTTTTGAAAATGATTTGAAGGTGCTACTCGCAAGTAGGCTAAAGTGCGGTTTTGCCACCTCAGGTGGGCTTAAAACAACATGATTTGCCACTCCACAAAGTGGGCTTAAAACTCACATTCTTATGAATTGTTCAAATTCAAGCAATGAAGCCTTCATCCACAGGCATTCATGCAGTTTAGCAATTAAGCAAATAGCCTCATGGAAACACTTACACTCATGCAATATGCTAAAGCGTAAACACTTACAGTGTACTCCAAGCCAAAACATAAAACTAGTTAGAAATCATGCATGATCCTAGCTATGTTAAGATGTCTAATGCAACATATGCAAAAATGCAACTAAAATAGGCTCGGCTATCTAAAATAGCATATGAATGCAACACTTGTTTTCTGGCCAGCCAGCTAGGGTGGGTAGTCTGTGGACCACCTAAAGTGGTCGGCAGCCATGACACCACCTTTCCCCCTCGTCGACCACTTTTTGTCCTTGCAGACCCCTTTTTTTGGTCGGTCGACCAGTGGGAGTGGTCGGTCGACCACTTTAACTGGTCGGCACCTTTCCTGCACTTTCTGTAGATATTTTTCTTGCCAGGTGTGCCAGCTGTTGAGCACAGAAAGCATCCTCCATACTATGGACGGATTGCACCTAGCTTGAGGCTTGTTCAACAAGCTTGAGGCTTGGATTTCTATATAAGGGAGCCTCCTCCCTCTTGTCTCAGGCAGAGAATTTTGCTTTAGGGCTATACATATCCTTCTATCTCTATATTTCTTTCTCTCTTTCTCTATATATGTGTTGTTTTGTGCCTAAAAGTGAGATTTGTTCATACTTTTGCACTAAACACATAGCGAAACACCTTCACTCTTGAGCTGAGGTTCTTGGAGGTTTGTTTGAAGCTCAAAAGCTTGGTTTTGCCTCAGAAGTTGCTACCTTGTTCTTGTTCTTCAAGGGTGAGTCTATACCCTCTTTAAAGTTTTGTTTTGATTAAGTCTTTGGCCCTATTTGCATGTTCTTTTAGGCCTAACTTTAAACTGCAAAAAACTCCGATTTTAAGTGTTAAGAAATTTTTTTAAGGCCTCTTTGGTGTTGGGGGTGTTTCACCGCCTTGTATGCCTTATTTGCTAGGCTTTTGAACCATCCCTTGAAGCTTTTGTTTTAGCCTTTGTTTGGCCTCTTCACCACTGAATTCCAGAGGAATTTCAGTGGTGGAAAGTGTATTTTGGGACCCAAAATAGGTGGGGGTGGTCCCCCCTTTTTGAATCTTGTGTGCTTATGTTGATGGCTCACCAAGTTAGCATGTTTTTCTACCTCTTTGGGGCTCCATTTCAGCATGTCTTAGGCCTTGTTTTGCCATGATGTAGCACTGTTTTGGCTTGGTTTGATCACATCATGCATGCTTTTTACACTTGTAGTGTAATCTTGCCATTTAGCCTTGTGTGCTCAATGCTTTGATCCATCATGCTAGCCTATTTTGGTTCTATCTCAACATGTTTTTGGTGTTATTTTAGCATGCCATATCTCTATTTTTGGTTGGTGAGGTTGCCTCTTGCATGTTTCACAGACTTGTAGTGCAATCTTGCATGCTAGCCTTAACATAGATCATGCTTTGGACCATCATTCTAGCATGTTTTTGGCTCCACTCCAGCAAGCTTATACTCATGTTTTTCCATTCTTAAGCTTTGTTTTAAGTGTTTTTGGTCATGCATGCCTTGCTTTGTATAGTCATAGTTCAATCTTGCTCACTAGCTTTGTGTTTTGAGTCCACTGGCATGCATTGCTTGGGCTATTTGCATGATTTAGCATCCTTTGATACATAATTTCAGAGCATGTTTCATTGTCATATACTCACATGTGTCACTCTTTCAATGATTTTAGAAGGTTGTGCTTTATGCCTTAAATATGAGCCAATATGTATGCCATCTTGTCTAAGCATTTGGGCTACCATATCAGTGTATTTTTGGTGTTATTTTTCCATGATACAACTCTGTTTTTGGCTGGTTTTGCCACTTGTCACTACTAGAAAAAACACTTTCCGTGACGAACATGTTTGGTCGCGAAAAGTACCATATTTGGTCGCTAAAACCTTTTCGCGACCAAAATATGTTGGTCGCGAGTTGGTCGCTAAAGCCTCGTCACAGATAGTTTTCTGCGACCAAAAAAGCCTTTAGTCGCTAAAAGTGACCATTCGCGACCAACTTTTTTGGTCGCGAAAAGTCCAATTCATATTAGCCAAAAGTAAACTTTTAGCGACCAAAGACAAGTTGGTCGCCAAAAGTCAGCGCCTTGACCCAAAAAAAATAATTCTTTTGTGCTCCCTGGGACTTGAACTCCTGACCAAGGAGTCACCATGCACCCAATCCACTCTGCCACTTTGCCAATAACATACTTCTTGTTCAAATTTGACAAAAAAAATATATAACCCATAAAAATTGGGTTATATATTATTTTATAAAACTTGTAATGCCTAAATAGAAAAATAGCATGTAATTACTGTAGTATCATTTTTTTTAAAATTTATCCCGCTATAACTTTCCGCGACCAACTTTTTTTTTTTGGTCGCCAAAGGGTAATCTTCCGCGACAAAAAAAGCCTCTGGTCGCCAATAGTAGACTTTTCGCGACCAACTTTTTTTTTTGGTCGCCAAAAGGTGATCTTCCGCGACCAAAAAAGCCTTTGGTAGCCAATAGCATACTTTCTGCGACCAACTTTTTTTTTTGGTCGCCAAAGGGTAATCTTCCGCGACCAAAAAAGCCTTTGGTCGCCAATAGTATACTTTCCGCGACCAACTTTTTTTTTTGCTCGCCAAAGGGTATACTTTCCGTGACCAACTTTTTTTTTGGTCGCCAAAAGGTGATCTTCCGCGACCAAAAAAGCCTTTGGTCGCCAATAGTATACTTTCCGCGACCAACTTTTTTTTTTGGTCGCCAAAAGGTGATTTTCCGCGACCAAAAAATTGTGGTCGCCAAAAGTTAAATTTTAGTCGCAGAAAGTGGACTATTTGCGACCAAAAAAAATAGGTGGTCGCCAAAAGTGTTTTTTCTTGTAGTGTGTAGTTTGCATCTTGTACTTGTAGAGCAAATCTCACTTACTAGCCTTGCATGCTTGTTGTTTTAGCTCATTATCCTAGCATGTGCTGGCTCTACTACAACATGTTTTTGGCCTTGATTTGACATGCTCTAGGACTGTTTTGGGTTGTCTTGGTCATATGCTTCATGTATTGCATAGCTGTAGTGCAATGGGCTTGACTGGCCTTGTGTTTTGATGCCTCTAGCATGCTTTGTTTGAGATGTTTGCTTGCCATGAAATCATTTAACATGTTATTTCAGAGCATATAGCATTTCCATGTTCTCACTTCTTTCACTCTTTGAGTGCTTTTAAGAGTTGTGCCTTTGTGCCTCGATTATGGGCCAATGCGTATGCTTGCTTGTCTAGGCTTTTGAGCTCCCATCCTAGCATGTTTTGGTCTTTGTTTTGACCTAATTGAGCTCTGTCTATGGTTGGTTCAATCATTTGTGCCATGTATTGCATACCTCTTGTGTAGTCCCCTTTAGTAGCCTTGTGCCTTAGGCCCTCTTGCATGCTATACTTGTGTTGTTTGAGTGATTTGGCATCACTTCACACATGATTTCAGTGCATATAGTGTAGCTACACTCTCACATTTGTCACTTCTTCATCATGTTTGAGAGTTGTGCTCTTATGCCTAGTTGATGAGCCATTACATGAGCATGCATATCTTTCCTTTTTGTGCCTAAGTTTTGGTGTGTTGGCCACTGTTTTGGCATGCATTTCATACTTGAAGTGATGAAACGTGCCTCATTTCTCGGTCACCAACCCTCTTGATCATGCATGATAGAGGTTAAGGCCCTTATGTGTTATTTGTGCATTCATTGAAATTGAATTGTGTACACTTGGCTTCTCGGCCATCGTGCGGTGCGATGCCTGGTTGGTGGCCCGAGAGTCGAGTACCGCACTCCCTTGAGCTTAAGAAATGATAGGGAGGGTGGTTGTGCACACATACCTTGCAACTACACTGTTGTGCCCCTTCTTGTTCTCTGTTGCAGCAAATTGAAGCTTGGCATAATTTTCTGGTCGGCAGACCAGTAAAAGTGGCTGGCCGACCACTTTTTCTGGTCTGCAGCATGTTTAGGTGATCTACAGGTGGTCTACAGCACCATTTTCTAGTCGTCAATGCACCAGGAGGTTCCCATGATGGAGTAGAAGCTATTTGGAGGTCAGTACACATTCTAGAGATCAAATGCAAAAAAGGCAATTCGAGGCATAGTGATGGATTTCCGAGCGAGGCGACTGAGCATGCATGCACTTCTCACCCCGAGGCTCCTTTTAACTGTTTTACGTAGTTGCTTTACTTAGTTAGCTAGTTTGACGGTTTTGTACTTAATTAGTTAATGCGCTTAACTAATCAATTTGTGTTGTAATAACTAATTAGTTAACTAGGATTGGTTAATTAGTTTTGGTTTGTAATGATTAGTTTGACTAGCTTAGATTAGCTAGTTAGCTTATTATTCGGACCCTCCGTTGAGACGGCAAATGTTGTAATAAGTGTGCGTGTGTGTGTGTGAATGTCTTCCAACCCCATTTCTTTATCTCTTTTACTTATCAGCTTTCGATGGTTAGTTTAGGGCATATCTCAATTAGCATACCTTATGCTATGCATGCGTGCATCATTCATCTATCTTGCATGCACCGGGCTCAGCGCATTATACAAACCGCATTGTATTTCAATATACTTACTTGAATGCATGTTTCAAAGCATGGTATCGAGTGTTGCGTTCATATGCCATCTTAGAATAGCCGTGCCTTTTAGCTGTATTTTTGCATGTGTTGCATTAGGCATCTTAACATAGCTAGGATCATGCATTGATTTCTAACTAGATTCTTTTTTGGCTCGGAGTACACTGTGAGTGTTTATGCTTTAGCATCCTTGCATGTGTGTAAGTGACTGCCATGATAGCATGCTTGCCATGAGGCTATGTGCTCATGTGTTTAACTGCATGAATGCTTGTGGGCGAAGGCTCGATTGCCTGAATTGGGACAACTCGATGATTATGAGTTTTAAGCCCACTTTGCGAAGTGGCAAAATCATGTTTTCAAGCCCACTTAAGGGTGGCAAATCCGCGCTTTAGCCTACTTGCGAGTAACACTTTCAAACCATTTTAAAAAACGAACATGAGTTGTTTTGTTCCAATCCGCGTGATTGAGTCTATACTTGTTTGTTGTGCGCATCCCATGATAAAGGTTAGCTAATAAACCGGAATAAGAACACATGTGTTTTCAAAAACAACATATCATGTTAGTAGAGGCCGATCCCTTGATCGGGCGAGCGGGGGTGCTCATTTCAAGACCTTCCCCTCTCGTACCCAAGTTCCCGAGCTAAGGCAACTTTAGTGATGACGGACATGAGGCCTTAGGCACGAGTCAGGGTTTTCTAAATTTCCCAAAAACAAAATATTTAGGTAGCAACTCTGAAATCTGGCAAAGCAGTCCATGTTTGGCGATTTTTGATTAAAATCAATTTTCCAAGACAATTTGCCAGATTTGGACTCTTTGGTGATTTATCAGTCTTACATTGCACTTTGTGAGATTAGATTCAGAACCGTGACAGGAGTCAGAACTGTAGTAGCTACGAACTACAATTCGCGCCTACGCACGCAGAGCGGAGTTCGGGCGGTCTTCAGTTTCTGGCGACTCTGCTTAGGATTTAGAGAACTTGACTCGAACTTATGATATGTTGTTTTGTTTGCACTTATGTGTTTCTTTGCATTGGATTTGCATTGGTGCGCCTAGGACACTGTATTTGCCGTCTGCTATTCCTTAACGGTTTGAAGGAGGCTTGCTTTGAGAAGCGTGCCATAAGGCTGACCGGTTATGGGCTCTGCCACGATGGGAACACAAACCTCAATTTTTTACCGAGGCACCCTTTTTGACCATTCGACCTAGTGCATATCGGAATCCATAGTGACCATTCCAAACTAGGACAGGTTGCTTACCCGATTGTAGGTTGTTTGAAACCGCTGCATGCGTAGTGAAACCCTAGCTCCTGACAAGATAGGATAGGGAAATCCTACCCCTCCATAGGGGTGTTTTGGCTCTCACTTGCTTGCTATGTGCTTTTAGAGCGTGTCTCTATAGGGAATGCATGTATCAGTTTGTAAGTCAGGGTATCAAACCTGCGGGCATCAGTATTTGGGGAATCAATTTTACTTGAGGGCATCAAAATTGAGGCAGTGATTTGGGAACAGTGATCAGTGTTAAGAACAATGTGTTCAGCCTACAAATACCAACTGTGTGTTGTCTTTATTTTAAGCCGAAGTTCTGTCCGTTTTTCTGCTTATTGTTTCCTTATTTTGCTTTATTTATCTTTTTGTAAGGTAGTTTAGCACAATTACTTCCAACCAGGCAGATACCCCCTGAGCACTCTGGACTAGAGGACGAAGGCTTCATCCCTCGGTTACTAGACGGAGGTCAGTTAGGCACAGTTCATCAGTACAGCGGTTACCAGATTAACAGTCCTTATCCATCCCACCAGTGAGTAGTCGGGCTGAGGTTTCCGTTTCTACCGTAGAGAGGGATACACCTGTTGTTCAATTAGATCAGCACCTTATGGCCAGTATGGAGGACATGATGCGTCAGCTCCAAGAGACTATGCAAGCCATGCAGCGGGATGCTACCCGCCAGGCAGAGTTTGCTGGGCGTCAGGCAGAGGTTGTGGCTCAACAGATAGAGCTGATTGCCAGACTTTAGCAACAGTAGCAACCACAACAAGCCGAGCATCTGCTTCGCATCCACTTCCACCCCACCTAGAGTTCCAACACTCGGGGAGACTGCAAACATCCAAGAAAATACGTACGTCCCAACGGGGCCAGTTCCACCGCCAATCCTACCTCAGCTGTCCAAAGCACTGACTAATCTAGTGGATACACCGTTTGAATTTGAGGTGGATCCAACAGCGCTGAAAGTGAGCAAGCTAGAAAAGCTGTTAAAAAAAGCTCAAGGTGTTAATTCCATTCCGGACATAGAGGATGGATACACTGATTCGACGATGACTTTGTCGGAGCGGTTCAAGATGCTGCATATAGACCGTTTTGACAGTTCTGGGGACCCCATGGTACATCTGCGATTGTTCTTGAATATCCTAAGGTCGATGGGCCTCTCCAGATTGCAAAAGCTTTCCCTCTTTGGCCGGACCCTGTCGGGTGTTGCTGTTATTTGGTACGCAAAGCTGGAGGACTCTGCCAAGAAAAGCTGGAAGGAGATGGCTGAGGCCTTTATAGCTCAATACTCCTACAACACGCAGATTGAGATCACAACCCGTGATCTCGAGACAACCAGACAGGAGCCAAAAGAGGGCTTCTTTGACGTTGTAACCCGTTGGAGGGCCAAAGCTTCTATGATGACCATTAGGCCGGTCGACAAGGATTAGATACTGATGGTTGTGCACAACCTCCAACCCAAGCTGATGCAAAAAATGATCGTCTTACCCCTTCCCACCTTTGCGGATTTACATGAGATTGCGGTATAGATTGAGGACGCCATGAAGCAGGGTCTCATTAACCACGAGAGAGAGCAGCCCAAGAGGGCATTTACCCGCAGTTCGAATGTAGGCACAAGTAGTGCTGCAACTGCCAGAACTTCCGATGTGGGCATGGTCACTACCACCACTCCAAAAACAGCCAATCCCTTTGCTGGTACTTCCACTTCAAACCCCCAAACTCTGAATTATCCACCTCGAGGCAAGAGGATTTTCACCCCACTGTATATGCCTTTGTCCAAAGCTCTGGGAGTCCTACTCAAGAAAGGACATCTAAAACCGTTAGAACAACGGCCTCTACCCGATCCTCTCCCTTCAAAGCATGACTCGACTAAATATTGTGCCTTCCATCGATAGCACAGTCACGACACCGACCAGTGCTTCAGGCTGCGTCATGAGATCTAGGATCTCATTGACAATAAGGTAATTGCACCACCACAAAAACCAAATGTCACCACCAACCCACTCCCACCACAAAACCAAGCTGCACCTCTTAAACACATCAATTTGATCCAAAACCGCGGCCATTCCATATGACCCAAGCATATATATCACACACTCCTACCTACCGAAGCTTGAGGTGTTCATCCCATACAGCACAGACTTGTACATGTTGAGCATCCCCCAAACCCAACCCGAACTGGTGGTGGTGACTGTCGAAGACAGAACTGGGGTGACTTTGGAGGCAGATGAGAATGTTGGTTCAGAGCCTGAAGGGTCTGGGAGCTTTGCGTACAACCCGAGTGGTTATATCACATCAACAGATCAGGTTAAGCCGAGGGTAGAGTTGCTAGTTGGGGCAGAGATCAGTGTGGTTTAGGAGGATGGACCTAGTCAGGGATTAGATGACCTAGTAAAGCTGGAAGAGGATATTGCCAACCTTCAGTTCTTCAATGAACAGGATCCAGGGGACGTTACTGTCAACTGGTTTGATTTAGATGGATCGACAGAGAATACTAGGTGGCTCAACGACGAGCCGAATGTTGTTGAGGTGCCTCAGCCAGGACAGGGGTAATCAGAAGCCAAAACATCAGCAGTGGCCAAAATGGCCAAGAATCAGGAGAAATCACTGGAGAGCACCGATGCAAAGAATTTTTCTTGGGATTCATGCAGTTTGATTACGATAGATACTGAACAGGAGGCTGCATTGAAGCATCTTGAGCAAGAAAAGATCGAGGATCTTGAGAGGCCTAGGAAGGCCTAGGCCTTTGCGAGGACGGAATGTGCTGTGAGCACAAGAACAATTGCAACGGAACCGGACAACTGTTTGTCGGTTGCCGACGGGATATGGTGGGAAGACGACGACTTACGTCTTACCCACACTGACGAAGATTGGGGGCAGAACCAACCAGATGACACCTGGTATGTTAAGAATGTTGACCATATGACTAAAAGTGGGCGGTATTTCAAGCCCCCACACTTGGATCAACCAGAGGTGTCCGGAAAGGACAAAGAAGCAGAAAAGCAGAAAGAAAAATTGCTCGAGGTGGAGGCTGCGTTGAAGCAGCTTAAGAAAATCCAAGCAGACATCTCCATCTGGGGACTGCTTATGGCCTCAAGAGTTCACAGACAAGCTGTCCTTTCTGCAATAGACAAGGCTAAACTTTCAATCGATACAACTCCTAAGCAGTTGGTGGGGTTGGTTTTCCCGGGAGGAGCTTCCCCGACCTTGACCTTCACGGACAAGGAACTACCGCCTGAGGGCTCAGATCATAATAAACCCCTTTATATCTCTATCGAGTGTAGAGAGAAATGGATACCGGTAGTCCTTGTTGACACAAGATCTGCTATCAATGTGTGTCCGTCGAGAATGGCATATCCTATCGGGTTGAAGCCTGCGAATTTTGTGCCTACTACCCAGGTGATATGCGCCTATGATAATACTAGCCGAGAGGTGATGGAGACTGTACAGATTCAGACTCAGGTTGGTCCAGGGCAACAGGATATTGATTTTCATGTTGTGGATGTCCCGGCCACCTTCAATCTACTCCTAGGGCGGCCGTGGTTACACTAGGTGAAAGCCGTCTCTTCCACCTTACACCAAATGCTGAAGTACCCCCACGGGAAAGGCGTGGCAATCGTTTTTGGGAATTCTTAAATCCATCCGCCGCCAGAGGTTTCTACACTAGTTTTGGAGATTGAGCATGGCGCGGAGGATGTGTTTTTGTCAAGATTCACCCTAGCTAAGGCCCAGGTTGTACAGAATATACTAGCTGTTGATGAGGGGCTATACGTCAGTGCACAGTCTGTCTACCTTATGAACAAGCTCCAGCACATGCCCGGGATAGGATTAGGGCAAAGTGGCTCGAAGGGCATTGCAGCATCGGCCGAAGTGCCGCACAACCCATATACCTTTGGCTTAGGTTATCTGCCTACCAAGGAAGATTGGGCGAGGAAAGGTGTGATAACCCTGTTCCGTATTATGCTAATTGGTCCTTATTATGGATGTGATTATGTGTTTGATATGATTCTGTGTGCCATTTATGTGAAAATATGTGGTTTTGAATTTCTATCTGTTCACCGTAGGAATATCTGTTTGATTATCTGCTTTGGAATTTAAATTGAAGGCCCTATCGGCCACATAAATCGAAATTGATTGCGCCATTGTGATCAGCGTAATTTTTAGAGCCTACGGTGAAATTTAATTGAAAATTGATCCGAATCAAAATAATTAGATTTAGAACGATTAATTAAGTGCCATTAATTGGCTATAATCAAATTTGATTGAGTGGGGCTATATAAAAGGGCCTTATTATATTTGATTCGTCTCTTTTATATCATTTTGGTTGAGATCAACTCTCTAGAAAAAGAGAGAACCGACTTTGAGAGAGAGAGAGAGGAGACATCTTTGTGCATTTTGGCTCAAGATTTGTGAATTGGGAAGGCTAGGTGCAAGATTTGACCACAATTGTGAGAATTAAGGCTCCTAGGTGAGTAATCAACCCTTGACTCATGGATTTTAGTTTGCAATTTGTGAATTCAAAGCTGAATGATGATAAAGAACATGTATTGAGTTGATTAAGTTGAGATTGAAGTCCATGTGTGCATGCATGTAGAGAATTCCTATGAAATTACATAATCTAGCATGTAATGTGTGAATTATGAAAGATTATGGGTTGAATCATACATGCAAGCATGGTTTTTGTTGAGCTTCATGGGAATGAACACCATTTGCACCATATTTTTGACATGTATGTTTGATTATTGGAGTTATGGAACTCATATGAGATTTGAATGCATGAGCCTTGATTATACCAAGAAATGTTGATTTATTTTGAAGAATTGGACCATGATTTTGAGCAATTGGCCTCACATTGGTTGTGTACTCATGAAATATAATGTATTTGCATGTTTGGGAACCAAAATTATGAGTTTTGAACCTTTGAAGGTTGGATTTGAGCTCAAGAACAAGTTCTGGAAAATCAGGAATTCTTGACGCCCGCTTGAGCGAAAAATACAAGCTCCCAGAATATTTTGTAGACATGATGTTCGCTCGAGCGGGGAAGTTCACGCTCGAACGGGGAGCTATGTGGAATGACCTTCAGCTCGAGCGTTTGAAGTTCACGCTCGAGCGTAAATACGAGGTAACCAGAACTTTTGCAGACCTAATGGGTCCGCTCGAGCGAGGACCCCTGTTTAAGAAATTTTGTAAACATGTTCTGTGTTTCGTTTTCCATTCTCTTTCACTTCTAAGTACTCTTAGGCATGCATTAAGCATTATAAATGAATTAAAAGAATAAGAAAGAAGCCTAAATAGGAATATGTGAATTAAGAACGAATTGGATTGTTTGCGACCCATTGTATTCATAGAATGTGTAGGGTCGAGCTCCAGAGCAAATCATCCAGCCGATCACTGTGAGTAATTCCTTAATAAAGATATCTGAAATATATTGTTTGTCCAATTGGTTACTTCTATGTAAGTCTTATAAGTTCGTTAATTTGAATGGTGGACAAATGTTTGCTATGCCAAAAGAATGGGCCGAAGGTTAGTTTGACATAAGTGAAGGATTGAATGGGCCGAAGGCCAGTTTGACATGAATGATAGAATGAATAGGCCAAAGGCCAGTTTGACATGAATGAAAGAATAAATGGGCCAAAGGCCAGTTTGACATGAATGAAAGAATGGATGGGCCAGAGGCCGTATGACATGGATGATAGTCTGCCTCGAATGATAGTTTGACATGAGTGAATGGGCTAGAGGCCGTATGACATGAATGAATGAGCCAGAGGCCGTTCGACATAAATGATACGAATCAATTGGACCCGAGGCCATATGATGTGTTTGGAACCACAGTCACTTGGCATATATATATATATATATAAGCTAGATAGAAATACGAATTGGGCCCAAGGCCGTTTGAAGCACGTTGTTCTAAATACCGTTTGTGTAATTTCTTTTTTTGATATTATTCATTGGGCTTTTGCTCATACTCATTCATGTGTCTATAGGTGAGCCAAGGGAGGTCCAAACCCAACCTCAGTGAAGTTTGTGTGGAACAACCAAGGTTTTGAAGAGTCAGCCCCGATGTCTCATGCACGAGACTCGTCTTCGCCTTTTTGCTATCTTGTTTTATTTTGTCATGTTGGCGAGGACTTTGAATACATTTATATATAGTTTTGATTGGCTGACCTAGACTTGAATGATCCTGTCTGTACAAAACTTTATGTTACTGTATTTTCTGATGTGAGTTATAAATATGTATATGTATGGTTTGTTGTGACGTGCCATGTAAGCACAACTCTATGGACAAAGTTTTAAATTTTGCTTCCGTTTGGCCCCTTTGCTCTGATGAGTTATGTCTGGTTTGGTTTGAGGTCATAGGTAATCTCAAGATTACTGGCCGGTTATGTCCTTAATCCATAGGGCAGGTTCGGGTCATGACAAAAGGAAGAGAGATGGCTGGAAGAGCCAGGGCAAAGCAGGCCAGGAAGCATTATGAGTTGGTGCACTGACCTATCTAGGGGACCCTGAACGGACGCTTTGTCCAGGAGGGGGAAGACTTCCCGTTCTACTGCTTTCTAGAGCCATGGCAAAATGCAGAGAGGCGGCGCCTGCCGGGATTTGAGATTTTCTTTGACTTACAATTATCTGGGGATGAAGTTGCCGAAGAGCAGACAGACCCACCAGCTGAGGCTGAACAGTGCAAGGAGGACGATTCCGAGAGCACAGAAATTGAGATGGGGGTAGCACTAGCTTGTCTCATCGCAGATCTTCAGATCGTATCGGAGTGCTTGGGGGATAACTTCTCAGTTTCTATGATCGGGAATGAAGCAGCTGTGGGCCCATCTTCACATATTCTGGATGCATCCATCGCACCCTCGCTCATTTGGCAATACGAGGAGGGCTTTTTATCGAGCAGTTCCGGGTCAGGTAGTTGGCCAGAATCTGATTCCACTGAGTTTGTGGAGTCGGAATCAGGTTCCAGCTCGTTTGAGTCTGAGTCCGGTATTCTTGGGGGTGATAACCCGGATGCCACTGTCCTGTCCAGGTCGTCTTTTACTTTTTCGTTTGAGTCTGTTGTAACAGAGGAATCAGGCGGACTGGATGTTATTAATGAGAATGGTACGGCTGTGGCTTCTGAGTACTTTTCTGTGCCTTTAATTTATTGCATTAATCAGGATTTTTAAAATTTTGATGAAAATGATGAGGAAGAAATTCCTCCGATTTTTCAATATTTGCTTGATTAAGAGCAGGAGAGGTTTGTAGAACCCTTGGTTGATGAAATCACCACAATTAATGTTGGTACTGAGAAGGACCCGTGGCTTGTCCAGATCGGCTCCACGTTGTCTTCGGAGGAGCGCGAGCGCTTAGTCGCTTTATTAAAAGATTTCAAAGGTGTTTTCGCATGGTCCTATGAAGACATGCCTGGAACCCATCATGAGATTGTACAGCACCAGATCCCTATTGACCCAGAGTCCCGACCTGTTAAGCAGAAGCTCCAAAGAATCCGCCTGGACTGGGCTATGAAGATCAAAGAAGAGGTCACCAAGCATATTGACGCAGGGTTCATGTTGGTATCTGAATACCCTACTTGGTTGGCCAATATAGTTCCGGTGTCGAAGAAGGACGACAAAATTCGAGTATGTGTGGACTTCAAGGATTTGAACAAAGCCAGTCCGAAGGACGACTTTCCTCTGCCGCATAACGATGAATTAGTGGGTTTCACTGCTGGGCATGCTCTACTCTCGTTCATGGATGGGTTTTCAGGCTACAATCAGATTTTGATGGCACCTGAAGAAAGGCAGAAGACTGCTTTTACCACCCCGTGGGGAACCTATTGTTATAGGGTGATGCCGTTTGGGTTGAAGAACGCTGAGGCTACGTATCAACGGGCTGCGACCACAATTTTGCACGATATGATCCATAAAGAGGTTGAGGTGTATGTGGATGACATGATTGTCAAGTCCAAGGAAAGAGAGGGCCACTACACCGCCATGCATAAATTCTTCCAACGAATCAGAGAGTATTGGTTGCGGCTGAATCCTCAGAAATGTACATTCGGTGTTATAGCAGGGAAAATGCTGGGGTTCTTGATCACACAAAGAGGTATCGAGGTCGATCCTTCTAAAATCAAGGCCATCTTAGAAATGCCACCACCAATGACTGAAAAGGAGGTGTGAGGCTTTCTGGGTAAAGTGCAATTCGTAAGACGGTTTATTGCAAAATTAACCTTGACTTGTGAACCACTGTTTGGTCTCCTAAAGAAAGGAAAGAAGTTCCAATGGTACCACAGATGCCAAGTTGCTTTCGAGCAGACCAAGCAATATCTACAGAACCCACCTGTGTTGTCACCGCCTGAGTCGGGGAAACCGTTGATTCTGTACCTATCAGTGACTGAAACGACAATGGGCTACATACTTGCACAAGAGTCTGAGGACAAAGTGGAGAAGGCTATCTACTACCTGAGCAAGAAAATACTGGATTACGAGACCCTGCAGACTGCCTGAAACTCCGCTCCGTGCGCGAGGGCGCGAGTCGTTGTTCTTAGCTACTACAGTTTGGACTCATGTCACGGTTCTGAATCTAATCTCACAAAGTGCAATGTAAGATTGATAAATCACCAAAGAGTCCAAATCCAACAAATCATTTTGGAAAATCGATTTTAATAAAAAAGCGCCAAACATGGACTGCTTTGCCAGATTTCAGAGTCGCCACCTAAATATTTTATTTTGGAAAATTTAGGAAACCCTAACTCTTACCTAAGGCCACGTGTCCGTTATCACCAAAGTTGCCTCAGCTCGGGAACTTGGGTACGAGAGGGGAAGGTCATGCAATGAGCACCCCCGCTCGCCCGATCAAACGATTAGCCTTTACTAACATGATATGTTGTTTTTGAAAACACATGTGATCTTATTCCGGTTATTAATCTAGAATTACTGTGTGATGCGCACAGCATACAAGTATAGACTAAATCACTCAAGTTGGAACAAAACATCTCATGTTTGTTTGTTTGAAAATGGTTTGAAAATGCTACTCGCAAGTAGGCTAAGTCATGGATTTGCCACCCTCAAGTGGGCTTAGAAAACAACATGATTTGCCACCCTCAAGTGGGCTTAAAACGCACATTTTGACGAATTGTTCCAATTCAAGCAATAGAACCTTCACCCATAGGCATTCAAGCAGTTAAACATTTAAGCAGTTAGCCTCATGGCATGCATGCTAAACATGGCAACACTTACACACATGCAAGGATGCTAAAGCATAAACACTCACAGCGTACTCCAAGTCAAAAAAGAAGCTAGTTAGTAATCAATGCATGATCCTAGCTATGTTAAGATGCCTAATGCAACACATGCAAAAATGCAACTAAAATAGGCTCGGCTATTCTAAGATGTCATGTGAAATGCAACTTGATAACATGTATTCAAATTGGTATTTGAAATACAATGCAATTTGTATGATGCACCGAGCCCGGTGCATGCAAGATAGATGAATAAATGCACACATGCATAGCATAAGGAGGCTAGTTGAAATATGCCCTCGAAAGCGGATAAGTAAAAGGGAGAAAGAAATGAGGGTTGGAAGACATGCATCACACACACGCACGCTTATTACAACAGTTGTGCCCTCTTGACGGAGGGTCCGAATAATAAGCTAACTAGCTAATCTAAGCTAATTAAACTAATTATTACAAAACGAAACTAATTAACTATAAAGCTAATTAATTGTTACAAACAAGCTAATTAGCTAACTACACTAGCTAATTAAACATTACAACATAAATCAATTGGCTAAACATGTTAACTAATTAAGTTCAAAAACAAAGTATAAGCTAGCTAAGCAAAGTAGTAAAAGGGGGCTTCGGGGCGAGAAGCGCATGCATGCTCGGTCGCCTTCGAAAATCCATCGCGATGCCCCCATTTGCCTCTGTTTGCAATTGTTCTTAGAATTCTGCACAAAGCTCCAGATGGCTTCTACTCCATCATGGGAACCACTAGGAAGGCTGCCGACCACTTGTTGATGTTGCCAACCACCTGCCGACCACTTACCTTTGCTGCAGACCAGAAAAAGTGGTCAGCCAACCACTTTTACTGGTCTGCCGACCAGAAAATTCTGTACACTTCCAGTTTGCTGCAACAGAGAACAAGAAGGGGCATGGCAGTGTATTTGCAAGATATGTGTGCACAACCACTCTCCCTATCATTTCATGATCTCAAGGGAGTGCGGTTCTCGACTCTCGGACCACCAACCGAGCGTCGCAATGCACGATGGCCGAGATGCCAAGTGTGATAACCCTAGTCCGTATTATGCCAATTAATCCTAACAACTCCGCCGGTCCCAAGCCCGGGTTAAGGAGGAGGGTTGTGTGTTAGGTAGCCAACAGCCAACACGTAAAAAAAGACGCTCGGATTCCTTATGAAAATGAATCCTACTTTGAATCGTTTAAATGCTAGGTCGTTCCCCTCAAGTGACGCGTTGCGCCTGCCTCCGGGTGTTTCGAAAAGTGAGCAAGGGGCGCCGCATCGACGCCTGGGTGCGGTGAAAAATGGGCAAATGTTTCCGCGTTTTTCTGGACGAGCGCGGGTAAAGAAGCTAGTCCAAGACTATAGGTTTAGGATAGCCACTTGGAACATAGGAACCTTAACTGGTAGGACGATGGAATTGGTAGATGTTATGATTAGGAGGAGAGTTAGTATAGCTTGCATACAAGAAACTAAGTGGACGGGAGAGAAAGCTAGGGAAATTGAGGATACTGGTTTTAAACTTTATTATAGTGGTAAGGATGGACGCAGAAATGGGGTAGGAATCATAATTGCCAAGGGTCTTGTGGAAAGTGTGGTGGCAGTCACTAGGAAAGGAGATAGGATTATGCTAATTAAACTAGTTATTGGAGGGAATATAGTGAATATTATTAGCGCTTACACCCCTCAAGTAGGGTTAGATGATCAGACTAAGAGGGATTTTTGGGAGCAAATGGATGAGATCTTACAGGAGATACCCGTAGGAGAGAACCTGGTTATAGGTGGAGATTTTAATGGCCATGAGGGCATAGATAAAGTAGGTTATGAAAGGGTGCATGGTGGATACGGTTTTGGTGACAGAAATGAGGCTGGAGAGAGAATCTTAGATTTTACGTTGGCTTCTGACCAGGTGGTGGCCAATACTATGTATAAGAAGAGGGAGGAGCATTTGATAACCTTTAAGAGTGGATTAGTTAAGAGCCAACTAGATTATTTCTTAGTGAGAAAAGTGGACTGTCTAAAATGCAATGATTGTAAGGTGATTCCTGGTGAGAGTCTGGTCTCTCAACATAGGATTTTGGTACTAGATTTATATTTTAGAGGGCAATACCAAGTTAGGAAGGATGGTGAGCGTTGTAGGACAAGATGGTGGGACTTAAAAGGGGAAAACTAGAAATATTTAAGAATCGAGTGGATAAGGAAGGTACTTGGGACTTAGAAGGTGATGCTAACACTATGTGGAATTCGATGGCCAATTGTATGAGGAGAATCTCAAGGGAAGTGCTTGGAGAGTCGAAAGGAACGGGACCCAGCTCTAGGGAAACTTGGTGGTGGAGGGAAGAGGTCCAAGCGATAGTTAAGGCAAAAAAAGAGTGCTTTAAAAAGTGGCAGAAGGATAGAACTGAGGAAAACCTTAAGAGCTATAGATTGGCTAATAAGGAGGTCAAAAAAGTAGTGAGAGAGACTAAGTTGAAAGTTTATGATGACCTATACACTAGACTAGATAGTAAGGAGGGAGAGAAGAGGGTATACAAACTTGCTAAGATACGGGAAAGGAAAACAAGAGATTTTAATCAAGTAAAGTGCATCAAGAGTGAGGATTCTAAGGTATTGGTGAAGGATGATGAGATTAAGGAAAGATGGAAGAATTATTTTGAGAAATTGTTAAATGAGGAACATGGAAGTACGACAATAGGGGAAGAAATAACCACTAATATGATAAACCAAGACTATAGATTCTATCGCAGGATTAGGAACTTTGAAGTAGAGATTGCACTTAAGAAGATGAAATCAAATAAGGCTTTAGGACCTGATGATATCCCTATTGAAGCTTGGAAGTGTTTGGGTAAAAAGGAAGTTGCTTGGTTGACTAGGTTGTTTAGCAAAATTTTGTTGACTAGGAACATGCCAGATGAGTGGAGGCAAAGTATTTTAGTGCCAATCTATAAGAATAAAGGTGATGTTCAGAATTGTAACAACTATAGAGGAATTAAGTTAATGTTTCATATAATGAAAGTGTGGGAGAGGGTGATGGAACACCGATTGCGAGACATAACAGAGGTGTCAGAGAATCAATTTGGGTTTATGCCTGGTAGGTCAACAATGGAAGCGATCTATCTTTTGAGGAGAGTTATAGAAAAGTATAAAGAAAAGAAAAGAGACATTCATATGGTATTTATCGACCTTGAGAAAGCATATGACAGAGTGCCCCGAGATATAATATGGTGGGCGTTAGAGAAGAAAGGGGTGACAAAAGGCTACATTGACGTGATTAGGGACATGTATGAAGGGGTGGTAACCACTATTAGATCGCCAACTGGAGAAACAAATGAATTTCCTATCACTGTAGGGTTACACCAAGGATCTACCTTAAGTCCTTATCTTTTTACTTTAGTTATGGACGAGTTGACGATAAATATTCAGGATGACGTGCCATGGTGTATGCTGTTTGCAGACGATATTGTGTTAGTGGATGAGACTAGAGAAGGAGTTAACACAAAGTTGGAGGTTTGGAGAAAAGCTCTTGAATCTAAAGGATTTCGGATAAGCAGAACTAAGACAGAGTACATGGAGTGTAAATTTAGTAACAATAACAATGAAAGCAGAGGAGAAGTGAAGATTGAGAACCAAGAACTGCCTAAGAGTGAACATTTTTGTTATTTAGGGTCGATTATCACAACATCAGGAGAGATTGATGCAGATGTGGCCCATAGGATTAAGGCAGGATGGTGTAAGTGGAGAAGTGCGTCTGGGGTATTGTGCGATAAACGAATACCCACTAGACTAAAAGGTCAGTTCTATAGAACGGCTATTAGACCGGCTATGTTGTATGGGACGGAGTGTTGGGCAACCAAGAAACAACATGTAGATAAGATGAGTGTGGCTGAGATGAGAATGCTAAGGTGGATGTGTGGTAAGACTAGACAGGACAGGATTAGGAATGAGTGTATTCGGGAATGGGTAGGAGTAGCACCGATAGAAGATAAGTTGAGAGAGCATCGTTTGAGATGGTTTGGTCATATTCAATGGAGACCAACAGTGGCAGTAGTGAAGAGATGCGATGCTGTAACGATAGATGGAAGTGTTAGGGGACGGGGTAGGCCTAGATTAACGTTGACTAGCGTTATAAATAGAGATATGAATCTACTTAATTTGACTAATGAAATGGCCTTTGATAGGGCTGCGTGGAGAAGAAGGATTCATGTCGCCGACCCCATTTGATGGGACTTAAGGCTTGGCTTGGTTTGGTTTTGTGATTGTGATTATGTGTTTGATATGATTTTGAGTGCCATTTATATGAATATATGTGGTTTTGAATTTCTATTTGTTCACTGTAGGAATATATGTTTGATTATCTGCTTTGAAATTTAAATTGAAGGCCTTATCGGCCACAAAACCCGAAATTGATTACGCCCTTGTGATTAGCGTAATTTTTAAAGCCTACGGTGAAATTTAATTGAAAATTGATTCGGATCAAATTAATTAGATTAAATTAATGGGTTAGTGCTCAATTATTTAAATATTAATGAAATGTGTTGAGAGAGGGCTTGTATAAGGGACTCTACTACACTTTTATTTCATTTGTTTGAGCTCAAAGCTGAGAACAACTCTAAAGAGAGGGAGTGAGGGTCGGTTAGAGAGAGAGAGAGAGCTCAAGTTGACGAATTGCTCAAGAAGCTTGAATAAATTGAAGACCAACTCAAGATTTGATCATAAATTGGGAAGATTGAGCTTCTAGGTGAGTAATTGGTTAGGAATTCATGAGTTTAATACTGTAATTTTGTGAATTTAAAATTGATTGATGATCAAGAACAAGAATTGTGTTATAAGTGATGAAATTGAAGCTAATGTGTACATGCATGCATAGAATTACCATGATTTGGCATAATCAAGCATGTATTCAGTTGAATATGGGAATATGAGCATTGAAACATACATGCAAGTATAGTTGTGTTGATTTTCATGATTATGAGCATCATTGGTGATATTTGAAAGGGAATTGAGGTCAAAAATTTACATGCATGTTTGGTTGTTGGAAATATGGAGCTTACATGAGATTTGAAGGCATGAGTTTGAATTATACAAAAGAAGTGTTGAATAATTTGAAAATGTGATCATGATTTTTAGCAATTGACCTCATCTTGCTTGTATACTCATGATATATAATGTGTTTGAATGTTTTGGAACCAAAAATTATGAGTTTTGGACCCTTGGAGGTCGAATTTGAACTTGAAGAACAATTTTGGAAAACCCAGAATTCATGATGTCTGCTCGAGCAGGGGAACCACCGCTCGAGCGTGAAATGCGAGCTCCTAGAAGTTTTGCAGACATGATGTCCGCTCGAGCGGGGAGCTATGTAGAATGACTTTCAGCTGGAGTGCCCGAATTCACACTCGAGCGTAAAAAGAGGCAACCAGTACTTTTGCAGACCTAATGGGTCCGCTCGAGCGGGAAAGTCCACGCTCGAGCGGGGACCCCTGTTTCTGAAATTTTGTAAAAATGTTATGTGTTTTGTTTTCCGTTCTCTTTCACTTCTAAGTACTCTTAGGCATGCATTGAGCATTGTGAATGAATTAAAAAAGAATAAGAAATAAGCCTAAGGGGGATGTATGAATTAAGAACGGATTGAATCGTTTGTGACCCATATGTGTTATGCAATGTGTAGGGTCGAGCTCTAGGGTGAATCCACCGGCAGATCACAGTGAGTAATATCTTAATAAAAATATTTTGAAATATGTTGTTTGTCCAATTACTTATTCCTCTATAAGCTTCATGAGTCTGTTGATTTGAATTGTGGACAAATGTTTGCTATGCCAAATGGTTGGGCCTAAGGCCGTTTGCTGTGAATGAATGGGCCGGAAGCCGTATGACATGAATGACAGCCTGACATGAATGAGAGAATGAATGGGCCAGAGGGCAGTCTGACATGAAAGATAGAATGAACGGGCCAGAGGCCAGTTTGACATGAAAGATAGAATGAATGGGCCAAAGGACAGTTTGACATGAAAGATAGAATGAATCGGCCAAAGGCCAGTTTGAGATGAATGAAAGAATGGTTGGGCCAAAGGCCAGTTTGACATGAATGAGAGAATGGTTGGGCCAAAGGCCAGTTTGACATGAATGAAAGAATGGTTGGGCCAAAGGCAGTCTGACATGAATGAAAGAATAGATGGGCCGAAGGCCATTTGACATAAATGAAAGATAAATGGGCCAAAGGCCAGTCTGACATGAATGGGTTGGGCTCGAGGCCGTCCAATGTGTTTGGAACCGCAGTCACTTGATCTATATATATATACTAGATAGAAATATGAATTGGGCCCAAGGCCGTCTGATGTATATTGTTCTAATGTATCTTCGTTATTTGATATTATTCACCGGGCTTTCGCTTATGCTCATGCATGTGTTTATAGGTGAGCCAAGAGAGGTCTAAACCCAGCCTCAGTGAAGTTTGTGTGGAACAACCAAGGTTTTGAAGAGTCAGCTCTTACGTCTCACGCACGAGACTCGTCTTCACCCTTTTGCTATCTTATTTTATTTTGTCATGTTGGCGAGGACCTTGGTTAATGATTGTATATAATTTTGATTGGCTGATCTAGCCTTGAATGATCCTGTATATACAATTGTGTTAGTACATATTTTGATGTGAGTTATTAACATGTATATGCATGGTTTGTTATGACGTGCCATATAAGCACAGCTCTAAGGACAAAGTTTTAAATTTGCTTCCGTTTGGCCCCTTTACTCTGATGAGTTATGTCTTGTTTGGTTTGAGGCCGTAGGTAATCCCTGGGGTTACTAGCCGGTTATGTCCTTAACCCATAGGGGCGGGTTCGGGTCATGACACCAAGATTGCACGAATCGATGTGAATGAATGCACAAATAACACATAAGGGCCTTAACCTCTATCATGCATGGTCAAGAGGGTCGGCGATCGAGAATTGAGGCACGTTTTATCACTTCAAGTACGAAACGTCTCTCATTTCTCATGTTTGGACTAGCACCCTATCCAAACACAAAGCAATGCACAAGATTCTAAACATAATGTAATGCAACATGAGCATTCAAGGACAATGCAAATAATCTGAGCATGCAACAACATAATGCAATGCAACAAGCATGCAACAACGTAATGTAATGCAACAAGCATGCAAATAACAATGCAATGTGACGACGTGCATATAACATGCTATTCTACCAATGCTAGGATGGCATGGACAAAATTCCAAACACTATGCAATGCATGCACATGCAAACCATATGGAATGTAACAACCTGCAAACAACTTGCAAACAAACATGCTCAATGGACTTAAACCGAATATGGACAGACCTCAATCATGCCCAAAACAGTGGCCAAAATGCATCAAAACTAAGGCACAAAAGGGCCAAGAACACATGCTCATGTGAGGGCCCATCAACTAAGCATAACAACACAATTCCCAAACATGATCAAGGAGTGACAAACATGGAAGTGTGACAACACTAAATGCATTGAAATCATGTATGAAATGGTGCCAAACCACTCAAACAACACAAGTATGGCATGCAAGAGTCCGTAAGCATGAAAGCTAGTGAGGTGGACTACACAAAAGGCATGCAATGCATTGCACAAATGGATGAACCAGCCACAAATAGAGCTCAATTAGGTCAAAACAAGGACCAAAAAATGCTGAGATGAGAGCTCAAAGGTCTAAGCATGCATGCATACACATTAGGCCACAAACAAGGCAACAATGCATGAACCCTTAAAAGCATTCAAAGAATGAAAGAAGTGAGAATATGGCCATGCTATATACTCTGAAATAACATGTAAAATGATGCCAAATCATGCACATGTCACAAATGAAGCATGCTATGGTGCTCAAAGCTTGAAGCTAGCATAGGTACTTGCACTACAACTATGCAAAACATGAACCATGTGGTCGAGACAACCCAAAACAGTCCTAGAGCATGCCAAAACAATGACAAAACATGCATGGACTAGAGCTAAAACAAGATAGCATGAAGGGCATGAAGCATGGAATGTGCAAGGCCAATAAGGAGGGTTACACTACATCTACCAAGACTAAGCATGAGATGACTTAACCAACAAAAATCAGAGTTGTATCATGGAAAAATAGGACCAAATACACACTGAAATGGTGGCCCAAAAGGCTAGGCAAGATGGCATGCACAATGGCTCATACTTAAGGCATAAAGTACCAACCCTCGAAAGCATTGAAAGAGTGACATATGTGAGGACATGGCAATGAAACATGCTTTGAAATCACATAACAAATGATGCCAAATCATGCAAATAGCCCAAGCAATGCATGCTAGTGGACTCAATACACAAAGCTAGTAAGCAAGAATGCATTATGGCTATACAAAGCAATGCATGCATGACCAAAACAACATGAATCAAAGCTTAATCATGGTAAAACATGAGAAAAAGCTTCTTGGAGTTGAGCCAAAATCATGCTAGAATGATGGTCAAAAGAATGATGCATGTTAGGATAGCATGCAAGATTACACTACAAGTGTAGAATGCAAGAGGCTATCAAACCAATCCAAAATAGAGCTAAGGCATGCTAAAACAACACCAAAAACATGCTGAGATATGGCCAAAATGGGCTAGCAAAACATGCTAAAACATGAGACATACAAGGCTAGTTTGAGAGGATTACACTACAAGTGTAAATAGCATGCAAAGGGTGACCAAACCAAGCCAAAACAGAGGAATGCCATACTAAAATAAGGCAAAAAATAGGCAAAAAACAAGCCAACACAAGCTAGATAAACATGCTACTTTGATGAGCCAACAAGGCAAGCACACAAGATACAAGGAGAAGGGATGACCGCCTCCTATTTGGGACCTCAAAATACACTTTCCACCACTAAAATTCTTCTGAGTTTTAGTGGTGAGAAGGCCAAAAAGAGGTGGTCCCAATAGCTTAAAAGAATAGCACAAAAATAAGGCCAAACAAGGCACAAGAGGGGGTAGACCACCCCCAACACCAACAAGGCCTTAAACAAACATTTAGAACACTTGAAATCAAAACTTTTTGTTGTTAAAAGTTAGGCCTAAATCAGCATGCAAATAGGGCCAAAAGCTTAAACAAAAACCAAGGTTTAAGGGGTTAGAAACTCACCCTTGAAGAACAACCTCAAAGTTGCAACTCCAGTAGCTTTTCTGAACTCAAACCAATCCAAAAACACCAAAACCAGCTTCTAGGTGCCTCGGCAACAAAAGGGTGGTGTTTCACTATGTGTTTGTGTGCAAAAGTGTGAAAGAAAAGCACTTTTAAGCACAAAACAAGAGAGAAGGAGCAAATATAGCGATAGGTGTGTATCTATAGCTCAAGCAACTTTTTTCTCAACCTGGAGAAGGGAGAGAGGGCCTCCATTTTATAGAAAAACAAGCAACAAGCTTGTTGAGGAAGCTAAGAGCTCAAAGCCATCCCTGCATACATATGTATGGAGGATGGTTTCTGTGCCTTCCAGCTATCATAGATGGCAAGAAAAGATCTTTAGAAAGGTACAGGAAAGCTGCCAACCACTTGAAGTGGTCGGTCAGCTACTCACACTGGTCGGCCGACCACCATAAGTGGTTTGCAAGAAGACCAAGTGGTCGGCAGGGGGGGAGAAGTGGTCTGCACACAAAAAGCAAGGTGGTGGCATGGCTGCCGACCACTTTTGGTGGTCCAAAGACCACCAAGACCAGTTGGCCGACCAGAAAACTGGCTAGCAAGGAAGAAAAGTGGTTTTCAGGGAGAGAAACTGGTCTCCAACCCATATTCCACCCTCCAAGCAAGGAAAACAAGGTTTGTGCCAAAAAAAAAACCAAAAAGGATTAAAGACGAAAGTCCGCGAGTCAAGGCGCGCAGCCGGAAACCTCAAAAGCTAGTCTACGGGCACCAAAAGGGGTCTACGAGGGAAAAGTGATCTACGGCCACAAAAAGTGGTCTACGAGACCTCTGTGTCCCTCCAGCCAAAGGCAACAAGGCATGTTTCGAAAACCAGGCCAAGAGGAGAACGTTAAGCGGTCCAGAGACAAGTCGCACGGCTGAAGGCTCCGAAATTTGAAAACTAACCTCCAAGAGGGAAAAGTGGTCTACAACCATAAAAAGGTGGTCTACAGACCTCCCTCTCCCTCTAGGCAAGGGAAAACAAGGTTTGGTTCAAAACCAAACTAAAATACAAAGAGTTCAGAGGCCTGGAGGCAAGGCACTCAGCCGAAAACTCTGAAAACTCGAAACGAGCACAAATATGCATGATCATCACGCGCTCAACCGATGACGTCTGAGTCTTAAGGTCGGTAAAAAATGGGGTGTCTACAGACCCGCTACACTCCGCTGGAGAAGGCTTGTCTGGCCTTGGTATGGGCTATCAGAAAGCTGAGGCACTACCTTTTAGCTCACTCTGTAATACTGATTTTCAGATTAGATCCCATCAAATATCTCTTCGAGAAACCAGCACTTATGGGTAGGCTAGCCCATTGGTTGCTTCTGCTTTCCGAATTTGATCTGAAGTACATGACGTGCAAGTCAGTGAAAGGGAGAGCGGTAGCGGAGTTCCTAGCCAATCACCCAGTGGAAGGGGATGAAGTAGTTGAATATCTACTCCCAGATGAGGCCATTTTGCATGTTGAAGAAGAGACCTGGACGATGTACTTTGACGGAGCGTCAAACCAATACGGGTATGGAATAGGGGTGTTGTTGATAGCGCCCGACAATTCCCGTATACCTCTAGCATTCAAACTCCGGTTCAAAGTGTCGAACAATGAGGCAGAATATGAGGCATGTATTGCTGGACTAGAAGCCGCCCTGGAACTAGGGGCAAAATGGTTGGATGTCATCGGGGACTCGAACCTTGTTGTATCTCAAGCTAAAGGAGATTGGAAAGTTAAAGAAGAAAAGATGAGAATCTATCACAAGACCTTGGACGTTCTGATTCCTCGGTTTGAAAAACTAAACTTCGCTCTTCTGTTAAGAGAGAACAATAGGTTTGCTGATTCATTAGCAACTCTATTTTCTATGATAGACATCCCTTTCGGAGTTCAGATGCGTTCGATCATAATTGAACAGAAATTCGTGCCGGCCTATGAGCTGATTGCTGCCATAGATGAGGTACAAGATGAGAACCCCTTGTATTACGACATCTGGAACTTCTTGGAAAAGGAAGCGTATCCACTAGGGGCAAATGCCAAAGATAAGAGGGCAATTCAAAGAATGGCTACTCAGTTCATCGTCTGTGGGGGTAAACTATACAAGAGGAGTCATCTCGGGATGCATAAACTATCCGTTGATGCTGAAGAATCTAAGCTCCTGATGGAGGCCATCCATGGAGGAGAGTACGGAGCGCACATGAGCGGGGTGATGCTAGCCCAGAAGATCCTTAGGCAGGGTTATTACTGGTCCACCATGGAGGAGGATTGTATTGGCTTCGTTTGGTGATGCCACAAATGTCAGATTCATGCAAACCGCATGAACATTCCGCCGTCGAAGCTGTACAACATGACTTCGCCATGGCCATTTTTAGTCTGGGGGATTGATGTAATTGGGGCTATCACTTCGAAGGGGTCCAACGAGCATGAGTACATTCTGGTAGTGATAGACTACTTCACGAAGTGGGTTGAGGCCTAATCTTATGCGGTGTTGAAGGCATCGCATGTTGCTAAGTTCATCAGGAACAACATCGTCTATCGCTATGGGGTCCCGAATGATATTATTTTGGATGATGGTTCCCACTTCAAGAAGGAGGTGATCGACTTGTTGGAGAAGTACAACGTGGCTTTTCATAAGTCATCTATATATCGGCCGCAAACCAACGGAGCAGTTGAGGCCGCCAACAAGAACATCAAGCACATTCTGCAGAAGATGGTGGAAACCTACAGGGACTGGCCAGATAAGCTGCCATTTGCTCTTTGGGGCTACCGGACTTCAATTTGAACTTCTACTGGCGCAACTCTGTATTCCTTGGTTTATGGGATGAAGGCTGTTCTGCCTATCGAAGTTGAGGTTCTGTCATTACGGGTATTAGCAGAGTGTCAGATAGCTGAGGCAGATTGGCAGCAAAGCAGGTTCGAAGAACTCATGGTTTTTGATGAAAGAAAGCTGAAAGCACTGTATCATGTCCAGGGTTATGCTTTCAACAAGAAGGTTAAGTCTAGGAATTTGAAAAAGGGGGATCTAGTGGTCAAAGACAACCGAGCTCCCATCCATGACCCTAGGGGCAAGTTCAGACCTAATTGGACTGGCCCTTAGATAATCAAGTCTATCTGGTCGGGTGGAGCTGTCATTCTGATGGATCTAGATGGCCTAGAGTTCTCCCAGCCGATCAACATGGACAAGTTGAAGAAATACTATCCCTGAGTGGGTCGCTAGGCCAAAAACCCGAAAGGGCGACCTGGGCAAAAGTTAGAGCATAAAAAATTTGAAATAATTAAAATTGAGCTCGCAGGGTTGAAAACCTAGAAAGGGCGGCCTTGGCAAAAGTTAGAGCGCAAAAAGAGAGTGTTAATACACGAGTGAACCTGAACCGAACTACGTAAGGCTTGATTTCCATCTTCGGGATACGTAGGCAACTTCATTCTGAAGTCCAGCCATAAACACTTCCAAATCAACTTTGTCCATGTGATCATTTCGGTTATCTTTGTCTATTCTGTATTCAAGAGCTCGGTTGTGATCTCCAGTGCACTGCTATTCAGACTAGGGGCAACTTTCCAGTTGCTGGATCCGGGGTTGTACATCTCAATGATAGATCTCGGGCATGTCCAGTTGTGATCCATATCGAAAATGATTTTGAAAAGTTTTAATAAAAGTTGATTTTGCTCAAATTAATATTTTTACGACTTAGACCATTTTTGGACCAAACGGAAAATTTTCAGTACCCATAACCTTCAATTACATTGATTTCAGTACAGAGTACTCCTACTCTTGAATACAAATTGAAGTTGCTTTTCATTACATTCATAAAGAAAACTTGAAAGTACTGATTAAAGCAAATAAATTTGGGGCATAGTCAAGTCAGGTGTTCCTGCGCCCCCTCCTAGAGCTTGTGGAAGCCTCTGATGCCAAAGTAGGCCCAACCTGTGCCTCTTCATCAAGCCAAGCTATGCACTCATCAGAGAGGGTGAAACTGAAAGTGGGAACAGGGGCCAGAAGCTCTCTTGTCCTTTATGCTCTGGCATACCAAGCTAGCTGTGCGCCTTGGACTGGAAATACAGTAGGGTACTTTATCCCATCTTTCGGACTAGTCTGATCATGTCCAAATTGGCGCCGAAATTGGAATGGGAAGTAAAAGACACAGTGTGTCAGGCCAATCAACTGAATGCCTGGCTGGCAAGACATGCTATAGCTCATCGCCGACAGATTAAGCCAGGGGTAGTGCCAAGCAATGTTGACAGCGGATAGACTGCACATCCATTCGCACCACCATCCCTCATCTGGGGCATCGACTAGACGTCGCTGGAAGAAATAGTTGGGAGCTGAATATGTTGGGCATGAGTCCACAACCTTCAATTTATCCATCAACCATATCTGGGAAGGGATGAAAAATAAGTGATTAAAGAATAGAGAGGTGTACGTGGAGAGAAAGGTGAGAAAAGGGTTTTGAAAAAAAAAAATCGAGCCTGAAGGCCGAGTAATGTGAGAAATATATGTGAGAAGGGTGGGAAACATTACCTGCAGCAGTAATGGACTCTCCTCGAATCTAGTCGTCCCCCGGCGATGGAAAGCATCTAAACCCATCAGTGTCTCAGCTAGCGTCATGGCAATACAGCCCTTGCCCTCTTTTAAACCTTAGGCAACCTCAATCAAATGGAGCCTGGTGCAAGCAAGAAATCAGACAGCATGCACAAGCAAAGCGCATGTCGCCGAAAACCCTGCCAGTGATGATCGCCGCGATCACCGGCATCAGAAAATCAACAAATCAGGCTTAGGATGTCCAGTTCTCCGTCGTGAATCAAAGACTGAGTGTTACGCAAAGTGAGCCTGCACATCCGTCCTAAGGCTTAGATGTGGCCGAAGCAGAATTGGGGCAAGATCTATTCATCGCGCTGAGATTCCATCAAAGCCTGGAAATCTTCGAAAGTGGGACACATCTCTTGTCCGCCAAATCTAAAAACATGAGTTACCGAATTTCAACACCTTGCTGCGGCATGGAGGAACGGAAAACGCAGCAGGGTATGGCTTAGCGTGAATAGTGCATTTATGCCGAAGCCTCGGAAATTCAGCTTTTCCGAGCCATCTGAGTTAGCAATCCAATTTTTGAGATTTTGGACAAGAAGTGCCTCTATTTGGTGTAAAAACTGAGTTAGAACGAGGGAACCACGAAGCTGGAACCATTATAGGGGATAAGGCACTGTTTGGAGGACAGGTGGCCAAAATCTGGAGGTCCCTAGCCTCACTGGTCGTCTGACCACTTTTTCTGGTCGACCAGCTACTTTTTCTGGTTGACCAGCCACATTTTCTGGTTTACAGGCCACAAAAATGGTCGGCAACCTACTTTAACTGGTCAGCAATGAGCAAAAAGTGGTCTGCAGCCATTTCTTGTCTCTAGTAGAGAGTTCCTAGCCTTCCTATGTGCTGAGAATGCTGAAAGTCTGAGTTTACTTCTACTTCAGATGCGTCCTATTTGTTTTGCTTATCCAATATGCATTTGCTTATCGAGTTGTTAAGTTTTGATCATCGAGTTGTTGCTCTTTGATTATCAAGTTGTTGCTCATTGTTTATCGAGTTATTGCTCATTGTTTATCGAGTTGTTATAATTCATTTATCGAATTGTTCTTTAAGTTGTTTTGTTTGTTACGTTGGTCCACTACCTGACTTGGCAAAACACGAATGTTCAATTTCCATCAATCTCATTTTTGTGCAAAATGATGCGATGCGATGCGATGCTTAGAATACAAATACAACACTTTTTTGAAGAAAAAGCTGTTTTCATTCCATCATGGTTTCTTTTTACAACAAGGTACAAGTTTTAAGGAAAATAAAACTGCCTAATGCTGTACAATGTGCTATAACTACCAGTAAAAAGAAAACAAAGCAAAAATATCTGAGTCGATGCTATCTGGCTCAAGATCGAGAGGTCCTCTTCACCCTCTTCGTCTGAGCAACCTCTGCACCATCGCCGTCGGCACCCCCGTCTGAACCAGAGCCGCCATCCTCGGAATCCTTCTCGGCGTCATCTCCGCCCTCAGAACCTGAACCGGTGTCACTACCTCTGCTCGCGGACGTCTCTGACTGAGGATTTGCTGCCTCCTCCTCCTCCTCACTAGACTCGTCGTTACGTCTGACAGGCGTTTGACGTCTCCCTCGGCCGCGTGTCAGGATCCCTCTCCCTACTACTCGAGACGGCCTTGGTGGCCTGGGCTGTAGAGGTGTGACCTGAAAAGGCAGTTTGAATGCATCAGCCAGGATATGTATATCAGATGCAAGTGCGAGTATGGTGCATGGAATGAGTGCATGCAGATTTAGTTTGTTAATGTGATGTGTCGGATGTGATCTATACATGCAATGAATCAATGTAGTGAAATGTTCAGTTTCGATACATCAGCAAAAGTATGATAAATGTAAAGAAACTGGAAAGTACTGGGATGCCGTGGGTATGCAGCATCGTCTCTCTCCTCAAAACCATAAACTCGAGTGAGGCCATCGCCTCGAGCAACCCCTCAACATATCCTCTGGAAGGTTGCAAACGCAAGTTCAAGTCATTAGTGAATGAATGAATGTCTAAATATCTGAATGATAGATGAAAGCTGAGGAGCATGCCGATGCTAAGTCAGGGGCACTGACGTATCGATGATCCGGCAGTGGAGACTCGAGCAAAATCTGATAAGGCATCCCATACCGCCAACATGTCAGCTCTGTCGGAGGATCTGGCCATCCAGCACACTGCCTAGTGAGGGGCATCCACCTAGTCCTACCTCTCGATGTGCTAGCCCTGCTAGTTGAGGAGATGTCTATAGCTCAGGTGCGGCTCGATAAAGGAATGTCATCAGCTCTCCTCGTGAGGACACGAACACCTGTCAGCGGAGGCATCAGGTATGTGTGGAGGCATGTCGTGTACTCTCCCTCCTCTAGGAAAATGACTGCGTCAGCACCCTGCATAAGGTCGCTAACCTCCTGGGAAGTGAGACTCTCTGTGGTCCGCATGTCTGATGAAGGGCGGTGAAGGGATCTCCTGAGCGGGATTACCTAGTGTCTGGCGCAAGAAGCGCTCCCCGAGAAACTAGGCTCTTTCAACTGGTCCCTCAAACAGAATCTGGTATCGGGAGGCCCCCCATGCCCTAGCAAACTGGAACCGAGAATACCCTGGCATCACCACCCAAGGCTGCTAGGTGATCTGCAGATAGCGAGTGCATGAATTGATTAGTTGTCATAGATATGCAAGATGAACTGAAGCTGAAAGTATGAAGAACTGAGAGTTCTGGATTACCTCGGTCACCCGTACTATGTCAAAATAATGCCTGATATACGGCAAGGTCTCTCAGGGTATGGGCTGGTATCGACCCTCAAATCTACGCGAGTATGGTATCTCAAGTGGTGCCTCAACCTCCGAATCAGGGGCAAGCGTCGTGAAATAGGTGCATACCCACAGCTGTGAAAGGAAAGACAGTGGCAGTCATAATACAGAATTTATAGAAAATGCAGAGTGCAGAATGCAGTACAGAATGTAATGTGTGTAATGCGCGGAGTGTGCACTGTAGAGGTACTATAGAGCAGAAATGAAAATCAAAAGGGCAGAATGTACCTCCCAGGCTCTCCAATAACCACCTACTATGTTCCCGCGGGAGGTCGCAGTCATATAACAATAAAGGGTAGCAAGGCCAGCGCCGCCCCAATTGAAGTGCCGAACCTGAGATAGGTTCACTAGAGCACTCAGAAGATATAGCCCGACCGTGTTTCCCCTGTCAGAGGACAATGTGGTCCCAAGAAGGAACATCAGAAATCCCCGAGCGTACTGGTCCGTGGCCTCAGCAGTCTCAGGCACAGTCCCTCGGTACTGCTCTGTAAACCAGGTGTATCTGACCATGCCTGATGATCGGTAGATTGGCAGATGGGCTCCGAGTAGATAAGTCCAGGCTGCCTCCCACTCACCCATATTTGAATCATAGGGGATCAGCCGACCTCCCACGTTGAGGCCCGTTAGCATAAAAAAGTCATACGGGGTCATCGTCATGTCCCCGGTAGCTAAAAAATGGAAGGAGTTGGTGGTGTCCCACCATCTCTCTACTAGCACACCCAGGAGGGTCCTGCTCGCTGCAAGACGCGACAACCTTGTGCAAAATGGGCCAAACCCTGCCTCATCAACGATCTGTCGAGCACCATCTGGGAGCTCCGTGTACCACTCCCTCACTATGATTGACCCATATCCCCGGGTAAAACGGGAAGCCACCTGCGTTCAGAATGAGTAGAAATACAGTGCGAGTTTTATTCAGAATGAGTAGAAATACAGTGTGTGAGCTGTGTTCAGAATGAGCGGAAATATAGTTTGTGAGCTGTGTGTAGAATGAACAGATGTATTCAGTTTTAGAATGAACAGAATGCTGTGTGTGAGCTGTGTTCAGAATGAGCAGAAATGCAGTGTGTGAGCTGTGTTCAGAATGAACAGAATGCTGTGTGTGAGCTGTGTGCAGAATAAACAGATGTATTCAGTTTCAGAATGAATAGAATGTTGTGTGTGAGCTGTGTTTAGAATGAGCAGAAATGCAACATGTGAGTTGTATTCAAGATGAGCAGAAGTGCTGTGTATGTAAATGTGTTCAGAACGAGCAAGTAAAACACATAGCGAAAGCATGAAGTGTGCAAAAAATGCAAAATACATCGCAGAAAATGTAAAAGTGCAGTACACACCTCGCGCGCGTAGTGGGACAGGTGAAACTCCAGCTCCCGTAGTAGCAAGTCTGCAGGTGCTCGTCGCGCAAAATCTGTGAAATGTGAAAAGTGCTTAGTGGTAGTACGTGCTCCTGAGGGTTGTACCTCTTCGGGTCGAAAGGCCGAATCCTGGGCGGTAATGGTATGATGTCAGGCTCGTCCTCTACTCTCGGAGAACCCCCATCGTGTGGGATGTGGTCAGCCATTTGAAAAAAGGTGCAAAATGAGCAAAAATGAGCGAAATGAGCTAAAATGGCCAAAAGTCAACAAAAGTCAACTTTTGGGAAGAGAAAAAGTCAAAGAAAGTCAAAGCCCGAGAAAAGGTGCTAAACTTCGAGAGAAACAAACCTCAAGTGGTTAAAATGGAGAAAGAAGCTCCGAAAACAAATTCTGATTGGTTCAAAACGAAGAGAATCGAAAGTCTTTTGCGAATCAACTTCGCGTGGGGCATTGGAAAACGCGTGCAAAGCCCGGATCTAAGAGGAAAAAGGGTCTAGGGAGGGAGAGCAAGAGATTTTGGCACTAGAGGTGTGAATGAAATGAAGCTTGGAGGTGTACACTTATAGAACCGAGGCCAAAAGACCAAACTGCCCTGCATTTCATTAAACTGGTCGACCGACTAGTTTTTCAGGTCGACTGACCACTTACGTGGTCTACAGGTGGTCTGGAGGTGGTCTAGCTAATCGGTAGCCCTCATGGGTGGTCTTCAGGGTCCCATTGTCCTCTTTGAGTGTTTTTAGACTGGTTGGAGTCCTTGGCTCTCGAGAAAGTGCAAGAAAAGTTCACTATTTTCGACTCGAAATGTCCCGGCGGGAACTTCGACTCACGTCTTCGATGGATGGCTCATTGTCATGTGTCAGGAGCATGGTGTATCCTTTTTAAGTACACTGTGACCCTTCCGAGAGGTAAATCGGAGGTTTCATTTGAATCTATCTCGTTAAGGCGTGTATTTCCTTGTTCGACGTTTTACTTCAAACATGCTATTGATGTTGCATTGAAAATGCATTGTTGTTGTGCATGGAACGTGTGTGTTGTGTCGCATTGCACTACACAAGTTCTTATGTCTCCACAGAGTATGCACATCACATCGTATTGCATTTTGCATGCTTTTACGTTTGTGTAGGAATTGTCCATACCTATTGCATTGCATCGAACATGCACTCGTTGCATAGAATAAATATATCAGTTTTGCATAGACATGCAGCTTTCTCCACGTGTATTGTTATGGACTTTTTACTTGCATTGCTACGCACTTTTCACTTGCATTGCTATGCACTTTTCACTTGCGTTGCTATACACCATTTGCATTGTATATGCATGCGTTTATCTCGTATTGGAATTGTGTCTTGATGTAACGCTCAACATGTGTTCCTACTATATTGTACCTGTTGAGTTTCTTTCTTATGCAGGCACGATATTGTATGTACGGTTCATTTGAAGCTGGCGCAACCAGACGATATTGTATGTACGGTTCATTCAAAGAAGTTCCGTTTAAGATTGCTCACTTAATGTATCTATCACACGTTCGTTTTGTGTATCTATCACACATGCTTTACTTTAGTGTATCTATCACACGTTGTTTCACTTAGTGTATCTATCACACTTTGTTCATCTTGTGTATCTATCAAACGTTCGCTTTATGTATCTATCACACATGCTCACTTTTGTGTATCTATCGCACATGTTCACTTAGTGTATCTATCACACTTTATTCACTTAGTGTATCTATCACACTTTGTTCATCTTGTGTATCTATCACACATGTTCACTTAGTGTATCTATCACACGTTCGCTTTATGTATCTATCACACATACTCACTTTTGTGTATCTATCGCACATGTTCACTTAGTGTATCTATCACACTTTATTTACTTAGAGTATCTATCACACTTTGTTCATCTTGTGTATCTATCACACATATTCACTTAGTGTATCTATCACACGTTCACTTTGTGTATCTGTCACACGTTCGCTTTGTGTATCTATCACACATGCTCACTTTTGTGTATCTATCGCACATGTTCACTTAGTGTATCTATCACACTTTGCTCACTTAGTGTATCTATCACACTTTGTTCATTTAGTGCATCTATCACACTTTGCTCATTTAGTGTATCTATCACACTTTGTTTATTTAGTGTATCTATCACACTTTGTTCACTTAGTGTATCTATCACACTTTGTTCACTTAGTGTATCTATCACACTTCATTCACCTTTTGTGTATCTATCACACATGTTCACTTAGTGTATCTATCACACTTTGTTCACTTAGTGTATCTATCACACATGTTCACTTAGTGTATCTATCACATTTCGTTCATTTAGTGTCTCTATCACACTTTGCTCACTTTGTGTATCTATCACACGTTCACTTTGGGTATCTATCACACATGCTCACTTTGTGTATCTATCGCACATTCGCTTTGTGTATCTATCACACATGCTTGCTCACTTTGTGTATCTATTGCACTTTGCTCATTTTGTGTATCTATCACACACTTCATTCACCTTTTGTGTATCTATCACACATGTTTGCTAAGATTGCATAATTTTCTTACATCCTTTTTGCATGAAATGTAGTTTGGTCTGTAATTCCCACGAATGGCGTGTTTACTTATTTGCTTGTGTACGAGTTTGCTGCAACATTTCTTTGCATGACATTTGCATCTAGATGTTTCATTACAGCCCTCTTTGCATAATCATAAGTTATGTTCTGCATCGTGCATGTCATATGCATCTTGCCCCTGCCTGCGGGCGCATTTCTTTGTTATCTTGCCTGTTTGTCTAAGTCTTCGGCCTTGTCAAAAATGGGTCGTCTCTAAGCTTTGACATTCACTCCCGTCACTTCTTGACTTCCAAGTTCTGTCAAAGAGGGACAACTGTAGACACCCCACTTTTGACCGACCTTAAAACTTAGACGTCATTGATTGAGTGCTTGATGATCGCGCATGTTTGTGCTCGTTTCGAGTTTTCGGAGTTTTTGTCTGAGTGCCTTGCCTCCGAGCCTCTAAACTCTTTGTGTTTTGGCTTTGTTTGTAGACCATGCCTTGTTGCCCTTGCCTGGAGGGAGAGAGAGGCCTGTAGGCCACTTTTTGTAGTCGTAGACTACTTTTTCCTCTTCTAGGCTAGTTTCCGGTTTCCGGAGCCTTCGGTCGAGTGCCTTGTCTCGGGACCTCTTAACATTCTCCTCTTGGCTTGGTTTTTGGATCATGCCTTGTTACCCTTTCCTAGAGGAAAACAGAGGTCTGTAGACCACCTTTTGTAGTCGTAGGCTACTTTTCCCTCTCGTAGACCCCTTTTTGTACCCGTAGACTAGTTTTCAAGGCTTTCGGCTGAGTGCCTCTCCTTGTGGACTCTTGTCTTGCTTCCTTTTTGGTTTGTTTTTGAACCAGACCTTGTTTTCCTTTGCCTGGAGAGTGGAACGGGGGTGTAGACCGATTTTCCCCCTGTAGACCACTTTTCTCCCCTGCTAGCCAGTTTTCCGGTCGGCCAGCTAGGGTGGGTAGTCTGTGGATTACCTAAAGTGGTCGGCAGCCATGCCACCACCTTCATTTCTTTGTGCAGACCACCTTTCCCCCCCTGCCGACCACTTTTTGTCCTTGCAGACCCCTTTTTTTCTGGTCAGTCGACCAGTGGGAGTGGTTGGTCGACCACTTCTGTGACACCCCTGTTCTGTATTTTGCTAATTGGTCCCAAATGCCAATGTGATTATATGTTTTGATATGATTTTGTGTGCCATTATGCGAATATATATATGATTTTGAAGTTTTATCTGTTCATCGTAGGAATATCTGTTTGAATAACCTGCTTTGGAAATTAAATTGAGGGCCTTATCGGCCACGGAACCCGAAATTGATTACGCCATTGTGATTGGCATAATTTTTAGAGCCTACGGTGAAATTTAATTGAAAAATTGATTCGGACCAGATTAAGTTGATTAAATTGGTAAATTGGTGCCCAATTATTTACTATTATTATCATGAGTTAGTGGGAATTGTTGGGTAAGGTCACTACACTTCCCAGTCTCTCTTATGTATTCATTTTGGCTGATCAAACCTTGAGAAAAGGAGGAGAGTCGGCTGTAGAGAGGGAGAGAGGAGAGAATTGTGCAAATTGTTGCTTAAAGCTTGGGAACCTTGAAGATAATCCAAGAATTGTTATAGATTGTGTGAATCAAAGCTTCTAGGTGAGTAATTCTTGGATTATAGTTTGTAATTTTGTGTGTTCAAGCTAATTGGGTGATCAAAAGTAAGATTGAAATGAAATTGGGTTGGTTTTGTTGGATTAAAGCTTGATATATGCGTGCATGTGAGGAAATGTTTTGAAATAGCATGTATAAACTTAAAATACATGATTCATGTAGAGTTTTGGTTGAAACTCATGTCTTGATCACCATTTGTGTTGTCTAAGTTGAGAATGTGGCAATTCATCACATGCATGTACAGTTTATGAAGATATGAACTTGAATGTATGAATTTGTTATGTTAGAATGAGTTTGATGGGAGATTGGGGCATGCATGTGAATTATTTGTGAATTGAGCTCCATTGGGTTGTGATTTGGGGTTTACATCATGTTAGTATAATTATATTTGAGATTTGAGTCATTGCATGCAAGTTATGTTGGTTGGAAACCGAATTTGAGCTCAAGAACACATTCTGGGTTTTCCAGAATTTTGAGGCCCGCTCGAGCGGGAGAAACTACGCTCGAGCGTAAATTTAGTGCTCCCAGCACTTTTTGCAGAGTTGGCTGTTCGCTCGAGCGGGACATTTCACGCTCGAGTGGGGAGCTTTTGTAGACGAGCCTTTCGCTCGAGCTCCCCATTCGCGCTCGAGCGTAATTTTGAGGTAACCAGTACTTTTGCAGGCCTCTTGGGTCCGCTCGAGCAGGGAAGTCCACGCTCGAGCGGGGACCCTGTTTTCTGAAATTTCGTTCATGCGTTTTGTGTTTCATTTTCCGTTCCCTTTCACTTGTAAACACTCTTAGGCATGTGTTAAACATCGTAAATGAGTTAATGAGATAGGAATAAAGCCTAAAGATGAATATGTGAATTAAAGAACGGATTGAACTGTTAGTGACCCTCTTGTGTTCATGTAATGTGTAGGGTCAAGCTCCAGGGCAAATCCGCAAGCCGATCACTGTGAGTAATATCAATATTTGAAAGCTTGTCAATGTCCAATTGTTTATTCCCTTATAAACTTTATGAGTTGTTAATTGGGATTGTGGACAAAAGTCTGACAGGAATGAATGAATGGACCAAAGGTCGTTTTGATAGGAATGAATGGACCAAAGGTCGTTTTGATAGGAATGAATGGACCGAAGGTCGCTTTGATGTAAATGAATGGACCAAAGGTCATTTTGATATAAATGAACGGACCGAAGGTCGTTTTGACCTATATGAATGGACCGAAGGTCGTTCTGACATGAATGAGTGGGCCGAAGGCCGTTTTGACGTAAATGAATGGGCTAAAGGCCATTTTGACAGAAATGAATGGGCCGAAGGCCATTTTGACAGAAATGAATGGGCCGAAGGCAATTTTGACAGAAATGAATGGGCCGAAGGCCGTTTTGACATAAATGGATGTGCCGAAGGCCGTTTTGACATAAATGAATGGGCCGAAGGCCGTTTTGACAGGAATGGAAACCTGAATGAGCCAAAGGCCAGTATGTTGGAACTACAGTCACTTGATCTAATTTTGTATAAGTATATATATATGTTAAGTAGAAATGTGAATTAGGCCAAAGGCCGTTTGGAACATGTTGTTCTACATTGTCATGTAATTTCTGTATTCGATATTATTCACTGGGCTATTGCTCACGCTCATTCATGTGTTTGTAGGTGAGCCAAGAGAAGTCCAAACCCAGCCCCAGTGAAGTCTGCCAGGAACAACATGATTTGGAGAGTCAACCTTGTGTCTCACGCACGAGACCCATCCTTGCCATTTTGTTATGCATTCATAGTTTGTCTTGTTGGCAAGGACTTTATGTATATCTGTATATAGTTTGATATGGGTTGACTCAGTTTGGATGATCCTATCTGTAAAGGATTTTATGGTACTGTATTTTGTTGGGGGTTATTAACATATACGTGTATGGTTTGTTGGATGTGCATATAAGCACGGCTCTATGGACAAAGTTTTTAATTATTGCTTCCGTTTGGCCCCTTTACTCTGACGAGTTATGTCTGTTTGGTCTGAGGCCGTAGGTAATCTCAGGATTACTGGCCGGTTATGTCCTTAACCTATAGGGGCGGGTTCGGGTCATGACAGAGTGGTATCAGAGCACGGGTTAATAACTCACACACTTGTCCAAAAAAGAGCAATAAGTGTCTAGATAAGATCTAGGATGCATTCATGTGATAAATATGAGTTTGGAAGCATTGATTATATGCTTAAATGTTTTGTTATAAATAATTATATGTTTAAGTTGTGAACTACTTGCATTGCAAATTATCTGGAAATATGTGCTTCTTAGTGTATGCATACTTGTGTACCTTTTGTATGAAATATAATGCAAGTCAAATCAGATGGTGAGAACCAGAGGTGATGAGATAGAGGAATCTTCTACTGCCAGACTGGACAGAATGGAAAGACTGATATAGGAAATGGCAGAAGCTTTGAGACAGCAACAGGAGTGGCAACAACAGTGGCAGCAACCACATCCGCCACCTCCACCTCCGCCACCACCCGTGCCAGATAATCAAAATGATGACCGGATTATAGCTCTCACCAAGGAATTCAAGAAAATGAAACCACCACAGTTCCACGGGGGATTAGATCCGTTGAAAGCCGAAGCATGGGTCCTCGGCATTGAGAAATTATTTGAAGTGTTCCCCTATTTAGAGACTCAGAAAGTGCTTCTAGCCACTTTTATGCTAGAAGACGAAGCGAGAAGATGGTGGATGTTGATGCGAGAGAATCATAAGGATGTTGACTGGGTAAAGTTCTTAGAAATATTCTATGACAAGTACTTTCCACAGTGTGTCCGGGATAGGAAAGTGGCAAAGTTCATGGAACTCAAGCAGGACAGCATGACTGTAGCTGAGTATGAGGCCAAATTCACTGAGTTGGCCAGGTTTGCACCGCACGTAATTGACACTGATTATAAGAAGGCAAGGCATTTTGAAGGTGGGCTCCGAAGTGACATCCTAGAGAGAGTGAATGTCCTGAAGTTGGAGACCTACATCGGGGTGCTTGATCGGGCCATCATATCAGAGGCTAACATAGCTAGACAAGCTAAGCCAACAACAGAATGGAAAGGTAACAAAAGACAAGGCTTCTTTTCGAAGAAGAAATTTCTGAAAAAGCAAAACACGGGCTCCTCAAATACTTCGAGTTCTTCCCGAGACACAGCTCCCATGTGCAACATTTATAGCAAAAGGCACCGTGAAGTCTGTTACCGTGCATCGGGAGCCTGTTTTAAGTGTGGGAAACAAGGGCATATAGCCCGAGATTGTAATCAGAATAGTGGAAAGATAGCTGCTAGCTCCACTGCATCGATCCCAAAGCCGGGAAACACTTTGAGATCTGCTACTACTGGGGATACAGTGAGATTAGGGAGAGTTTTTGCACTCGTTCCGGGCGATACACGGAATGCCAACGCCGTTGTCTCAGGTACTATTTCAATACGTAACCAGGATGCCTTTGTATTAATTGATTCTGGATCAACACACTCATTTGTGACATGTACATTTGCATCTAGACTGAATAGACCCCTAGAGTTATTGCCATATTTGTTATGTGTGTCTGCTCCATCGGGGGAATCTGTGTTATGTGAATATATATATCAGTTTTGTGACATGCATATTGAGGATACTATCCTATATGTAGATTTGTTGCCCTTGAACTATAGACATTTCGATGTAATTTTGGGCATGGATTGGTTGACCAAGTATTGTGCCACCATAGACTGTGTGGCAAAAAGGGTTGTATTTAAACCACTGTAGACACCCCATTTTTGACCGTCCTCAAGACTTGGACGTCACCGTTTGAACACCTGGTGATCACCCATGTTTGTGTTCGTTTGGAGTTCTCAGAGGTCTCGGCTACGCGCCTTGCCTCAGGATCTCCGAACTTGGCTGTTTTGTGCTTGGTTTGACACCAAACACTTGTGTTTTGCCTTTGAAAGGCAGGGTAGGGCTTGCAGACCATCCCCACCCATCACCGGCCGTGGCTTGAGGCCATCGGCTGTGTTTTGCTTCTACCGGCCAAATGTTTGGCTGACCGGCACTATAGATGGCCGGTCGGCTATCTTTTTTTGGTCAATTGCATTTTTAGCCGGCCGACTACTGTGCAGCTGCTTTTGCAGATATTTTGACACAGCTGTCTTGCATTTGGCTCCCCTCCATACACGTGTATGGAGGGATCTCTCTCTTTAGAAGCTTATCTTGTAAGCTTTACAAGACAAGAAGCTCTATAAGAGGAGCCCTTCTCTCCCTTGCTTAGGGTTAGACACTTTAGAGAGTTTAGACAGCCATATTAGGGTTTTGAGTTCTAGGGTTAGAATCCATACACATTCTATCTCTATACCTCTCTCTTTTTACCTTTGTGTGTGTTTAATTGTGTTTGTGTCTTACTATTGCACACAAACACATAGTGTTTCACCTTCTCTTAGCTACTGAGGTTCTAAGAGGCTGGTTTTGGTGTTTTGGAGCTGGATTCAAGCCAAAGAGGGTTGTTGGAGCATCATTTGTGAAGGTGATCTACAAGGGTGAGAAACTTCCCTTTTATTCTCCATTTTTGCATTGCTTTTCTACCTATCTTAGAGCTGTTTTCGTGCTTATTGTATAATACAAAAAAGTTCTGTTTTTTAGCCCTTTTGATTGTTTATTAATAGTGTTTTGTGGTTTGGGTTTGTTTGACCCCTCCTAAGCCTTGTAAGGCTCCTTTTTGTGCTATTTTTGTGCAAGTTTCGAGACTTTGGTGTTTGGGCCTCTTCACCACTGAAATCTTGAGGGATTTCAGTGGCAGAGATGGTGCCTTGAAGTCTCCAAAAGGGGAGGGCCACCCCCTCTCCTTGTTGTCCTTGAGAGGGACCCTTTTTGGCCTCTTGAGGGAGCATCATGTTAGAGTGTGTATTGATCATGTCTTGGCTGTTTTCCATGCTCATTATGCCATGATATAACCTTGTTGTGTGTTGGTTTTGGTACACCATGCATACTTAGCATACCTACCATGTAATGCCTTGTTATTACCTTAATATGCCTTAGGTTGTTAGCCTTTGCTCTAGCATGTTTTAGGTTTAGCCTTGTGAAGGTTTTGTGCTCATTTTGCCATGTTTTAGGTCTGTCCATAGTTGTTTGGGTTGATCTTGGCATGCGTAGTATAGCTCCTTCGTATTTGAGCTTGTATGCTTCAAGTATGTGAATGTGTAGTATGTGTTGCTTGCATCATTTCGGTGGTTTGGAACCACCCTACATGTTATTTCAGTCCCTTTGACATGCTCATATGTTTGCCTTGGATGCCTCTTTGAAGCTTTGGAAGCTTGCCTTGCATGCTCCATGTTTTAGCATTTATGCATGCCTTTAAATTCAAACCATCTAGATGCTATCTAGTTGGTCTTTTGGGCTTAGTTTCATGTGTTAAAACTCTGTTTTTGGTTGCCTAAGTCCTGCCATGTGTGGTTGTATTAAGTGTAGTCCATTGCCTCTTTGGTGAGCCTTGAATGCTTGGACCATTGTTGCATGTTCAGCTTGCCTTGTTGCTTGGTTTGGCACCATGTTTTAACATGATTCTCAGAGCTTATGTTGCATGCTAATTGTCCATGATATCCCTTTTCAAGTGTGCCTTAGAGTTGTTTATTTAATGTCTAAGTGTTGGTCCAACTTACTTGCATGCGTGTATGTATGTTTGATCCCAATTCCTTGGTTTTTGGCCACTGTTTTAGGCCTAATTAGCGCTGCCCAAATCATGTTTAAGTCCATCTCTTTGTTTGTTGCATGCTCTCCTTGTATATTGTAGCATATTGGAGAGTTGTTGCATGTTAGAAATCACATCATTGAATGAAGTCACTTGTTGGCTTACATGCTTGAATGCCTACATTAGCCTTGCACACTTGTTAGTTGCATTGCTCTATGCCTTGCATTTCTTGCATGCTCATTTGCATTGCCGTATTGCATGCCTAGTTAACATGCTTAGGTTGCATTGCATTGGCATGCATGCTTGGCCTCTTGACTATCCATGATAGAGGTTAAGTCCCCATTTGTTTGTTGGTTTGCATTGCATGTCATTTGACATCAAAATGCATAACTTGGTCTCTTGGGCCATCACGCATTGAAATGCGCAATTGATGGTCCGAGAACCAAGAAGCATGTCCCCTTGAGTCACAAACATGATAAGGGACATGATTGGTGCATACATTGCTTGAATTGTATTGCCATGCTCTGCCTTGCCCTCTGCTGCTGTCAATTGCAGGTTCTGCAGACACTCTCTGCCGACCGGCAGTGATACGTGCCGACCGGCAATCATCTCTCGGCCGATGGGTTCACAATTGGCCGGTGGCCACATACCACTGTCGGTGACATTCCTAATCAGCCGGTGGTGTCTCCTAATGTCCAGAGAAGAAACTCTGAGACTTTGACAGTCTCCAGAGGAGTGTAGCAAAGAAAACAGAGGCAGCCTATGCATGGCGGTGCATTTCCGAGCGAGACCCGAGCATGCATTGCATTAGGCTCCCATCCTGAGGCGGTTTACTGTTTTTTCTAGCTTAGTTAGTTTGTTAACTAATTAGGTAATTTGTAATATTTAATTAGCTTGCGAGTTAGTTAATATGTAATATTTACTCGGTCCCACCGATTGAGGGCAAATCTGTAATAAGTGTGGGTGCGTGTGTGTGCATGTCTTCCAATCCCCACTTCTTTCTTCCCTTTTATTTACCTGCTTATGATGGTAGACTAGGGCATATTTAAAATTAGCATACCTAATGCTATGCATGCGTGTACCCATACATTTGTCTTGCATGCACCGGGCTCGGTACATCATGCTATCTGCATTTGCACTTCAATTCCAAATTGAATACGTGCATCAATTGATTGCATTTCATATGCCATGTCTAGGTTAGCCGAGCCTACTCTAAATGCATCCGGCATGTGTTGCATTAGGCATTTAAGACATAGACTTGGATCATGCATTGATTACTAATGAGTTCTCTGTTTTGGCACGGAGTACGATGTAAGTATTTTCCTGCTTTAGCACATCGCATGCGTGTGAATGCTATCATGACAGCATGTTTACCATGTGGCTAGATGCTTATGTGATAAACTATTTGAATGCCTGTGGGTGAAGGTCGGATTACTTGAGTTGGAATCGTTCGTTGAAATCCGTATTTTAGCCTACTTGCGAGTAGCAAATTCCAAAACATTTTCCAAAACAAACGGATATGCAATGCTTATTTCCAAATTGGGCAATCTAGTCTATACTTGTATGCTGTGTGCATAACATAGTAATTCTAGGCTAATAAATGGAATAAGAACATATAACGTTTTCAAAAACGGATATCATGGTTAGTAGAGGCCGATCTTCGGATCGGGCGAGAGGGGGTGCTCATAGCTGACCTTCCCCAATCGTACCCAAGCTCCCGAGCCGAGGCAACTTTGGCAATGACAGACACGTGGCCTTTGGCACCGAGTCAGGGATTCCTAAATTTCCCCATTAAAAAATATTTAGGTGGCGACTCTGTATCTGGCAAAGCAGTCCATGTTTGGCACTTCTTTCAAAAAAATCTATTTTTTCTCAAAACGATTTGCCGGATTTGGACTCTTTGGTTCAGATTAGGAACCGTGACAATTTGAGAGTCCGAACTGTAGTGAGCCCAAAAGCGAACCGAACGGGACTCATCCTCCCGGGGCGTTCGGGGACGTCTACAGTTTCTGGCGACTCTGCTGGGGATTTAGAGAGCTTGACTCGAACTCGTGAAATCCTGTTTTGATTTCATTTATGTGTCTCTTTGCATTGCATGTGCATTGGTGCGCCTAGGACACCGTGTTTGCCATCTGCCATTCCTGAACGGTTTGCCGGAGGCTTGTCTTGTCAAGGCATGACCATAAGGCTGACCGGTTATGGGCTCTGACAGTTTGGGAACACAAAGCTCGATTTTACCGGGGCACCCTTTTCGACCATTCGACCTAGTGCATATTCGGATCCATAGTGACCATTCCAAACAAGGACAGGTTGCTTACCCGATGCTAAGTTGTTTGAAACTGCTGTGTGCGTAGTGAAACCCTAGCTCCTGACAAAATAGGACAAGGAAACCCTACCCCAACATAGGGGTGCTTTGGTTCTCACTTATCTGCTATGTGCTTTAGAGTGTATCTCTACAGGAACGTACATACCAGTTTGCAGGATTGAGTATTAGGCCCGACGGCACCAGTATCAGTGTTGTTGAGAATCAGTTATCTGCAGGTATCTGGTTCAGTTTTGGGGACAGTGATTCTAGGGAACGGTGATCAGTAATAGAGCACAGTTGTTTGACTACACCTGTATCTGATCCGTCTGGGTTGAAATGCTGCTTGTTTTCCCTTTCAGTTCAGAGAATTGGAACAGAATAGCTAGTGTTCCCCTTTGATTGAGGCAGGACTCATGACGACGCAGAATTCAGAAGAGATCGTGGTTATGACAGCTGCGTTAGATCATGGGATCGCTCTGCAAGGTGAGACCAACATTGACATGTCGCATCCACCCAGGTCGCCTGTTGCGCACCCGGTCTGGGCCCCTCAGCTATACCAGGCTCGCGAGCCTACTACATTTGAACTAATGGGGATGATAGGTGATCTCCAGAGGTCTGTGGCAGATCTCGCCTACGGAATGTCAGCTTCACCTCCTGCCGCGCCATATGCCGGGAGCTTTGTACCCCAGGAGCCCCCGTTGTAGGGGAGAATCGTGATTGAACTTAGCCAACCGGAGATGGCCTCCAGCTACGGTAATAACATATCAACAGTAACCCAAACCCTTGACCAGGCTGAGGCCAGAGGAAAAGACAAAGTGAAGGCAGATGCCGATCCCATTGGACAACTGCTGCGGGCAGTCGAGGCTTTGAAAGTCGGGGGGATGAATAAGCACCAGATATCCGCAGTTGTGGCAAAAACTGTGGAGGATGCTTTCCCCGCTCCACCTGAGGGTAGTTCAAGTCAGTCAGAAAATCGGGATAGGCCCCGTCATGTCAGAACAGTTCCTCCTATTCCCAGCCCTGCACCCGGGAAAGATCAGAAAGCTAATGTGGCGCCTGCCGACCCTTTCGCTTGTGCGGCTAGTAAGAGCGCTCAGACTCCAAAGTACCTACCCCGGGGGCGCAGGACCTTTCATGCTCTCTACATGCCTCTGTCCAAGGCACTTCAGATCCTTGCCGAGAGAGGGCACCTTAAACCCTTGGAGCCTCGGCCTCTCCCGAAGAATCTCCCTGCTACGCATGATGCTTCTCAGTACTGCGCGTACCACCAGCAGACAGGCCATGCTAACGACAATTGTTTCCGCCTCTGTCATGAGGTACAAGATTTGATTGACAACGAGGTTATCCTCCCGCCCACCTCGGCCAAGTCCGTTACCACCCAGTTATTGGATTTTGAGGACACAGATACTGCAAGTATGTAATCAGAAAGTGAACCACCTGCGGGCAACATTCAGTATATTTTGGATGTGGCGTCTGGCACGCATTTTTGACCATCGGTGAAATCGAGTTTTGTAAATTCTGGCTCGGGTATCGAGTCAGTCTTTTGTTTTGAGTCTGTCTCTTTGTCTTGAGTCAGTCTTTTTTGCTTAAGCATCTGTCTTGTTGTAACGAGTCAGTCCCCTGTGTATAGAATACCAGGTGATTCCTGGGTTGTTGCCCCGAACACCGTTTTGTCTTGTAATTACCCGTTTTTGTTTTTGAGTCTGTTTCTACCGAGAGGCCAGTTATACCAACAAATCTGAATGAAACAGCTGTGGCTATCTCATTTTCATGCTTGTTTCCAATATAAGTTGGTTGTGCCAGAGGACTTGACTGGGCTGACAGTACATCTCGCCTGCTCTCCTGCGCGCCAAACTCATTGCATTAGCCTAAGTTTTTCAAAAAACCTTTTGAACACTGCGGTGATAAAAACGAAGAGGAAGGAATTCCTCGGGTTTTGCAAAACTTTGATCATTTTGAGAGAAAGAGAAGCATGCTAAGCGCTTAATGGATGAAACCATGCTTGTTAGCGTGAGTACTGGGAAGGACCCTGGCTTGATCCAGATTGGTTCCACACTATCTTCGGCACGAGCGATTTGTCGCTTTCTTAAAAACTTTCAAAAACAAATATTTTACACGGCCCTGTGAAGACCTGTGTGGAACCGCTCTTGAGATTGTGCAGCCTAGGATCGCTCTCAGCCTCAAGATTCACCCTGTCCGTTTCAAACCTTGAACCCGTTCAGAAAGTTCAACGGTTGAACGTCATGCAAGGTCTGTATGGCCAGATCAGAAACAGCCCTCGAACAAGAGGCACCAAAGCCGAATCAAAAAAAGTAGATCTCACTAGAAGAAGCTCGTGGAGCAGCCATGATGGATTCTCCTGCAAATCATTGCAACAGCCGTTCTTCTAGATACAGAGAGGCTTCAACTTCAAAAACCATTTGGCATGGATTTGTTACACTTTTACCCTTTGAGAGGCTCGCTGGGCCGAAAACTCGGAAGGGCGACCCAAGCAAAAGTTAGAGCGAAAAAAAAAATAATAATACAAAAAAAAAAAGAGAGCAAAACATACAAAAAAGGAAAAGAAAAGAAGAAAAAAAGAGAAAAGAAAAAATGCGAAAAAGAAAAGAAAAGTAATGAACAAAAAAGGAAAATGGAAAGAAGCTCGCAAGGTCGAAAACCCGCATCGGGCGCCTTGGGAAAAGTTAGAGCCTGAAAAGTGAAGGTTAAAATACCCGAGAGTACCTTAACTGGAACTACGTAAGGCTTGATTCCCATGTTTGGGATACGTAGGCAACTTCATCATGAAGTCCAGCCCCCAACGCTTTCATAGCGTCTCAGTCCATGCAATGGTTCCGATTTCATCCCAAAGTCCAGTCGCCGACGCCTCCAAGGCGACTGTGTCCATATATTTGTTGTGACCGTCTTCGTCTTCTCTGTGTCCAAGAATTCGACCACCACCAATGAAGACTGCTTGCGGATCGCTGCGGCATCATCCAAACAAGGGGCAACTTTCCATTGCCACCAGTCGTCGCAAGTCGCCGTTCAAACCAGGGGCAACTTTCCGTTGCCATCCACCCCTTTCAAGCCAGGGGCAATTTTCCATTGCCTCCGATCCGAGGTTGTGCATCTCAAAGAGTAAGTTCCATGCTCATTGAGCATTGACTGTTTGCAAAATAATTTTTGAAAATTTTTACTGAGGTTGACTATTTTCTCGAAAACTATTCCATTTTCCAAAACTGGACCATTTTCTAGGACCTAAAAGGAAAATTTTCAGTGCTTATAGTCTGACTTGCATGGTTTTCAAATCAAAAAATCGAACAAGTGTGTTAATCTAACTCTCATCTTGATCAAAACTGTTTTAGTAGAAAGAAAAAACAAAAAATGGTCAAAATGATGAACTAGGGGCACAGTTGAGTCAGGCGTTCTGTCTTTCCCCCGTCGTCAACATACTTGCCAAGAGGGCACTCTACCCACCAGAAGAAATAGCTGCGAGCTAACGACATCGGACATGAACCCGCAACTTCCTATTCATTCATTAATCACCTTGGGGAGGGACGAAAAATGAGAGAATAAAGAATGGAGAGGTGTAAGTTGAGAGAAAAAGCGAGCCAAAGGGTTTTGAGAGAAAAACCGAGCTTAAGTGCCAGAGTGATGTGAGAATCACAAATGAGAAAAGGGTGGGAAACAATACCCAGAGAAACTGGCTCCTCGTGATCTGAGGTCCCCCCGTCTTCGTTAACGTGTCTGTACGTCGTGTCTTTTGTTTTGTTTACCTCAACCTTTGTTTGAGTCTTTCCCGAGCGTGTCTCGTTGTGTTTAGGTCGTGTACCTTTGTTGAGTCTTTCTCGCTGTGTTCAGTTGTAGGCTCGATCCCCCGGTTAAGAAAACCCCCTTTCCGAAAGCTAATCGTTTATGCTCGGAATGCTGTGCCATTCTCTACATTTGAGTGAACTGAAAGAAGGAAGGGAAAATTTGGGGCATCCGAGCATGTTTCAACCCTAGCCGGTTTCACCTTTGAAGGCCGTCTTGTCAGATTGGGCTGTTTTGTTTAAAGTTTGCCGTGTGCAGAATAAACCAAGTGTTGGGTTATGGGCTGTATGCAGATTAATCCTCAGCAGAGTATGGGCCGTGTGTTCAGGTTAAGCAGTGGTTTTTATGGGTTGCTTCGCTGTTACTTGGTTTGGTTATCTTGTTATTACAATGCAAGTGTTCAACATTCAGACCATAGATCAATTCCATTTACATTGAGGTGTAAAATGATGAGATGCGATGCAATGCATGAGATATGTAAATGTAACACTTTTTTAAGCAAAAAAGTTTGTTCATTTCATTATCTATCTTTTTCAAATACACAAGTTTTGGAAAACAAAAATCTACCTGCGGCAGTACAGAGTATCCTAACTACCAACAAAAAGGAAAAGTACAAGAAAGAGGAAAAAAACAACAAAAATCTGTATCCATGTCAAGCGACTCCGAGGGCTATCGGTCTGTCCTAGTCCTCTTCCTGGACGAAGGTCCAGGAGCATCATCAGCATCGTCATCAGAGCCCGAGCTAGAACCGCCTCCGGTCCCCTCCTCCGATGACTCCGCCTCCGACTCTGCCTCCGCCTCCGACTCGTCATCCTCATCGTCGTCATCATCAGGGACGGGAGCCCGCGAACTACTCCCGACATGAGTGTGCCCTGCCTTGGTGCGGGGGAATACTCTGCCCTCCTCATCTCTCCCTCGGGCGGGGACGGAAGGTCCAGCTGGAGCACCTCCTACCATGGGAATCTGGAAGGGAGGCTGAAAAAGTACATAAAAGGCAAATGCATCAGTATACTGTGGACAGTTTATCAGTACAGAATGCAGTGTATGAGTACAGTGTGTGAATGCCATGGACAATCTATCAATGCAGAATGCAGTGTATGAGTACAATGTATGAATGCCGTGAGCAGTTTATCAGTGCAGAGTACAGTGTAGAATGCAGTGTATGCAGTGTATCACACGCTGTGAGATCAGTGTATCAGGTATCGTGCCGCGCATCAGATTACGTGAATCAGCTTGTGAGTGATTTGAGGCCGTGATCAGAAGAACATACCGGAATGCTGTAGAGGGCCAGGAGATCAAAGGTCCATTGTAGCATCCCCATCATGACTGCCGGGTGTACTCAGAAGAAGCCTGCAAAAGTATCAGATGCATCAATATTCTATGGAATATCAAATAAACTGAAATGAAATGACTGTACAAAAATGCAGTAATACATACCGGAGGCAAGTCGGGGACACCGACAAACTCGTGATCAGTCGGCGGAGGGGCGAAGGGGATCTGATAGGCCGCCCCACCCTGCCCTCGGAAAGTCAATGAAGTGGGCAGAACAGGCCAACCGGTCCCCCGTCCTCCCTGAACTCCTCCCCTGCCACGGACTCGAGCCCTCCTTGAAGCTCCTGCTCCAGCTCCCGCTCCTGCCCTAACTGCTGGCGCCACGGGCCTGGCTCCCTCAACTCGACGGCTGCCGCTCAGAGACCGCATAATGTACGTCAGCATGTACTCTCTGTAGTCGCCGATGCCTCTGAAGCGGGTCGCCTCCCAACCGATAGTATAATCGGCCATCTGCTCGGTAGTGAGCCTCTCGGTCTCCCTCATATCCTCAAGAGGGTGAACCGAGACTATCTGCTTCGGCAACCCTAGGGTCTGGCGTAGGAAACGCTCACCCAGGTACCAAGCCCGACAGACCGGGCCCTCCAGCAAGATCCGGAAACGCAAGGTCTCCACAACACCGGCAAATCGGTCCCGAATCGTCGCCGGCAACGGAGCCCAAGGCTGCCAAGTGATCTGAAAGTGACATACAGTCTGTTATCTACTGTTATTGAAATATGCAGTGGAAAGGCGAAGCTTAAATGAACTCCAAGTAAAACATACCTCTGCAGGGGTGATGGTGTCGAAGAAGCGGCGAAAGAAGCTAAATGCCTCTCGCGGCCTCCGGGTGCATCTCCCGTCAAAGCGACGCGAAAAAGGGACGACCAGAGGAGTCTCCGTCTCCGGTGCGGGAGCGAGCCTAGGAAAGTAGGCATAAACCCACAACTGCAAGGTAAATACCAGTGCATTTATCAGATAAAGCAGAATATAGAGTAAAAACAGAAATAGCAGAGCCATGTGTTGTGCAATGTATTATGCAGAGTGTGCAGTGTGAGCAGTGTACAGTCAGTGTAAAGCAGAGTATGTGTGTGCCGTGTGTACAGTATACAGCAAGTATAAAGCAGACTACAGTGTGTGCAGTGTACAGAGTACAGAAAATATAGGACAGAAATGAAACGCAGAAAAAGAAACGTACCTCCCAAACACGCCAATAGCCCCCGAGCAACTGTCCGCTGCCGCGGGAAGCTGAGCTCATATATCCGTAGAGAGTGGCCAGAGCGGCGCCACCCCAGTCGTAATCCAAGATGTCTCTGACGTCCACCAGTGCGCTGAGCAGGTAGAGAGGCACGGTGTTCGCCCGGTCGGCGAAAATGGTCGTCCCAAACAAGAACATGAGGAAGCCGCGTGCGTATCTCTCCGCAGCCTCCGGAGTCATCGGGGCTGCATCAACAAGGGTGGGCCGGACCCTGAACTGCACCTCAAACCAAGAATATCGGACGTAGCCAGGAGGCGCGAGAGGTGGCACCTCACCAAGCAGATAGATCTGAGCGGCAGTCCACTCGTCCATGTCAGTATCAAAGGGGATCGGATCACCCCCTACCCCGATGCCTGTGAGCATTGAGAAATCATAGGGAGTCATCGTCATGTCTCCCGTCGCAGACAAATGGAACGAGTCGGTGGTGTCCCACCACCTCTCCACTAGAGCGGCAAGCAAGGGCCTGCAAGTCGTGAGCCTGGATAGTCCCCTGCAGAAAGCGCCAAAGCCCGCCTGGTCCACGATGTGGCGAACCGCGTCGGGAAGCTCGGCATACCAATCCCGAGCGCCAGTATTCCCATACCCACGGATGGTATGGGAATCCCCCTGTAAACAAAAAAAACAACAATTGCAAGGCAACATTCAAAATGTAGTTCTAAGAAGCATATAGGTACGTAGCATGTGGGCATATTTTCAGACCCAAGCAAATAACGGGTGCCGGTGTGCTTACAGTGAACTACAGCGTGTGATGCGTCAGCGTGTTTGGGTGGTTCAGAGCAGATGTAGCATGTGTGCATGTTTGACAGATGTAAACAAATACCGGGTGTCGGTGTGCTTACAGTGAACTACATCGTGTGATGCGTCAGCGTGTTCGGGTGGTTCAGTACAGTATAGCATGTGTGCATATTTTCAGACTCAAGTAAATATTGGGTACCAGTGGGTATGCAGTGAAATACAGTGAGCGCCGTGTGTTCGGGTGATTCAGGGCTAGTGCAGTGCGTGTGCATGTGTCAGTCTCAAGCAGGTATCAGTTGTACGAATGTTTACAATCAACTACAGTATACGGGGTATCTGAGCTGAAGCAGTTAAAGAGCACAACTAGTTATGACAGTTTTGTATCCTACATTACAGAAAGTAAAGCAGAGAAAAGAGAGTTACCTCGCAAGCGCCAAAGGACAGGTGGGAGGTAGGCTCACGCAGTAATAGCTCGGGTGGCACGTGCCTCTCGAAGCTCCGAAACTGGCGAAGTCCGTCAGGAGGTAGCACATGAATCGCCGGCCGGTAGGTCGCCGGGTTGAACTGGCGGACGCTCAGCGGGAGAAGCTCAACCCCGGGATCCATCTCGTGATCCAGGGGAGTCCCGCCCTGTGGAATATCGTCGGCCATGTCAAGAATGGTGAGAAAATTGCCGGAGGAAGGAAAACCGGGCTAGAAGATGGAAAGTCAACCGAAAAGTCAACACCCGAGAAGGTCGAAAATGGCCGAAAAGGCCGGGATATGAAAAGGGTACGGAAATCAAGAGGAAAGCGAGGGGAACAAACCCCAAAAAGGTGGGAACGGCAAAAGAGGCACCGAAACAAAGATTTGTTCGGTTGAAAATGTCCGAAACGCGAAGAAAATCGCGAATCCGACGACGAAACGGGCGTAGAACGCGAAGAAACAGAGAAAAGAAGAGAGGAAAACACTCTAGAGAGAGAGGGTGTGGAATTTCGACGAGGGAGGAAGTGAGAAATAGGGTTTAGGAACCCTATTTTAAAACACCCGTGGTGAAATGTCGAATCTGCCCCGACTCAGGAACTTTTTGCCGGTCGGCAACATTTTGTGCCGGCCGGCAGAATATTGTGCCGATAGAATTGAATGATGGCCGATGGACGGCCGGTGATACATTTTGATGGCCGGTGGGCATCCGGTGACCTCCTACAGTGATTTTGGAGCCTCCTACACCATTGTTTGAGTTATGTGTGGGGTCCAAGGCCTTTAGTGCACAAAACAGTGCAAAACAGTGCATTTCCGACGCTCAACCGGCCTCCGTTGTGACCTCGGATCGTGTCTTCCATGCGTGGCACTCGAATTCGTGCAAGGTGTATCCTTTTATATCCTTTTAGCTTTTACAAAAGCTCAAAAGTTGCCCCATGTGTATCGCATATCATCGCACTGTTTTATGCATTTCAAATCAATCGCACTGTTTTGTGCATTTCAAATCAATCGCACTGTCTTGTGCATTTCATATCAATCGCACTGTTTTGTGCATTTCAAATCAATCGCACTGTCTTCTGCATTTCAAATCAATCGCACTGTCTTGTGCACTCGCGTTGTCTAACGCATCGCGCTGTATTGCGCATCTTATTGCATTTTGCATGCATTCAATCAAATTTCATCACTTGCGTAGACCGCATGTTTTGATTGTGTAGACCGCATGTTTATTCAGATTTCATTACCTGCGTAGACCGCATGTTTTGATTGCATGGACCGCATGTTCATTCAATTTCATTACTTGCGTAGACCGCATGTTTTGATTGCGTAGACCGCATGTTTCTCCTGCGTAGACCGCATGCTTATGTTCAATTTCATTGCTTGCGTAGACCGCATGTTTATGATCGATTTCGTTGCCTGCGTAGACCACGCGCTCCACTTACATGTCTGTACCTTCACAGCATTGTTATGCTTCCCGCTTGCTTTGCGTTGTCACACATTTTCAAACGCATTAATATGCATGTTATTACTCATATTGTACCTGTTAAGTTTGTTTTCTTTACAGGCACGATATTGTATGTATGGTTCATTTAAGGCTGGTGCAACCAGACAAACCGCGCAGGTATTGTACGGTCTAGGAGACCCTAAATCCTCTGAAGGTGCAAGTCCTTCGGTGTTTGTCGTGCCCGAATGACTTTTGATAAGTTACATTGTCATGTATCTCAATAGCCGCATGTTGTTGCGCATTTCAAGTTCACTTGCATTGTTATGCATTTCTTGTGCAATATTGTACGGTCTAGGAGACCTTAAATCCTCGGAAGGTGCAAGACCTTTAGTGCATGATGTACACAATTCGCTTGCATTGTCGTGCATATCTTAAGCCACGCGTTGTCGCGCAGTTCAAAATCATGCATCATCGTGCATTTGCATCTCAAACAACAAACAAAAACATGCATTGTCATGCATACATTTTGCATGGTCTAGGAGACCTTAAGTCCTCTAAAGGTGCAATTCCTTTGGTGTTTGTCGTGCCCGAACGACTTTCGGTGGTCTGGTAAAGCCACCTGCCTATGTTTGCGGTGAGTTCTTAGAAGACCAATTGGGACGGTGGAAACTAGAGTTCGAACGACTTATGCCTAGAACGCAAAGGTTCGGGAGTTCCAAGACTAAAGTCTGGTTTAAATACCCAGGGGTGTATCCTCGGCTTGAAATCTGTATGGAAGCCCCATAGATTGAGGCAGCATGTCTGCGCCTCAGTTCTGGATACTGAACGAACCTAGTATATCGCCCTGTTGGTAAGATAGGGAAAGCTGCAATCATAGCCGTTGCATCATAGTGTCTTGTCATGCATCCATTGTAAGTAGTGCATTGTCATGCATACATGGTAAATATTGCATTGAAGAAAATAAAAATGCATTGTCATGCATTTCCATTGTAGCTTGCACGCATCCATTGCATTTTTCCCAGTAGATCGCATCATACTGCATTGTCATGCATTTTTGTAAATATCCATTCCATTGCATATTTGTAGATATTGCATTGTAGTTTGCATGCATTCATTGCATCACTTCCATTTATGGCTTGTGCCTTTCCATGTTGAGCTTGGTCTGGTATGTGCCCTTACTGTCCACGTTAAAGCACAGTTCTGCATGTGTACGCGCCTATTCCACGCTGGTATGTTGGTTTGAGGGTTACGGCACCTTTTCTGCGTTAGACGCGGCTTGTACGTGTACATGCCTTTCCTAGGCAAGATTTGGTTTGGCCCGCGTGCCATATCCATTATATTGCATTTCCATTTCCATTGCATATTTGTAGATATTGCATTGTAGTTTGCATGCATTCATTGCATCACCTTCCATCTATGGCTTGCGCCTTTCCATGTTGAGCTTGGTCTGGTATGTGCCCATACTTCTCGTGTCGAAGAATAGTTCAGTGGACCGTTCTATGTTAAACATGACTTGTATGCGTACATGCTTTACCTAGGCAAGATTTGGTTTGGCCCGTGTGCCATATCCATTGCTATTTTCCCAGCATTTTCGTTATATATTACATTGTAGTGTAATTTGTGTATCCGGCATTTGGATCGTAGTCCTTTCCCCAGCGGGTCGTTTCCCCACTTATGTCATTCCACCCAATACTTGTTCTTGCGTCCGTCTACATTACTCATAGTTCAGTGGACCGTTCTATGGTAGACAGACTTGTTACCTCCGTCAACCTATTTGACATAGGTGTGGTTTCGAACCGCTCATGATTGGATCATGATTCAATTGCTTTGCATATAGTTTGTATTGTTTCAATTACATTGCATCTTCATTTGCATTGTTTATACATTGTTTTGTATATACTGCATATCATTTTGCATTCATTTTTGCATGTTGTGCATGTTGCTAATAACATCGTACCTGTTGAGTTGTTTTCTTTACAGGCACAATATTGTATGTACGGTTCATTTGAGGCTGGTGCAACCAGACGAGCCGCACAGGTATTGTATCCTCCGAGGGAGACGTATTGAGAATTGCATAATTCTCTTACATCCTTTCTGCATCGTAGTGTAGTTTGGTGTATGCTAGCTTAAAAGTGTCGCATGTTATGCTTCGTTACAGCTTTCTTTGCATGATCATAAGTTATGTCCGGCTCTGTGCATTGTCTTGCATTTTGCCCCTGCCTTCGGGCGCATATCTTGTTTGTCTTGCATGATTGTCTAAGTCTTCGGCCTTGTCAAAAATGGGTCGTCTCTGGGCTTTGACATTCACTCCCGTCATTGTTATGACTTTCGAGTTCTGTCAAAGAGGGGCAACTGTAGACACCCCATTTTTGACCGTCCTCAAGACTTGGATGTCATCGTTTGAACACCCGGTGATCACCCATGTTTGTGTTCGTTTGGAGTTCCCGGAGGTCTCGGCTACGCGCCTTGCCTCAAGATCTCCGAACTTGACTGTTTTGTGCTTGGTTTGACACCAAACACTTGTGTTTTGCCTTTGAGAGGCAGGGTAGGGCTTGTAGACCATCGTCACCCATCACCGGCCGTGGCTTGAGGCCACTGGCTGTGTTTTGCTTCTACCGGCCAAATGTTTGGCCGACCGGCACTATAGATGGCCGGTCGGCTATCTGTTTTTGGTCAATTGCATTTTTAGCCGGCCGACTGTAACAGCGCCCGGGGAGGGGCCTCGCGCTACAGTTCGGACTCTCGATTTGTGTCACGGTTCTTAATCTGAACCAAAGAGTCCAAATCTGGCAAATCGTTTTGAGAAACTGATTTTTTGAAAAAGTAGTGCCAAACATGGACTGCTTTGCCAGATACAGAGTCGCCACCTAAATATTTTTAAAATGGGGAAATTTAGGAAACCCTGACTCGGTGCCGAAGGCCACATGTCCGTCATCACCGGAGTTGTCTCGGCTCGGGAGCTTGGGTACGATCGGGGAAGGTCAGCTATGAGCACCCCCTTTCGCCCGGTCCGAAGACCGGCCTCTACTAACCGTGATATCCGTTTTTGAAAACTTTATGTGTTCTTAAACCGGTTATTAGCCTAGAATTACTATGTTATGCGCGCAGCAAACAAGTATAGACCAAATCGCCCAAATTGGAACAAAACATTTCATGTTTGTTTTGAAAATGGTTTGCTACTCGTAAGTAGGCTAAAATGCAGGTTTTGCCACCTTCAAGTGGGCTTTTGGAAAAGATGGTTTTGCCACTATCTAGTGGGCTTAAAAATCGCAGTTTTAATGCATTCTTCCAATTTAAGCAATTCGACCTTCACCCACAGGCATTCAAACAGTTTATCTCATATAAGCACTTAGCCGCATGGCAAGCATACTGTCATGGCAACACTCACACGCATGCTGGATGCTAAAGCAAAAATACTTACATCGTACTCCGTGCCAAAACAGTAAACTAGTTAGCAAACATGCATGTCCTAGTTCATGTTAAAAGTGGCTAATGCATCACATGCAAAATGCGATCTAGGCAGGCTCGGCTAGCCCTAAACATGGCATATGAAATGCGATCAACTATCACATAGTCAATTTTTGAATTGAAGTACGAATGCAGTTAGCGTGATGTACCGAGCCTAATGCATGTCAACAAATGCATGAATGCACGCATGCATAGCATAAGGTATGCTAAAATAAATGTGCCCTAATCTACCATCATAAGCAGGTAAATAAAAGGGAAGAAAGAAGTGGGGTTGGAAGACATACATCACACGCACACACACTTATTACATATTTACCCTCACTCGGAGGGTTTGAATTAATATTACAGTCCAAATGATAAGCGAATAAAATTATTACAGAATTTCTAATTGAAAGAAAGAATGTAAAAGAAAGAAGAGGGTGGCCGCAGCCTCTGCCTCGGGATGCGCGAACGACGCGTGCTCGGAACTCGGCTTGCCCAAAAAAAACCCGTACCATACCCCTGCCACCTCTGTTTGTCCTGCTCTGTCTTTCTGAAAATTGCCAAAGTCCTGGAGCAGGTTCCTTACACATTGCAGAGCACCACCGACCGGACAGAATCCCCACCGGCACTCTAGGATCTCCATCGGCACTAATTTGATTCACCGGCCGTTCAGATTCTGCCGGTCGGCACTAAATTCTGCCGGTCGGCATAAACCTCCTGCAGAAGACAGTTTTGACAGCAAACAGAATAGGCAGTGCATGGCATGGAGGTTTCAGGCATATGTGAGCATTGTCATGCTTCCTATCATGTTTTGGACTCAAAGAAGCATGTCCTTCGATTCTCGAGCCATCAATGGTGCATGGTGGCTCAAAGAATCAAATTTGCCATTTGATATAAAGATGCATGCAACAAACAAATGAGATCCAAAGCCTTATCAAGTTGGAGTCAAAGGCCTCGGTGACCGAGAATCAAGGCACATTACATCACTTGAAGTATGAATGTCCCTTGATTCCCAAACTTGGTTTGACACCCCAAACCAAGTAATGTAATGCATGTTATGCAAACACGGCTCAAAATGCGACATGATACCAAGATGCAAGGCACAACAAGTACTATGCGACCCACATGACAAATGTGTAATGCCAAGCATACAAGGTGCAAATGCAATGCAAATCAAGGCCACTTGAGCAATGGGATCAACATGAAACATGACTTAATGGAGCAATTATGTGATAAACATGAAATAAGCATGCAAGAGGGCTTTAAGCCATGAAGTGGCAGACCCTAACCCACCCCAAAACAGTGGCAAAAAGTGTCCAATAGGTGGACAAATGTTCATGCCAACAAGCAAGCCAAAAATCCTACGGTTAAGGCACAAAAAGGGAGACACTCACTCTCATCAACATGACCACTCATGGCATGATTAAAACAAATAAAAATAGAATATTTTCATGCAAAAAGGGACTCCAAACCCTCCTAATATGGCAGCTAAGGTGGCTTCTAAGAAGGCAAATGCACCAAGGCTTAAATGTAGGCATAAAAGGGCACACCCTCAAGACATGAAAGAGGTTATGCATGCACACATACAAGCATGATTCTTGGGCTGAAAAGTGATCCTAAGTGATGCCAAATCATGAGGATGATCACAACCATGCATGCTAGAGGTCAACATGCTCAAAGCTTTCAAGCCAAAATGCAAAGTAACCATAACAAACATGTCAAGCATGGCCAAGTTGATAGCCAACAGACCTTAAGCATGGAAAAATAATGCTAACATCTTCATGGAACCAAGCCAACACATGCAAAAATCATAGCCTAATCTTGAGATGCATTTCTAAGCAAAATGGAGCAATACAAAGCAAGTCCTACAAGCATGCAAGGAGGCACAAATCCGGCCCAAAACAGAGGCTAAATATGACCTAAAACACCCAAAAAAATTCTGAAATGAGGCCAAAAATGATCAAGCACACATGCTACCCTTTTGAGCCAAAAGGCAAGGGAACAAAACAATGAAGGGAGAGGGGTGTCCCTCCCCTATGCAAGACCTCAAACCATCCTTTTTAATACTGAAAAACCACTGGTTTTTGGTGGTGAAAAGGCCAACACACTCAAGCAAACAAAGCCCTATCAAAGAGGCAATAAAAGGGACCAAATAAGGCCTAGCAAGGTGAGTTTGCACTCAAACTACACAACAACCTTAATAAAAGTTCTAAAGCATGAAAATACAAGCCTTTTTTATGTTATACACAAGAGCTAATACAGCAAGCAAGATAGGTAAAAATCTATTGCAAATTTGGGGAATATAAAGCAAGATGCTCACCCTTGAAGAACCCTTGAAGAACAAATGGTCTAGCCCTCTTCTTTTGACCAAAATCAGTCCAAAAACTCAAGAAACAACCCCCCAAGTCCCTCAATCTCGGAGCTATGTGTAATAGTGTGTGTAATGGTGCAAAAGTAAGGTAAAACTCACCTTTAGGCCAAGGAAAAACACACAAAGGGAGAGAGAGAGGGAGATATAGAGATAGGGTATATCTATATCTCTATGCTCTGGTTTTTGCCCTAATTTTGCTAACCAAGATCAAAGAGGAGAGGCCTCCTCTTATAGAGGCCCCTCTTGCAAAGCTTATACAACAAGCTTAGTTAGAGGGCAATCCCTCCATACACGTGTATGGAGGGAGGCAGAGTTGGTGCCAGCTATCACAGCTGGCACAAAATATCTCCACAAAGTGGATGAATAGTGGTCGGCTGCCTAAAAATGTCACTTTGACAAAATTTAGTGCCGACCGGCAACAAAAAGTGCCGACCGGCATAAAAGTATGCCGACCGGCAAACTATAGTGCCGATGGAGGCAAAAAAAAAAAGCCAGTGGCCTCAAGCTACTGTCGGTGGTGTGTGGGGATGCCTCACAAGGTATTCCCTGCCCCTCCAAGGCAAGATGCAAGTGTTTGGTGCAAAACCGGACACTTAACGGTCGAATTCGGGGATCCTGAGGCAAGGCGCGCAACCGAGACCTCCGGGAACTCCAAACGAACACAAACATGGATAATCACCGAGTGTTGAAACAGTGACGTCCAAGTCTTGAGGACGGTCAAAAATGGGGTGTCTACAGTTGCCCCTCTTTGACAGAACTCGAAAGTCATAACAATGACGGGAGTGAATGTCAAAGCCCAGAGACGACCTATTTTTGACAAGGCCGAAGACTTGGACAAACAAAATACAAATGAATGAATGGTTGTGCCCGCAGGCTGCCTACGTATCCCTTTGCAAGGAATCAAACCAGCGTAGTTCAGGGGCAGGATGCAAATGATATGCAGGAAGGCTTTGATGATTGGACTTATACGCTACGCGAAGCCGGTTTTGAAAGTTGGACTTATACGCTACGCGAAGCCGGTTTTGAAAGTTGGACTTATACGCTACGTGAAGCCGGTTTTGAAAGTTGGACTTATACGCTACGCGAAGCCGATTTTGAAAGTTGGACTTATACGCTACGCGAAGCCGATTTTGAAAGTTGGACTTATACGCTACGCGAAGCCGATTTTGAAAGTTGGACTTATACGCTACGCGAAGCCGATTTGTATTCAAAACAATGCAATGTACTAACAAGTACAGGTGAGGTGCGCAAGATAGCGCGATAGAATGCATGCAAAATGCAAGTAAGGTGCACAAAACAGTGCAATGTGCAAGAAAGCGCGAGTGATTTGAAATGCACAAGACAGTGCGAATGAGGTGCGCAGAATAGCGCGAATGATAAACTACACAAAACAGTGTGATTGAGGTGCGCAAAATAGCGCGAATGGATGCATGCAAAATGCAAGTAAGGTGCACAAAACAGTGCGATGCGCAAAAAAGCGCGAATGTAAACTGCACAAAACAGTGCAATGCGCAAAATAGCACGAATGATAAACTGCACAAAATAGTGCGATTGAGGTGCGCAAAATAGCGCGAATGTAAACTGCACAAAACAGTGCAATGCGCAAAATAGCGCGAAGAAAATACAATGCACTAACAAGTGCAAGTTAGGTGCGCAAGATAGCGCGAACAAATGCAATGCACAAAATAGTGCGATGCGCAAAATAGCGCGAAGGAAATGTAATGCACAAAACAGTGCGATGCGCAAAATAGCGCGAACAAAATGTAATGCACTAACAAGTGCGATGCGCAAAATAGCGCGAACAAAATACAATGCACTAACAAGTGCAAGTAAGGTGCGCAAGATAGCGCGAACAAATGCAATGCACAAAATAGTGCGATGCGCAAAATAGCGCGAAGGAAATGTAATGCACAAAACAGTGCGATGCGCAAAATAGCGCGAAGAAAATACAATGCACTAACAAGTGCAAGTAAGGTGCGCAAGATAGCGCGAACAAATACAATGCACAAAATAGTGCGATGCGCAAAATAACGCGAAGGAAATGTAATGCACAAAACAGTGCGATGCGCAAAATAGCGCGAACAAAATGTAATGCACTAACAAGTGCGATGCGCAAAATAGCGCGAACAAAATACAATGCACTAACAAGTGCAAGTAAGGTGCGCAAGATAGCGCGAACAAATGCATGTTCTATGCAAATGAGGTGCATTTTCTATGCAAGTATGGAAGAGTGCATTTTCTATGCAAAAGATACGAGCATTTTCTATGCAAGAAACAGGAGCATATTCTATACAATATTGAAAGCAAATTCTATGCAGAATCGAAAGCAAGCATATTCTATGCATGAATCATAACGATGTGCGGCACGAATGTCACAGAAGTGTATATGAAAGTGCACATTCTATGCAATGGAAGGGTATCAAACATGTACTCTGGTGCCTCTAATTTACCTTTTGGAGGACTTTGTAACAGACTCAGCTCAAAAAGGGCACACCCTGTTTATGTTGGCAAGAGATAACATCTGCTGCTGCTTTAATTGCCATTCTGACTTGAAGCAGGCTTACACTTGGGGTCGAGATACACTCATACTCCAGGGAAATGGCGAGGTCTGGGAAGGTGCACCTGAAATGCAGTCTCGGATCTTGCCAAAGCTGGAACACCCTAAGATGCTCCAAATTTTCCTTTTTTTCTTTTGCTTTGCAGTCTGGAACCTACATAGCTTCAGATAGGCCCTTGTTCTACTGTTCACACTTATCGGGGGTGGACCCTGCAGTTTTATGAAAGAACAAATACTGTTTTGCACAAATGTGGAGAATGGCACAGCACTCTGAGCACAAGATGATTTTTGAAAATTGAGAAATGAGTTCTTAACCGGGTATTGAGCCGACGACTGGCCACAGCCAAAACGACTCGACAAGGGAAAAAAAAAGGTAAACAACCTAAACACATTGAGTAACACGCTCGGAACGACTCAAAGAAAGAATCGAGACAAACAAAACAAAAGACACGACACACAGACGTGCACAGGGAGCCTGTTTCACCGGGTATTATTCCCACCCTTTCTTATTTGTGATTCTCACATCACTCGGCTCTCAAGCTCGGTTTTTCTCTCAAAACCCTTTTCTCACTTTTCCTCTCATCGCACATCTCTCTATTCTTCATTCTCTCATTTTTCATCCCTCCCCTGGGTGGTTGATGGACAAACAGCAAACTGTGGGCTCGTGCCCCTGGTATTCTACCAGCTTTTGATTCTTGTTCACAACAGTGAATTCCTCCCACAGAGGGGTTGCAATGCGACCAGACGCGCAGCAGATCTGCAATTGACATCGGTTGACGATGCTCCGCTGGGGAGTTTGGACGTGATCAGATCTGTCCAGATGAGGGAGTGGAATATCTTGATCCTTTCCAGTTTGTGCTTCGCACTTGACTTGATTCCTCGTTGCTTGGAGGATGAGAGAGCTTTTAGCCCTTTGTTGTTGACTTCAGTTGTGCCCTTTTCTGGCAGGTAGAGTGCCCTTCTTGGCAAGTATGTTCTGACAACGGGGGAAAGACAGGAAGCCTGACTCAACTGTGCCCCTAGTTCATCATTTTGACCATTTTTTGTTTTGGTTTTCTACTAAAACAATTTTGACCAATATGAGAGTTAGATTAACATACTTGTTCGATTTTTGATTTGAAATCATGCAAGTCAGGCTATGAGCACTGAAAATTTTCCTTTTTTGGGTCCAAGAAATGGTCCAGTTTTTGGAAAAGATGGAACAATTTTCGAGAAAAGTAGTCAGCTTCAGTAAAAATTCTCAAAAACTATTTTTGCAAACGGCTAATGCTTAACAAGCACGGAACCCACTCTTGAGACGCACAACCTCGGATTTGGAGGAAAATTGCCCCCTTGCTCGAAGAGAGCTACATGGCAACGGAACGTTGCCCCTTGTTTGCACGGCACCGCAGCGCATTGAATGGCAACGGAAAGTTGCCCCTTGTCTGAATGGCACCGTAGCGCATTGAATGGTAACGGAAAGTTGCCCCTTGTTTGAATGGCACCGCAGCACATTGTAGTCAGTCTTCACAGTGAAGGTCACAACCAAACTCTCAGATACAGAGAAGGCAAAGATGATCAAAACCATTACATGGACACAATTGATTTTAGAGGTGTTTGTGGCTGGACTTCAGAATGAAGTTGCCTACGTATCCCAAACATGGGAATCAAGCCTTACGTAGTTCCGGGTTAAGGTACACTCGGGTATTTAACCTCTCCTTTTTAGGCTCTAACTTTTGCCAAGGCGCCCGATGCGGGTTTTCGACCTTGCGAGCTTTGTTCTTCTTTTCTTTTCAATTCTTTTCATTTCTTTTATTTTCATTTCTTTTCATTTCATTTCTTTTTTGTTCTTTTCTTTGCATTTTTTTTTCTTTTTTGTATTTTTTCTCTTGCTCTAACTTTTGCCTGGGTCGCCCTTCCGGGTTTTCGGCCCAACGAGCCTCTCAAAGGGTAAAAGTGTAACAATCCATGCCAAATGGTTTTAGGGTTTTGAAGCCATCCGTATCCAGGAGAGTGACTGTTGATTTGCAAGAGGACTCATCTTCGGCTCTTCGAGCACGTCTGACATTTGCCCCTAGTTTGAAGGGTACTTCTGTTCTAGCTTTACGAGCTTCTTCTGATGAGGTCTAATCTTCTTGGTCTGACTTCCCTGGCCTCTTGTTCAAGGGCTGCTTCGAATCTGGCCACACAGGCCTCATATGGCGGTTGACCATTGAACATTCTGAATTTAAGTCCGAGGTTTGAAAACAAATGGACAGAATCTTGAGGCTGAGAGCGATCCTAGGCTGCACAATCTCAAGAGCGATTCCACACAAGTCTTCACAGGACTGCGCAAAACATTTTTCGAAAGTTTTTAAGAAAGCGACAAATCGCTCGCGCTGAAGACAGTGTGGGACCAATCTGGATCAAGCCAGGATCCTTCTCAGTACTCACATTAACAAGCATGATCTCAATCATTAAGGGCTTAGCATGCCTCTCTTTCTCTCAAATGATCAAAATTTTGCAAATCCCGAGGAATTCCTTCCTCTTCGTTTTCACCGCAGTGTTCAAAAAAAGTTTTGAAAAAAACTTAGGTCGATACAATGATTTCAAGGCACAGAAAAGGCAGGCGAAGAGCACTGTCATTCCATTCAATACTTCTGGCACAACTGGCACACGGCAGAAGCAAACACAAGAGTATGAAAATTGTTGCTGTTTCATTCAAATCTGTTGGCATAACTGGCTCCAAGGCAGAAACAGACTCAAAAGAAGGCAAAAAGACAAACGCAAAACAAGATAGTGATGTCCGAGGTAACACCCCCGGAATCACCCGACTCTTAACAAAACAGGACTGACTCGATACAACAAGACAGACCTGAAACAAAAAGACTGACTCAAAACAGACTCAAAACAACACAACAAGACTGACCCAATACCCAAGTCAGAAAGTACCAAAGCTAGTGTTCGCACATTGCTCAAAACTGTGCGTGTCAAACGCCACATCTGAAGTAAACTGAGCGCCGCCCGCAGGTGGTTCACCCCCTGATCACACATTCGTACTATCCCCCGAGTTCACTGATCCAGTGGTGATAGACTTTACTGAGCTGGTGCGGCGATGACCTCATTGTCAATCAGATCTTGTATTTCATGGCGAAGACGGAAACACCTATCAGTGGCATGGCCAACTTGCTGATGAAAGGCACAGTACTTGGCCGGATCATGGGAGGAAGGAAGTCTATCTGGCAGTGGTCGCGGCTCCAGGGGTTTTAGATCCCCCTCTCTAATCAGGACCCTCAAGGCCGCCGATAGAGACATGTACAGTGGTGCGAACACCCTCTGGCCTCGAGGTGGATATTTTGAGGTTTGTGGATTTTTACTGGGCGCACCAGCAAAGGGATTAGCAGGCGTTGACTGGGTTTGCTGATCGTTTCCGAGCATAGGATTAGGGCTGAAAGGAACATTCCTCGTGCAAAGGCCCTTCTCCTGGCTTGCCCCTTGATTCAGACCGCTCTCATTCTGAGTGGCGAAAGTGTCATCCACAGTTTTTGTGACAACCGCGAGGACTTGCTCTTTGTTCAGTCCCTCAGCTTTCAAAGCCTCAATATCCCACTGAAGGTGTTCATGGGGACCAATGCCTGCTCCTACCTTGTTCTTACCAGTCGCTTCCACTTTGTCAAGAGATCGGCCTTCTTCCAATGCAACCCGTCCCAAAGTTGGGGAGCCTTTAGACATGAACTCCCTGGTACGTGATGTGGTTGATGATGGGACCAAAACCCCAAAGGCCAGATCTGCCACAGTTCTCTGAAGATCTTCGATCATCCTCATCAGTTCAAATGTAGTAGGCTCTTGAGCCTGGTATAGCTGGGAGGCCCAGACCGGGTGCGCAACAGGCAACCTGGGCGAATGTGGTGCACCACCATCGATCTCGCCCTGCAAACTGATTCCTTGACCTAATGTGGCTGTCATAACCACAGTCTCTTCTGAATTCTGCGCCATCATAAGTCCCGCCTCAGCAAAGCGGGAACACTGGCTATTCTGTACCACCTCTCTGACTCTCTGAACCTTCAAAGGAAAAACAGACAGCATTTCGGCCCAAACTGATCAAACACGGGCGTAGCCGACCAACTGTACTTTATTACTGATCACTGTTCCTCAGAATCACTGTCCCCAAAACTGAATCCGGATACCCGCAGATATAACTGATTCTCAAAACGCTGATGCTGATGCCCACAGGCCTGATACCCAGACTTGCAAACTGGTATATGCGTTCCTATAGAGATACACTCTAAAAGCACATAGCAAGTAAGAGAGAGCCAAAACACCCCTATGTTGGGGTAGGGTTTCCCTGTCCTATTTTGTCAGGAGCTAGGGTTTCACTACGCACACAGCGGTTCCAAACAACTTAGCATCGGGTAAGCAACCTGTCCTAGCTTGGAATGGTCACTATGGATTTCGATATGCACTAGGTCGAATGGTCAAAAAGGGGTGCCCCGGTAAACCGGGGTTTGTGTTCCCATACTGTCAGAGCCCATAGCCGGTCAGCCTTATGGACATGCCTTGACAAGACAAGCCTCCGGCAAACCGTTCAGGAATGGCAGATGGCAAACACTGTGTTCCTAGGCGCACCAATGCACATGCAATGCAAAGAAACATATAAATGAAGTCAAAACAGGATATCACGAGTTCGAGTCAAACTCTCTAAAAATCCCCAGCGGAGTCGCCAGAAACTGTAACAGCGCCCGGGGAGGGGCCTCGCGCTACAGTTCGGACTCTCGATTTGTGTCACGGTTCTTAATCTGAACCAAAGAGTCCAAATCTGGCAAATCGTTTTGAGAAACTGATTTTTTGAAAAAGTAGTGCCAAACATGGACTGCTTTGCCAGATACAGAGTCGCCACCTAAATATTTTTAAAATGGGGAAATTTAGGAAACCCTGACTCGGTGCCGAAGGCCACATGTCCGTCATCACCGGAGTTGTCTCGGCTCGGGAGCTTGGGTACGATCGGGGAAGGTCAGCTATGAGCACCCCCTTTCGCCCGGTCCGAAGACCGGCCTCTACTAACCGTGATATCCGTTTTTGAAAACTTTATGTGTTCTTAAACCGGTTATTAGCCTAGAATTACTATGTTATGCGCGCAGCAAACAAGTATAGACCAAATCGCCCAAATTGGAACAAAACATTTCATGTTTGTTTTGAAAATGGTTTGCTACTCGTAAGTAGGCTAAAATGCAGGTTTTGCCACCTTCAAGTGGGCTTTTGGAAAAGATGGTTTTGCCACTATCTAGTGGGCTTAAAAATCGCAGTTTTAATGCATTCTTCCAATTTAAGCAATTCGACCTTCACCCACAGGCATTCAAACAGTTTATCTCATATAAGCACTTAGCCGCATGGCAAGCATACTGTCATGGCAACACTCACACGCATGCTGGATGCTAAAGCAAAAATACTTACATCGTACTCCGTGCCAAAACAGTAAACTAGTTAGCAAACATGCATGTCCTAGTTCATGTTAAAAGTGGCTAATGCATCACATGCAAAATGCGATCTAGGCAGGCTCGGCTAGCCCTAAACATGGCATATGAAATGCGATCAACTATCACATAGTCAATTTTTGAATTGAAGTACGAATGCAGTTAGCGTGATGTACCGAGCCTAATGCATGTCAACAAATGCATGAATGCACGCATGCATAGCATAAGGTATGCTAAAATAAATGTGCCCTAATCTACCATCATAAGCAGGTAAATAAAAGGGAAGAAAGAAGTGGGGTTGGAAGACATACATCACACGCACACACACTTATTACATATTTACCCTCACTCGGAGGGTTTGAATTAATATTACAGTCCAAATGATAAGCGAACAAAATTATTACAGAATTTCTAATTGAAAGAAAGAATGTAAAAGAAAGAAGAGGGTGGCCGCAGCCTCTGCCTCGGGATGCGCGAACGACGCGTGCTCGGAACTCGGCTTGCCCAAAAAAAACCCGTACCATACCCCTGCCACCTCTGTTTGTCCTGCTCTGTCTTTCTGAAAATTGCCAAAGTCCTGGAGCAGGTTCCTTACACATTGCAGAGCACCACCGACCGGACAGAATCCCCACCGGCACTCTAGGATCTCCATCGGCACTAATTTGATTCACCGGCCGTTCAGATATTGCCGGTCGGCACTAAATTCTGCCGGTCGGCATAAACCTCCTGCAGAAGACAGTTTTGACAGCAAACAGAATAGGCAGTGCATGGCATGGAGGTTTCAGGCATATGTGAGCATTGTCATGCTTCCTATCATGTTTTGGACTCAAAGAAGCATGTCCTTCGATTCTCGAGCCATCAATGGTGCATGGTGGCTCAAAGAATCAAATTTGCCATTTGATATAAAGATGCATGCAACAAACAAATGAGATCCAAAGCCTTATCAAGTTGGAGTCAAAGGCCTCGGTGACCGAGAATCAAGGCACATTACATCACTTGAAGTATGAATGTCCCTTGATTCCCAAACTTGGTTTGACACCCCAAACCAAGTAATGTAATGCATGTTATGCAAACACGGCTCAAAATGCGACATGATACCAAGATGCAAGGCACAACAAGTACTATGCGACCCACATGACAAATGTGTAATGCCAAGCATACAAGGTGCAAATGCAATGCAAATCAAGGCCACTTGAGCAATGGGATCAACATGAAACATGACTTAATGGAGCAATTATGTGATAAACATGAAATAAGCATGCAAGAGGGCTTTAAGCCATGAAGTGGCAGACCCTAACCCACCCCAAAACAGTGGCAAAAAGTGTCCGATAGGTGGACAAATGTTCATGCCAACAAGCAAGCCAAAAATCCTACGGTTAAGGCACAAAAAGGGAGACACTCACTCTCATCAACATGACCACTCATGGCATGATTAAAACAAATAAAAATAGAATATTTTCATGCAAAAAGGGACTCCAAACCCTCCTAATATGGCAGCTAAGGTGGCTTCTAAGAAGGCAAATGCACCAAGGCTTAAATGTAGGCATAAAAGGGCACACCTTCAAGACATGAAAGAGGTTATGCATGCACACATACAAGCATGATTCTTGGGCTGAAAAGTGATCCTAAGTGATGCCAAATCGTGAGGATGATCACAACCATGCATGCTAGAGGTCAACATGCTCAAAGCTTTCAAGCCAAAATGCAAAGTAACCATAACAAACATGTCAAGCATGGCCAAGTTGATAGCCAACAGACCTTAAGCATGGAAAAATAATGCTAACATCTTCATGGAACCAAGCCAACACATGCAAAAATCATAGCCTAATCTTGAGATGCATTTCTAAGCAAAATGGAGCAATACAAAGCAAGTCCTACAAGCATGCAAGGAGGCACAAATCCGGCCCAAAACAGAGGCTAAATATGACCTAAAACACCCAAAAAAATTCTGAAATGAGGCCAAAAATGATCAAGCACACATGCTACCCTTTTGAGCCAAAAGGCAAGGGAACAAAACAATGAAGGGAGAGGGGTGTCCCTCCCCTATGCAAGACCTCAAACCATCCTTTTTAATACTGAAAAACCACTGGTTTTTGGTGGTGAAAAGGCCAACACACTCAAGCAAACAAAGCCCTATCAAAGAGGAAATAAAAGGGACCAAATAAGGCCTAGCAAGGTGAGTTTGCACTCAAACTACACAACAACCTTAATAAAAGTTCTAAAGCATGAAAATACAAGCCTTTTTTATGTTATACACAAGAGCTAATACAGCAAGCAAGATAGGTAAAAATCTATTGCAAATTTGGGGAATATAAAGCAAGATGCTCACCCTTGAAGAACCCTTGAAGAACAAATGGTCTAGCCCTCTTCTTTTGACCAAAATCAGTCCAAAAACTCAAGAAACAACCCCCCAAGTCCCTCAATCTCGGAGCTATGTGTAATAGTGTGTGTAATGGTGCAAAAGTAAGGTAAAACTCACCTTTAGGCCAAGGAAAAACACACAAAGGGAGAGAGAGAGGGAGATATAGAGATAGGGTATATCTATATCTCTATGCTCTGGTTTTTGCCCTAATTTTGCTAACCAAGATCAAAGAGGAGAGGCCTCCTCTTATAGAGGCCCCTCTTGCAAAGCTTATACAACAAGCTTAGTTAGAGGGCAATCCCTCCATACACGTGTATGGAGGGAGGCAGAGTTGGTGCCAGCTATCACAGCTGGCACAAAATATCTCCACAAAGTGGATGAATAGTGGTCGGCTGCCTAAAAATGTCACTTTGACAAAATTTAGTGCCGACCGGCAACAAAAAGTGCCGACCGGCATAAAAGTATGCCGACCGGCAAACTATAGTGCCGATGGAGGCAAAAAAAAAAAGCCAGTGGCCTCAAGCTACTGTCGGTGGTGTGTGGGGATGCCTCACAAGGTATTCCCTGCCCCTCCAAGGCAAGATGCAAGTGTTTGGTGCAAAACCGGACACTTAACGGTCGAATTCGGGGATCCTGAGGCAAGGCGCGCAACCGAGACCTCCGGGAACTCCAAACGAACACAAACATGGATAATCACCGAGTGTTCAAACAGTGACGTCCAAGTCTTGAGGACGGTCAAAAATGGGGTGTCTACACCGACTACTGTGCAGCTGCTTTTGCAGATATTTTGACACAGCTGTCTTGCATTTGGCTCCCCTCCATACACGTGTATGGAGGGATCTCTCTCTTTAGAAGCTTGTCTTGTAAGCTTTACAAGACAAGAAGCTCTATAAGAGGAGCCCTTCTCTCCCTTGCTTAGGGTTAGACACTTTACAGAGTTTAGACAGCCATATTAGGGTTTTGAGTTCTAGGGTTAGAATCCATAAACATTCTATCTCTATACCTCTCTCTTTTTACCTTTGTGTGTGTTTAATTGTGTTTGTGTCTTACTATTGCACACAAACACATAGTGTTTCACCTTCTCTTAGCTACTGAGGTTCTAAGAGGCTGGTTTTGGTGTTTTGGAGCTGGATTCAAGCCAAAGAGGGCTGTTGGAGCATCATTTGTGAAGGTGATCTACAAGGGTGAGAAACTTCCCTTTTATTCCCCATTTTTGCATTGTTTTTCTACCTATCTTAGAGCTGTTTTCGTGCTTATTGTATAATACAAAAAAGTTCTATTTTTTAGCCCTTTTGATTGTTTATTAAGAGTGTTTTGTGGTTTGGGTTTGTTTGACCCCTCCTAAGCCTTGTAAGGCTCCTTTTTGTGCTATTTTTGTGCAAGTTTCGAGACTTTGGTGTTTAGGCCTCTTCACCACTGAAATTTTGAGGGATTTCAGTGGCGGAGATGGTGCCTTAAAGTCTCCAAAAGGGGAGGGCCACCCCCTCTCCTTGTTGTCCTTGAAAGGGACCCTTTTTGGCCTCTTGAGGGAGCATCATGTTAGAGTGTGTATTGATCATGTCTTGGCTGTTTTCCATGCTCATTATGTCATGATATAACCTTGTTGTGTGTTGGTTTTGGTACACCATGCATACTTAGCATACCTACCATGTAATGCCTTGTTATTGCCTTAATATGCCTTAGGTTGTTAGCCTTTGCTCTAGCATGTTTTAGGTTTAGCCTTGTGAAGGTTTTGTGCTCATTTTGCCATGTTTTAGGTTTGTCCATAGTTGTTTGGGTTGATCTTGGCATGCGTAGTACAGCACCTTTGTATTTGAGCTTGTATGCTTCAAGTATGTGAATGTCTAGTATGTGTTGCTTGCATCATTTCGGTGGTTTGGAACCACCCTACATGTTATTTCAGTCCCTTTGACATGCTCATATGTTTGCCTTGGATGCCTCTTTGAAGCTTTGGAAGCTTGCCTTGCATGCTCCATGTTTTAGCATTTATGCATGCCTTTAAATTCAAACCATCTAGATGCTATCTAGTTGGTCTTTTGGGCTTAGTTTCATGTGTTAAAACTCTGTTTTTGGTTGCCTAAGTCCTGCCATGTGTGGTTGTACTAAGTGTAGTCCATTGCCTCTTTGGTGAGCCTTGAATGCTTGGACCATTGTTGCATGTTCAGCTTGCCTTGTTGCTTGGTTTAGCACCATGTTTTAACATGATTTTCAGAGCTTATGTTGCATGCTAATTGTCCATGATATCCCTTTTCAAGTGTGCCTTAGAGTTGTTTATTTAATGTCTAAGTGTTGGTCCAACTTACTTGCATGCGTGTATGTATGTTTGATCCCAATTCCTTGGTTTTTGGCCACTGTTTTAGGCCTAATTAGCGCTGCCCAAATCATGTTTAAGTCCATCTCTTTGTTTGTTGCATGCTCTCCTTGTATATTGTAGCATATTGGAGAGTTGTTGCATGTTAGAAATCACATCATTGAATGAAGTCACTTGTTGGCTTACATGCTTGAATGCCTACATTAGCCTTGCACACTTGTTAGTTGCATTGCTCTATGCCTTGCATTTCTTGCATTCTCATTTGCATTGCCGTATTGCATGCCTAGTTAATATGCTTAGGTTGCATTGCATTGGCATGCATGCTTGGCCTCTTGACTATCCATGATAGAGGTTAAGTCCCCATTTGTTTGTTGGTTTGCATTGCATGTCATTTGACATCAAAATGCATAACTTGGTCTCTCGGGCCATCACGCATTGAAATTTGCAATTGATGGTCCGAGAACCAAGAAGCATGTCCCCTTGAGTCACTAACATGATAAGGGACATGATTGGTGCATACATTGCTTGAATTGTATTGCCGTGCTCTGCCTTGCCCTCTGCTGCTGTCAATTGCAGGTTCTACAGACACTCTCTGCCGACCGGCAGTGATATGTGCCGACCGGCAATCATCTCTCGGCCGATGGCTTCACAAATGGCCGGTGGCCACATACCCTTGTCGGTGACATTCCTAATCAGCCGGTGGTGTCTCCCAATGTCCAGAGAAGAAACTCTGAGACTTTGACAGTCTCCAGATGAGTGTAGCAAAGAAAACAGAAGCAGCCTATGCATGGCGGTGCATTTCCGAGCGAGACCCGAGCATGCATTGCATTAGGCTTCCATCCCGAGGCGGTTTACTGTTTTTCCTAGCTTAGTTAGTTTGTTAACTAATTAGGTAATTTGTAATATTTAATTAGCTTGCGAGTTAGTTAATTTGTAATATTTACTCGGTCCCGCCGAGCGAGGGCAAATCTGTAATAAGTGTGGGTGCGTGTGTGTGCATGTCTTCCAATCCCCACTTCTTTCTTCCCTTTTATTTACCTGCTTATGATGGTAGACTAGGGCATATTTAAAATTACCATACCTTATGCTATGCATGCGTGTACCCATACATTTGTCTTGCATGCACCGGGCTCAGTACATCATGCTAACTGCATTTGCACTTCAATTCCAAATTGAATACGTGCATCAATTGATTGCATTTCATATGCCATGTCTAGGTTAGCCGAGCCTACTCTAAATGCATCTGGCATGTGTTGCATTAGGCATTTAAAACATGGACTTGGATCATGCATTGATTACTAATGAGTTCTCTGTTTTGGCACGGAGTATGATGTAAGTATTTTCCTGCTTTAGCACATCGCATGCGTGTGAATGCTATCATGACAGCATGTTTACCATGTGGCTAGATGCTTATGTGATAAACTGTTTGAATGCCTGTGGGTGAAGGTTGGATTGCTTGAGTTGGAATAGTTCGTTGAAATCCGTATTTTAGCCTACTTGTGAGTAGCAAATTCCAAAACATTTTCCAAAACAAACGGATATGCAATGCTTATTTCCAAATTGGGCAATCTAGTCTATACTTGTATGCTGTGTGCATAACATAGTAATTCTAGGCTAATAAATGGAATAAGAACACATAACGTTTTCAAAAACGGATATCATGGTTAGTAGAGGCCGATCTTCGGATCGGGCGAGAGGGGGTGCTCATAGCTGACCTTCCCCAATCATACCCAAGCTCCCGAGCCGAGGCAACTTTGGCAATGACAGACACGTGGCCTTCGGCATCGAGTCAGGGTTTCCTAAATTTCCCCATTAAAAAATATTTAGGTGGCGACTCTGTATCTGGCAAAGCAGTCCATGTTTGGCACTTCTTTCAAAAAAATCTATTTTTTCTCAAAACGATTTGCCGGATTTGGACTCTTTGGTTCAGATTAGGAACCGTGACAATTCGAGAGTCCGAACTGTAGTGAGCCCAAAGCGAATAGAACGGGACTCATCCTCCCGGGGCGTTCGGGGACGTCTACAACCACCAGAACAGAAAGAGATTGTGTTTGTGGGTAATGGGGTAGTGCCTCCACCTTATTTGATATCTGCAATGAAAGCATGTAAACTGATCAGGAAAGGGTGCCAGGGTTATTTGTGCTATGTGTTGTCTGAACAATCTGAGAGTGTTGAATTGAATAATATTCCTATTGTTAGAGAATTTCCGGATGTGTTTCCAAATGAATTACCAGGGGAATTGGTAGACAGGAAGATAGAGTTTACTATTCAGACTGTGCCAGGCACCCCAGCCTATCTCTAAAGCTCCCTACAGAATGGCTACTGCCGAAATGAAAGAATTAAAGGAACAGTTGCAAGACCTTCTTGATAAAGGGTTTGTCCGGCCTAGCACTTCGCCTTAGGGTGCACCAGTGTTATTTGTAAAGAAGAAGGATGGTACTTTGCGCCTGTGCATTGATTACCGGGAATTGAACAAGGTAACGATGAAGAACAAATATCCCCTACCTCGTATTGATGACTTATTTGACCAGTTGCAGGGATCACAGGTGTTTTTTAAGATTGATTTGAGATCCGGGTATCATCAGCTGAAGGTTAAAGCAGAGGATGTTGAGAAAACCGCATTCAGAACGAGGTATGGCCATTTTGAGTTTCTTGTTATGCCATTTGGAGTGACTAATGCTCCGGCAGCATTTATGGACTTAATGAATAGAATTTTTAAACCTACCTTGATGAGTTTGTTGTTGTCTTCATCGATGATATTTTGATATACTCTAAAGATAGACTTGAACATGAACATCATTTGAGGACTGTTTTACAAATACTTCGGGAAAGAAAACTATTTGCTAAATTAAAGAAATGTGAGTTTTGGTTGGATGAGGTTGTTTTCTTAGGGCATGTGATCAACAAGGAAGGAAATTCAGTGGACCCGCAGAAAATAGAGGCAATTGTGAATTGGCCTACACCGACTAATGTGACAGAAGTTCACAGTTTTATGGGTTTGGCTGGGTACTACAGAAGGTTTGTGAAGGACTTTTCAAAATTAGCGGTGCCTCTTACCCAATTGACACGTAAAGGACAACCATTTGAGTGGAATAGTGAAAGAGAATCAACCTTTCATGAATTGAAAACAAGATTGACCACGGCACCAATTTTGACACTACCTTCAGGTACGGAAAATTTTGTGATTTTCAGTGATGCATCTTATAAAGGTTTGGGTTGTGTGTTAATGCAGAACGGAAAAGTTATTGCTTACGCCTCCAGGCAGTTGAAGCCACACGAGAAGAACTATCCAACACATGACTTAGAATTGGCCGCAGTTGTTTTTGCCTTGAAAATTTGGCGGCATTATCTGTATGGAGCAAAATGTGAAGTCTACACGGATCATAAGAGCCTGAAATACTTCTTCACGCAGAAAGAGTTGAATATGCGTCAGAGAAGATGGCTAGAACTGATAAAAGACTATGATCTAGAGATTCAGTATCATCCCGGGAAAGCTAATACAGTGGCGGATGCCTTGAGCAGAAAATCAACAGGGAGTATGGCTTGTTTGCTTACTGAACAAAGGGAGATTTTGCAAGACTTTGAAAAGTCTGGAATTGAAGTGGTAGTATGTGAACAGGGCGGATTGATAGCCGCTATTACAGCCGAGCTGGAAATTGTTGATGAAATCAAGCAGGAACAAAAAGAGGATGAGTTCCTTAGAAAGGTAATGGATGAATTTGAGACAAGTCCAAAAGTAGAATTTAGTATTGAGAATGAAGTGTTGAAATTCCGGAACAGAATATGTGTCCCTGATATCCCGAAACTAAAGAAGAGGGTTTTGGATGAAGCCCACAGATCCGTATTTGCTATGCATCCGGGTAACAATAAAATGTATCGGGATTTGAAACAAACCTATTGGTGGCCTAAAATGAAGAAAGAGATTACAGAATATGTGTCCAAGTGCCTTCAGTGTCAGCAAGTTAAGGCTGAACATCAGAAACCAGGCGGTCTACTTCAATCTCTCCCTATTCCTGAATGGAAGTGGGAACATGTGACTATGGATTTCGTTGTTGGCCTACCTCGGACTTCCCGAGGTATGGATTCTGTTTGGGTTGTAGTTGATAGACTTACTAAATCTGCACATTTTCTGCCTGTCAAAACTACATTTACTGCTTACAGGTTGGCTACTATTTATGTTGATGAAATTGTCCGTTTACAAAGAGTTCCGGTATCCATTGTGTCGGATAGAGATCCGAAATTTGTATCTAGATTGTGGAAGAGTTTGCAGGAAGCTATGGGAACAGAACTAAGGTTCAGCACTGTGTTCCACCCCCAGACAGATGGGCAGTCAGAACGAACGATACAAACTTTGGAAGATATGCTTCGCATGTGTGCTCTGGATTTTTAGGGGAGTTGGAAGATTACTTGCCACTTGCAGAATTTACTTATAATAATAGCTTCCACTCTAGCATCGGTATGGCACCATACGAGGCTTTGTATGGTAGGAGCTGTAGATCACCTATTTGTTGGACAGAGGTCGGAGACAGAGCTTTGCTTGGGCCTGAAATTGTACAAGACACCTCTGAAAAGATCAAAACTATTCGGCAAAGGCTCAAAACAGCTCAAGACCAACAGAAGAATTATGCAGACATTCGGAGAAGACCTCTTGAGTATGAGGTCGGCGACCATGTGTTCATCCGTGTTTCTCCGATGAAAGGCCAAGCCAGGTTTGGGAAAAAGGGCAAGTTGTCGCCCCGTTACATTGGGCCGTTTCAAATTTTGGAGAGGCTTGGTCCAGTTGCTTATAGAGTTGCTTTGCCACCGGGATTCGAGCAAATCCATAACGTGTTTCATGTGTCGATGTTGAGGGGTTACCTCTGAGACCCGCTACATGTGATTGATTATCATCGGGTAGCCATTGATGAGAATATGGAATACGCTGAATGGCCGGAAAGAATTGTTGACCGACAACTGAAAGAATTGAGAAACAAGTCCATCCCAATGGTGAAAGTAGAATGGAAGGAACACTATGGGACGGATGCTACGTGGGAAAAGGAGGAGGAAATGCGACTACGCTATCCACATTTGTTTCCCGAAGAAGGTAAATTAAGTTTGGAGGACCAAACTTCCTAAAGGGGGGGAGACTGTGACACCCCTGTTCTGTATTTTGCTAATTGATCCCAAATGCCAATGTGATTATATGTTCTGATATGATTTTGTGTGCCATTATGCGAATATATATATATGATTTTGAAGTTTTATCTGTTCATCGTAGGAATATTTGTTTGAATAACCTGCTTTGGAAATTAAATTGAGGGCCTTATTGGCCACGGAACTCGAAATTGATTACGCCATTGTGATTGGCATAATTTTTAGAGCCTACGGTGAAATTTAATTGAAAAATTGATTCAAACCAGATTAAGTTGATTAAATTGGTAAATTGGTGCCCAATTATTTACTATTATTATCATGAGTTAGTGGGAATTGTTGGGTAAGGTCACTACACTTCCCATTCTCTCCTATGTATTCATTTTGGCTGATCAAACCTTGAGAAAAGGAGGAGAGTCGGCTGTAGAGAGGGAGAGAGGAGAGAATTGTGCAAATTGTAGTTAAAGCTTGGGAACCTTGAAGATAATCCAAAAATTGTTATAGATTGTGTGAATCAAAGCTTCTAGGTGAGTAATTCTTGGATTATAGTTTGTAATTTTGTGTGTTCAAGCTAATTGGGTGATCAAAAGTAAGATTGAAATGAAATTGGGTTGGTTTTGTTGGATTTAAGCTTGATATATGCGTGCATGTGAGGAAATGTTTTGAAATAACATGTATAAACTTAAAATACATGATTCATGTAGAGTTTTGGTTGAAACTCATGTCTTGATCACCATTTGTGTTGTCTAAGTTGAGAATGTGGCAATTCATCACATGCATGTACAATTTATGAAGATATGAACTTGAATGTATGAATTTGTTATGTTAGAATGAGTTTGATGGGAGATTGGGGCATGCATGTGAATTATTTGTGAATTGAGCTCCATTGGGTTGTGATTTGGGGTTTACATCATGTTAGTATAATTATATTTCATATTTGAGTCATTGCATGCAAGTTATGTTGGTTGGAAACCGAATTTGACCTCAAGAACACATTCTGGGTTTTCCAGAATTTTGAAGCCCGCTCGAGCGGGAGAAACTACGCTCGAGCGTAAATTTCGTGCTCCCAGCACTTTTTGCAGAGTTGGCTGTTTGCTTGAGCGGGACATTTCACGCTCGAGCGGGGAGCTTTTGTAGACGAGCCTTCCGCTCGAGCTCTCCATTCGCGCTCGAGCGCAATTTTGAGGTAACCAGTACTTTTGCAGGCCTCTTGGGTCCGTTCGAGTGGGGAAGTCCACGCTCGAGCGGGGACCCTGTTTTTTGAAATTTCGTTCATGCGTTCTGTGTTTCGTTTTCCGTTCCCTTTCACATGTAAACACTCTTAGGCATGTGTTAAACATCGTAAATGAGTTAATGAGATAGGAATAAAGCCTAAAGAGGAATATGTGAATTAAAGAACGGATTGAACTGTTACTGACCCTCTTGTGTTCATGCAATGTGTAGGGTCAAGCTCCAGGGCAAATCCGCAAGCCGATCACTGTGGGTAATATCAATATTTGAAAGCTTGTCAATGTCCAATTGTTTATTACCTTATAAACTTTATGAGTTGTTAATTGGGATTGTGGACAAAAGTCTGACAGGAATGAATGAATGGACCAAAGGTCGTTTTGATAGGAATGAATGGACCAAAGGTCGTTTTGATAGGAATGAATGGACCGAAGGTCGCTTTGATGTAAATGAATGGACCAAAGGTCGTTTTGATATAAATGAACGGACCGAAGGTCGTTTTGACCTATATGAATGGACCGAAGGCCGTTCTGACATGAATGAGTGGGCCGAAGGCCGTTTTGACGTAAATGAATGGGCTAAAGGCCATTTTGACAGAAATGAATGGGCCGAAGGCCATTTTGACAGAAATGAATGGGCCGAAGGCCGTTTTGACAGAAATGAATGGGCCGAAGGCCGTTTTGACATAAATGGATGGGCCGAAGGCCGTTTTGACATAAATGAATGGGCCGAAGGCCGTTTTGACAGGAATAGAAACCTGAATGGGCCAAAGGCCAGTATGTTGGAACTACAGTCACTTGATCTAATTTTGTATAAGTATATATATATGTTAAGTAGAAATGTGAATTGGGCCAAAGGCCGTTTGGAACATGTTGTTCTACATTGTCATGTAATTTCTGTATTCGATATTATTCACTGGGCTATTGCTCACGCTCATTCATGTGTTTGTAGGTGAGCCAAGAGAAGTCCAAACCCAGCCCCAGTGAAGTCTACCAGGAACAACATGAGTTTGGAGAGTCAGCCTTGTGTCTCACGCATGAGACCCATCCTTGCCATTTTGTTATGCATTCATAGTTTGTCTTGTTGGCAAGGACTTTATGTATATCTGTATATAGTTTGATATGGGTTGACTCAGTTTGGATGATCCTGTCTGTAAAGGATTTTATGGTACTGTATTTTGTTGTGGGTTATTAACATATACGTGTATGGTTTGTTGGATGTGCATATAAGCACGGCTCTATGGACAAAGTTTTTAATTATTGCTTCCGTTTGGCCCCTTTACTCTGACGAGTTATGTCTGTTTGGTCTGAGGTCGTAGGTAATCTCAGGATTACTGGCCGGTTATGTCCTTAACCCATAGGGGCGGGTTCGGGTCATGATAACTTCAATTGGTCGGCAACTTTGCTGCACTTTTTGCAAATATTTTTCTTGCCAGCTGTGCCAACTGTTGGGCACAGAAAGCATCCTCCATACTGGAGGGATTGCACCTAGCTTCAAGCTTGTTCAACAAGCTTGAGGCTTGGATTTCTATATAAGGGAGCCTCCTCCCCTTTATCTCAGGCTGAGAATTTTGCTTTAGGGCTATACATATCCTTCTATAACTATATTTTTTCCTCTCTCTCTTTCTCTCTTTCTCTATATTTGTGTTGTTTTGTGCCTAAAAGTGAGATTTGTTCATACTTTTGCACTAAACACATAGCGAAACACCTTCACTCTTGAGCTGAGGTTCTTGGAGGTTTGTTTGAAGCTCAAAAGCTTGGTTTTGCCTCAGAAGTTGCTACCTTGTTCTTGTTCTTCAAGGGTGAGTCAATACCCTCTTTAAAGCTTTGTTTTGATTAAGTCTTTGGCCCTATTTGCATGTTCTTTTAGGCCTAACTTTAAACTGTAAAAAGCTCCAATTTTAAGTGTTAAGAAATTTTTTAAGGCCTCTTTGGTGTTGGGGGTGTTTCACTCCCTTGTATGCCTTATTTGCTAGGCTTTTGAGCCATCCCTTGAAGCTTTTGTTTTAGCCTTTGTTTGGCCTCTTCTCCACTGAATTCCAGAGGAATTTCAGTGGTGGAAAGTGTATTTTGGGACCCAAAATAGGTGGGGGTGGTCCCCCCTTTTTGAATCTTGTGTGCTTGTGTTGATGGCTCACCAAGTTAGCATGTTTTTCTACCTCTTTGGGGCTCCATTTCAGCATGTCTTAGGCCTTGTTTTGCCATGATGTAGCACTGTTTTGGCTTGGTTTGATCACAGCATGCATACTTTTTACACTTGTAGTGTAATCTTGCCATTTAGCCTTGTGTGCTCAATGCTTTAATCCATCATGCTAGCCTATTTTGGTTCTATCTCAGCATGTTTTTGGTGTTATTTTAGCATGCTATATCTCTATTTTTGGTTGGTGGCTGCCTCTTGCATGCTTCAAACACTTGTAGTGCAATCTTACATGCTAGCCTTAACATACATCATGCATTGGACCATCATTCTAGCATGTTTTTGGCTCCACTCCAGCAAGCTTATACTCATGTTTTTCCATGCTTAAGCTCTGTTTTAAGTGTTTTTGGTGATGCATGCCTTGCTTTGTATAGCCATAGTTGAATCTTGCTCACTAGCTTTGTGTTTTGAGTCCACTAGCATGCATTGCTTGGGCTATTTGCATGATTTAGCATCATTTGATACATAATTTCAGAGCATGTTTCATTGTCATACACTCACATGTGTCACTGTTTCAATGCTTTTGGAAGGTTGTGCTTTATGCCTTAAATATGAGCCAATATGTATGCCATCTTGTCTAAGCATTTGGGCTACCATATCAGTGTATTTTGGTGTTATTTTGCTATGATACAACTCTGTTTTTGGATGGTTTTGCCACTTGTGGTTTGCATCTTGTACTTGTAATGCAAATCTCACTTACTAGCCTTGCATTCTTATTGTTTTAGCTCATTATCCTAGCATGTGTTGGCTCTACTACAACATGTTTTTGGCCTTGATTTGACATGCTCTAGGACTGTTTTGGGTTGTCTTGGCCATATGGTTCATGTATTGTATAGCTGTAGTGCAATGGGCTTGACTAGCCTTGTGTTTTGATGACTCTAGCATGCTTTGTTTGAGATGTTTGCTTGCCATGGTATCATTTAACATGTTATTTTAAAGCATATAGCATTGCCATGTTCTCACTTCTTTCACTTTTTGAGTGCTTTTAAGAGTTGTGCCTTTGTGCCTCGATTATAGGCCAATGCGTATGCTTGCTTGTCTAGGCTTTTGAGCTCCCATCCCAGCATGTTTTGGTCTTTGTTTTGACCTAATTGAGCTATGTCTATGGTTGGTTCAATCATTTGTGCCATGTATTGCGTACCTCTTGTGTAGTCCCCTTTAGTAGCCTTGTGCCTTAAGCCCTCTTGCATGCTATACTTGTGTTGTTTGAGTGATTTGGCATCACCTCACACATGATTTCAGTGCATAAAGTGTAGCTACACTCTCACATTTGTCACTTCTTCATCATATTGGAGAGTTGTGCCCTTATGCCTAGTTGATGAGCCATTACATGAGCATGCATATCTTGCCTTTTTGTGCCTAAGTTTTGGTATGTTGGCCACTATTTTGGCATGCATGAAGTCAGTTTGGGGCTGGTTTGATCAATTGATCATTGCATTACATAGCCCTTGTGTTGTATCCTTCACTAGCTTTCATGCTTTAGGACTCTAACTTGACATGCTCATGTTGTTTGCATGTTGTTTGGAATGTTGTTGCATTGCATTGTGTTTGGATTGAACGTTAATCCAAACATGAGAAACGAGGGATGTTTCATACTTGAGGTGATGAAACGTGCCTCATTTCTCGATCGCCGACCCTCTTGATCATGCATGATAGAGGTTAAGGCCCATATGTGTTATTTGTGCATTCATTGAAATTGAATTGTGCAAACTTAGCTTCTTGGCCATCGTGCATTGCGATGCTTGGTTGGTGGCCCGAGAGTCGAGTACTGCACTCCCTTGAGCTTAAGAAATGATAGGGAGGGTGGTTGTGCACACATACCTTGCAAATACACTACTGTGCCCCTTTTTGTTCTCTGTTGTAGCAAATTGGAGCTTAGCAGAATTTTCTGGTCGGCAGACCAGTAAAAGTGGCTGGTTGACCACTTTTTTCTGGTCTGCAGCATGTTTAGGTGGTCTACAGGTGGTCTACAACACCATTTTCTAGTCAGCAATGCACCAGGAGGTTCCGATGATGGAGTAGAAGCTATTTGGAGGTCAGTGCACATTCTAGCGATCAAATACAAACAGAGGCAATTCGGGGCATAGCGATGGATTTCCGAGCGAGGCGACCGAGCATGCATGCACTTCTCACCCCAAGGCTCCTTTTCAATGTTTTACTTAGTTGCTTTACTTAGTTAGCTAGTTTGACGGTTTTGTACTTAATTAGTTAATGCGCTAAACTAATCAATTTGTGTTGTAATGACTAATTAGTTAACTAGGATTAGTTAATTAGTTTTTGTTTGTAATAATTTGCTTAATTAGCTTAGATTAGCTAGTTAGCTTTTTATTTGGACCCTCCGTCGAGAGGGCAAATGCTGTAATACGTGTGCGTGTGTGTATGAATGTCTTCTAACCCCATTTCTTTCTCCCTTTTACTTATCAGCTTTCTACGGTTAGTTTAGGGCATATCTCAATTAGCATACCTTCTGCTATGCATGCGTGCATCATTCATCTGTCTTGCATGCACCGGGCTCGGCGCATCATACAAACCGCATTGTATTTCAATATGCTTACTTGAATACGTGTTTCAAAGCATGTTATCGAGTGTTGCGTTCATATGCCATCTTAGAATAGCCGAGCCTTTTAGCTGCATTTTTGCATGTGTTGCATTAGGCATCTTAACATAGCTAGGATCATGCATTGATTTCTAACTAGCTTCTTTTTTGGCTCAGAGTACACTGTGAGTGTTTATGCTTTAGCATCCTTGCATGTGTGTAAGTGACTATTATGATAGCATGCTTGCCATGAGGCTATATGCTTATGTGTTTAACTGCATGAATGCCTGTGGGTGAAGGCTCGATTGCCTGAATTGGGACAACTTGATGATTGTGAGTTTTAAGCCCACTTTGCGAAGTGGCAAAATCTGGTTTTAAAGCCCACTTGAGGGTGGCAAATCCGCGCTTTAGCCTACTTGCGAGTAGTACTTTCAAAGCATTTTCAAAAACAAACATGAGTTATTTTGTTCCAATTCGCGTGATTAAGTCTATACTTGTTTGCTGTGCGCATCCCATAATAAAGGTTAGCTAATAAACCGGAATAAGAACACATGTGTTTTCAAAGACAACATATCATGTTAGTAGAGGTTGATCCTTTGATCGGGCGAGCGAGGGTGCTCATTTCAGGACCTTTCCCTCTCGTACCCAAGTTCCCGAGCCGAGGCAACTTTGGTGATGACAGACACGTGGCCTTAGGCATGAGTCAGGGTTTCCTAAATTTTCCAAAAAGAAAATATTTAGGTGGCGACTCTGAAATCTAGCAAAGCAGTCCATGTTTGGCGTTTTTTGATTAAAATCGATTTTCCAAAACAATTTGCCGGATTTGGACTCTTTGGTGATTTATCAGTCTTACATTGTATTTTGTGAGATTAGATTCAGAACCGTAACAGGAGTCCGAACTGTAGTAGCTAAGAACTACAATCCGCGGGCGGTCTACAGTTGTTAAACACGTATTCAAGTAAATGTATCGAAATACAATGCAGTTTGAATAATGCGCCGAGCCCGGTGCATGCAATACGAATGAATGATGCACGCATGCAAAGCATAAGCATGCTAATTGAAACATACCCTAAAACTAACCATCAAAAGCTGGTAAATAAAAGGGAGAAAGACGTGGGGTTGGAAGACATTCACACACTCACGCACACTTATTACAACATTGTGCCCTCTCGACTGAGGGTCCGAATGAATAAGCTAAGCTACATCTAAGCTAAGCTAGCTAACTAATTATTACAAACCAACTAATTAATCAAATTAATTAAGTTACAAAACCAACTACGTATGAAAAGCATCTAAATTAGGCTGCCACAGCTCCACCTTGAACAATGAAGGATGCATGCTCGGTTTCCGCCCCGAAAAGCTCTCCGGTTTGCTTTTTAGAGGCTCTGTTTGCAGGGTTTCTCCAAGAACTTGCTGCTGAACCTTACCAAATCATTGCTGGGGAATGCACCAGTGGCCTACCGACCATGAATGGTGACTGCCAGCCAAGGATGTGCAGTGCCGGCCACGGATGAAGAGGTGTTGGCCATCAATAAGGCACTGCCAGCCACTGATGTACTGAAACTCCATTCTGCAACAGAGCTCAAAAGAGAGGAAAGGGAGGGTCTCCCCAGGACATTTTTGTGCTATGCCACTCCATATCACTTCAAAACATCAATGGAGGGGGCATTATTGGATCCAAGACCATCAATCAAGCATACAATGCATGATGGCCAAAGATCCAACTTGCACACATTTCAATGAATGCAATGCAAACAAGACTCTAAATCTACTACCTCATCATGGATGATCAAAGGCAATAGAGACCAAGGAAGATTGGCTCACTTTCATCACTTTGAGTATGAAGTGGACCAATCAACCTTGTGTTCAACATAACGTCTGGTTGAACACAATGCAATGCAAACAACATATGTAATGCATGCTCAAATGCCAAATACATTAAGCTAATAAAGTGCATCACTCAAGAGGCATGCATTATCAATCTCAAATGAATAAACCAACCATGGACAGACCTCATGCATACCAAAACAATGGCCTAAGCATGCTGGAATGGAAGCTCAAAATGCTAGAAGAACTTGCACACATGTTGGCCTATGAGCAAGGCATGATACACGACCCTCAAAAGCTATGAAGTGAAGTATATGAGAGTGTGACTACACTATATGCACTGAAATTACTTGCTAAATGGTGCCATACCATGCGAACATCACATGCATAACATGTTAAAGGCCTCAAAACCCGAAGCTAGGCAAGGCCCTTTACACTACAACCATACTAAGCAATGCTCAAATGACCCTAACCATTCAAAACAGATCAATGGCAGGTCCAAATAGTGGCAAAAATATGCTAGACTTGTAGCATAGATGGCAAGAAAAATAAGCTCATGTATTGGCTCACCAACAAGGCATAATGCTCAACTTCTCAAAAGCATTGAAAGAGTGATAAACATGAGAGTATGACAGTGAAACATGCTCTGAAATCATGTATCAAATGATGCTGTATCACACAAATGTCACAAATAAGGCATGCTAGGGGTCTCAAAACACAAGACTAGCAAAGCCATTTGCACTATAGCCCTACAAGGCAAGCCATACATGACCAAGACCACTTAAAACAGACCTTAAGCATGTTAAATTAGTGGAAAAAATGTGTTGGAGCAAAGTTAACACATGCTAGAATGATGGACAAAAGCATGAAGCATGTTAGGCCAACAAGCATGATTACACTACAAGTACCAAAAGCATGCAAGAGGTGACCAAATCAGCCAAAAACAGAGTTATGGCATGGCAAATAATGGCTAAAAACATGCTTGAACTAAGCAAATTCAAGGCATAAAGACATGCTACTTTGCAAGGCTACAAGTAGGATTACACTACAAGTACAAGAAGCATGCAAGAGGTGACCAAACCAGCCCAACATAGAGTTATGGCAGGTCTAAAAATTCACAAAAAAGTGCTTGAACAAAGCCACAAAGAAGTAGAAACACATGCTCATTTGGTAGGCCATCAAGACAAGCAAGCAAGACAAGAAGAGGGGGGACCACCCCCTCCTATTTTGAGCCTCAAAACAAGTTTTCCACCACTGAAATTCCTCTGGAATTCAGTGGTTTTAAGGCCAAAACAAGGTGATTTCAAAAGCTTTGAAAGGTGGCTCAAAAGGCTTTGCAAGCCAAAGAGCAAAGGGAGAGACAACCCCCTGACACCAAAGGGGCTTAAACTACCATTTTTAGGACTGAAAATCACACCTTTTTGTAGTTGAAAACCAGCCCAAAAAACAGCCCCAAAGTAGTTGAAAACTATGGCAAAGCTAGTATACAAAACAAGCTAAAAGAGATGAGTGATTACCTTTGGAGCACAGCAGCAAAAACAGCCACTTTTCTTGAGCCAAAACCACCTTGGAGCTCAAAACAAGTCCCAAGCTACCTCAACCCAATGATCAACAGCTCTTGTTAAGGGTTCAAAGGCAAAGGAGAAGTGTATCCACACTTATGAGCTCTTATGCACAAGGGTTCTTGAGAGGAAAAATGTAGAGAGAGAGGTGTAGAGAGAGAGGCTCCCAAGTTTTTCACTCCCAAAGTGTTCTCAAATGTTCTAACCCTTGAATATGAGATATAAGGCCCTCATATATAGCAAAACATCAAGCTTTGGTCAAAAAAATCAAGCCAAAGACAGCTGGAACAGCTGCACAACAAATATCTGCCCAAAACTGCTTTCTGCCATCTGTGGCTGGCACGGTACTACTGTTGGCTGGCACTTGACCATAGATGGCTGGCAGGGGTCACTCTTGGATGGCATGGGGCCGGCATTGGCCATTCATGGCCGGCACACTCCCATAGAGGCCGGCAGCAAAAATCAGTCCTAGTCCCCGACTTGAAGCAGGCCTAACTCCTTCATCTAAATGCCTTTTTAGGTCATTCTTGTGTGAAAATTGAAGCCCCGAAAGTAAGATTTCCAATGGTGGAAGCCTCACATCAAAATTATAACTGTGCTAAGAGATATACCTCTTTTAGTGAAGACTACTCAGTTTAAGTCCACTGGATTGACGCCCTACTTCAACCAACCATATCTCTCCCGTCTGGACTCAGCTTCAGGAGATTCTTGAGTGCAAAATAAAGCCCTGAAAGTCTTGTTTAAACAGTGGTGGCCTCATAGATGAAATCAAAGTGTGCAAATGAATAGGCCCGATTCAGCAAGGGCTGCTCGACTCTCTCTTAACGGTTCATGCCCATTTTCTCCCCCAACTTGGTTTCTTCCCTCCTCTCCCCTTTTCTTCAAATCCAATCCCCTAAACAAGGTGTTTTGATAGATTTTTTCAAAGATTTCATCTCTCTTTCATTCATTTCCACCTTGTCCTTGCTCGGTTTACCGAAAAGCGCAACATTTAACAAAATGCGAGCGTCGGAACATCGCAGAAGAATTTTCAAAAATATTTTGAAAGAGAGGGTTTCAAGGTCTCAAAATCTTTTGATCAAGATTGTTTTAGTCCAAAAGGGGTATGAAGTTGGGATTTCACTCTCTCATTGCCGAAGAAATCGAACCCTTACACTACACAACTTTCACCACCAAGTAAACCATCAGTACCGCCCAAGTCTTAAGGACAGTAAAAAATAAGGTGTCTACAATTACCAGAAGTTGAACCAGGTAACTGTGAAGAACAAGTACCTAATGCCTCGGATAGACGATTTGATTGATCAATTGAAGGGGTCTTGTTGCTTCTCCAAGATAGACCTAAGATCGGGTTATCACCAGTTGAGAGTGAGGGAGGAAGATATTCTGAAGACGCATTCCGTATGCAGTATGGTCATTACGAGTTTCTAGTGATGCCCTTTGGGCTAACCAATGTACTGGCTGTATTTATAGATTTCATGAACCGGATCTTCCGTGATTTCCTAGACCGTTTTGTGGTCGTCTTCGTGGATGACATTTTGATTTACTCATCCTCTGAGGAGGAACACGAGGAACACTTACGAGTAGTATTTGAGTTGCTTAGAGCCCACAAGCTATATGCTAAGTTTGTGAAATATGAATTCTGGCTGAGAATGGTTAAGTTCTTAGGCCATGTGGTATTTAGAGAGGGGGTGACTGTAGATTCATCCAAAATAGAGGTTGTGCAAGATTGGACACAACCTAAGAATGCTTTCAAGATCCGTAGTTTCTTGGGATTGGTCGGGTATTGTCGTAGATTCGTGAAGGATTTCTCTAGGATGGCCTTACTTTTGACTAGGTTGATGAGAAAAAGGATTAAATTTGTGTGGAGTGAGACTTGTGAGAAGTCATTTTAAGGGCTTAAAATTAGACTTAACACTGCTCCAGTTTTGATTATTCTGGAGAGGGGTTTGGGTTATTTGGTGTATTGTGATGCCTTACGGGAAGGTCTGGGTTATGTATTGATGCAAGAGGGGAAGGTAGTAGCCTATGGCTCACGGCAGTTGAAAACCTATGAGAGAAACTACCCTACTCACGACCTAGAGTCAGCGGCAGTGATCTTTGCCTTAAAGATTTGGAGGCACTATCTGTATGGAGAGAAATTTGAGGTGTTTTTGGATCACAAGAGTTTGAAGTATCGATTTAGCCAAAAGGACTTGAACTTGAGGTAGACGTGGTGGATGGAGTTCATAGAGGATTTTGAGTTGCATTATCACCCGGGGAAGGCCAATGTTGTGGCCGATGCCTTGAGTAGGAAGTCTATTAGCAGTGTAGCATGTATTGCCATCCGAAAGTGGAAGATATTAAGTGCTCTTGGTGAGTTTGACTTGCATTTTGGCGAGTTCGTTGAATTTGCAGCATTGTTTGCGATGGTTGCATAACCTACATTTGTGAACCAAGTAATAGAAGCACAGAAGGGTGACCTTGAGGTTGAATCGCTCCGGGAGAAGATCTCCAGTGAGAAGGTAGAGAAGGGCTTAAATGTGTATCCCGACCTGAGTGTGAGATACTGTGACCGTTTGTTCGTATTGGTGTCTTACTGAGAGGAAGTACTCTGAGAGTTTCACCATTCGTGCCTTGCGGTGCATCCGGGAGGCACAAAGATATATCACGATCTTAGTTGCCATTTTTGGTGAAGAGGTATGAAGAAGGGTGAAGTCGCGTTTGTATTGAAGTGCCTTACTTGTCAGCAAATGAAGGCCGAGCATCAGAGGCCAGCAGGTTTGTTGCAACCCTTGCCTATAGCTGAGTGGAAGTGGGAGCATGTCACGATGGATTTTGTTATGGGCCTTCCGAGGACTTAACGGGGTAGTGATTCCATTTGGGTAGTAGTTGACCAGTTGACCAAGTCAACATACTTTTTACCTATACGTATGAGTGACTTAGTAGACTATCTTGTCGACCTTTACATCAGGGACATAGTGAGATTGCACGGGGTCCCTGTAACAATTGTTTCAAATAGAGATCCACGTTTTACAGCCCGATTGTGGAAGAGCTTGCAGAGTGCCTTAGGCACTAAATTGACTTTTAGCACCGCGTATCACCCTCAGACTGACAGGCAGTTTGAGCGTACTATTCAAATCCTTGGGGATATGCTTTGAGGTTGTGTCCTTGATTTCAAGGGGTTGTGGGAGAGGCACTTGCCCATAGTGGTGTTTGCCTATAACAATAGTTTCCAATCGAGTATTGGTATGGCACCATTTGAGGCCTTGTATGGCTGACTGTGTAGGTCTCATATGTGTTGGGCTGAGGTGGGTGATGCACCTATGTTGGGTCTAGAGTTGGTTCAAGAAACAATGGGGAAGGTGGCATTTATCCATAAGTGGTTAGTTACGGCTCAGAGTCGTTAGAAAAGTTACGCTGACCGTAGAAGGAGACCTTTGTCTTTTGAGGTGGGAAATCATGTTTTTTTGAAGATATCACCTAGGTGGAGTTTGATGAGATTTGTAAAGAGTGGAAAGTTGTCCCCTCGATTTATTGGGTCTTTTGAGATCCTTGAGCGGATTGGGGTGGTAGCTTATCGTTTAGCGTTACCACCATAACTTTTCGGGATTCATGATGTGTTTCATATTAGCATGCTTCGGGAGTACGACCCGGATCCGTTACACGTGTTGGATTGGCCCAACTTAAAGGTAGATGACTATGCCTCGTATGAGGAGAGACCGGTGAGAGTCTTAGATAGAAGGGACCAAGTCTCGCGAGGCAAGACAATTCCCTTAGTGAAGGTTTTGCGGAAACATCACAGGATTGAGGAAGCAAGTTGGGAACATGAGTTGGAAGTTCGCGAGAAGTATCCGGACTTATTTGATGATGTTTGAACATGTATTGTATTGTGATTATGATTAATAGAATATGAGAACATTGTATATGTTTTGGAAAGTGGAAGCATTGTATATGTTGTTTACGTTTTGGAAACATGAGTTTATTACAAACATTGCATATGTTTTGAGAAAATATGAATTGTATATTCAATGTTGAGACTCAATTTATCTTGTTGATGAAAATAGATGACCGGAGAATGGGTTATGGTGTTGAAATTGATAGATTATCACTATTATAAATAGTTTAATAATGATTTTAACTTGATTTGAAATTTCGGGGATGAAATTCCTTAAGGGGGGAGATTATAGCTATTCTGGCTTTGACCTAACCTTTATTGTATTTCGAACTCGGTTTAGTGTTATTGTTCACCTCTTTTCCTCTTGTTTTTCCTTAAGTTTGTCTTTTGGATTGTTGTGGTTGTGTTTAGGATAGGTTGAATGCTTAATTTCCAAACTCTTGTTGCCAGATTTTTGCTCATCTGTTCGAGTAGCACTTCTTGTGCTCGAGCGGGCTTTGCAAACTCTCAGCACTTTTACAGGTCTACAAAACTATTGGGAGAGTGTATTATAGGCTCAAGCGGGTCTTTCTGCGCTCGAGCGATCTCAGCTCGAGCAGCTGTTTCTTACGGTCGAGCGGTTGGTCTGTTGCTTGCAAAACTATTGGATGTGTGTTTTCTACGCTCGAGCGTCACTTCTTGCGCTCGAGCGGTGTGCGTCTCTTTCATTGTGCCTTGGCGCTTGAGCGGCACTTCTTACGCTCGAGCAGAACAACTTATTGTGTCTGACGCTCAAGCGTCAGTTCTTGCACTCAAGTGGACTGTGCGTATATCAGTTCGCAACACCTTTTTACATCACTTTTTCACATCTTTTTCCACCAAAACCCTAGATCGGGACCCTCTCTCTCTAAAGCACACACACTCTCTCTCTCTATATATATATTTTCACCTAGTTCTAATGATATCTTTACCCACTTGCCTTTGTTAAAAAGTTAGAGCGTCTCAATGGCTACATTTTGATTCGATTAAAGCTTGGTTTCGGCATCCTTGAAGTTTCTCCATATCTCCCTTTGGTCTTCTAAGCTTGAGGTAAGGATTTTCTATACCTTCTTATGGTTTTTAACCTAGTTATTGGTTGTTGTGTAACAATGGCGGGCTTTGGGAGTATTTTGAACAAACCTAGGGTTTAGGATGTAAAATCAAAAGAGGGGTTTCTAGTGAATGTGATATAAATAGTCATGGGGTTTGAAAATGAGGTTATATTGTGTCATAATTATTTTTGGCATTCGGGTTAACATTTGGGAAAGAGGGAAGTTAACCTAAAATGGTTCAAATATTTATTTTGTATAAACAAATGAAATTGGTATTGTAAATATAAAATTCGATGAATGTTGATGTAAATGATGGAGTCAGGTATGCATTACCTCATAGTCTTGGAAATTTGAATAAATTATCTGTCTTGAGATTAAATATTTGTTTAGAAATATCTGTATTGGGCTATCGGTGGAGGATAGCTATGATTGTTGTAGAAATTATATAAGAATTAGGTGAATTAAAACTAATCTCTTGTGGGTTGTCTTTGAATATTACCATATTTTAAATACATTGTATATGTATGATTGGTTGGAAGGAAAAACGGGGATGTACTCCATGGTTGGAAGGAGATAGGGGATAGACTCCATTGAATTAAGTTGGCTTGTGTGTCCTGGGTGAAAGTCCCAAAATCGTGTGCGTACATTGGTGCCGATCTCGCGGACGAAATTTCTGTAAAATGACAGATTGAAGTGTTTGTGTGATAATTGTGTTAATTTGGGAACCACGGAGTTGTAGTCTCAGATGGGTTGTCTGAAAGATAATGAAATTGGCTCATGAAGTGAGATGAAATGAATTAACTTGAATTTGACAAGAAGGAAAAAGGATTGAGATGTGAATTTTGGTACTTCATGATTATATAGAATATGGATGTTTATCACTGGTATTGTAAATACACATTATACTTATATCTTTGTTAAAATTTATATACTATGTTAGATTGTTCGTACTGGGCTTTGACTCACCTTATATGGGAAAAACCATTTTCAGGTATTGATGACATACCTCCACCAAGGTAATAGCTTGGAGGGACTTTGGAGCAAGAGATTCCTTTTGTTGCATTTTCTTTTGTGTAGCCCAGGGCTTTATTTGTATTGAGCCAGTCTCGCTTTTGTTGTAAACAAGTAGTGACTTGGAAAGATGTAAGCCCTTAAGGCATTTAAATATCTGTTTAACTTTCATTCCTCTTTACTATTTGTAACACATGATGTGGATTCATGATGAACTATTTATGAATGTATATCGCATGTGTCACTTTTGTATATCAATTAAGATTAGTGAAAGTCTATTATTTCGATTATGTTGTCCTGCGTTAATTGTGTTAGGTTGGATTATTGCAATTATTTCGGGACGTTACAAATCGGAGCTGAAATTTCTCTAAGTCGGGCTAAATTTTTATGAGTCGGGCTAAATTTCTCTAAATCTAATTTTCTCTGTGAAAATGTTGAGGGATTTTAGCTAATAAAAAAAAATATCTTGGATCTCTCATATTACACAAAATTAGAGAGGGATGTTTAATTAATTTTCTCTTAAATTTATAAAGATTGTCACTAATTTGAAAGTATTTTTTAATTCATAACAAATAATTTCCTCATAATTTTTTCCAAACTTGTTAGACTTAAAAGCTTCTAGAGGCCAGGCCCAGACCAGATCTTGGTTTTAAATCAATTTTTAAACATAAGTTTTTGAAAAAAAAATTGAAAATTTATTTGAGGGCACTCGAATCAAAAGTCCAAAATTAAAATTTTTGTATTCAATAGTCCAGGTGCTGATTTTCTTTCTCCATAAGGACATACTAAGATAAAATAACTAAAATATCCCTTATATATATATATATATACGTAAACACGATTTTGAAACAAACCAAACTTTCCTATGTCTCTCTCACTCAACCTCCTCATCTTTCTCTTCATCTCTATCTCTGATGGGTACACTGCCGTCCCTACTACACTGCCACCGCAACAGAGCCGTGGTCGTTGACCTTTTCCTCCTTCTCTCGATCGCCAAATGCTATCCATATAGATTTCTTGCCATCCCCGCAATGGAGTGGGGTGCCTAGAACTCTGCTACTAGAACCCTAACCCAGGCCAGTTCTATACCATCACCACTGCCACTTCCTCCACCTTACGCTGTCTCTGATCTAGCTCTTTCTTTTATCTTCTCTCTTCTTTTTGAATAGAAAAAAATTTAAAAAATAGGTATAAAAATTCAACAAATAGGTGTAAAATTTGAATAGATAGTGAAAACTTTTAAATAGATAGGAAAAAATTTGAACAAATAGTTAACAGGTAACTTAAAGAATAAAATAAGATACAAATAGGTGTAAAATTTGAATAGATAGTGAAAACTTTTAAACAGATAGGAAAAAATTTGAACAAATAGTTAATAGGTAACTTAAGGAATAAAATAAGAAACAAAATATCCTTCAAAACAAAAAAAAAACAAAAAACTTCTTATCTAAAAACAAGATGGACCTCTCACCAATAAAAAATATTCACTTGACCTAATGCATTATACTATCCTTAGATTAGATTTATCACCAATTTACTCTTTATTTAATGGGTAAATTACAAATATACCCCTTGAAGTTTTCTTAAAGTACAGATTGCCCCCTTATGGTTTGAAAAATTACAAATATACCCCCTGAGGTTTGCTTAAATTATACATTGACAGTTACGTGACATAAAAATATTTTATTAGATCACAATTTTTAGATAAACTTAAATTGTAATATAATAATATATTTTTTTAACTCATGTGACAGTTATTGTGACATTTTTAATCTAATTTTGAACAGAAGTTAGTTTAAAAATAAAGTGGGAAAAACTTAAAATATGAAGGGCTAAAGTAAGTAAAAACAAACTTCAAAGGCTAAAGTGAGAAAGTGACCAAACATTAAATAAAAAAAAAAAAGAAAAAAAAAAGGTAAAGTGTAATTCACCCTTGTATATTTTGAAAATAGTTTTTATAGTTTTGCAATTGGAGTTTTGTAATTTAGAATGATGTGTAATTTTTTTTTATAATTGAACAGATAGGTGTACGAGAAAACATGATTAATTAGGCCAGTTTTGTCCTAACAAAGATCAAGAAATTGATATCTAAATTCAACATAAAAAGCTCCAAGGAGGAGGTGAAAACTGAAATGAAAATCAGACCATACCACCTCTATTTCTCTTTGGTCCTGCTTTTGATGGTTTTCCTTCCTCTCTCTTCAACTAAAAAGAGCAACTCAATGATCATTGGGGGCTGCAATTGCACCATTGTCGAATGCTTAGCAGATGATGGAGGAGGAGGAGAAGAAGAAGAGTTCTTGATGGAATTAGGGATGACTAGAAGGTTTCTTGTTTATAACCAACATCAAATTTCGTATAACACCGGGCTCGGTACATCATGCTAACTGCATTTGTACTTTAATTCCAAATTGAATACGTGCATCAATTGACTGCATTTCATATGCCATGCTTGGTTAGCCGAGCCTACTCTAAATTGCATTTTGCATGCGTTGCATTAGCCACTTTAACATGAACTGGGATCACGCATGTTTGCTAACTAGTTTATTGTTTTGGCACGGAGTACATTGTAAGTATTTATGCTTTAGCATACCGCATGCGTGTGAGTGTTGCCATGACAGTATGCTTGCCATGCGGCTAAATGCTTACGTGATATTACTGATTGATTGCCTGTGGGTGAAGGTTGGATTGTCTGAGTTGGAAAAACTCGTTGAAATCCGTATTTTAGCCTACTTGCGAGTAGCAAATTCCAAAATGTTTTTCAAGACAAACGGATACGCAATGTTTATTTCCAAATTAGGCAATCTAGTCTATACTTGTGTGCTGTGCGCATAACATAGTAATTCCAGGCTAATAAATGGAATAAGAACACGTAACGTTTTCAAAACTAGATACCACGGTTAGTAGAGGCCAGTCTTCAGACCGGGTGAGAGGGGGTGCTCATAGCTGACCTTCCCCGATCGTACCCTAGCTCCCGAGTCGAGGCAACTCCGGTGATGACGGACGCATGGCCTTTGGCACCGAGTCAGGGTTTCCTAAATTCTCCCATTTTAAAATATTTAGGTGGCGACTCTGTATCTGGCAAAGCAGTCCATGTTTGGCACTACATTTTCAAAAATCTGTTTCTCAAAACGATTTGCCGGATTTGGACTCTTTAGTTCAGATTAAGAACCGTGACACAAATCGAGTCCGACTGTAGCACGAGGTCCCACGCGGACGTGTTACACCGACTACTTTTGCGGGAAGGGGGATTATTCGGCATTCATCTGTACACACCTTATGCCTCCTTTAACGGGTGCTCGAAGGACCAGGATTAGAGAGGCCCCTTCCACTGGGTAGGTCACCGGTTGGCCAAAGGTTGCGACCACGTTGACATGCTGGTGGCACACTAGGGTTCCTTACGAGGTCCTAATTGAGCCTGCAACGACTGGGCATGCGCTTGTTGGGGTTCGAGGCCCGACTCAGGTATGGACCATTCTTTACGTTTGTATCCGACATTTCATTTCAGATTTGTTCATTGCAGATATTGATCACCCAAATACATTTGCAGGCCTCTACAGAGTACACAGGAAGGGCTCTTGAGTTGATAGCCTCCCTGATGGGCATTGTGCAGAGGAGAGAGGCACTGCTCAGTCTCTACGATATTCAGGTAATTTTCCATATTCTCTACCCGTATTTTAGTATTTTCCACACTGTTGTACACATCATTCTTACTGAAGCACTGATACTCATACCGTAGTACGCATTTTGCCCCTTGTCATATCATACTAATATGCTGCACTGACGCGCCGTACTGTATTTGCACTGTATCTAGCTCATTACATTCCACCACTTTGATCATACTGCATCTGCAACTATACACTACATCTGATATGCCAATACTGTATCTTTTTAGGTTTTAGCCGTACAGAGAGCACCAGCGGCGGCCATTGCGCCTGCACCATCACCACCTCCTCCAGCAGCAGAGAGGAGAGAGAGATGGGCCCCAGCACGCAGTCGAGAGGAGCGTCATGGTCGAGGCCAAAAGAGCCCTTCGGAGCCAGTGTTGGGTGACGATGTTTCTGAGACCAGTGACTTCAGGAAGGTAGTGATTCTACAGTCTGAGTCTTCTGAGAGTAGAGATGATGGTGACTCGAGGTCTAAGAGTGGAGGTGATGCTGAGTCAGGCTCTAAAGCAGAGAGCGGCGATAATTCCGGTTCTGGCTCCAGTTTAGGGTCTGCTTCAGACGGTGGCGTTGATGGAGAAAACTCTAAGTCTCCCCCCAGGAAGAGGACGAAGAGGGCCTCTCGAGCTTGAGATGACTAGTGCTAATTTATTTGTACTTTGCTTAGTTTCTTTTTGTTAGTAGCATTAGCACATGTATAGCTTTAGGAAGTTCTGTTTTGCTTTAAAACTTGTACTCTCTTTTGTAAAAAGCCATGATTGAAAAAAAAATCGGCAATTTTATGAAAAATATGTTGTCATTTTTTTGCATCATGAGCACCATATATACATAAAATGGATAGGGAATTGAAACGGCCAAAAGTGTTTAATTAAAACAAGACGCTTAATCGGGTAACAAACCAACCAACAACCAAAATACAAAACTCAATAGACAACTCGATAAGCAACACAACAACAACTCAGTAAACAAAACAACTCAAATACAACTCGACAAGCTTGTTAAAAAAAACAAAAGAACTCAAAACAAGACCACCGAAAACATAAAGGAAAGACAAAACACAAGCTACCCCCACTTTTCAGCACACAAGTGGACAGCAGGCCAAAAGGGACGCTGCCAACCAGAGGAGAAAGGATGCTGACCATAAAAATTGCCTGCTGGCCATCAGTAGTGACCTGTTGGCCACCAATGCGTAGAACCTCCAAATTGTTGACAGTTGGCTTCTACTCACTGCCTTATCTTCTACAAAAGGTTGAGCTTCGTGATTTCTTCATTTTAGCTGCAAATTCTTCACGAATGGAGCCATTTTTCGTCGAAAAACTCTTGAATTGGATTGCAACTTTAGATGGCTCAGAAAAGGTGAATTTCTAAGGTTTCGGCATAAATGCACTTTTCTTGCTAAGCTGTTCTCCGCTTTGTTTTCTGTTCCTTCATGCCGCGGCTAGATGCTGGAACCCAATTACACATGTCTTTAGCTTCGAGGGACAAGAGATATGCTCGACAATTGAAGAATTTCAGGTGCTAATGGAATCCTAGCGTGATGAGAAAATCATATCTCAGCCTCGTTTCGGCCACATCCAAACTTTGGGACGGATGTGTGGGCTCACTCTGTATGAGGCTCGATCTTTGGTTCACAACGGAGAGCTGCATATTCCCAACTTGATCTATCAATTTGCTAACATCGGTGATCGCGGCGACCTTCTTTGGCAGGGTTTTCGGCAACATGCTGTAGACCATCCGGAACTCCGCTCCGCGCACGAGGGCGCAATTTGTTGTTCTAGCTACTACAGTTCAGACTCATGTCACAATTCTGAATCTAATCTCACGAAGTGCAATGTAAGACTGATAAATCACCAAAAAGTCCAAATCTAGCAAATCGTTTTGGAAAATCGATTTTAATCAAAAAGCGCCAAACATGGACTGCTTTACCAGATTTTAGAGTTGCCACCTAAATTTTTTGTTTTTGGGAAATTTAGGAAACCCTAACTTGTGCCTAAGGCCACGTGTCCGTCATCACCAAAGTTGTCTCGGCTCGGGAACTTAGGTACGAGAGGGAAAGGTCCTGAAATGAGCACCCCCGCTCACCCGATCAAAGATCGGCCTCTACTAACATGATATGTTGTTTTTGAAAACACATGTGTTCTTATTCTGGTTAATTAGCTAATTTTACTACGTGATGTGCACAACATACAAGTATAGACTAGATCGCCTAATTTGGAACAAAACATCTCATGTTTGTTTGTTTGAAAATAGTTTGAAAGTGCTACTCGCAAGTTGGCTAAGTCGTGGTTTTGCCACCCTCGAGTGGGCTTAGAAAACATGGTTTTGCCACTCTCAAGTGGGCTTAAAATGCGCATTTCAATGAATTGTTCCAATTCAAGCAATCCAACCTTCATCCACAGGCATTCATGTAGTCAATCATTTAAGCAGGTAGCCTCATGGCAAGCATGCTATCATGGCAGTCACTTACACTCATGCAAGGATGCTAAAGCATAAACACTCACAGTGTATTCCGAACCAAAGAAAGAAGCTAATTAGAAATCAATGCATGAATCCTAACTATGCTAGATGCCTAATGCAACACATGAAAAATGCAACTAAAATGGGCTTAGCTATTCTAAGATGGCATATGAATGCAACTAGATAACTTGTATTCAAATTGGTATTGAAATACAATGCAGTTTGTATGATGCGCCGAGCCCGGTGCATGCAAGACAGATGAATGAATGCATGCATGCATAGCATAAGGATGGTAATTGAAATATGCCCTAAAACTAATCATCTAAAGCCGGTAAATAAAAGGGAGAAAGAAATGGGAGTTGGAAGACATGCATCACACACACACACACACACACACACACAAACACACACTTATTACAACAGTTGTGCCCTCTCGACAGAGGGTCTGAATAATAAGCTAACTAGCTAATCTAAGCTAATTAAACTAATTATTAAAAAACAAAACTAATTAACTAGCAAGTTAACTAAATAATACAAAACGAAGCTAATTAACTAACAAGTTAACTAACTAGTTATTACAAACACAAATGAATAGCTAAGTACATTAACTACTTAAGTACAAAAACAAAGCATTAGCTAACTTAAGCAAAGTAACTAAGTAAAGAAAATAGAAGGGGCTTCGGAGTGAGAAGCGCATGAATGCTCGGTCGCCTCGTTCAGAAATCCATTGCGATGCCCCAGCTTGCCTCTGTTTTCATCTATTCTCAGAACTCTGCACAAAGCTCCAAATAGCTTTTGCTCCACCATGGGAACCTCCAGGAGCATTGCCGAACACTTGGTGGTGTTGTCGACCACATGTCGACCACTTACATTTGCTACAGACCAGAAAAAGTGGTCGGCCAGCCACTTTTACTAGTCGGCCGACCAGAAAATGCTGCCCAATTCCAGTTTGCTGCAACAGAGAACTAGAAGGAGCATGTAGACGCGCCCGCGGGGGACCTCATGCTACAGTTCGGACTCTCGATTTGTGTCACGGTTCTTAATCTGAACCAAAGAGTCCAAATCTGGCAAATCGTTTTGAGAAAACAAATTTTTAGAAAAAGAAGTGCCAAACATGGACTGCTTTGCCAGATACAGAGTCGCCACCTAAATATTTTTTAATGGGGAAATTTAGGAAACCCTGACTCGGTGCCGAAGGCCACTTGTCCGTCATCACCGGAGTTGTCTCGGCTCAGGAGCTAGGGTACGATTGGGGAAGGTCAGCTATGAGCACCCCCTCTCGCCCGATCCAAAGATCGGCCTCTACTAACCGTGATATACGTTTTTGAAAGCGTTATGTGCTCTTATTCCGGTTATTAGCCTAGAGTTACTATGTTATGCGCGCAGCAAACAAGTATAGACTAGATTGCCTAATTTGGAAATAAGCATTGCATATCCGTTTGTCTTGAAAAACGTTTTGGAGTTTGCTACTCGCAAGTAGGCTAAAATACGGATTTCAACGAGTTTTTCCAACTCAGACAGTCCAACCTTCATCCACAGGCATTCAAGCAGTTTATCACATAAACATTTAGCCGCATGGCAAGCATACTGTCATGGCAACACTCACACGCATGCGGGATGCTAAAACATAAATACTTACATCGTACTCCGTGCCAAAACAGTAAACTAGTTAGCAAACATGCATGTCCTAGTTCATGTTGAGGATGGCTAATGCATCGCATGCAAAAATGCAATCTAGATAGGCTCGGCTAACCTAAGCATGGCATGTGAAATGCAATCAATTGATGCACGTATTCAATTTGGAATTGAAATACAAATGCAGTTAGCGTGATGTACCGAGCCTAATGAATGCAATACAAATGCATGAATGAACGCATGCATAGCATAAGGTATACTAAATTAAACATGCCCTAATACTAACCATCAAAGCAGGTAAGTAAAAGGGAAGAAAGAAGTGGGGATTGGAAGACATACACACCACTCACGCACACTTATTACAGATTTGCCCTCACTCGGAGGGACCAAATAAATATTACAAATAATTAACTACGCAAGCTAATTAAATATTACAAATTGCCTAATCAACTAAGCAATTAATTAATCTAAGAAAAGCAGTAAACCGCCTCGGGAGGAGAGCCAGATGCAATGCACGCTCGGTCCTGCTCGGAAATGCACCGCCATGCATAGGCTGCCTCTGTTTTCCTTCCTTCACTCCTCTGGAGGCTGCCAAAACCTCAGGACTGCATCCCTGGACATTGGGGAGTGCCACCGGCTGAATGGAATTGCCACCGGCAGTGTGGTGTGGTCACCGGCACAAAATAAAGCTATCGGCTGGTGATTTACTGCCGGTCAGCAATATATACTGCCGGTCGGCAAAGAAAGCCTGCAGAACCTGCAACTCACAGCAACAGAGGGCAAGGCAAAGCATGGCAGCACAATTCAAGGCATATATGCACCAATCATGTCCCTTATCATGGTAATGACTCAAAGGGGCATGTGCCTCGATTCTCGAACCACCAATCACGCATTTCCATGCATGATGGCCCAAGTGATCAAGTGTGCAACTTTCATGTTAAATGAAATGCAAACTAATCAAACAAACCAAGGCCCAATTCCTATCATCAAGTCAAGGAATAAGGCATGCATGCAAGATGCAATGCAACCTAGGCATGCAAGCTAAGGATGCAACATGGCATGGCAAGACCCTTATGCAAGCATACAAGCAAACATGAGGCAATGCCAACTAATGAAAAGGTGGTCTTAAACATGATTTGGGCAACTCTAATAAGGCCTAAAACAGTGGCTAAAATGACCAAAACAAGGGACCAAAATACACATACACACATGCACATGTTAAGGCCCAAATGCTCAAGCATCAAAGGGCTATTTCTAAGCACATTTGAATGAGGTGATCAAGGACTAATTAGCATGCAAGGCAAGCATTGAAACACATGTTAGGATGATGTCAAACCAAGCAACAAGATAGGCTAAGCATTAGCATGCAAATAGTCCAAGTACTTGAAGCAAGTCATGGGGACTTGAACCATGGCTAAGCCAACCAAGCCTCACAAGGCTAAGAGGACTTAAAATAGGTTCAAGGCAGACCTAGACCATGCAAAGGGGACTCCCTAGATGGCATCTAAGTGGCTAAAATCCAAAGCATGCATAATGGCCAAAACATGGAGCATACTACACAAGCTTTCAAAACATTAAAGATGCGTCCAAGGTAAACATATAGGCATGAAAATGGGATTGAAATGACATGGTGGATGGTCCCAAATCACCAAATCAATGCAAAGATGTCATGCTATACATTCTCACACTTAAGGCCAACAAGCCGGAATGCAAAGGAGCTATACTAAGCATGCCAAATCCGACCCAAACAACTATGGACAGACCTAAAACATGGCAAAATATGCACATAAGCTTCACAAGACTAAGCCTAAAACATGCTTGAACGAAGGCTAACAACCTAAGGCATATTAAGGCAATAACATGGCATTACATGGTAGGTATGCTAAGCATGCATGGTGTACCAAAACCAACACAAATCAGAGGTATATTATGACATACTAAGCATGGAAAACAGCCAAGACATGATCAATACACACTCTAACATGATGCTCTCTCAAGAGGCCAAAAATGGTCCATTTCAAGGACAACAAGGAGAGGGGGTGGCCCTCCCCTTTTGGAGACTTCAAGGCACCATCTTCACCACTGAAATCCCTCAAGATTTCAGTGGTGAAGAGGCCCAAACACCAAAGTCTCGAAACTCACTCAAAATAGCACAAAATGAGGCCTTTCAAGGCCTAAGAGCGGTCAAACACCTCCAAATCACAAAACACTCTAATAAACAGTCAAGAGGGCCTAAAAAAAGAACTTTTTTGTATTACACACTAAACTCAAAAACGATTTTAAGATAGGTAAAAACAAGATGCAAAAATGGGGAATAATGGGACTAGATTCTCACCCTTGAAGACCCCTTCACAAGTGATGCTCCAATGGCCCTCCTTGGCTTGAATCCAACACCAAAACACCAAAATCAGTCCCTTAGAACCTCAGTAGCTAAGTGAAGGTGAAACACTAGGTGCTTGTGTGCAATAGTATGGACTAAACACACTTTAACACACACAAGAGGGAAAAAGAGAGAGATAATGTGTATCAAACCCTAACCCTAGAACTCAAAACCCTAACAATGGCTATCTAAGCTCTCTCAAGTGTCTCAAGTGTCTAACCTTAGCAACAAGAGAGAGCCCCTCTCTTTATAGAAGCTTCTTGTCTTGTAAAGCTTACAAGACAAGCTTCATAAGAGGGAGATCCCTCCATACACGTGTATGGAGGGGAGCAAAAAGCAAGACAGCTGTCTTAAAATATCTGCAAAAGCAGATGCACAGTAGTCGGCCGGCCAAAAATGCCATTTTGGCCAAAAAGAGTGCCGACCGGCAATATACATTGCCGGTGGCAGCAAAAACCAGTTGGTGGCCTCTAGCCACTGCCGGTGGTGTGTGGGGATGCCTCACAAGGCATTCCCTACCCTTCCAAGGCAAAATGCAAGTGTTTGGTGCAAAACCAGACACTAAACGGTCGAGTTCGGAGATCCTGAGGCAAGGCGCGTAGCCGAGACCTCCGAGAACTCCAAACGAACACAAACATGGATAATCACCGAGTGTTCAAACGGTGACGTCCAAGTCTTGAGGACGGTCAAAAATGGGGTGTCTACAGTTGCCCCTCTTTGACAGAACTCGAAAGTCATAATAATGACGGGAGTGAATGTCAAAGCCCAGAGACGACCCATTTTTGACAAGGTCGAAGACTTAGACAAACATGCAAGACAAACAAGGTATGCGCCCGAAGGCAGGGGCAAAATGCAAAACAATGCACGAAGCCGAGCATAACTTATGATCATGCAAAGAAAGCTGTAATGAAGCGAACATGCGATAGTTTTAAGCTAGCATACACCAAACTACACTACAATGCAGAAAGGATGTAAGAGAATTATGCAATTCTCGATACTTCTCACTCGGAGGATACAATACCTGTGCGGCTCGTCTGGTTGCACCAACCTCAGATGCACCGTACATACAATATCATGCCTGCAAAGAAAACGAACTTAACAGGTACAATATTGTTAGCAACATGCATAACAATGCAAAATGGATGCAAAATGATATGCAATATATACAAAACAATGTATAAACAATGCAAATGAAGATGCAAAGCAATTGAATCACGATCCAATCACGAGCGGTTCGAAACCACACCTACGTCAAATAGATTGATGGAGGTAACAAGTCTGTCTACCATAGAACGGTCAATTGAACTATGAGCATTGTAGACAGACACAAGAACAAGTATTGGGTGGAATGACATAAGTGGGGAAACGACCCGCTGGAGAAAGAACAATGATCCTAATGCCGGATGCAAAAATTACACTACAATGTAATATATATGGATATGCTAGGATGATGGCAATGGATATGGCACGCGGGCCAAACCAAATCTTGCCTAGGAAAGGCATGTACGCATACTGTAAGAGCGCCCGCGTGGGGGCCTCGCTACTACAGTTCGGACTCGATTTTGTGTCGCGGTTCTTAATCTTGAACCAAAGAGTCCAAATCTGGCAAATCGTTTTGAGAAACAGATTTTGAAAAAGTAGTGCCAAACATGGACTGCTTTACCAGATTACAGAGTTGCCACCTAAATATTTTAAAATGGGGAATTTAGGAAACCCTGACTCGGTGCCGAAGGCCACACGTCCGTCATCACCGGAGTTGTCTCGGCTCGGGAGCTTGGGTACGATCGGGGAAGGTCAGCTATGAGCACCCCCTTTCGCCCGGTCCGAAGACCGGCATCTACTAACCGTGATATCTGATTTTGAAAACCTTATGCGTTCTTAAACCAATTATTAACCTAGAATTACTATGTTGTGCGCGCAGCAAACAAGTATAGACTAGATTGCCTAATTTGGAAATAAGCATTGCATATCCGTTTGTTTTGAAAAGCGCTTTGGAATTTGCTACTCGCAAGTAGGCTAAAATACGGATTTCAATGACTTTTCCCAACTCAAGCAATCCAACCTTCACCCACAGGCATTCAAGCAGTTTATAACACATAAGCATCTAGCCACATGTTAAGCATGCTGACATGGCAACATTCACACTCATGCGATATGCTAAAGCGAAAATACTTACATCGTACTCCGTGCCAAAAACAAAGAACTTGTTAGCAAACATGCATGATCCAAGTCCATGTTAAGTGCCTAATGCATCGCATACAAAATGTTGTTAGAATAGGCTCGGCTATCCTAAACATGGCATGTGAGAAATGCACAACTATCACATATTCAGTTTAGAATTTGAAGTACAAATGCAGTTAGCATGATGTACCGAGCCTAATGTATGTAACACAAATGCATGGATGCACGCATGCATAGCATAAGGCATGCTAAATTAAACGTGCCCTAGTACTAACCATCAAAGCAGGTAAGTAAAAGGGAAGAAAGAAGTGGGGATTGGAAGACATACACACCACCCACGCACACTTATTACAGATTTGCCCTCACTCGGAGGGACCAAATAAATATTACAGATTAATTAACTACGCAAGCTAATTAGTAATTACAAATTAATTAATTTAATTAACAAATTAAATTAAGCTATGCATAGGCTACCTCTGTTTTCTTTCCTTCACTCCTCTGGAGGCTGTCAAAACTTCAGGGTTGCATCCCTGGACACTGGGGAGTACCACCGGCTGAATGAAATTGCCACCGGCAGTGTGGTATGGCCATCGGCACAAAATGGAGTCTGTCGGCAGAGGAAAGATTGCCGGCCGGCACCTTACACTGCCGGTCGGCAGATTGTTCCTGCAGAATCTACAAATGACAGCAACAGAGGGCAAGGCAAAGCATGGCAGCACAATTCAAGGCATATATGCACCAACCATGTCCCTTATCATGGTAATGACTCAAAGGGGCATGTACTTCGATTCTCGGACCACCAATCACGCATTTTCATGCATGATGGCCCGAGGAACCAAGTATGCAATTTTCATGTCAAATGAAATGCAAACCAATCAAACAAATTGAGGCCCAATTCCTATCATCAAGTCAAGGAACAAGGCATGCATGCAAGATGCAATGCAACCTAAGCATACAAACTAAGGATGCAACATGGCATGGTGACAAGCTTATGCAAGCGTACAAGCATACATATAGCAATGCAAACCAATGCTAAGGTGGCCTTACACATGAATTAGGCAGCTCTAAATAGGCCTAAAACAGTAGCCATTAATGCCAAAAATGGATACTAAGCACACATGCACACACACATGTTAAGACCCAACACTTAGGCACAAAGCAAGCAACATTCAAGCACACTTGAAAGAGACATTCATGGACTAAAAGCATGCAACATAAGCTCTGAAAATCATGCTAATACATGGTGCCAAACCAAGCAACAAATCAAGCTAAACATGCAACAAATAGTCTAAGTGTTCAAAGCAAATCCAAGGAGCATTGAAATACACTTACAAGACTAAACATGGTATGAGCTTATCAACCAAAAACAGAGTTTTGGGGGGCATCAATACAAGGCCTAAGGACCACTTAGATGGCATCTAAATGACCCAAAAACAAAGGCATGCATAGACACCAAAACATGGAGCATTGCTACACAAGCTTCCAAAGCATTAAAGAGGCATGCAAGGCAATCAACCAAGCATGGAAATGGGACTGAAATAACATATAAAGTGACCCCAAATCATCAAATCAATGCAAAGATGTCATGCTATACATTCACATACTTAAGGCCAACAAGCTCAAATACAAAGGAGCTATATCAAGCATGCCAAAATCGACCCAAACACTTATGGACAGACCTAAAACATGGCAAAATAAGCACATAATCTTCACAAGACTAAGCCTAAAACATGCTCCAACAAAGGCTAACAACCTAAGGCACATTAAGGCATAAACAAAGGCATTACATGGCAACTATGCTAAGCATGCATGGAGCACCAAAACCAACTTAAAATCATGTTATATTATGGATATATAAGCATGAAAAACAGTTCAAACATGCTCAACACACACTCAAGCATAGGCTTCCTCAAGAGGCCAAAACATGCCCTTTTCAAGGACAACAAGGAGAGGGGGTGGCCCTCTCCTTCTTGGGCCTTCAAGGCATCATCTTCACCGCTAAAATCCCTCAAGATTTCAGTGGTGAAGAGACCCCAACACCAAAATCCCGGAGCTAACACAAAATGGCTCAAAATGAGGCCTTTCAAGGCCTAAGGGTGGTCAACAACCCTCAAACAACAAAACACTCTTAATAAACAACAAAGAGGGTCCAAAAACAGAACTTTTTTATGTTATACAATAAGCACAAAAACAGCTCCAAGCTAAGTATAAAATCAATGCAAAAATGGGGGAAAATGTGACTAGATTTTCACCCTTGATGACCCCTTTACAAATGGTGCTCCAAAGGCCTCCTTTAGCTTGAATCCAACACCAAAATTTCAAAACAAACCCTTTAGAACCTCAGCTCCAAAAGGAAGGTGAAAGACTATGTGTTTGTGTGCAATAGTATGAACTAAGCAACCTAAAACACACACAAGAGGGAAAAGAGAGGGAGAAAGGTGTATCAAACCCTAACCCTAGAACTCAAAACCCTAACAATGGCTGTCTAAGCCCTCTCAAATATCCTAAATGTGTAACCTCTTGAGCCAAGAGAGAAGCCTCTCTCTATATAGCCTTCTTGTCTTGTAAAGCTTACAAGACAAGCTTTACAAGAGGGAGATCCCTCCATACACGTGTATGGAGGGAAAGTCACTGCAATACAGCTGCCTAAAAATATCTCAAAAAGCAACTGCACAGTAACCGGCCGGCAAAAAATGCCATCTTGGCCAAAAACAGTGCCGACCGGCACTAAAAAGTGCCGACCAGCAACAAAATGTGCCGGCCGGCAATAAACATTGCCGATGGCAGCTAAAACCAGTCGGTGGCCTCTAGCCACTGCCGGTGGTGGGTGGGGATGGTCTACAAGCCCTACCTTGCCTCTCAAAGGCAAAACACAAGTGTTTGGTGTCAAACCAAGCACAAAACAGTCGAGTTTAGAGGTCCTGAGGCAAGGCGCGTAGCCGAGACCTCCGGGAACTCCAAACGAACACAAACAGGGATAATCACCGAGTGTTCAAACGGTGACGTCCAAGTCTTGAGGACGGTCAAAAATGGGGTGTCTACAGTTGCCCCTCTTTGACAGAACTCGAAAGTCATAACAATGACGGGAGTGAATGTCAAAGCCCAGAGACGACCCATTTTTGACAAGGCCGAAAACTTAGACAAACATGCAAGACAAACAAGGTATGCGCCCGAAGGCAGGGGCAAAATGCAAGACAATGCACGAAGCCGAGCATAACTTATGATCATGCAAAGACAGCTGTAATGAAGCAGACATGCGACAATTTTAAGCTAGCATACACCAAACTACACTACAATGCAGAAAGGATGTAAGAGAATTATGCAATTCTCGATACGTCTCACTCGGAGGATACAATACCTGTGCGGCTCGTCTGGTTTCACCAGCTGCGAATGAACCGTACATACAATATCGTGCCTGCAAAGAAAACAAACTTAACAGGTACAATATTGTTAGCAACATGCATGACAATGCAAAATGGATGCAAAATGATATGCAATATATACAAAACAATGAATAAACAATGCAAATGAAGATGCAATGTAATTGAAACAATGCAAACTAAATGCAAAGCAATTGAATCGTGATCCAATCACGAGCGGTTCGAAACCACACCTATGTCAAATAGATTGATGGAGATAACAAGTCTGTCTACCATAGAACGGTCAACTGAACTATGAGCATTGTAGATAGACGCAAGAACAAGTATTGGGTGGAATTGACATAAGTGAGGAAACGACCCGCTGGGGAAAGGACTACGATCCTAATGCCGGATGCAAAAATTACACTACAATGTAATCTATATGGGGGGGGGGCAATGGATATGGCACGCGGGCCAAACCAAGTCTTGCTTAGGAAGGGCATGTATGCATACAGGCCATGTGTAACACAGAAAAGGTGCCGCAATCCTCAAACCAACATACCAGCGTGGAATAGGCGCGATACACATGCAGAACTGTGTTTTAACATGAACAGTAAGGACACATGCCAGACCAAGCTCAACCTGGAAAGGCGCGAGCCATAGATGGAAGGTGATGCAATGAATGCATGCAATCTACAATGCAATATCTACAAATATGCAATGGAATGGATATTTACAACAGATATGGCACGCAAGCCAAACCAAATTTTGCCTAGGAAAAGCATGTACACGTACAAGCCATGTTTAACACAGAAAAGGTGCCGCAACCCTCAAACCAACATACCAGCGTGGAATCAGCGCGATACACATGCAGAACTGTGCTTCAACGTGAAAAGTATGGGCACATACCAAACCAAGCTCAACATGGAAAGGCGCGAGCCATGGGCGGAAAGTGATGCAATGAATGCATGCAAACTACAATGCAAATGCATGACAATGCACTATGATGCAATGGGTATTCTTGCAGCTTTCCCTATCTTACCAACAGGGCGATATACTAGGTTGGTTCAGTATCCAGAACTGAGGCGCAGACATGCTGCCTCAATCTATGGGGCTTCCATATAGATTTCAAGCCGAGGATACACCTCTGGGTATTTAAACCAGACTATAGTCTCAGAACTCCCGAACCTTTGCGTTCTAGGCATAAGCCATTCGAACTCTAGTTTCCACCGTCCCAGTTGGTCTTCTAGGAACTCACCGCAAGCATAGGAAAGTGGCTTTACCAGACCACCGAAAGTCGTTCGGGCACGACAAACACCGAAGGACTTGCACCTTCAGAGGACTTAAGGTCTCCTAGACCGGGATGCAAAATGTATGCATGACAATGCATGTTTTTGTTTTTTTTTTTGTTTTTGATATGCAAATGATGTATGAAATGCATGTTGCATGGAATGCGTGACAACGCGCGGCTTAAGATGCATGTATGATGCAACATATCAACAGTCGTTCGGGCACGACAAACACCGAAGGACTTGCACCTTCAGAGGATTTAAGGTCTCCTAGACCGTGCGTGTTTAAGGTCTCGCCAGACCGTGCGTGTTTAAGGTCTCGCCAGACCGTACGATGCACGTTACAGTGCGATGCGCAGAACAGCGCGAGATTTGAAATGCACAAAACAGTGCGATTGCGCAAAACAGCGCGAAATTTGAAATGCACAAAACAGTGCGATTGCGCAAAACAGCGCGAGATTTGAAATGCACAAAACAGTGCGATTGCGCAAAACAGCGCGAGATTTGAAATGCACAAAACAGTGCGATTGCGCAAAACAGCGCGAAGAACAAAAAAAAACAATGCACTAACAAGTGCAGGGAGGTGCGCAAAACAGCGCGAGCAAAATACAATGCACTAACAAGTGCAGGGAGGTGCGCAAAATAGCGCGAACAAAATACAATGCACTAAACAGTGCGACAATAAGTGTGACACGCAAGCCACACGGAATGTAAATGGGCTTAAATGCGCAACAACGCACGTATTCCAGAATGCATGACAATGCATGGAATGGAAATGCAATGATGATGCATGAGAAATGTGCACGACAATGCAAAGGGGTGCGTGTTGCAATGCATGTAACACGTGCATAACAATGCAAATGTGTGGCGCATGACAGCGCGATGTAATGCACCGAAGTAGTGTGATGAACTCGTGCAACACACATGGGGCAACTTTTGAATTTAAAAGGATACAAAAAGGATACACCTTGCACGAATTCGAGTGCCACGCACTGGAGGCACGGCCTGCAGTCAGCACGGAGGCCGGTTGAGCGTCGAAGATGCACTTTCTTGTACTTTCTTGAGCTATGAAGACCAGAAACTCCTCATATGGCCTAAACAAGGCTGTGGGAACCCCACCGGCTGAAAGGGGAGGCCACCGGCTGGCCACCGGCATCAAAATAATTCCATCGGCACAACAAAGTGCCGGCCGGCACAAAACATTGCCGACCGGCAAACAATTGCTGAATCGGGGCAGTTTTGTCTTTTCACTCTGGGCATTATAAAATAGGGTTTCTAAACCCTATTTTCCCATTCCTTAGCCGCCAAAAACTCTTGCCCTCTCTCTCTAGAGCGTTTCTTCCTCATTTTTCGCCCGTTTCTTCGCGTTCTACGCCCGTTTCGTCGTCGGATTCGCGATTTCCTTCGCGTTTCGGACATTTTCCACCGATCACATTTTCGTTTCAGCACCTCGTTTGGCGTTCCCGCCTTTTCGGGGTTTGTTCCCCTCGATTTCCTCTTCATTCCTGTGCCTTTTCACATTCCGGCCTTCCCGGCCATTTCCGACCCTCTCAGGAGTTGACTTCCCGGTTGACTCTTCGTATTCCGGCCCGATTTTCCTTTTGCCGACCATTTTCGCACCATTCTCTACATGGCGGACGACACTCCACATGGCGGGACTCCCCCGGACCACGAGATGGATCCCGGGGCCGAGCTCCTACCCTTGAGCGAGCGTCCGTTCGACCTGGCGACCTACCGACCAGCGGTCCATGTTCTGCCCCCCGACGGTCTACGTCAGTTCCGGAGCTTTGAGAGGCACGTGGTGCCTGAGCTACTACTGCGCGAGCCCACCTCCCACATTTCATTCGGCACTTCCGAGGTAACTTTCTTTCTTCTGCTTTACTTTGCGCAATGTAGAACACAAAAACTGCCATAGCTAGTTGTATTTCTTTAATTGCTTTAGTCTGATATGCTATACACCCTAGTTGACTGTAAACATACAAACAACTGATATCTGTTTGAGACCGGCACATGCACACACACTGCACTATCCCTGAACCACCCAAACACACCGCACTCACTGTATTTTACTGCATATACACTGGCACCCAGTATTTGTCTGAATCTGTCAAACTTGCACACATGCCATATCTGTTCTGAAACACCCAAACACGCTGACACAGCACACGTATTTCACCGCAAGCACACCAGCACCCGGTATTTTCCTGAATCTGACAAACTTGCATACATGCTTTATCTGTTTTTTTCAAAACTGCATTTTGAATGTCGTATTGCAATTGTTATTTTCTGTTCACAGGAGGGCTCCCATACCATTCGCGGGTATGGGAACACAGGCGCTAGGGAGTGGTACGGTGAGCTCCCCGACGCAGTCCGGCGCATCGTGGATCGAGCGGGTTTCGACGCCTTCTGCCGAGGACTCTCTAGGCTCTACACTTGCAGGCCTCTCCTTGCCGCTCTGGCAGAGAGGTGGTGGGACGCCACGGATTCTTTTCACTTTTCAGCAGCAGGGGACATGACGATGACCCCTCATGACTTCTCGATGCTCACTAGCATCGGGGTAGGGGGGATCCGATCCCTTTTGACACAGACATGGATGAGTGGACCGCCGCTCAGGTCCATCTACTGGGGGAGGCGCCACCCCTAGCTCGCCCAGGTTTCGTCCGATACTCCTGGTTCGAGGTCCAGTTTCGAGTCCAGCCCGTGTTGGAGGAGGAGGCGCAGATGACCCCAGAGGACGAGGAGAGGTATGCTCGCGGCTTCCTCATGTTCCTGTTCGGGACTACCATCTTCGCCGACCGGGCGAACACCGTGCCTCTTTGTCTTCTCAGCGCACTGGTGGACGTCCGGGACATTCTGCACTATGACTGGGGCGGCGCTGCTCTGGCCACCCTCTACGGGTACATGAGTTCGGCTTCTCGCGGCAGCGGCCAGCTACTCGGAGGCTACTGGCGGGCTTGGGAGGTACATTTCTTCTCCGCTTTTTTCATTTCTGTCTCGTACTTTCTGTACCTTGTACACTGCACATACTGTAGTCTGCTTCATACTCACTGCATACTGTACACACGGCACACACATACATTCTGCTTTTCACTGACTGCACACTGCTCACACTGTACACTGCACACAATACACTGCAGAACACACGGCTCTGCTATTTCTGCTTTATTCTGCATTCTGCTCCAACTGATGGTCGTACTGACATCTGTTTTGCAGTTGTGGATTTACGACTACTTTCCTAGGCTTGCCCCCGTGCCAGTTGCGGAGACTCCTCTGGCCGTCCCCTTTTCGGGTCGCTTCGACGGGAGATGCACCCGGCGACCACGGGAGACATTCGGCTTCTTCCGCCGATATTTCGACACCATCACCCCCGCGGAGGTATGCTTTACTTTCAGTTCATTTAAGCTCTGCTTTCCAACTGTATATTTCAATAACAGCAGATAACAACTGTCTGTCATTTTCAGATCACTTGGCGGCCGTGGGCTCCTATGCTGGCGGCGACTCGGGGTCGGTTTCCTGGTGCGGAGGAGACCTCGCGTTTCCGGATCTTGCTTGAGGGCCCGGTCTGTCGGGCTTGGTATCTGGGTGAGCGTTTCCTACGCCAGACCCTGGGATTACCTGAGCAGATAGTCCCGGTTCATCCTCCTGCAGACATGAGGGAGACCGAGAGGCTCACCACTGAGCAGCTGGATGATTACTCCATCGGCTGGGAGGAGGCCGGCTTCCGAGGCACCGGCGACTATCAGGAGTACGTGCGGACGTACCTGATGCGACCTCTGAGCGGCCGTCGAGCAGAGGGGGCCAGGCCTGTGGCATCGGCGGCTGGGGCCGGAGCGGGAGCGGGGGCTGGATCTTCGAGGAGGGCCCGGGTCCGTGGTAGGGGCGGAGTGCAGGGAGGACGAGGAGCTGGCTGGCCTGCCCTGCCCGCTGTACTGACTTTCCAGGGGCAGGGCGGGTCGACCTATCAGATCCCCTTTGCCCCTCCACCGGCTGGTCACGAGTTCATCGACGTCCCCGACTTGCCTCCGGTATGTTTTACTGCATTTCGTACAGTCATTTCATTTCAGTTTATTTGATATTCCATAGAATATTGATGCGTCTGATGCTTTTGCAGGCTTCTTCTGGGTACACCCGTCAGTCGCTGGCGATGAATGCCTCGATGATGGGGATGCTTCAGCGGACATTTGATCTCCTGGCCCTCTACAACATCCCGGTATGTCCTTCTGACATTGGCCTCAAACCATTCATACACTGCTTCGCATAATCTGATGCACGACATAACATCTGATACACTGATCTCACAGTATCTGACACACTGCATACACTGCATTCTGCACTGTACTCTGTACTGATAAACTGCTCACGGCATTCTCACACTGTACTCAGACACTGCATTCTGCACTGTACTCAGCACTGATAAACTGCTCACGGCATTCTCACATTGTACTCATACACTGATAAACTGCTCACGGCATTCACACACTGTACTCATACACTGCATTCTGCATTGATAAACTGCTCACAGTATACTGATGCATTTCTCTTTTATGTACTTTTCAGCCTCCTTTCCAGATCCCCATGGCCAGAGGTGCTCCAGCTGGGCCTTCTGTCCCTACCCGGGGGAGAGATGAGGAGGGCCGGATATTTCCCCGTACCAGGGGAGGGCGCACTCATGTCGGGAGCAGCTCGCGAGCTCCAGTCCCGGACGATGATGACGACGAGGATTCAGAGGCGGAGGCAGAGGCGGAGTCTGAGTCATCAGAGGAGGAGACCGGAGACGGCACTAGCTCGGGCTCTGACGACGATGCTGATGATGCTCCTGGACCCTCGTCCAGGAAGAGGACTAGGACCGACTGATGGCCCCCGGAGTGATCGACACGGATGCGGATTTTTGTTATTTTTCTTCTTTCTTGTACTTTTCCCTTTTGGTAGATAGTTAGATTACCTTGTACTGCCGCAGGCAGGTTTTTGTTTCCAAAACTTGTACTTAAAAGATTATGAAATGAACAAACTTTTTGTCTTAAAAAAGTGTTACATTTACATATCTCATGCATTGCATCGCATCGCATCATATTACACCTCAATGTAAATGGAATTGATTGGTCGTCTGAAAATTGAACACTTGCACTATAATAATCAGATAACTAAACAGCCAACAGCAAGATAACCCAAGCAAACCACTGCCTGATTCTGGACACATAGCCCTTACTCTACTGAGGATTAACCGTATACGGCCCATAACACAGCATCTGGTTCCTTCTGCACACAGCAAACTTTAAACACCACAGCCCAACCTGACAAGACGGACTTCGTAGGTGAAACCAGCCAGGTTTGATACATGCTTGGATGCCCCAAATTTTCCCTTCCTTCTTTTGGTTCAACCAGATGTAGAGAATGGCACAGCATTCTGAGCATAAACGGTCAACTTTCGGAAAAAGGGTTTTCTTAACCGGGTTATCGAGCCTACAACCGAACACAGCGAGAAAGACTCAACAAAGGTACACGACCTAAAACACAACGAGACACGCTCGGGAAAAACTCAAAACAAAGGTTGAGGCAAACAAAACAAAAGACACGACACACAGACGTGTTAACGAAGATGGGGGACCTCAGATCACGAGGAGCCAGTTTCTCTGGGTATTATTTCCCACCCTTTCTGATTTGTGATTCTCACATCACTCTGGCACTCAAGCTCGGTTTTTCTCTCAAAACCCTTTGGCTCACTTTTTCTCTCAACTTACACCTCTCTATTCTTTATTCTCTCATTTTTATCCCTCCCCGGGGTGTTTAATGAATGAATAGGAAGTTGCGGGTTCCAGCCCGATGCCGCTAGCTCACAGCTATTTCTTCTGGGGGTAGAGTGCCCTCCTAGCAAGTACGTCGATGACGGGGGAAAGACAGAAAGCCTGACTCAACTGCGCCCCTAGTTCATCACTTTGACCATTTTTTTTTCGTTTTGGTTTTCCACTAAAACAGTTTTGATCAAGATGAAAGTCGGATTAACGTACTTGTTCGATTTTTGATTTGAAAACCATGCAAGTTAGGCTGTAAGCACTGAAAATTTTCCTTTTGGGGTCCAAGAAAATGGTCCAGTTTTGGAAAATGGAATAGTTTTCGAGAAAATAGTCAACCTCAGTAAAAATTTTCAAAAACTATTTTTGCAAACGGCTGATGCTCAACGAGCATGGAACTTACTCTTTTGAGATGCGCAACCTCGGATCGGAGGCAATGGGAAATTGCCCCTAGTTGGAGAACCCCGTATGGCAACGGAAAGTTGCCCCTGGTTTGAACGGCGGTTCATGGCAACGGAAAGTTGCCCCTTGTTTGGATGGTGCCGCAGCAGTCCACAAACAGTCTTCATTGGTGGTGGTCACGACCGGACTCCCTCGGACACAGAGATGACGAAGGCGGTCACAACAGATATATGGACAGAATCCCTTGGAAGGTGTCAGCGACCGGACTTCGAGATGAAACCATTGCATGGACATGAGACGCTATGACAGCGTTGGGGGCTGGACTTCATGATGAAGTTGCCTACGTATCCCAAACATGGGAATCAAGCCTTACGTAGTTCCGGTTAAGGTACTCTCGGGTATTTAACCTCTCCTTTTTAGGCTCTAACTTTTGCCAAGGCGCCCGATGCGGGTTTTCGACCTTGCGAGCTTTGTTTTTCTTTTCTTTTCAATTCTTTTCATTTCTTTTCTTTGATTTTCTTTTTTGTTCTTTTCTTTGCATTTTTTCTTTTTTGTATTTTTCTCTTGCTCTAACTTTTGCCTGGGTCGCCCTTCCGGGTTTTCGGCCCAGCGAGCCTCTCAAAGGGTAAAAGTGTAGCAAGTCCAAGCCAAATGGTTTTTTTGGAGTTGAAGCCTCTCTGTATCTAGGAGAACGGCTGTTGTAATGATTTGCAGAGGAATCCGTCCTGGTTGCCCCACAAGCTTTTTCTGGCGAGATCTACTCTTTCTGTTTCGGCTTCGATGCCTCTTGCTCGAGGGCTGCTTCCAATCTTGGCCATACAGACCTTACATGGCGCTTGACCGTTAAACTTTCTGAACGGGTTCAAGGTTTGAAATGGACGAATTGAATCCTGAGGCTGAGAGCGATCCTAGGCTGCACAATCTCAAGAGCGGTTCCACACAGGTCTTCACAAGGCTGCGCAAAACATTTGTTTTTGAAAGCTTTTAAGAAAGCGACGAATCGCTCGCGCCGAAAATAGTGTGGAACCAATCTGGATCAGGCCAGGGTCCTTCCCAGTACTCACGCTGACAAGCATGGTTTCATTCATAAAAAGGCTTAGCATGCTTTTCTTTCTCTCAAAATGATCAAAATCTTACAAAACCCGAGGAATTCCTTCCTCTTCGTTTTTATCACCGCAGTGCTAAAAAGGAGTTTTTGAAAAACTTGGGTTAGTGCAATGAGTTTGGCGCACAGGAGAGCAGACGAGATGCACTGTCAGCCCATTCAAGTTCTCTGGCACTTATTCTGAAAGCAAGCATGGAGTTGAGATAGCAACAGCTGTTTCCTTCGGATTTGCTGGTATAACTGGCCCCTCGGCGGAAACAGACTCAAAAACCAAAACAGGTAATTACAAAAACAAAACGGTGTTCGGGACAACAACCCCAGAATCACCTGGTATTATATACAACGGGGACTGACTCGATACAACCAGACAGACCCTTAAGCAAAAAAGACTGACTCAAGACAAAGAGACAGACTCAAAACAAAAGACTGACTCGATATCCAAGCCAGAATTTACAAAAACTCGGTTTCACCGACGCTCAAAAATGCGTGCCAGACGCCACATCCAAAATATACCAAATGTCGCCCGCAGGCGGTCCACTTTACATACTCGCAGTATCTGAGCCCTCGAAATCCAACAACTGAGTGGTGACGGGCTTGCCTGAGGTAGGTGGGAGGATAACCTTGTTGTCGATCAAATCCTGCACTTCATGACGAAGGCGGGAACATCCATTGGTACTGTGGCCGGACTGTTGATGGTACGCGTAGTACAAGGTAGCATCATGAGTGGCGGGGAGACTCTTCGGGAGTGGCCGAGGCTCCAAAGGTTTAAGATGCCCATTCTTCGCCAATATCAGTAATGCCCTAGACAAAGGCATGTGGAGGTCGTGAAAAACCCTGTGCCCTCGGGGCAGGTACTTTGAAGTTTGAGGACTCTTGCTAGACGCGCTAGCGAAAAGGTCGGCTGGCATTGCCTTGGCTTTTTGAACCTTTCCCGGTGCAGGGTTGGGAACTACAGGAATTGTCGGGGCATGACGGGGCCCATCCCGGTTTTCTACCTGGCTTGAACTGCCTTTGATCGGAGCGGGGAAAGCATCATCCACAGCGTTGGTCACGATCGCAGATGTTTGTTGTTTGTTCATCCCTCTGACTTTCAGAGCCTCGACTGCCCACAGTAGTTGTTCAATAGGATCGGCATCTACCTTTGCCTTGTCTTTCCCTTTGGCCTCAGCCTGATCAAGGGTCGGGGTTGATGCTGGCATGTCACGGCTGTAGCTGGAAGCCACCTCTGGCTGGCTGAGCTCTATCATAATCCGCCCCAGCAGCGGGGGCTCTTGTGGCACGAAATTCCCGGCATACGGCGCCGCTGGCGGTGAAGCCGACATTCCATAGGCAAGGTCTGCCACAGACCTTTGGAGGTCCCCTATCATTCCCATCAATTCGAAGGTGGTGGGCTCACGAGCCTGGTATAACTGGGGAGCCCAGATCGGGTGCACAACGGGCAATCTGGGTGGATGTGACATATTGATGCCGGCCTCACTCTGCGGAGCGGTCCCCTGCTCCACTGCAGCCGTCATAACTACAATTTCTTCTAAATTTTGCGCCGCCATAAATTCTGCCTCAGCAAGGGGAGATACTGGCTATTCTGTATCAAGTCTGCAACTCTCTGAACTGAAAGGGAAAAACAGACAGCATTTCAGCCCAAACTGATCAAACACGGGTGTAGCCAAACAACTGTATCCTACTGCTGATCACTGTTCCCAGCTTTCTGTTCCCAAAAACTGAACCCGATACCCGCAGATAACTGATTCCTGATAACTGATTCTCAACAATACTGATTCTGGTGCCCTCGGGTCCGATACTCAAACTCGCAAACTGGTATATGCGTTCCTGTAGAGATACACTCTAAAAGCACATAGCAAGTAAGTGAGAGCCAAAACACCCCTATGTTGGGGTAGGGTTTCCCTGTCCTATTTTGTCAGGAACTAGGGTTTCACTATGCACACAGCAGTTTTCAAACAACCTAACATCGGGTAAGCAACCTGTCCTAACTTGGAATGGTCACTATGGATTCCGAATATGCACTAGGTCGAATGGTCAAAAAGGGTGCCCCGGTGAAACCGGGGTTTGTGTTCCCATGCTGTCAGAGCCCATAGCCGGTCAGCCTTATAGACATGCCTTGACAAGACAAGCCTCCGGCAAACCGTTCAGGAATGGCAGATGGCAAACACTGTGTTCCTAGGCGCACCAATGTACATGCCATGCAAAGAAACACATAAGCGAAATCAAAACAGGATATCACGAGTTCGAGTCAAGCTCTCTAAAATCCCCAGCAGAGTCGTCAGAAACTGTAACAGCGCCTGCGTGGGGGCCTCACTACTACAGTTCGGACTCGATTTTGTGTCGCGGTTCTTAATCTTGAACCAAAGAGTCCAAATCTGGCAAATCGTTTTGAGAAACAGATTTTGAAAAAGTAGTGCCAAACATGGACTGCTTTACCAGATTACAGAGTCGCCACCTAAATATTTTAAAATGGGGAATTTAGGAAACCCTGACTCGGTGCCGAAGGCCACACGTCCGTCATCACCGGAGTTGTCTCGGCTCGGGAGCTTGGGTACGATCGGGGAAGGTCAGCTATGAGCACCCCCTTTCGCCCGGTCCGAAGACCGGCCTCTACTAACCGTGATATCTGATTTTGAAAACCTTATGCTCTCTTAAACCAATTATTAGCCTAGAATTACTATGTTGTGCGAGCAGCAAACAAGTATAGACTAGATTGCCTAATTTGGAAATAAGCATTGCATATCCGTTTGTTTTGAAAAGCGCTTTGGAATTTGCTACTCGCAAGTAGGCTAAAATACGGATTTCAACGACTTTTCCCAACTCAAGCAATCCAACCTTCACTCACAGGCATTCAAGCAGTTTATAACACATAAGCATCTAGCCACATGTTAAGCATGCTGACATGGCAACATTCACACTCATGCGATATGCTAAAGCGGAAATACTTACATCGTACTCCGTGCCAAAAACAAAGAACTTGTTAGCAAACATGCATGATCCAAGTTCATGTTAAGTGCCTAATGCATCGCATACAAAATGTTGTTAGAATAGGCTCGGCTATCCTAAACATGGCATGTGAGAAATGCACAACTATCACATATTCAGTTTAGAATTTGAAGTACAAATGCAGTTAGCATGATGTACCGAGCCTAATGTATGTAACACAAATGCATGGATGCACGCATGCATAGCATAAGGCATGCTAAATTAAACGTGCCCTAACACTAACCATCAAAGCAGGTAAGTAAAAGGGAAGAAAGAAGTGGGGATTGGAAGACATACACACCACCCACGCACACTTATTACAGATTTGCCCTCACTCGGAGGGACCAAATAAATATTACAGATTAATTAACTACGCAAGCTAATTAATAATTACAAATTAATTAATTTAATTAACAAATTAAATTAAGCTAAAGATAGAAACAGTAAACCGCCTCGGGAAACGCGCCGCCATGCATAGGCTGCCTCTGTTTTCTTTCCTTCACTCCTCTGGAGGCTGTCAAAACTTCAGGGTTGCATCCCTGGACACTGGGGAGTACCACCGGCTGAGTGAAATTGCCACCGGCAGTGTGGTATGGCCATCGGCACAAAATGGAGTCTGTCGGCAGAGGAAAGATTGCCGGCCGGCACCTTACACTGCCGGTTGGCAGATTGTTCCTGCAGAATCTGCAAATGACAGCAACAGAGGGCAAGGCAAAGCATGGCAGCACAATTCAAGGCATATATGCACCAACCATGTCCCTTATCATGGTAATGACTCAAAGGGGCATGTACTTCGATTCTCGGACCACCAATCACGCATTTTCATGCATGATGGCCCGAGGAACCAAGTATGCAATTTTCATGTCAAATGAAATGCAAACCAATCAAACAAATTGAGGCCCAATTCCTATCATCAAGTCAAGGAACAAGGCATGCATGCAAGATGTAATGCAACCTAAGCATACAAACTAAGGATGCAACATGGCATGGTGACAAGCTTATGCAAGCATACAAGCATACATATAGCAATGCAAACCAATGCTAAGGTGGCCTTACACATGAATTAGGCAGCTCTAAATAGGCCTAAAACAGTAGCCATTAATGCCAAAAATGGATACTAAGCACACATGCACACACACATGTTAAGACCCAACACTTAGGCACAAAGCAAGCAACATTCAAGCACACTTGAAAGAGACATTCATGGACTAAAAGCATGCAACATAAGCTCTGAAAATCATGCTAATACATGGTGCCAAACCAAGCAACAAATCAAGCTAAACATGCAACAAATAGTCTAAGTGTTCAAAGCAAATCCAAGGAGCATTGAAATACACTTACAAGACTAAACATGGTATGAGCTTATCAACCAAAAACAGAGTTTTGGGGGGCATCAATACAAGGCCTAAGGACCACTTAGATGGCATCTAAATGACCCAAAAACAAAGGCATGCATAGACACCAAAACATGGAGCATTGCTACACAAGCTTCCAAAGCATTAAAGAGGCATGCAAGGCAATCAACCAAGCATGGAAATGGGACTGAAATAACATATAAAGTGACCCCAAATCACCAAATCAATGCAAAGATGTCATGCTATACATTCACATACTTAAGGCCAACAAGCCCAAATACAAAGGAGCTATATCAAGCATGCCAAAATCGACCCAAACACTTATGGACAGACCTAAAACATGGCAAAATAAGCACATAATCTTCACAAGACTAAGCCTAAAACATGCTCCAACAAAGGCAAACAACCTAAGGCACATTAAGGCATAAACAAAGGCATTACATGGCAACTATACTAAGCATGCATGGAGCACCAAAACCAACTTAAAATCATGTTATATTATGGATATATAAGCATGAAAAATAGTTCAAACATGCTCAACACACACTCAAGCATAGGCTTCCTAAAGAGGCCAAAACATGCCCTTTTCAAGGACAACAAGGAGAGGGGTGGCCCTCTCCTTCTTGGGCCTTCAAGGAATCATCTTCACCGCTAAAATCCCTCAAGATTTCAGTGGTGAAGAGACCCCAACACCAAAATCCCGGAGCTAACACAAAATGGCTCAAAATGAGGCCTTTCAAGGCCTAAGGGTGGTCAACAACCCTCAAACAACAAAACACTCTTAATAAACAACAAAGAGGGTCCAAAAAAAGAACTTTTTAATGTTATACAATAAGCACAAAAACAGCTCTAAGCTAAGTATAAAATCAATGCAAAAATGGGGGAAAATGGGACTAGATTCTCACCCTTGATGACCCCTTTACAAATGGTGCTCCAAAGGCCTCCTTTAGCTTGAATCCAACACCAAAATTTCAAAACAAACCCTTTAGAACCTCAGCTCCAAAAGGAAGGTGAAAGTCTATGTGTTTGTGTGCAATAGTATGAACTAAGCAACCTAAAACACACACAAGAGGGAAAAGAGAGGGAGAAAGGTGTATCAAACCCTAACCCTAGAACTCAAAACCCTAACAATGGCTGTCTAAGCCCTCTCAAATATCCTAAATGTCTAACCTCTTGAGCCAAGAGAGAAGCCTCTCTCTATATAGCCTTCTTGTCTTGTAAAGCTTACAAGACAAGCTTTACAAGAGGGAGATCCCTCCATACACGTGTATGGAGGGAAAGTCACTGCAATACAGCTGCCTAAAAATATCTCAAAAAGCAACTGCACAGTAACCGGCCGGCAAAAAAATGCCATCTTGGCCAAAAACAGTGCCGACCGGCACTAAAAAGTGCCGACCAGCAACAAAATGTGCCGGCCGGCAATAAACATTGCTGGTGGCAGCTAAAACCAGCCGGTGGCCTCTGGCCACTGCCGGTGGTGGGTGGGGATGGTCTACAAGCCCTACCCTGCCTCTCAAAGGCAAAACACAAGTGTTTGGTGTCAAACCAAGCACAAAACAGTCGAGTTCAGAGGTCCTGAGGCAAGGCGCGTAGCCGAGACCTCCGGGAACTCCAAACGAACACAAACATGGATAATCACCGAGTGTTCAAACGGTGACGTCCAAGTCTTGAGGACGGTCAAAAATGGGGTGTCTACACATACAAGCCATGTTTAACATAGAACGGTCTACGGAACTATGCTTCGACACGAGAAGTATGGGCACATACCAGACCAAGCTCAATCATGGAAAGGCGCAAGCCACAAATGAAAGTGATGCAATGAATGCATGCAATCTACAATGCAATGGATATGGCACGCGGGCCAAACTAAATCTTGCCTAGGAAAGGCATGTACGCATACGAGCCATGTCTAACACAGAAAAGGTGCCGCAACCCTCAAACCAACATACCAGCGTGGAATAGGCGCGTACACTTGCAGAACTGTGCTTTAACGTGAAAAGTAAGGGCACATACCAGACCAAGCTCAACCTGGAAAGGCGCAAGCCATAGATGGAAGGTGATGTAATGAATGCATGCAAACTACAATGCAATGGAAATGGCACGCGGGCCAAACCAAATCTTGCCTAGGAGAGGCATGTACGCAAACAAGCCGCGACTAACATAGAACGGTCCACTGAACTATGCTTCGACGTGAAAAGTAAGGGCACATACCAAACCGAGCTCAACATGGAAAGGCGCAAGCCATAAATGGAAGTGATGCAATGAATGCATGCAAGCTACAATGCAATGGAAATGGCATGCGAGCCAAACCAAATCTTGCCTAGGAGAGGCATGTACGCAAACAAGCCGCGGCTAACATAGAACGGTCCACTGAACTATGCTTCGACACGAGAAGTATGGGCACATACCAGACCAAGCTCAATCATGGAAAGGCGCAAGCCATAAATAGAAGGTGATGCAATGAATGCATGCGACCTACGATGCAATGTCTACATTATATCATAATGATGCATGACAATGCAACTATATGTTTTTGTTTTGAAATGCAAATGATGCATGGAATGCATAGGTTTGAAGTGCGCGACAACGCGCGGCTTTTGATACGCATGACAATGCAAGCGAACTGTGCACATCAATGTGCCTAAGGTCTTACACCTTTCAAGGATTTAAGGTCTCCTAGACCGTGCGTGTTTAAGGTCTCGCCAGACCATTCCAATACCTGTCCGGCTCTTTTGGTTGCACCAACCTCAAATGAACCGTACATACAATATCGTGCCTGCAAAGAAAATAAACTTAACAGGGACAATATTGTTAACAACATGCATAGCAATGCACTCGAAATGCGTGACAGCGCAAAGCAAGCGGGGAGCATAACAAGGCTGTGAAAATACAGACATGTAAGTGGAGCATGCGGTCTACGCAGGCAATGAATTTGATCATAAACATGAGGTCTACGCAGATAATGAAATTAACGAATATGCGGTCTACGCGAGTGATACATGCGGTCTACGCAAGTAACGAAATTGAACAAGCATGCGGTCTACGCAATCAAAACATGCGGTCTACGCAAGTAATGAAATTAAATAATCATGCGGTCTACGCAATCAAAACATGCGGTCTACGCAAGTAATGAAATTGAACAATTATGCGGTCTACGCAAGCAAAACATGCGGTCTACGCAACTAATGAAATTAAATAAACATGCGGTCTACGCAGGTAAAGAAATTGAACAATTATGCGGTCTACGCAAGCAATACATGCGGTCTACGCAGGTAAAGAAATTGAACAATAATGCGGTCTACGCAAGTAATAAAATTGGACAATTATGCGGTCTACGCAAGCAATACATGCGGTCTACGCAGGTAAAGAAATTGAACAATAATGTGGTCTACGCAAGTAATAAAATTGGACAATTATGCGGTCTATGCAAGCAATACATGCGGTCTACGCAGGTAAAGAAATTGAACAATTATGCGGTCTACGCAAGTAATAAAATTGGACAATTATGCGGTCTACGCAAGCAATACATGCGGTCTACGCAGGTAAAGAAATTGAACAATAATGCGGTCTACGCAAGTAATAAAATTGGACAATTATGCGGTCTACGCAAGCAATACATGCGGTCTACGCAGGTAAAGAAATTGAACAACTATGCGGTCTACGCAAACAATAAAATTGAACAATTATGCGGTCTATGCAAGCAATACATGCGGTCTACGCAGGTAAAGAAATTGAACAATAATGCGGTCTACGCAAGTAATAAAATTGGACAATTATGCGGTCTACGCAAGCAATACATGCGGTCTACGCAGGTAAAGAAATTGAACAATTATGCAGTCTACGCAAACAATAAAATTGAACAATTATGCGGTCTACGCAAGCAATACATGCGGTCTACGCAGGTAAAGAAATTGAACAATAATGCGGTCTACGAAAGTAATAAAATTGGACAATTATGCGGTCTACGCAAGCAATACATGCGGTCTACGCAGGTAAAGAAATTGAACAATTATGCGGTCTACGCAAACAATAAAATTGAACAATTATGCGGTCTACGCAAGCAATACATGCGGTCTACGCATGTAAAGAAATTGAACAATAATGCGGTCTACGCAAGTAATAAAATTGGACAATTATGCGGTCTACGCAAGCAATACATGCGGTCTACGCAGGTAAAGAAATTGAACAATAATGCGGTCCACGCAAACAATAAAATTGAACAATTATGCGGTCTACGCAAGCAATACATGCGGTCTACGCAGGTAAAGAAATTGAACAATAATGCGGTCTATGCAAGTAATAAAATTGATTACAAACATGCGGTCTACGCAGGTAATGTAATTAACATGCGGTCTACGCAAGTAATGAAAAATAATGCAGGTCGCGAGGAATGTAAGACAATGCAAATGAGGCACGCATGCCGATGCAAATAAGGCAAATAAGACACGCATGTCGATGAGAATGAGGCACGCATGCCGATGCAAATGAGGCAAATGAGACACGCATGCCGATGCAAATGAGGCAAATGAGACACGCATGCTTCATAAGATGCAAAATGATATAAATGAGACACGTATGCCTCACAAGATGCAAAATGAAACCAATGAGACACGCGTGCCTCATAAGATGCAAAAAAGATGCCCAGTGTGACACGTATGCCACACGGAATGTAAAACAATGCTAAGTGTGACACGCGTGCCACACAGAATGTAAAACGATGCTAAGTGTGACACGCATGCCACACGGAATGTGAATGGACTTAAATGCGTAACAACGCACATGTGTCTAAATGCATGACAATGCTCGTAATAAAAATGCAATGACAATGCATGAGAAATGTGCATGACAATGCAAGGGGTGCGTGTTACAACGCATGTAGTATGTGCATGACAATGCAACTGTGAGGCGCATGACAGCGCGACGTAATGCACCGAAATGGTGCAATGAACACGTGCAACGCACACGGGGCAACCTCTTGGATCTCGTAAGAGGCAAAAAGGATACCAAAGGATACAACATTGCATGAGTTGGAGTGCTACGCACGGCAAACGCGGTCCGAAGTCAAAACGGAGGCCGGTTGAGCATTGGAGATACACTTTCTTGCACTTTCTTGAGCTATGAAGACCAAAAACTTCTCATATGGCCTAAACAAGGTTGTGGGAACACCACCGGCCGAGAGGGGAGGCCACCGGCTGTCCACCGGCTGCAAAATAACTCCATCGGCACAAAATACTGCCGGCCGGCACAAAATATTGCCGACCGGCAAAAAGTTGCTGAGTCGGGGCAGATTCGACTTTTCACCTCGGGTGTTTTAAAATAGGGTTTCAAACCCTAATTTCTCACTTCTCCTCCGCCGAAATCCCACACTCTCTCTCTCCAGAGCGTTTTTCTCTCCCCGTTTCTCCGTTTCTTCGCGTTCTACGCCCGTTTCGTCGTCGGATTCGCGATTTTCTTCGCGTTTCGGACATTTTCAACCGAACAAAACTTTGTTTCGGTGCCTCATTTGGCGTTCCCACCTTTTCGGGGTTTGTTCCCCTCGCTTTCCTCTTGATTTCCGTGCCTTTTCACATTCCGGCCTTTCCATCCATTTTTGACCTTCTCGGGAGTTGACCTTTCGGTTGACTTTTCGTATTCTAGCCCGGTCTTCCTTCCTCCGGCTATTTTGACACTATTCTTGATATGACGGACGACATTTCCCGCGGCGGGACTCCCCCGGACCACGAGATGGATCCCGGGGTCGAGCTCCTACCTTTGAGCGAGCGCCCGTTCGACCCAGCGACCTACCGACCGGCGATCCATGTTCTGCCCCCTGACGGACTCCGTCAGTTCCGGAGCTTCGAGAGGCACGTGCCACCTGAGCTACTACTGCGCGAGCCTACCTCCCACCTTTCCTTCGGCACTTCCGAGGTAACTTTCTTTCTTCTGCTTTACTTTCCGCAATGTAGGATACAAAAACTGTCATAGCTAGTTGTACTCTTTAACTGCTGAAAACTGATATGCTAAACACCGTAGTTGACTGTAAACATACACACAACTAATATCTGCTTGAGACTGACACATGCACACACACTGCACTATCCCCGAATCACTCAAACACACGGCGCACACTGTATTTTACTGCAAACACACCGGTACCCGGTATTTGCTTGAATCTGTCAAACTATGCACACATGCTATACTGCTCTGAACTACCCAAACACGCTGACACATCACACGCTGTAGTTCACTGTAAGCACACCGACACCCGATATTTGTTTAAACCTGTTAAACTTGCACGCATGCTATATCTGCTCTGAACCACCCAAACACGCTGACGCATCACACGCTGCAGTTCACTGTAAGCACACCGGCACCCGGTATTTGTTTAAATCTGTTAAACTTGCACGCATGCTACATCTGTATGTTTCTCAAAACTGCATTTTGAATGTTGTCTTGTAATTGTTATTTTCTGTTTACAGGAGGAATCCCATACCATCCGCGGGTATGGGAACACTGGCGCTCGGGAGTGGTACGACGAGCTCCCTGACGCGGTCCACCGCATAGTGGACCGGGCGGGCTTCGGCGCCTTCTTCCGAGGACTCTCCAGGCTTTCCACATGCAGACCTCTCCTCGCCGCTCTGGCGGAGAGGTGGTGGGACACCACCGATTCGTTTCACTTCTCCACTGCAGGGGACATGACGATGACCCCTTACGATTTCCCGATGCTCACAGGCATCGGGGTAGGGAGTGATCCGATCCCCTTTGACATAGACATGGATGAGTGGACCGCCGCTCAGGTCCATCTACTGGGTGAGGCGCCACCCCTCGCTCGTCCAGGTTTTGTGCGGTACTCCTGGTTCGAGGTACAGTTTAGGGTCCAGCCCACTCTCATTGATGCAGATCCGATGACCCCGGAGGCCGTGGAGAGGTACGCCCGCGGATTCCTTATGTTCTTATTCGGGACGACCATCTTCGCCGACCGGGCGAACACCGTGCCTCTCTGCCTTCTCAGCGCACTGGTGGACGTCCGGGACATTTTGCATTATGATTGGGGTGGCGTCGCTCTGGCCACTCTCTACGGGTACATGAGCTCGGCTTCCCGCGGCAGCGGCCAATTGCTCGGAGGCTATTGGCGGGCTTGGGAGGTACATTTCTTCTCCGCTTTTCGTTTCTGCCCTATATTTTCTGTACTCTGTACACTGCACACACTGTAGTCTGGTTTATACTCGCTGTATACTGTACACACGGCACACACATACATTCTGCTTTACACTGACTGTACGCTGCTCACACTGTACACTGTACACAATACACTGCACGACACACGGCTCTGCCATTTCTGCTTTATTCTGTATTCTGCTTTATCTGATAAATGCACTGGTATTTATCTTGCAGTTGTGGGTTTACGCCTACTTTCCTAAGCTCGCTCCCGTACCAGTCACAGAGACTCCTCTGGTCGTCCCCTTTTCACTCCGCTTTGACGGGAGATGCACCCGGCAGCCACGAGAGACATTCGGCTTCTTCCGCCGATACTTCGACACCATTACCCCCGCCGAGGTATGTTTTACTTGCAGTTCATTTAAGCTTCGCCTTTCCACTGCATATTTCAAAAACAGTAGATAACAAACTGTATGTCACTTTCAAATCACTTGGCGGCCGTGGGCTCCATTGCCGGCGGTGACGCGGGACCGATTTGCCGGCGCGGAGGACACCTCGCGTTTCCGGATCTTGCTGGAGGGCCCGGTCTGTCGGGCTTGGTACCTGGGTGAGCGTTTCCTACGCCAGACCCTAGGATTACTTGATCAGATTGTCCCGATTCATCCTCCTGCGGACATGAGGGAGACCGAGAGGCTCACCACTGAGCAGATGGACGATTACACCATTGGCTGGGTGGAGGCCCGCTTCAGAGGCATCTGCGACTACCGAGAGTACGTGCAGACGTACTTGATGCGACCTCTGAGCGGCGGCCGTCGGGCGGAGGGAGCCAGGCCCATGGCGCCGGCGGCTGGGGCAGGAGTAGGAGTTGGAGCAGGAGCTGCGAGGAGGGCCCGAGTCCGTGGCAGGGGCGGAGTTCAGGGAGGACGGGGAGCTGGCTGGCCCGCCCTGCCTGCTGCACTAACTTTCCGGGGGCAGGGTGGGACGACCTATCAGATCCCCTTCGCCCCTCCGCCAGCTGATCATGAGTTCATCGGTGTCCCCGACTTACCTCCGGTACGTATTACTGCATTTTGTACAGTCATTTCATTTCAGTTTATTTGATATTCCACAGAATATTAATGCATCTGACACTTTTGCAGGCTTCATCTGAGTACACCCGTCAGTCGTTGGCGATGAATGCCTCGATGATGGGGATGCTTCAGCGGACTTTTGATCTCCTGGCCCTCTACAGCATTCCGGTATGTTCTTCTGACACTGGCCTCAAACCACTCAAACACTGTTTCACATAATCTGATGCACGGCACAACACCTGATACACTGATCTCACAGTATCTGATACGCTGCATACACTGCATTCTGCACTGTACTCTGTACTGATCAACTGCTCACGGCATTCACACACTGTACTCATACACTGCATTCTGCACTGATAAACTGCTCACGGCATTCTCACACTGTACTCATACACTGCATTCTGTACTGATAAACTGTCCATAGTATACTGATGCGTTTCCCTTTTGTGTACTTTTTCAGCCTCCTTTCCAGATTCCCATGGCAGGAGGTGCTCCAGCTGGACCTTCTGTCCCCGCTCGAGGGAGAGACGAGGAGGGCAGAGCATTCCCCCGCACTAAGGCGGGGCGCACTCATATTGGGAGTAGCTCGCGAGCTCCAGTCCTGGATGATGATGATGACGAGGAGTCAGAGGCGGAGGCGGAGGCGGAGGCGGAGTCAGAGTCATCAAAGGAGGAGACCGGAGGCGGCACTAGCTCGGGCTCTGACGACGACGCTGATGATGCTCCTGGACCCTCGTCCAGGAAGAGGACTAGGACAGACTGATGGCCCCCGGAGTGCTCGTCATGGATACAGATTTTTTGCTTATTTTTCTTCTTTCTTGTACTTTTCCTTTTGTTGGTAGTTAGATTACCTTGTACTGCCGCAGGCAGGTTTTTGTTTCCAAAACTTTTTACTTAAAAAGATTATGAAATGAACAAACTTTTTGCTTAAAAAGTGTTACATTTACATATCTCATGTATCGCATCGCATCACATCATGTTACACCTCAATGGAATTGACTGGTTGCCTGAAAATTGAACACTTGCACGGTAACAATCAGATAACTAAACAGCCAACAGCAAAATAACCCAAGCAACCCACTGCCTGATTCTGGACACACAGCCCTTACTCTATTGGGGATTAATCTGCATATAGCCCGTAACACAGCATTTGGTTCATTTTGCGCACAGCAAACCCCGAACAAAACAGCCCAATCTAACAAGATGGCCTATGGAGGTGAAACCAGCTGGAGTTGAAGCACAATCGAATGTAGAGAACGGCACAACATTCTGAGCATAAACGATTAACTTTCGGAAAAGGGGTTTTCTTAACCGAGATATCGAGCCTACAACTGAACACAGCGGGGAGGGCCCAAACAAAGAGGTACACGACCTAAAACACAACGAGACATGCTCGGAAGACACCTAAAACAAAGGTTTAGGTACGACAAAACAAAAGACACGACATACAGACGCGTCAACGACGACGGGGGACCTCAGATCACGAGGAGCCAGTTTCTCTGGGTATTGTTTCCCACCCTTTTCTCATTTGTGATTCTCACATCACTATGGCACTCAAGCTCGGTTTTTCTCTCAAAACCCTTTGGCTCACTTTTCTCTCAACTTACACCTCTCTATTCTTTATTCTCTCATTTTTCGTCCCTCCCCGAGGTGATTAATGGATGAATAAGAAGGTGTGGGTTCATGCCCGATGCCACTAGCTCACAGCTATTTCTTCTGGTGGGTGGAGTGCCCTCCTGGCAAGTACGTCGATGACGGGGGAAAGACAGAACGCCTGACTCAACTGTGCCCCTAGTTCATCACTTTGACCATTTTTTGTTTTGGTTTTCTACTAAAACAGTTTTGACCGAAATGAGAGTCGGATCAGCGTACTTGTTCGATTTTTGATTTGAAAACCATGCAAGTCAGGCTGTAAGCACTGAAAATTTTCCTTTTTGGGTCCAAGAAAATGGTCCAGTTTTGGAAAATGAGATAGTTTTCGAGAAAATAGTCAACCTCAGTAAAAATTTTCAAAAACTATTTATGCAAACAGCTGATGCTCAACGAGCATGGAACTTACTCTTTGAGATGCGCAACCTCGAATCGGAGGCAATGGAAAATTGCCCCTAGTTTGAAGAACGTCGTATGGCAACGGAAAGTTGCCCCTGGTTTGAATGGCGGCTCGCGACGACTGGTGGCAACGGAAAGTTGCCCCTTGTTTGGATGGTGCCGCAGCAATCCGCAGACAGTCTTCATTGGTGGTGGCCGAACTCTTGGACATAGAGATGACGAAGACAGTCACAACAAATATATGGACACAGTCACCTTGGAAGGTGTTGGCAACTAGACTTTGGGATGAAGTCGAAACCATTGCATGGACTGAGACGCTATAAAAGCGTTGGGGGCTGGACTTCAGGATGAAGTTGCCTACGTATCCCAAACATGGGAATCAAGCCTTACGTAGTTCCGGTTAAGGTACACTCGGGTATTTTAACCTTCACTTTTCAGGCTCTAACTTTTGCCAAGGCGCCCGATGCGGGTTTTCGACCTTGCGAGCTTCTTTTCATTTTCTTTCATTTTTTTTTCTTTTCTTTTTTTGCATTTTTTGTTTTTTTTTTGTTTTTTTGTTTTTTTTGTTTTTTTTTTTTGTTTTTTGTATTTTCTTTTGCTCTAACTTTTGCCTGGGTCGCCCTTCCGGGTTTTCGGCCCAGCGAGCCTCTCAAAGGGTAAAAGTGTAGCAGGTCCATGTCAAATGGTTTCTGAAATTGAAGCCTCTCTGTATCTAGGAGAACGGCTGTTACTATGATTTGTAGGAGAATCCATCCCGGTTGCTCCACGAGCTTTTTCTGGTGAGATCTACTCTTTTCTGATTCAGCTTTGGTGCCTCTTGCTCGAGGACTGCTTCTGATCTGGCCAAACAGACCTTGCATGACGTTTGACCGTTGAACTTGCTGAACGGGTTCAAGGTTCGAAACAGACGGGTTGAATCTTGAGGCTGAGAGCGATCCTAGGCTACACAATCTCAAGAGCGGTTCCACACAGGTCTTCACAGGGCCATGTAAAACATTTGTTTTTGAAAGTTTTTAAGAAAGCGACAGATCGCTCGTGCCGAAGATAGTGTGGAACCAATCTGGATCAAGCCAGGGTCCTTCCCAGTACTCATGCTGACAAGCATGGTATTCATTCATTAAGGGCTTAGCATGCCTCTTTCTCTCTCAAAATGATCAAATTTTTGCAAAACCCGAGGAATTCCTTCCTCTTCGTTTTTATCACCGCAGTGTTAAAAGGGGTTTTTTGAAAAACTTAGGCTAAAGCAATGAGCTTGACGCATAGGAGAGCAGGCGAGATGTACTGTCAGCCCATTCGAATCCTCTGGCACTTGTACTGAAAGTAAGCATGAAAGTGAGATAGCAACAGCTGTTTCATTCAGATTTGTTGGTGCAACTGGCCCCTCGGCAGAAACAGACTCAAAAACAAAAATAGGTAATTACAAGACAAAATGGTGTTCGGGACAACAACCCCAGAATCACCTGGTATTCTATACAAAGGGGACTGACTCGATACAACAAGACAGACCCTTAAGCAAAAAGACTGACTCAAAACAGAGAGACAGACTCAAAACAAAAGACTGACCCGATACCCAAGCCAGAATTTACAAAACTCGGTTTCACCGATGCTCAAAAATGCGTGCCAGACGCTACATCCAAAATACACCGAATGCCGCCCGCAGGTGGTTCTTTCTCTGATTACATACTCGCAGTATCTGTGTCCTCAAAATCCAATAACTGGGTGGTAACGGACTTGGCTGAGGTGGGCGGGAGGATAACCTCGTTATCGATCAAATCTTGCACCTCATGACGGAGGCGGGAACAATTGTCAGTAGGATGGCCTGTCTGCTGGTGGTACGCGCAGTACTGAGTAGCATCATGCGTGGCAGGGAGATTCTTCGGGAGTGGCCGAGGCTCCAAGGGTTTAGGGTGCCCTTTCTCGGCAAGGATCTGAAGTGCCATAGACAGAGGCATGTAGAGAGCATGAAAGGCCCTGCGCCCTCGGGGTAGGTACTTTAGAGTCTGAGCGGTCTTACTAGCCGCATGAGCAAAAGGGTCGGCAGGCGCCACCTTAGCTTTCTGATCTTTCCCGGGTGCAGGGGCGGGAATAGGAGGAACTGTTCTGGCATGGCGGGGCCCAACTCGACTTTTCGACTGATTTGAACTACCCTCAGGTGGAGTGGGGAAAGCATCCTCCACAGTTTTTGCCACAACTGCGGATATCTGTTGCTTGTTCATCCCCCCGGCTTTCAAAGCCTCGACTGCCCACAACAGTTGTTCGATGGGATCAGCGTCTACCTTTGCTTTGTCTTTTCCTCTGGCCTCGGCCTGATCAAGGACTTGGGTCGATGCTGGCATGTGATTACCGTAGCTGGAGGCCATCTCCGGTTGACTGAGTTCGATCACAATTCGCCCCAACAACGGGGGCTCCTGGGGTACAAAACTCCCGGCATATGGTGCGGCTGGAGGTGAAGCTGACATTCCGTGGGCGAGATCCGCCACAGACCTCTGGAGATCACCTATCATCCCCATTAGTTCAAAGGTGGTGGTCTCACGAGCCTGGTATAGCTGGGGGGCCCAGACCGGGTGCACAACAGGCGACCTGGGTAGATGTGGCATATCAATGTTGGTCTCACTTTGCAGAGTGATCCCTTGATCTAATGCAGTTGTCATAACTACGAACTCTTCTGAATTCGGCGTCGTCATAAATCCTGCCTCAGCAAGGGGGAACACTGGCTATTCTGTCTCAACTCTCTAAACTTTCTGAACTGAAAGGGAAAACAAACAGCAATTCAGCCCCAAACGGATCAAACACGGGTGTAGCTGAACATCTGCATTTTACTACTGATCACTGTTCCCCAAAAATCACTGTTCCCAAAACTGAACCGATACCCGCGGATAACCGATTCTCAACAACACTGATACTGGTACCCTCGGGCCCGATACTCAAACTTGCAAACTGGTATGTACGTTCCCTGCAGAGATACACTCTAAAAGCACATAGCAGATAAGTGAGAACCAAAACACCCCTATATTGGGGTAGGGTTTCCCTGTCCTATTTTGTCAAGAGCTAGGGTTTCACTACGCACACAGCGATTTTCAAACAACCTAATCATCGGGTAAGCAACCTGTCCTATCTTGGAATGGTCACTATGGATCCGAATATGTACTAGGTCGAATGCTCAAAAAGGGTGCCCCGGTAAAACCGGGGTTTGTGTTCCCATACTGTCAGAGCCCATAGCCGATCAGCCTTATGGTCAAGCCTTGACAAGACAAGCCTCCGGCAAACCGTTCAGGAATGGCAGATGGCAAACACTGTGTTCCTAGGCGCACCAATGCACATGCAATGCAAAGAAACACATAAACGAAATCAAAACGGGACATCACGAGTTCGAGTCAAGCTCTCTAAACTCCCCAGCAGAGTCGTCAGAAACTGTAGACGCGCCCGTGGGGGACCTCATGCTACAGTTCGGACTCTCGATTTGTGTCACGGTTCTTAATCTGAACCAAAGAGTCCAAATCTGGCAAATCGTTTTGAGAAAACAGATTTTTAGAAAAAGAAGTGCCAAACATGGACTGCTTTGCCAGATACAGAGTCGCCACCTAAATATTTTTTAATGGGGAAATTTAGGAAACCTTGACTCGGTGCCGAAGGCCACATGTCCGTCATCACCGGAGTTGTCTCGGCTCGGGAGCTAGGGTACGATTAGGGAAGGTCAGCTATGAGCACCCCCTCTCGCCCAATCCAAAGATCGGCCTCTACTAACCGTGATATCCGTTTTTGAAATCGTTATGTGCTCTTATTCCGGTTATTAGCCTAGAGTTACTATGTTATGCGCGCAGAAAACAAGCATAGACTAGATTGCCTAATTTGGAAATAAGCATTGCATATCCGTTTGTCTTGAAAAACGTTTTGGAGTTTGCTACTCGCAAGTAGGCTAAAATACGGATTTCAACGGGTTTTTCCAACTCAGACAGTCCAACCTTCATCCACAGGCATTCAAGCAGTTTATCACATAAACATTTAGCCGCATGGCAAGCATACTGTCATGGCAACACTCACACGCATGCGGGATGTTAAAACATAAATACTTACATCGTACTCCGTGCCAAAACAGTAAACTAGTTAGCAAACATGCATGTCCTAGTTCATGTTGAGGATGGCTAATGCATCGCATGCAAAAATGTAATCTAGATAGGCTCGGCTAACCTAAGCATGGCATGTGAAATGCAATCAATTGATGCACGTATTCAATTTGGAATTGAAATACAAATGCAGTTAGCGTGATGTACCGAGCCTAATGCATGCAATACAAATGCATGAATGCACGCATGCATAACATAAGGTATGCTAAATTAAACATGCCCTAATACTAACCACCAAAGCAGGTAAGTAAAAGGGAAGAAAGAAGTGGGGATTGGAAGACATACACACCACTCACGCACACTTATTACAGATTTGCCCTCACTCGGAGGGACCAAATAAATATTACAAATAATTAACTACGCAAGCTAATTAAATATTACAAATTGCCTAATCAACTAAGCAATTAATTAATCTAAGAAAAGCAGTAAACCGCCTCGGGAGGAGAGCCAGATGCAATGCACACTCGGTCCTGCTCGGAAATGCACTGCCATGCATAGGCTGCCTCTGTTTTCCTTCCTTCACTCCTCTGGAGGCTGCCAAAACCTCAGGACTGCATCCCTGGACATTGGGGAGTGCCACCGGCTGAATGGAATTGCCACCGGCAGTGTGGTGTGGTCACCGGCACAAAATAAAGCTATCGGCTGGTGATTTACTGCCTGTCGGCAATATATACTGCCGGTCGGCAAAGAAAGCCTGCAGAACCTGCAACTCACAGCAACAGAGGGCAAGGCAAAGCATGACAGCACAATTCAAGGCATATATGCACCAATCATGTCCCTTATCATGGTAATGACTCAAAGGGGCATGTGCCTCGATTCTCGGACCACCAATCACGCATTTCCATGCATGATGGCCCAAGTGATCAAGTGTGCAACTTTCATGTTAAATGAAATGCAAACCAATCAAACAAACCAAGGCCCAATTCCTATCATCAAGTCAAGGAATAAGGCATGCATGCAAGATGCAATGCAACCTAGGCATGCAAGCTAAGGATGCAACATGGCATGGTAAGACCCTTATGCAAGCATACAAGCAAATATGAGGCAATGCCAACTAATGAAAAGGTGGTCTTAAACATGATTTGGGCAGCTCTAATAAGGCCCAAAACAGTGGCTAAAATGACCAAAACAAGGGACCAAAATACACATACACACATGCACATGTTAAGGCCCAAATGCTCAAGCATCAAAGGGCTATTTCTAAGCACATTTGAATGAGGTGATCAAGGACTAATTAGCATGCAAGGCAAGCATTGAAACTCATGTTAGGATGATGTCATACCAAGCAACAAGATAGGCTAAGCATTAGCATGCAAATGGTCCAAGTACTTGAAGCAAGTCAAGGGGACTTGAACCATGGCTAAGCCAACCAAGCCTCACAAGGCTAAGAGGACTTAAAATAGGTTCAAGGCAGACCTAGACCATGCAAAGGGGACTCCCTAGATGGCATCTAAGTGGCTAAAATCCAAAGCATGCATAATGGCCAAAACATGGAGCATACTACACAAGCTTTCAAAACATTAAAGATGCGTCCAAGATAAACATATAGGCATGAAAATGGGACTGAAATGACATGGTGGATGGTCCCAAATCACCAAATCAATGCAAAGATGTCATGCTATACATTCTCACACTTAAGGCCAACAAGCCGGAATGCAAAGGAGCTATACTAAGCATGCCAAATCCGACCCAAACAACTATGGACAGACCTAAAACATGGCAAAATATGCACATAAGCTTCACAAGACTAAGCCTAAAACATGCTTGAACGAAGGCTAACAACCTAAGGCATATTAAGGCAATAACATGGCATTACATGGTAGGTATGCTAAGCATGCATGGTGTACCAAAACCAACACAAATCAGAGGCATATTATGACATACTAAGCATGGAAAACAGCCAAGACATGATCAATACACACTCTAACATGATGCTCTCTCAAGAGGCCAAAAATGGTCCATTTCAAGGACAACAAGGAGAGGGGGTGGCCCTCCCCTTTTGGAGACTTCAAGGCACCATCTTCACCACTGAAATCCCTCAAGATTTCAGTGGTGAAGAGGCCCAAACACCAAAGTCTCGAAACTCACTCAAAATAGCACAAAATGAGGCCTTTCAAGGCCTAAGAGGGGTCAAACACCTCCAAATCACAAAACACTCTTAATAAACAGTCAAGAGGGCCTAAAAACAGAAATTTTTTGTATTATACACTAAGCTCAAAAATGATTTTAAGATAGGTAAAAACAAGATGCAAAAATGGGGAATAATGGGACTAGATTCTCACCCTTGAAGACCCCTTCACAAGTGATGCTCTAATGGCCCTCCTTGGCTTGAATCCAACACCAAAACACCAAAATCAGTCCCTTAGAACCTCAGTAGCTAAGTGAAGGTGAAACACTAGGTGTTTGTGTGCAATAGTATGGACTAAACACACTTTAACACACACAAGAGGGAAAAAGAGAGAGATAATGTGTATCAAACCCTAACCCTAGAACTCAAAACCCTAACAATGGCTGTCTAAGCTCTCTCAAGTGTCTCAAGTGTCTAACCTTAGCAACAAGAGAGAGCCCCTCTCTTTATAGAAGCTTCTTGTCTTGTAAAGCTTACAAGACAAGCTTCATAAGAGGGAGATCCCTCCATACACATGTATGGAGGGGAGCAAAAAGCAAGACAGCTGTCTTAAAATATTTGCAAAAGCAGATGCACAGTAGTCGGCCGGCCAAAAATGCCATTTTAGCCAAAAAGAGTGTCGACCGGCACTAAAGATTGCCGACCGGCACTAAATAGTGCCGACCGGCAATATACATTGCCGGTGGTAGCAAAAACCAGTCGGTGGCCTCTTGCCACTGCCGGTGGTGTGTGGGGATGCCTCACAAGGCATTCCCTGCCCTTCCAAGGCAAAATGCAAGTGTTTGGTGCAAAACCAGACACTAAACGGTCGAGTTCGGAGATCCTGAGGCAAGGCGCGTAGCCGAGACCTCCGGGAACTCCAAACGAACACAAACATGGATAATCACCGAGTGTTCAAACGGTGACGTCCAAGTCTTGAGGACGGTCAAAAATGGGGTGTCTACAGGGCACAATAATGTATTTGCAAGGCATGTGTGCACAACCACCGTCCCTATCATTTCTTAAGCTCGAGAGAGTGCGGTTCTCGAATCTCGAGCCACTAACCGAGCATCGCAATGCACAATGGCTGAGAAGCCAAGATTGCACAATTCAATGTAAATAAATGCACAAATAACACATAAGGGCCTTAATCTCTATCATGCATGATCAAGAGGGTCGGCGACTGAGAAATGAGGCACGTTTCATCACTTCAAGTATGAAACGTCCCTTGTTTCTCATGTTTGGATTAACACCCTATCCAAACACAATGCAATGCACGCAACATGATCAATCTAAATGCAATGCAACATGAACATGTCAAAACAAAGCCATGCAACAATATGCAAAACAACATGCAAAATGCAACACCATGTAAACAACATGCAATATGCAACAACATGTAAACAACATGCAATCTACCAATGCTAGGATGGCATGCACAAAATTCTATCATGCAAACAATGCATGCATGGCGAGCTTAGAAGCTAAGGCATCAAAGCTAGTAAAGACCACCATACAAGGGGCATGCAAACAATGCTTAATGGACATAAAACAAATATGGATAGACCTCAATCATGCCCAAAACAGTGGCCAAAATGCTGAAATGATGGCACGAAATGCAAGATAATGCATGCTCATGCATTGGCCCATCAACTGGGTATAAGAGCACAACTCTCAAAAGTGCTCAAGGAGTGACTAATATAAGAGTATAGCCACACTATATGCACTAAAATTATGTATGAAATGATGCCAAATCATCCAAACAACATAAGCATAGCATGCAAAAGGGCCTAAGGCACAAGGCCACCAACAGGGACTACTCAAGAGGCATGCAATACATGGCACAAATGGATGAACCAGCCACAAATAGAGCTCAAATAGGTCAAAATAAAGACCAAAACATGCTGAAATGGGAGCTCAAAGGTCTAAGCATGCATGCATACAAGCTAGGCCACAAACAAGGCAATAATGCATGACCCTTAGAGGCACTCAAAGTGTGAAAGAAATGGGAACATGGCAATGCTATGTGCTCTAAAATAACATGTTAAAGGATGCCAAATCATGGACATGTCACAAATGATGCATGCTATGGTGCTCAAAACTCAAGGCTAGCAAGGCCAATTGCACTACAGCTATGCAATATAAGAGCCATATGGCCAAGGCAACCCAAATAGCCCTAAAGAATGTCAAAATGATGCTAAAACATGTATGGACCAGATCCAAAACAAGCTAGCATGAAGAGCCAAAACAACAACCATGCAAGGCCAACAAGGAGGATTACACTACACCTACCAAAACCAAGCATGAGATGACTTTACCAATAAAAATCAGAGTTATGGCATGTTAAAATAACACCAAAAATGGGCTAATACCAAGTCAACACACGCTAGAACAACAAGCTCACTCATTAGGCATGCAAGGCTAGTAAAGAGGACTTACACTACAAGTATAAGAAGCAAATGAGGGATGCTCTAACCAACCAAAAACAGAGTTGTATCATGGAAAAACAACACCAAAAACACACTGAAATGGTGGCCCAAAAGCCTAGGCAAGATGGCATGCATAAAGGCTCATGTTTAAGGCATAAAGCATGAACTCTCCAAAGCATTGAAAGAGTGACACAATGCGAGTGTATGACCACACTACATGCACTGAAATCACATATCAAATGATGCCAAATCATGAAAATACACTACTAAAAACTAGACTTTTTGCGACGGTCTCAAACGTCGCCAAAGGTCCATATATCGTCGCAAAAGACTTTTTGCGACGGAGCAGTGACGGAAAATGGGGGGTGGCAGAAAGGGGTGTGACAAAAAGTATTTGCGACGGTTACAAACCGTCACATTCTTGTAGCGACGGCTAATCAATAGTTTTTGCGACGGTTTCGCCTGACACAAAAAAATGGGAAAAATGGCATTTTTAGTGACGATGTTGATTGCCGTCGCAAAAAACCTTTTTTAGCGACGGTATTTGCCATCGCAAAAGGTATTATTAGCGACAGTCTAAAACGTTACCAAAAAAGTAGTATTAAGGTAATACCGTATTGGCAACAGTTTAAACCGTCGCAAAAGACTTATTTGCGGCAGTTGAAACCGTCGCAAAAGATTGGAACTAATATGTATATGCGGCAGGTTAACCCGTCGCTAATAAAATATAAGGAAATGAGAATTACATTAGCGACGGTTTATTATTGTCGCAATAAAATTATTTTTTATAAAATGATATTTTATTAAATATTTCCTATACAAATTATAATATTTTTAAAAATACATCCACATCCACATCCACATCCAAATTCACATTCAAAAAATCATACACCAAGAATAATATATGTACCTTGTAACAATTTTCAATCAAATATTATTTACAAAAATATATAAAATAACCTCTAACAATACTAATAATTTTTGAAATTCAAGAACTCAAATTTTTAGTATCGACAATAGAAATAAAAAAATAAAAAAATAAAAACAGATATAATGTAGCTTGTTTTGATATCAATAGTAAGCTCCCATATCGATATGCGAAGATATCATGTACTCAAAAGGTTTGCATCTGCAAAAAGAAACAAAAAAGAAAAAAAAAATCATCATTTACAACATAATTATTTTCAAGCTTACAGAAAATGTAAAACATTTGATATTTTTTTCAAAAAATAAATAAATAAATAAGATTGTAAACTCTAATATCGATATGCGAAGATATCATCACATAATCAAAAGGGTTGCACCTACAAAAAAAAAAAAACCAAACCAAACCAAACCAAGCCTTAAGTCCCATCAAATGGGGTCGGCTACATGAATCCTTCTTCTCCACGCGGCCCTATCAAAGGCCATTTCATTAGTCAAATTAAGTAGATTCATATCTCTATTTATAACGCTAGTCAATGTTAATCTAGGCCTACCCCGTCCCCTAACACTTCCATCTACCGTTACAGCATCGCATCTCTTCACTACTGCCTCTGTTGGTCTCCGTTGAATATGACCAAACCATCTCAAACGATTCTCTCTCAACTTATCTTCTATCGGTGCTACTCCTACCCATTCCCGAATACACTCATTCCTAATCCTGTCCTGTCTAGTCTTACCACACATCCACCTTAGCATCCTCATCTCAGCCACACTCATCTTATCTATATGTTGTTTCTTGGTTGCCCAACACTCCGTCCCATACAACATAGCTGGTCTAATAGCCGTTCTATAAAAATTACCTTTTAGTCTAGTGGGTATTCGTTTATTGCACAATACCCAGACGCACTTCTCCATTTACACCATCCCGCCTTAATCCTATGGGCCACATCTGCATCAATCTCTCCCGTTGTTGTGATAATCGACCCTAACTAACGAAAATGTTCACTCTTAGGCAGTTCTTGGTTCTCAATCTTCACTTCTCCTCTGCTTTCATTGTTACTGTTACTAAATTTACAACTCCGCCGGTCCCAAGCCCGGATTAAGGAGGACGGTTCTGTGTTAGGTAGCCGACAACCAACACGTAAAAAAAGCCGCTCGGATCCCTTATGAAAATGAAACCTACAAAAAAAAACCAAAAAAATAAAATCATATACAATACAATTAATTTCAAGCTTACAGAAAATGTAAAACATTTGATATTTATTTCAATAAATAAATAAATAAGATTGTAACATGTACATGAATCGAGCGCCACACAATGTATCTTCCCACAGCTTCTCCAACTGTTCTTAGACATCGGGATATTGTTTCCAAAACAGCGTTTGGCATGTTCGCTTTTAAAACAAAAACTTTGCAAAATCCAGGGCCAATTGGAACACCATCATCTTCACACAACGGATCAACACTAATAAGAAGTCCCTCCGCCAATTGGACTCTTGGTATTATAGAACTCTCCAAAGAAACTTTAATTACATCCTACAATGATGATCATACTATTAAAAATAGGCAATGATTGTACACATTGAGCTATAATCTATAACAATAATTGAATAAACACAAAAAGAGTTTGTATAGAAGAATTTTGATCGAGTTTGGTCTTTTCCTACAAGTCAGGTCTGCCAAGTATGTTGCGCGTGTCAAGTTTGGTTGACATCCGAACCCGTTTGAGCATTTTAGTGTGTTAACCGGTTTAGAGTTATTAAGTAACAAGTTTTCATTAACGGAAATTAGGCATTAGATTCAAATCGGGAATCAATTTCGAGTTTCGTCTTATCCTACAAGTCATGTGTGGCTAGTATGTTGTGCGTGTGAAGTTTCGTTAACATCTGAACCCGTTTGAGCATTTTAGTGTGTCAACCGGTTTAGAGTTAATAAGTAACAAGTATTCATAAACGAAAATTAGGCTCTAGATTCAAAACTGGGAATCAGTTTTGAGTTCCGTCTTATCCTACAAGTCATGTGTGCCTAGTATGTTGTGTGTGTCAAATTTCGATGACATCCGAATCCGTTTGAGTATTTTAGTGTGTCAACTGGTTTGAAAAAGAGTTATTAAGTAACAAGTTTTCATTAACGGAAATCAAGCTCCAGATTGAAAACCAAGAATCGATTTCGAGTTCCGTCTTATCCTACAAGTCATGTGTGCCTAGTATGTTGTGCATGTCAAGTTTCGTTGACATCCGAAACTGTTTGAGCATTTTAGTGTATCAACCAGTTTGAAAAAGAGTTATTAAGTAACAAGTTTTCATTAACAGTAATTAGGCTCTAGATTGAAAATCAGGAATCGATTTTGAGTTCCATCTTATCCTACAAGTCATGTGTGCCTAGTATGTTGCGCGTGTCAAGTTTCGTTGACATCCGAGCCCGTTCGAGCATTTTAGTGTGTCAACCGGTTTGGAAAAGAATCATTAAGTAATAAGTTTTCATTAACGGACAATAGGCTCAAGATTTAAAACCGGGAATCAGTTTCGAGTCTCGTCTTCTCCTACAAGTCATGTGTGCCAAGTATGTTGTGCGTGTCAAGTTTCGTACGCATCCGAACCCGTTTGAGCAATTTAGTGTGTCAATCGGTTTGAAAAGAGTTACAAAGTAACAAGTTTTCATAAATGGAAATTAGGCTCTAGATTCAAAACCGGGAATCGGTTTCGAGTTCCATCTTTTCCTACAGGTCATGTGTGGCTAGTATGTTGTGTGTGTCACGTTTTGTTGACATCCAAACCCGTTTGAGTATTTTAGTGTGTCAACCGGTTTAGAGTTATTAGGTAACAAGTTTTCAAAAATGAAAACTAGCCTTTAGATTCAAAACCGAGAATCGGTTTCGAGTTCCGTCTTATCCTACAAGTCGTGTGTGCCTAGTATGTTATGTGTGTCAAGTTTCGTTGACATCCGAACACATTTGAGCATTTTAGTGTGTCAACTGGTTTGAAAAAGAGTTATTAAATAACAAGTTTTCATTAACGGAAATTAGGCTGTAGATTGAAAATTAGGAATCGGTTTTGGAGTTCGGTCTTCTCCTATAAGTCATGTGTGCCTAGTATGTTGTGCATGTCAAGTTTCGTTGACATCCGAACCCGTTTGAGCACTTCAGTGTGTCAACCTGTTTGAAAAAGAGTCATTAAGGAATTAGTTTTCATTAACGAAAATTAGGCTCTAGATTCAAAACCGGGAATCGGTTTCGAGTCCCGTGTGCTCCTACAAGTCATGTGTGCCTAGTATGTTGTGCGGGTCAAGTTTCGTTGACATCCAAACCAGTTTGACCATTTTAGTGCGTCATCCGGTTTGAAAAGTAGTTATTAAGTAAAAAGTTTTCATTAACGGAAATTTAGGCTCTAGATTCAATGCCGGGAATCGGTTTCGAGTTCCGTCTTATCCTACAAGTCATGTGTGGCTAGTATTTTGTGTGTGTCAAGTTTCGTGGACATCCAAACCAATTTGAGCTTTTTAGTGTGTCAACCAGTTTGAAAAGAGTTATTAAGAAACAAGTTTTCATTAACGGAAATTAGGCTCTAGATTCAAAACCGGGAATCGGTTTCGAGTCCTGTCTTCTCCTACAAGTCATGTCTCCCTAGTATGCTATGCGTGTCAAGTTCCGTTGACATCCGAACCCGTTTGAGCAATTTAGTGCGTCATCCAGTTTGAAATAGAGTTATTAACTAACAAGTTTTCATAAACTGAAATTCGGCTTTAGATTCAAAACCGAGAATCGGTTTGGAGTGCCGTCTTCTCCTACAAGTCATGTGTGCCTAGTATGTTGTCCGTGTCAAGTTTTACTAACATTCGTACCCGTTTGAGCATTTTAGTGTGTCAACCAGTTTGAAAAAGAGTAATTAAGTAACAAATTTTCATAAACGGAAATTAGGCTCTAGATTCAAAACCGGGAATCGGTTTCGAGTTTCGTCTTATCCTACAAGTCATGTGTGGCTAGTGTGTTGTGCGTCTTAAGTTTCGTTGACATCCGAACCCGTTTGACCATTTTAGTGTGTCAACCGATTTAGAGTTATTAAGTTACAAGTTTTCATCAGCGGAAATTAGGCTTTAGATTGACAACCGGGAATCGATTTTGAGTTTCGTCTTATCCTACATGTCATGTGTGCCTAGTATGTTGTGCGTGTCAAGTTTCGTTGACATCCGAACCCATTTTAGCATTTTAGTGTGTCAACCGGTTTAGAGTTATTACGTAACAAGTTTTCATTAACGGAAATTAGGCTTTAGATTCAAAACCGGGCATCAATTTCGAGTTCCGTCTTATCCTGCAAGTCATGTGTGGCTAGTATGTTGTGCGTGTCAAGTTTCGTTGATATTTGAACCCGTTTGAGCATTTTAGTGTGTCAACCGGTTTAGAGTTAATAAGTAACAAGTTTTCATAAACGAAAATTGGGCTCTAGATTCAAAACCGGGAATCGGTTTCGAGTTCCGTCATATCCTACAAGTCATGTGTGCCTAGTATGTTATGCGTGTCAAGTTTCGTCGACATCCGAAACCGTTTGAGCATTTTAGTGTGCCAACCGATTTGAAAAAGAGTTATTAAGTAACAAGTTTTTATTAATGAAAATTAGGCTCTAGATTGAATACCGGGAATCGGTTACGAGTTCCGTCTTATCCTACAAGTCGCGTGTGCCTAGTACGTTGTGTGTGTCAGGATTTGTTGACATCCGAACCCGCTTGAGCATTTTAGTGTGACAACCGGTTAAAAAAAGAGTTATTAAGTAACAAGTTTTCATTAACGGAAATTAGGCTCTAGATTGGAAAGCGGGAATCGGTTTTGAGTTTCGTCTTATCCTACAAGTCATCTGTGCCCAGTATGTTGTGCGTGTCAAGTTTCATTAACATCCGAACCCGTTTGAGCATTTTAGTGTGTCAACCAGTTTGTAAAAGAGTCATTAAGTAATAAGTTTTCATTAACTGAAATTAGGCTCTAGATTCAAAACCAGGAATTGGTTTCGAGTCTCGTCTTTTGCTACAAGTCATGTGTGCCTGCTATGTTGTGCGTGTCAAGTTTTGTTGACATCCTAACCCGTTTGAGCATTTTAGTGCGTCATCCGGTTTGAAAAAGAGTTATTAAGTAATAAGTTTTCATTAACGGAAATTAGGCTCTAGATTCAAAGCCAAGAATCGGTTTCGAGTTCCGTCTTATCCTACAAGTCATGTGTGGCTAGTATGTTATGTGTGTCAAGTTTTGTTGACAACCGAACCCATTTCAGCATTTTAGTGAGTCAACCGGTTTGAAAAATAGTTATTAAGTAACAAGTATTCATTAACGGAAATTAGGCTCTAGATTCAAAATCGGGAATCGGTTTCGAGTCCCGTCTTCTCCTATAAGTCATGTGTTCCTAGTATGTTGTGTCTGTCAAGTTTTGTTGACATCCGAACCCATTTGGGCATTTTAGTGTATCAACCAGTTTGAAAAAGAGTTATTAAGTAACAAGTTTTCATTAACGGAAATTAGGCCCTAGATTGAAAACCGGGAATCGGTTTTGAGTTCCGTCTTATCCTACAAGTCATGTGTTCTTAGTATGTTGTGCGTGTCAAGTTTCGTTGACATCCGAAACCGTTTGAGCATTTTAGTGGGTCAACCGGTTTCAAAAAGAGTCATTAAGTAAATAGTTTTCATAAACAGAAATTAGGCTCTAGATTGAAAATTGGGAACCGGTTTCGAGTTCCATCTTATCCTATAAGTCGTGTGTGCCTAGTATGTTGCGCATGTCAAGTTTCATTGACATCCGAATCCGTTTGAGCATTTTAGTGTCTCAACCGGTTTGAAAAAGAGTTATTAAGTAACAAGTTTTCATTAACGGAAATTAGGCTCTAGATTGAAAATCGAGAATCGGTTTTGAGTCCCGTCTTATTCTACAAGTCATGTGTGCCTCGTATGTTGTGCGTGTCAAGTTTCATTGACATCCGAACCCGTTTGAGCATTTTAGTGGGTGAACCGGTTTGAAAAATAGTCATTAAGTAATGAGTGTTCATTAACAGAAATTAGGCTCTAGATTCAAAACCGAGAATCGATTTTGAGTCCCGTCTTCTCCTACAAGTCATGTGTGCCTAGTATGTTTTTCGTGTCAAGTTTCATTGGCATCCAAACCCGTTTGAGCATTTTAGTGCGTCATTCGGATTGAAAAAGAGTTATTAAGTAATAAGTTTTCGTTAACGGAAATTGGGTTCTAGATTCAAACCAGGAATCGGTTTCGAGTTTTGTCTTATTCTACAAGTCATGTGTGGCTAGTATGTTGTGTGTGTCAAGTTTCGTTGACATCTGAACCCGTTTCAGCATTTTAGTGTGTCAACCGGTTTGAAAAAGAGTAATTAACTAACAAGTTTTCATAAACAAAAATTAGGCTCTAGATTCAAAATCGAGAATCGGTTTCGAGTTTCATCTTATCCTACAAGTCATGTGTGGCTAGTATGTTGTGCGTTTCAAGTTTCGTTGACATCCGAACCCGTTTGAGCATTTTAGTATGTCAACCGGTTTTGGAGTTATTAAGTAACAAGTTTTCATTAAAGGAAATTAGGCTTTAGATTCAAAACCGGGCATCGATTTCAAGTTCTGTCGTGTCCTACATGTCATGTGTTACTAGTATGTTGTGCGTGTGAAGTTTCGTTGACATCCGAACCCGTTTCAGCATTTTTCTGTGTCAACCGGTTTAGAGTTAATAAGTAACAAGTTTTTATAAACGGAAATTAGGCTCTAGATTGAAAACCGTGAATCGGTTTCTAGTTCCATCTTATCCTACAAGCCGTGTGTGCCTAGTATGTTGTGCGTGTCACGTTTCGTTGACATCCGAACTCGTTTGAGCATTTTTGTGTGTCAACCGGTTTGAAAAAGAGTTATTAAGTAACAAGTTTTCATTAATGGAAATTAGGCTCTAGATTGAAAACTGAGAATTGGTTTGGAGTTCTGGCTCATCCTACAAGTCCTGTGTGTCTAGTATGTTGTGCGTGTCAAGTTTCGTTGACATCCGAACACGTGTGAGCATTTTAGTGGGTCAACCGGTTTGAAAAATAGTCATTAAGTAATAAGTTTTCATTAACGGAAATTAGGCTCTACATTCAAAATCGGGAATCGGTTTTGAGTCCCGTCTTTTCCTACAAGTCCTGTGTGCCTAGTATGTTGTGCATGTCAAGTTTCGTTGACATCCAAACCCATTTGAGCATTTTAGTGCGTCATCCGGATTGAAAAAGAGTTATTAAGTAATAAGTTTTCATTAACGGAAATTAGGCTCTAGATTCAAAGCCGCGAATCGGTTTCGAGTTCCGTCTTATCCCACAAGTCATGTGTTGCTAGTATGTTGTGTGTGTCAAGTTTCGTTGACATTTGAACCCGTTTCAGCATTTTAGTGTGTCAACCGATTTGAAAAAGAGTAACTAAGTAACAAGTTTTCATAAACAGAAATTAGACTCTAGATTCAAAACCGGGAATCGGTTTCGAGTTTCATCTTATCCTACAAGTCATGTGTGGCTAGTATGCTGTGCGTGTCAAGTTTCGTTTACAACCGAACCCGTTTGAGCATTTTAGTGTGTCAACCGGTTTGAAAAAGATTTATTAAGTAACAAGTTTACATTAACAGAAATTACGCTCTATACTAAAAACCGGGAATCATTTTCGAGTTCCATCTTATCCAACAAGTCATGTGTGCCTAGTATGTTGTTCGTGTCAAGTTTCGTTGACATCCGAACCCGTTTGAGCATTTTAGTGTGTCAATCGGCTTGAAAAGGAGTTATTAAGTATCAAGTTTTCATTAACGAAAATTAGGCTCTAGATTGAAAGCCGGGAATCGGTTTTGAGTTCCGTCTTATCCTACAAGTCATGTGTGCCTAGTATGTTATGCGTGTCATGTTTCGTTGACATCCTAACCCGTTTGAGCATTTTAGTGGGTCAACCGGTTTCAAAAAGAGTTATTAAGTAATAAGTTTTCATTAACTAAAATTAGGCTCTAGATTCGAAACCGGGAATCAGTTTCCAGTCCCGTCTTCTCCTACAAGTCATGTGTGCCTAGTATGTTGTGCGTGTCAAGTTTCGTTGACATCCAAACGCGTTTGAGCATTTTAGTGCGTCATCTGATTTGAAAAATAGCTATTAAGTAATAAGTTTTCATTAACGGAAATTAGGCTCTAGATTCAAAGCCGGGAATCGATTTCGAGTTTCGTCTTATCCTACAAGTCATGTGTGGCTAGTATGTTGTGTGTGTCTAGTTTCGTTAACATCCGAACCCATTTGAGCATTTTAGTGTGTCACCGGTTTGAAAAAGAGTAATTAAGTAACAAGTTTTCATTAACGGAAATTAGGCTCTACATTCAGAGCCGGGAATTGGTTTTGAGTTTCGTCTTATTCTACAAGTCATGTGTGGCTAGTATGTTGTGCGCGTCATGTTTCATTGACATCCGAACCCGTTTTAGCATTTTAGTGTGTCAACCGGTTTAGAGTTATTACGTAACAAGTTTTCATTAACGGAAATTAGGCTTTAGATTCTAACCGGTTTGAAAAAGAGTTATTAAGTAACAAGTTTTCATTACCGGAAATTAGGCTCTAGATTGAAAACTGAGATTCGATTTTGAGTTCCGCCTTATCCTACAAGTCATGTGTGCCTAGTATGTTGCGCGTGTCAAGTTTCGTTGACATTTGAACCCGTTTGAGCATTTTAGTGGGTCAACCGGTTTCAAAAATAGTCATTACGTAATAAGTTTTCATTAACGGAAATTAGGCTCTAGATTCAAAACCGGGAATCGGTTTCGAGTCCCGTCTTCTCCTACAAGTCATGTGTGCCTAGTATGTTGTTCGTGTCAAGTTTCGTTTACATCCAAACCCGTATGAGCATTTCAGTGCGTCATCCGGTTTGAAAAAGAGTTATTAAGTAATAAGTTTTCATTAACGGAAATTAGGCACTGGATTCAAAGTCGGGAATCGGTTTCGAGTTCCGTCTTATCCTACAAGTCGTGTGTGGCTAGTATGTTATGTGTGTCAAGTTTCGTTGACATCTGAACCCGTTTCAGCATTTTAGTGTGTCAACCGGTTTGAAAAAGAGTAATTAAGTAATAAGGTTTCATAAATGGAAATTAGGCTCTAGATTCAAAACACGGAATCGGTTTCGAGTTTCATCTTATCCTACAAGTCATGTGTGGCTAGTATGTTGTGCGTGTCAAGTTTCGTTGACATCTGAACCCGTTTGAGCATTTTAGTGTGTTAACCGGTTTAGAGTTATTAAGTAACAAGTTTTCATTAATGGAAATTATGCTTTAGATTCAAAATCGGGCATCGATTTCGAGTTCAGTCTTATCCTACATGTCATGTGTGGCTAGTATGTTGTGCGTGTGAACTTTCGTTGACATTCGAACCCGTTTGAGAATTTTAGTGTGTCAACCGGTTTAGAGTTAATAAGTAACAAGTTTTCATAAACGAAAATTAGGCTCTAGATTCAAAACCGGGAATCGGTTTCAAGTTTTGTCTTATCCTACAAGTCATGTGTGCCTAGTATGTTGTGCATGTCAAGTTTCATCGACATCCGAGCCCATTTGAGCATTTTAGTGTGTCAACCGGTTTGAAAAATATTTAATAACTACAAGTTTTCATTAACGGAAATTAGGCTCTAGATTGAAAATTGGGAATCGGTTTCAAGTTCCGTCTTATCCAACATGTCGTGTGTGCCTAGTATGTTGTGCGTGTCAAGTTTTGTAGACATTCAAACCCGTTTGACCATTTTAGTGTGTCAACCGGTTTGAAAAACAGTTAAGTAACAATTTTTCATTAACGGAAATTAGGCTTTAGATTGAAAATCGGGAATCGGTTTTGAGTTCCGTCTTATCCTTCAAGTAATGTGAGCCTAGTATGTTGTGCGTGTCAAGTTTCGTTGACATCCAAACCCGTTTGAGCATTTTAGTGCGTCCTCCGGTTTGAAAAAGAGTTATTAAGTAATAAGTTTTCGTTAACAGATATTAGGCTCTATATTCACAGTCAAGAATCGGTTTCGAGTTTCGTCTTATCCTACATATTGTGTGTGGCTAATATGTTGTGTGTGTCTAGTTTCGTTGACATCCAAACCCGTTTGAGCACTTTAGTGTGTCGACCGGTTTGAAAAAGAGTAATTAAGTAACAAGTTTTCATAAATGGAAATTAGGCTCTAGATTCAAAACCAGGAATCAGTTTCTAGTTTTGTCTTATCCTACAAGTCATGTGTGGCTAGTATGTTGTGCATGTCAAGTTTCGTTGACATCTGAACCCGTTTTAGCATTTTAGTGGGTCAACCGATTTAGAGTTATTACGTAACAAGTTTTCATTAACGGAAATTAGGCTTTAGATTCAAAACCGAGCATCGATTTCGAGTTCCGTCTTATCCTGCAAGTCATGTGTGGCTAGTATGTTGTGCGTGTGAAGTTTCGTTGACATCCGAACCCGTTTGAGCATTTTAGTGTGTCAACCGGTTTAGAGTTAATAAGTAACAAGTTTTCATAAATGGAAATTAGGCTCTAGATTCAAAACCGGGAATCGGTTTCGAGTTCCGTCTTGTCCTACAAGTCATGTGTGCCTAGTATGTTATGCGTGTCAAGTTTCGTCAACATCCGAAACCATTTGAGCATTTTAGTGTGACAACCGGTTTGAAAAAGAGTTATTAAGTAACAAGTTTTCATTAACGAAAACTAGGCTCTAGATTGAAAACCAGGAATCGGTTTTGAGTTCCTTCTTATCCTACAAGTCGTCTGTGCCTAGTATGTTGTGTGTGTCAAGATTTGTTGACATTCGAACCCGTTTGAGCATTTTAGTTTGTCAACCGGTTTGAAAAAGAGTTATTATGTAACAAGTTTCCATTAATAGAAATTAGGCTCTAGATTGAAAACCGGAATTGGTTTTGAGTTCCGTCTTATCGTACAAGTCATCTGTGCCTAGTATGTTGTGCGTGTCAAGTTTCATTAACATCCGAACCCGTTTGAGCATTTTAGTGTGTCAACCAGTTTGAAAAATAGTCATTAAGTGATAAGTTTTCATTAATGGAAATTAGGCTCTAGATTGAAAACTGGGAATCGGTTTCGAGTTCCGTCTTATCCAACATGCCGTGTGTGCCTAGTATGTTGTGCGTGTCAAGTTTCGTAGACATCCAAACCCATTTGACCATTTTAGTGTGTCAACCGGTTTGAAAAACAGTTAAGTAACAATTTTACATTAACGGAAATTAGGCTTTAGATTGAAAATTGGGAATCGGTTTTGAGTTCCGTCTTATCCTTCAAGTAATGTGTGCCTAGTATATTGTGCGTGTCAAGATTCGTTGACATCCAAACCCGTTTGAACATTTTAGTGCATCCTCCGGTTTGAAAAAGAGTTATTAAGTAATAAGTTTTCATTAACAGATATTAGGCTCTATATTCACAGTCAAGAATCGGTTTCGAGTTTCGTCTTATCCTACAAATTGTGTGTGGCTAATATGTTGTGTGTCTCTAGTTTCATTGACATCCAAACCCGTTTGAGCACTTTAGTCTGTCGACCAGTTTGAAAAAGAGTAATTAAGTAACAAGTTTTCATAAACGGAAATTAGGCTCTAGATTCAAAACCAGGAATCAGTTTCCAGTTTGGTCTTATCCTACAAGTCATGTGTGGCTAGTATGTTGTGCGTGTCAAGTTTCGTTGACATCTGAACCCGTTTTAGCATTTTAGTGGGTCAACCGATTTAGAGTTATTACGTAACAAGTTTTCATTAACGGAAATTAGGCTTTAGATTCAAAACCGGGCATCGATTTCGACTTCCGTCTTATCCTGCAAGTCATGTGTGGCTAGTATGTTGTGCGTGTGAAGTTTCGTTGACATCCGAACCCGTTTGAGCATTTTAGTGTGTCAACCGGTTTAGAGTTAATAAGTAACATGTTTTCATAAATGGAAATTAGGCTCTAGATTCAAAACCGGGAATCGGTTTCGAGTTCCGTCTTGTCCTACAAGTCATGTGCGCCTAGTATGTTGTGCGTGTCAAGTTTCGTCAACATCCGAAACTGTTTGAGCATTTTAGTGTGACAACCGGTTTGAAAAAGAGTTATTAAGTAACAAGTTTTCATTAACGAAAATTAGGCTCTAGATTGAAAACCAGAAATCGGTTTCGAGTTCCTTCTTATCCTACTAGTCGTCTGTGCCTAGTATGTTGTGTGTGTCAAGATTTGTTGACATTCGAACCCGTTTGAGCATTTTAGTTTGTCAACTGGTTTGAAAAAGAGTTATTATGTAACAAGTTTCCATTAATAGAAATTAGGCTCTAGATTGAAAACCGGAATTGGTTTTGAGTTCCGTCTTATCGTACAAGTCATCTGTGCCTAGTATGTTGTGCGTGTCAAGTTTCATTAACATCCGAACCCGTTTGAGCATTTTAGTGTGTCAACCGGTTTGAAAAATAGTCATTAAGTAATAAGTTTTCATTAACGGAAATTAGGCTCTAGATTCAAAATCGGGAATCGGTTTCGAGTCTCATGTTCTGCTACAAGTCATGTGTGCCTAGTATGTTGTGCGTGTCAAGTTTCGTTGACATCCAAACCCGTTTGAGCATTTTAGTGCGTCATCCGGTTTGAAAAAGAGTTATTAAGTAATAAGTTTTCATTAACGGAAATTAGGCTCTAGATTCAAAGCCGGGAATCGGTTTCGAGTTTCGTCTTATCCTACAAGTCATGTGTGGCTAGTATGTTGTGTGTGTCAAGTTTTGTTGATATCCGAACCCATTTCAGCATTTTAGTGTGTCAACCGGTTTGAAAAAGAGTTATTAAGTAACAAGTTTTCATTAACGGAGATTAGGCTCTAGATTCAAATCCGAGAATCGGTTTCGAGTCCCGTCTTCTCCTACAAGTCATGTGTTCCTAGTATGTTGTGTGTGTCAAGTTTTGTTGACATCCGAACCCATTTGGGCATTTTAGTATATCAATCGGTTTGAAAAAGAGTTATTAAATAACAAGTTTTCATTAACGGAAATTAGGCTCTAGATTCAAAACCGGGAATCGGTTTCGAGTCCCGTCTTCTCCTACAAGTCATGTGTGCCTAGCATGTTGTGCGTGTCAAGTTCTGTTGACATCCAAATCCGTTTGAGCATTTTAGTGCGTCATCCAATTTGAAAAATGAGTTATTAACTAATAAGTTTTCATAAACTGAAATGATGCTCTAGATTCAAAACCGGGAATCGGTTTGGGGTCCCGTCTTCTCCTACAAGTCATGTGTGCCTAGTATGTTGTGCGTGTCGAGTTTCGTTTATATCCGAACCCGTTTGAGCATTTTAGTGTGTTAACCAGTTTGGATAAAAAGTTACAAAACGAGAAATTTTGACAAACGACTAGTTTTCAAATTGTTTGAAAGTTACCTCATCATTTGGTGGTGGTGTATGTGGGTTCTCATCGGCGTCATAATCCGTAGGTTCACAGTGTCCACTCAATGCATCTGGTACCTATGATATTCATGGTATTCTTTCTTAATCGTATTTATATTCAATGATACAATTATGATACGATTTGTATCGAACCTGTTTGTTGTGATTTGTACTCCCTTCGTGGGACACAATAGCCAACATTTCGTCTTTCATTTCTTGTATCTGTGTCGAAAGCTCTGTTCGTATCTCCTCCCTCAATTCCTCCCTAATCTCATCCCTCAGCTCTTGTCTCAACTCCGTACGAACCTGCTTTGTGATCTCGGTAACAATCAATGACTGAGATCCTGGCTGTGATGACTTAGATTTATCTCCATACACCATGCTCCAAGGCACATCATTGCCGTAAGTACGACAATATCCATGCCCATCTTCACCGACCACGTCGTGGAAAGCACTATCTCGAGCATCTTTGGTAGTGCGATAATCTTCAGGCAACATAGACAATTGGCGCTCAAACTCATCCTATAAATTAAAACAAGTACATATAATTAGGTAGTTCAAACAAAATCAAATATAAATACAAATTTAAGGATTTGAAAATGCCATGGTTTGCCTAACATCAAGGTCAGTTTGATTGCGTGTATATTTCCAAACACTCATTTTATCCGTGGGCAACCCTTCAGCAACCATCTGAAAATTCAAAAATTAATTATTATCGCAGTAATTTACATTCATATTGATATCTACCTAAATAATATATACCTTCCTTCGAATCTGAGTGAATGAAGTACGTCCTGTCGTATGATTAATATAATGAAAGGAACGACTTCTAGCATTGTGGACTGCAATGTCCTATAAAATTTGCATAAATGTAAGTCGCAAGTATACAAAGCTAATAATTTTTCTAAAGATACGTGCTTTGTAATTAACTTATTTTGTATATCTCTACTTTCTTAGTCTTCCAATAATCAACAAGATCATACCACTGTTCTGGAACAATTTGCGGAGGCACCATGTCTTTGATATTAGTATGATCCTTGTTAGGCTTAAAATACTTATTCTTGATTTTGGTTTTGTGATCCTTCCACAAGTCATTGCACTTTTTCAAGCAACGTGGTTTGTACCCCTTCGAACAAATTTGTAAATTATCCTACAGTACAATTTAAATCATTAGTTCAATTAATAATATAATTGAACAATTTAGTAAATATGCTTTTACCTTAACATCCGCCCATATTGACTCAAGACCATCAATAGGCACTTCGATCTAATCAACGTATGTAAGAGAAGCAATGTTCCCATTACGTACCATGAACCCAAGTTGGCTAATTAACTTAGACTCATTATCTCCCGTAGGATTGAAGTCAGCGTCAAAATCATTGGCCAACTTCTAGCCCGTACCCCAATCTTTAATGCCTTTCGTAAATCCTCGACCTCAGGGGGAAGATAAAGAACTTGTAGGGCATGTGAGGAGTAATGGAAAAAAAAACACATATTACAAAAATTGATAATAAATAACTTGTACTTAAATTAATGTAATTAGATACATAGCCATTTGTTATACCTGAGTTGGCTTGTGAGTCAGTCGCTGGATTTGGAACACATTATAAGAATAAACTAATTATATCAGAATATAATAAACAACATATAAATTAAAGCATAAATTAAATACATGAAAACAAACCTGTACCTGAGGTGGGATATGAAGAAGTCGTCGGTTCTATCACATGAAATTAGAAAGTTTATGTATAGTGAAAATGAAATAATTTAATTAATATAATTTAAGTACATAACAAATTTGTACACCTGTGGTGGCCTGTGAAGACAACGTTGGTCGAGACAATTGTGATGATGGTGGTGGCTGTATCGATGGCTGTGATGGTGGTGGTGTCTGTATTGATGGCTGTGATGGTGGTGGTGATTGTGTCTGCATACATAAAACATCAGCCGTAGTGCGAGAGGGATTATTAAGCTTCCTCTTCCGTGTACCTGAGGTGGGATATGAAGAAGTCGTCGGTCCTAGCATATGAAATTAGAAAGTTTATGTATAGTGAAAATAAAATAATTTAATTAATATAATTTAAGTACATAACAAATTTGTATACCTGTGGTGGCCTATGAAGACAACATTGGTTGAGACAATTGTGATGCTGGTGGTGGTTGTATCGGTGGTTGTGTTGGTGGTGGTGGCTGTATCGGTGGCTATAATGGTGATGGTGGCTGTATCAGTGGCTGTGATGGTGATGGTGGCTGTATCAATGGCCGTGATGGTGATGGTGGCTGTATCGATGGCTGTGATGGTGGTGGTGGCTGTATCGGTGGCTGTGATGGTGGTGGTGATTGTGTTGGCATACGCAAAACATCAGCCATAGTGCGAGAGGGATTATTAAGGTTCCTCTTTCGTGCCATAACAAGCTGTAACAAATACAAATTAAAATATAGAGAACGGTTTGGAGTTAATAATGTAAATACAAAACAAACATAATAAATAAATTGAAAGCACATAAAATTGTTAAATAAAGTAACATGCCCAAATATGCAAGTCATTAAAGCATGAAAATTTACTGTGTCATTACAGAATCCAAAAATTATTACAAAATATCTTAATTCTCTCTCATTTCAACATCAACAGTTTCTCCTTCTATGACTTCCCTCACCCAGCCAACTTCTTCATCACGGACCATTATATTTTCTTCTAATTGTTGACTCATATATGGCTCAGTTTCTGGATCAGTAGAATACATATCAAATAAACCCCTTTGAGACATTTTCACAAACACTTGCCAATAGGGTCTGCAACATACCAAACTTGCTCAGCTTGGGATATCAAGATGAAAGGTTCATTGGTGATTTGATCAACTCGATACAACAAATGGTTGTAGTTAATCAACATGAACTTGAAATTATCTTCTTTCTTACCGCGAACATTGTCTATCCAGTCACACTTGAACAATACATACTTCGTTGCATTGGTGTACCAGATTTCAATGATATATGTCACTTATCCATAATAGTACACAGCCCCCACACGAGGATTTTTGTCCTTCCGGCTTGCATAACTAATAGTATCCGCTTTCAAAGCTACATCAAAATTTTGACTGGCTCGACGATCATCCAGAGACTTGACCTGAAAATGGAACCCATTAGTTATGTAACTGGGGAACCTTCTTGCTCCGGTATGAGGACCATTTGTCAATGTATGAATCTCTTCGGAAAATGTGGCATTATCAGTCCTTCGCAAAGTGGGAACCTATTTAAAACATGAAAGCAAATTCAAAACGCAAATCGACCTAATCTATAGCTAGATTTGTCTATACATACATGTTCTTTAAACCAAGTGTGAAAAGTTTTGAAATGTTCATTTCGGAGTTGATGATCATCAGCACGAGGCATTTTCATCTTATGTTCTTCAAGGTGTTTCCTATATACGTTGAAAAATTATCAATTACAAATTAATATTTGAAATATAATAAAAAACTTGTCAAATATTGAGTAAGAGGGGTACCTACTTTAGGAATGGTTCAACTGCTTTCGTATTGAACAAGATATATCGATGACACTGTACATAAGAAGTATGACCAAGGTTGAAAGTTGTGGTTTCACCAACAGCACGACCCATATTAGCTGCACCATTGTAGTTCCTTACAGGCCGATTCAATTTAGTTTCCACATCATTCAGATATTGAGAGCAAAAATTCATGCATTCTTCCATGAGATAACCTTTAGCCATTGAACCTTTTGGATGAGCCCAATTACGTACATATTGCTTTAAAGTAAGAAGATATCTTTCAATTGGATACATCCATCGAAATTGAATCGCTCCAGGCACCAATGCTTCATCACCTAGCTGTATAGGCAGATGCTCCATTATATCAAAAAAAGCTGGTGGAAATATTTTCTCCAAATGAGAAAGTGTTAGTGCTATATGACCTTGGATATTTGCTACATTTGTTTGACGATTTATTTGGAACACAATTGCCTGAAGAAATTACTTAATTCAATCAAGGCTTGAACACCATTCTTAGGCAACAATCCTCGTACACCCAAAGGAATAAGTTGTTGCATCAGAATATGACTATCGTGGCTCTTTAGACCTGAAATGCTTCTATCCTGTAATCGTACATGACGAGAGATATTTGATGAGTACCCGTTAGGAACTCTAACGTCCTTAAGCATTTTCAAGAACAAATATTTCTCATCCTTGGTCATTGTGAATTATGCCGGTGGCAAATAAGCTTTATTCGTCCCTCTTGACTGCAAGTGTAGGGGTTTTCTAATATTCATTTCTTGCAGATCGCGCCGAGCATTGACATTATCCTTGGATTTCCCAACAACCCCAGTATTATCCACATGTCACACACATTCTTCTCTATATGCATCACATCAAGGTTATGTCTTATTAGATTGTGCTCCCAATATGGCAATTCAAAAAAGATACTCTTTTTTTTCCAACTATGAGTGCGAGGTCCAGCTTTCTCCCTTTCCACTTGTCTCCTATGCCTCTCTTTAAGGTCATCCAGCCTGTATTGGGTTAAGATACCCTCAGATTCTACTTGTAGCAAAATCTCTGATCCAGATAACAATCTCGGTTTGAGACTCAATTCCCGAGTACCATCAAATGATACTTTATCCTTTCAAAATTTATGACCACTAGATAGGAATCTGCGATGACCTAAATATGAATGTTTCCTACCATGTTTCAACCAACACGATCTAGTTTCCTTATTGCAACATGGACATGCATATTCTCCTTTCGTGCTCCATCCTGACAAGTTCGCATATGCTGGAAAATCACTAATTGTCCATAACAAAGCTGCATGCATTTGAAACATTTGATTTGTTGATGCATCAAATGTAGAGACACCATCAGTCCATAGTTCCTTCAACTCCTCAATCAACGGTTGCATATAAACATCAATTTTGTCACTAGGTCCTTTTGGGCCATCGGTAAGTGTAGACAAAATCAAAAATGGTTGTTTCATGCACATTCATGGCGGTAAGTTGTATGGAATGAGAATAACAGGCCAGGTGCTATGAACTATGTTCATCGATCTGAATGGGTTAAAACCATCAGATGCTAACCCAAGCCTTACACTTCGACAATCATCAGCAAAGTCAATATTTCGACAGTCAAAATCTTTCCATGCAAGGGAGTCAGCAGGATGTCTTAAGACACCATCATCTTGTCGTTCCTTTACATGTTATTTCATGAGCTTGCCCATTTTCGATGACATATACAACCTCTGCAATCTTTGCTTCAAAGGGAAATACCTCATCTGTTTAGAGGGTATCTGTTTACCGCCTCCACGAGGAACATTTGAACTATCAGCTCCATTTTGTTTCCACCTAGAACTTTTGCATATGACACATTCATCAAGATTGACGTATTCATTTCGGAACAACATACAACTATTGGGGCATACATCCCACGTTTCATATGTGAAGCCCAAATCTGTAGTCATCTTTTGAGCTTTATAGTAAGAATCAGGAAGTTTTGCACCCTCAGGGAAAGCTATATTCAACAACTCAAGTAACATGGTAACAGAAGTGTCACTCCATTGATTTAGCACCTTCATATGTAAAAGTCGAACAATGAACGACAAAGATGTGAACTTCTGACAACCAGGATACAATTCACTCTGAGCGTTCTCTAAAAGTTTGAAATAATTTTCAGTCTCCACATCTGGACCTAACTGCAGATCAGTTGCAAGTGGTTCTGCTACATTGGGATTAGTTGGTGCCTGTGGTTCAGCACCTACAACACTTGTACTAGGAACTGAAATACCAGTAACATCGTGTATCATTCCCACCATATCATCCCTAATGTTTTCATTCACTAAGGCTTCATTATCTCGGTTACCAAGCACAGAAGTATACGACTCTCCATGATTAATCCAATGTTTGTATTTGTTTAGAAAGCCATTTGAAATCAAGTGCTCTCGCACACTATCTCGGACAAGATGATAGCGATTCTCGCATTTCCTACATGGACAACAAATCATCGAACTTGTAGCCCTATTGGTGTATTCAAAAACTAGAAATCGATCGATCCCGTTCATGTATTCTCTCGACATCCTATTAGGCAAATCAATCCAACTCTTGTCCATTTTGTTTACTTCTCCTAAATATATATTCTGTATACATGAACATGCATATTAATTAACCATAACAACAATTCTAATATTTTATACATCATAAATGCACATATTCCAATAGGTGAGCAAATATATCATGGACAAAAAATGCAAACATTCCAATAGGTGAGCAAATATATCATGGTCAAAAAAAATTGACATGTGTTTATAACTTGTAACCAAAGAAAGTTGTTCATTCATTAGCATTCACTTGGCTGGTCAAACAAAAGGTGAGACTGATGAGTAAAACTTTAAAATCATTTATTTGTAAAAAAAGAAAACAGTAATGAGGGGTACCACATTATGCAAGACAAAGAAAATAAATAAAACTATTCTCATTCACTAAATATTATCTATCTCGTGTGTATCATCTCCTTTAAGAACCTTGTATCTTTGTTTCTCAAAAGCAAAATGCTAGTTGTGACATTTCACAATCATATCAATTCTTTTATCTAAGTTACCATTTAATGTTATGCCATTCTCACTCTGTAAAAGAGCTACAAATACAAGCTTTTGTGATTTTATGTTTTGGGAATTTTGCCTATAAAAAGTATGATCAGTTTCTAAGAATGGTAGCATTTGAATTTGAGACTAATGGTTTTCTTGTTTGATCAGTTGGAGATCTGAACCACTTGATTTCTGCCACCATGAGTGGTGTCACTTGTTGCCTTCAGTTTCCTGGTCAGCTCAACTCTGATCTCCGCAAGCTTGTTGTCAACCTCATTCCATTCCCAAGACTCCACTTCTTTATGGTTGGCTTTGCACCGCTTACATCTCGTGGGTCTCAGCAATACCGTGCCCGTACAGTTCCTGAACTCACCCAGCAGATGTGGGATGCCAAGAACATGATGTGTGCTGTAGATCCTCGTCATGGCCGCTACCTCACAGCATCAGCCATGTTTCATGGCAAAATGAGCACGAAGGAGGTCAATGAGCAAATGATTAATGTACAGTACAAGAACTCATCATACTTTGTTGAGTAGATCCCAAACAATGTTAAGTCCACTATTTGTGATATCCTGCCGACGGGTCTGAAGATGGCTTCAACCTTTATTGGAAACTCTACTTCAATCCAAGAAATGTTCAGGAGGGTCAGTGAGCAATTCACATCTATGTTCCGTAGGAAGGCTTTCTTGCATTGGTACACTGGAGAGGGAATGGACGAGATGGAGTTCACAGAAGCTGAGAGCAACATGAATGATTTGGTCTCTGAGTACCAGCAGTATCAAGATGCAACTGCTGATGAGGAAGGAGAGTATGAAAAGGAAGAGGGTTATGAGGAGGATGCTTAAAGACAACACAGCCATCTAAAATAGGGGTGTTTGGTAAATGAAATTGTGATTTTATTGTGTTTGAATATTTCTAGTATGTGGGATTGCTTTGTTTCAATGTTGGATCCCAGTCTTTGGGTCTGCTCTTTGCTTTAGCTTTGTTATTCTCACAGTTTACTGGTTTATTTTGGATTCTTGTTCTCTTGAAGTAGTATATGCTAAAATGCGTCATTATTGGCTGTTTTCTATTTCTTTGAATGACAATTGTAGAATTTTGCAGCACAAATTAACTGTTGAACTTTTTTTTTTTTTTTTGATCGGCAAAAAAGAAACTATATTGATATAAGAGTCAAGCACAAAGTACAAAACAAAATACATTAATAAATAAAAGGAAGTGCAAAGCATCACAATGAGCTAAATTATCCCAACTAGGTTGGCACCAAAAAACCCATTCTATCATTTGTTAGCACTCCCATAGTTGGTGAGAAACCAATAAGAAAACAATGAGAAAAACAGACCAAAACCACACAAAGACCCGGACTGATGGCAACCCCAAGCACACAACTGGTAGACACCACCACTACAAACATCAAGAACAAAACACACCTATAACCAAGGCCACCAAATAAGCAACCTAAGAAGCCCTCTGGAACAGCATGAGCACCTGCCATGAACTCCATTCAGACCAACAACCAAATCAAACCAAGAAACAAAACACCCAACCAAAACCACACTGAAGCAGACTAAAAGAAACTGCAGGCTGAACTACCCAACCAATGCTGTTGCTAGTTGAGCTAACACAATAGCCCCAAATCAAGGCAAACACCAGGAACAGCATCAATTCAACAGCCCAATAAGCACACTCAATCACCATACCTGAAGCAAGGAACTGCTCATCAGCAGCAGTAGACAACTAAGGAAAACAGAACTGGTGCCTTGTAATCTAACAGATACAACAGCCTCATAAACCAGCAACCTGAACTGGTGCCTTGAAACCAGCAGAAACAGCAGCCTTATCCACAACTAACCTGCTACTAGCAGGCTAGTAGCACTAATGCAAGCTTAGTACTCTGTAGCCTGATGCTAATGCACACTCAACTGATACCTTGTACTCCAGTAGAAATAACAGCCTTATCCACAATAGCAGACTTCAACCTTACAAACCAGCACCTGAACTGGTGCCTTGTAAACTAGCTCAGATCTGAACATTACTGAACATATGAATCTGAGCAGACCGAGCAGCTTGTAGCAACAGACCCAATTTCATCACAGAGCTGAGCAGACCAACCAGAACAAAACGTAGCAAACTAACTGAATACCAACTCTACATAGCCACAAATCTAACTTAATTCTCTAGCAGACCTTCCATAAGACTAATCCCCAAGACTATGCATCCACAAACTCAAACACCATTCTAGAGGTACAAGATCAGCTGACAACAAAATTAAACAAGCTGACATATGTATAGCCAACTAGCAGCATACATCAGCAGATCAGCATAATTCCTTGAGCTAATAATTCCTTGTGTTTATTATGCTAGCATAATCTTCACAGCAGCACATCCATAGATAGCAACTCCCAACTCCAAGCAGCCTAGCCTAGCTTCTCCTTCCAGAATTGTGTAGCACAGAATTAGGAGCCAAAGCCAGAACACCAGCAGAGTGCAGTAGCAGAGCAGAACCAAACATTCTAATGCCCCAATAGTGCAGACTCAACTAGGCCTCAGTTCAAATGCCCCAGTCCAGAGCTAACACCCATTCTAACAAATCAAAATGCTGCTGCATAACCAATTCACAATGCTGCATAACGAGAGAAAAAACACAACTATACTAGAGAGACCCAATTCAGATCAAAATGAAACCTCAATATGAAATTCTTGAGCTCATTATGCAAGCATAATCACCATCCATAGATAGACGCACCCAACTTCCAAGCATGTTGCAGCTTTAATCACAGAATCAGCAGATTGATGAGCACTCCAGGCTGGTCTGGTATAAAATGACTTATTTTCCAATACACAAACACACATAACAACAAGCATTAAACCTCTGATGGCCTGAACTTCATCTAACAAACCACAACTAGTCAAACAGAACAGAACTAACAAGCAAAACCACCAGGTGAAGACAAAACAAAACACCTAACCACTCCTCTGATGCAGACCAGTTTTAGTCTAACAGTTACCTTGGTAATCACCTTATCAAATTACCAAAACATAGATGAGCATAGAAGGCACAGAACAGATAGCCTTCCAGCAGCAAAAGCACAATCTAGCAGACAAACAAAGCAGCCCAATCAAAACCACTACCAATCAGACAATACAGCAAGAGCACAATCTACAGATGACCATATACCACCATAGCTGACAACATGACAGAACAGCAACACAGAAACAACAGATGCCTCATTTCCTCAAGGAAACCTAACTAGCAGAGAAACACTCCTCAAAACCTAACTACCAGCCCACCATAGCAATCCACCAAAATCAATTAGCAAGACTTGTAGCCCTCCACTACCTATATAAAACTAGCACACAACAGCGCCTAAACTGACCAGGCAGAAACACCAGCAGGAACACCCAGAGAACAGATAACTTGCAGCCAATAAACTACACCAGCAGACCAGCATAAATAACAGCTGCAGCATCAACTCCCATTCCTAATACAGAACTGGACCTACTGCAAGTTAAAGACTACATCATTGATAGAAAATTTGACTTTGGCTGGGGATGCCTTAACCCACAAAGCTATTCTAGCTTTGACAGTCTCACATAAAACTTCTAGATTTGGCCGAGAACCCTTAAAGACGCATTCATTTCTATGCTTCCACATAGACCAACAGATTAACTGTTGAACTTGTCCAATACTCGCTGAGCTCTAATAGAAGCTCTGCAAATCTTATGCCCATGTAGCTATTGTATATATGGCATGCATTTGTAGTTCAAGGAGCAACATGCATTCAACAGAGACCTTGAGTTGCCTGTAATTTTATGCGTTTTGTTTAATTATTATTTGGAGGGGAAGGGACTTTCGAACCCTTCCTGATATACACAATAAGCTTCAAACTTGGCCACGAGCTTATGTTTTCCATTTTTTGCCCTTGAAAAATAGTCATTTGTTTTGACAAGTGGTTTCTGCATTTAGACGATGATCATTGATAGCAGCATTTTTTTATCACTTTTAATTGAGTTTTTGCTATTTAGTTGGAAATTCTTCTGTCCTTTGGACAAAGCTGTGACAAATCTTTCTGGGTTTTGGAAATCGAGGAACTATTTGGCCTTCAATTATAGATGTCTATCATTTACAATTCTTTTGGTCTACCAGCCATTGAATGAGCAAGTGGGAGAAGAGAACTGCAACAATGGAGAAATGAAAGTGCGTACTACCCATCATTTCTAACCCCTTTTGAAGATGATGTTTACACAATTTTCAGATTCCAGAAGAATAAATTGCTAGAAAAATTATTTGGTATTCTTGAGGCATCATGTGATGGTACTTCTCATCAGTCACAAATTCTCATGTCCTTTTAGGTTCTCCAATCACTCAATAAAAAATTGTAACTTTCACATTTTTTATCAATCACAACCTTCTTTTAAGGCATTATCTGGCGATACCCAGAATCAATCAATTACTTCTCAAATCACTGATCGTTTATCCCGTTGGCTCTTTTTAGGGCCTTGAAGATACCAATATTCCATGATTTATCCCAAACAACCCCTAAGTATTATCTATCTATTCTCATTCACACATCTAATTTTCACACAAATCAAACACACATCAACACAAAATCAATTTTCGCACAAATCAAACACACACACACCAACATAAATTCTTGAACTGTTTTATTATTAATGAAAAGAGTTTCAATGAATTGATGAGTAGGGAGAAACAGACGATAGAAGGGCAGAGGAGAGCAAAGGAAAGCAAAGGAAGGCTATACCTGGATGTCGGAGGGAGAACCAGAGAGACGCTGTTGTTGCCGCTGCAAGAGAGACGGTGTTGCCACTGCTACAGACGCAGTTGTTGCCACTGCTACAGATGCTGTTGTTGCCGCTGCAAGAGACACAGAACGACGACTGGGTGAGAGGAAGGGTATGTGTGAGCAAGAGCGACAGGAAAGAAGAGGGTTGGTTACCTAGACGCTGTTGTTGCCGGTGCAAGAGAGATAGAGTGACGACTGGGTGAGAAGGAAGAGATTAGGGCTTCTTTTTTTTTTTTTTTGATCTGAAGAGATAAAAGAGAATTTGGGAATATCGGGAAAGAGGGAGAGTGAGAGAAGGGGCTTTAGCGCAAAATTAGGAATTATTATTTGCGACGATATTAAGGCCGTCACAAATGAAAGGGAAAAAAGTAAAATTTTGCGACGGATTGGCAAAAGTGCATCGCAAAACAGGGAAAAAAATTAAAATCAGAAAAAATTTGCCACGTTTAACTTACCGTCACATATAACCTTATTTTTTTCCATGGTCTAACTTTTTCCGTAGCAAAAACTATAAATTCCATGACGGCACTTAAACCGTCACAAATTGTTCCGTGTCAAATGCTCATTTTTCAAGTAGTGATAGTCCAAGCAATGCATGCTAGTGACTTGGAAACTCAAAGCTAGTAAGCTAGAATGCACTATGGCTATACAAAGTAAGGCATGCATGACCAAAACAATATAAATCAGAGCTTAAGCATGGTAAAACATGAACAAAAGCTTCCTGGAGTAGAGCCAACAGCATGCTAGAATGATGGCCAAAAGCATGATGCATGTTAGGCTGGTGAATGGAAATGCACTACAAGTGCAAGAAGCATGCAAGGGGCTATCAAACCAACCCTAGATAGAGCTATAACATGCTGAAATGATGCCTAAAACATGCTGAGATAGAGCCAAAATGGGCTAGCAAGACATGCTAAAACATGAGGCATACAAAGCTAGTTTGTAAGGATTACACTACAAGTGTAAATAGCATACAAAGGGTGACTCTACCAAGATAAAATAGAGGTATGCCATGCTGAAATAAGGCCAAAAACATGCTACGAATAAGCCAACACAAGCTAGATAAACATGCTCAAACATGAGGCCAATAAGGTAAGCAACCAAGATACAAGGAGAGTGGATGACCCTCTCCTATTTGGGACCTCAAAACACACTTTCCACCACTGAAATTCCTCTGAGTTTCAATGGTGAGAAGGCCAAAAAGAGGTGGTCCCAATAGCTTAAAAGGATAGCATAAAACAAGGTTAAACAAGGCACAAGAGGGGGTAGACCACCCCCAACACCAACAAAGCCTTAAACAAACATTTAGAACACTTGAAATTAGAACTTTTTGTAGTTAAAAGTTAGGCCTAAATTAGCATGCAAATAGGGCCAAAAGCTTAAACAAAAACCAAGGTTTAAGGGGTTAGAAACTCACCCTTGAAGAACAACCTCAAAGCTGCAACTCCAGTAGCTTTTCTGAGCTCAAACCAATCCAAAAACACCAAAACCAGCTTCTAGGTGCCTCAGCAACAAAAGAGTGGTGTTTCACTATGTGTTTGTGTGCAAAAGTTTGAAAGAAAGGCACTTTTAAGCACAAAACAAGATAGAAGGAGCAAATATATAGATAAGTGTGTATCTATAGCTCAATGCCAAAATTCTGAACCTAAAGCAAGAGGGAGAAGGTTCCCTCTTATAGGAAATCAAGCAACAAGCTTGTTGAGGAAGCTAAGAGCTCCAAGCAATCCCTCCATATGTATGGAGGATGGTTTCTATGCCCAACAGCTGGCACAACTAGCAAGAAAATATCTTCAGAAACATGCAGGAAAGCTACCGACCAATTGAAGTGATCGGCTAGCTACTTACACTGGTCGACCACCACAAGTGGTCTGCAAGGAGACCAAGTGGTCGGCAGAGAGGGAGAGGTGGTTGTGCACCAAGAAAGCAAGGTGGTGGCATGGCTGCCGACCACTTTTGGTGATTCAAAGATCACCAAGACCAGCTGGCCGACTAGAAAACTGGCTGGCGGGGAAGAAAAGTGGTTTTCAGGGAGAGAAACTGGTCTCCAACCCTTATTCCACCCTCCAAGCAAGGAAAACAAGGTTTGTGCCAAAAACAAACCAAAAAGGATGAAAGACGAAAGTCCGCGGGACAAGGTGCGCAGCCAGAAACCTCGAAAACTAGTCTACGGGCACCAAAAGTGTTCTACGAGGGAAAAGTGGTGTACGAGACCTCTGTGTCCCTCTAGACCAAGGCAACAAGGCATGGTTCGAAAACTGAGCCAAGAGGAGAACATTAGGCGGTCCTGAGACAAGGCGCACGACCGAAGGCTTCGAAAATCGGAAACTAGTCTCTAAGAAGAAAAAGTGGTCTACGACTACGAAAAGTGGTCTACAGACCTCCCTCTCCGTCCAGGGAAGGGAAAACAAGGTTTGGTTCCAAACCAAATCAAAAGGGAAGCAAGACAAGGCGCTCGGCCGAAGGCTCCGGAAACCGAAAACAGGCCTACCAGAGGAAAAAGTGGTCTACGACCACAAAAAGTGGTCTACGGACCTCTCTCTCCCTCCAGGCAAGGTCAACAAGGCATGGTCCACAAAGAGTTCAGAGGCCCGGAGGCAAGGCACTCCGCCGAAAACTTTGACAACTTGAAACGAGCACAAACATGCACTATCACCGAGCGCTCAACCGATGACGTCCGAGTCTTAAGGTCGGTCAAAAATGGGGTGTCTAGACATGCCCTTTGCTTTTGTATGTTGGCACATTTTCTCATTGCCCCTAGTTTTGAAGGGTCTAGCATTCGACTAATTGAAGTGACCTAAGGTTTGAAAGAAGGCAAGAGTTGCATTAGTTTGGTGTTGGCTGAGACTTTGATGGGCTTAGACACTTTCCATCGGCGAGAGACTATCAAATTCGCAGGGAGTCCACTACTTCTTCTGGTAATGTTTCCCACCCTCTCTCATAAGTGTTTCTCACATCACTCGACACTCGTGCTCTGTTTTTCTCTCAAAGCCCTTTTCTCACTTTTCTTTCAACATACATCTCTCTCTTCTTTAATCTCTCTTTTCTTTCATCCTTTCCCAGATGTGGCTCATGGACAAACTGAAGGTGGTGGACTCTTGCCCTGCGTACTCAGCTCGAGCGCACTTCTTCCACCAACAGCTAATGGATTTCCCAAATGAGGGATGATGGTGCCACTAGATGTGCAATAGGTCTGCTGCTGACATCGCTTGGCATTGCCCCTGGATTAATCTGACCGAAATGAGCTATAACATGACTCGGTAACTTGGCATTCAACTGATTGGCCTTACACACTGTGAGGGGTTGCCGACCAGTAATAGTGGTCGGCCAGCCATTGATGACACACCTTTTTTGCTGTAACAGAGGGCAAACAAAACAAAGAGAGGGTATTCTCACAGGTTGTTTGTACTGTGTATCCCTCCTTATCATCAAAACATCTCAAAGGGGTGATACACTTGGTCCTCAAACCATCAACCCAGCAATTTCATTACATGATGGCTAAGGAACCAAGATGTACAAGTTAATAAATGCACAAACAAGACCCAAAAAAGACCATCACCCTATCATGTATGATCAAGGGCAATGGAGACCTTGGAAACTTGGCACATTTCATCACTTTGAGTATGAGATGCCCCAATTTTCTTTGTGTTCAATTAACATCCGATTGAACACATCAAAATACAACCAATTCTTATGTTTGCACAATTTTAATTTCCATTTTTAGTTACCCATTTTAATTTACCATTCCATTCTTTAACCAATTAAGTCCATTGGTGAGAAGTCTTCTAAAGAGAAGGAAGTGTCAAACAAGGGGTAGTTCAAGGCAAGAGAGAGGTGTTATGCTGTTGAAAATGAACCCTCAAAAGAGGATTAAACCATTAAGCATAGCCCTCAATCTCAAGCTTCAATAATCCCAAGGTTGAAACAATCCTCAAAGCAAACAAACTGTGAAGAAATGAGGTAGGTTACAGAGATTAATGAGTGCTGAAATTAAGTGAGAAAAGCACTAAAACATGCAATCAACTCAAACAAGTGGTGCCTAAGGGCCTAAAACACCAAGTTTGTGAGGAATATTACACTACAAGCATGCAAAACAAGATTCAAATGCAACAACCAGCCAAAAATAGAGACAAAACAGTCTAAAATGGAGCCTAAAACATGTTGGAATTAGGCTACAAGTGGCTAGAAAAATAAGCTAACACATGGAGCTAACTAGGTTAGAAAACAAGACACAAGGAGGGGAGGCTAACCCCTCCAATTTTAGACGTCAAAACATGATTTTTTCCACTGAAAATACTTTGAAGTTCAGTGCTCAAAAGCCCAAGAAAAGATAATTTGAAGGTGGGAAACAAAGGTGGAAAAGCCTTACAAGCAAGGAATAAAGAAGGGTGAGATACCTCACGCTAACCTTGAATGGCCTAAAACACCAATTTCAACCCACAAAAATAGAGTTTTTATCTCCCAAAAACAGCCCAAAAACAGTAGGAATAGATAGAAAAACAAGTATACAAAGAAAGCTTAAAAGGGAAACAGTATACCTCTTGAAGCAAAGATCAACTTTAGGCACTAATTTAAGCCAAAACCAACATCAAGAACTCCAAGAAGGCTTCGAGGAACCTTAGCTCAAAGACGATCAACTTTGGTTAAGGAGGTGTAAGCAAAAGTGTAGTGTTTGTAGGCTAAAATGCACAACTTTGCAAGAGAGAGAGAAATGTAGAGAGAGAGAGAGAGAGAGAGAGAGAGAGAGAGAGAGATTTTTGTTCCAAACTTTCTAACCCTTAAAAATGGAGGAGGAGACCCTATATATATATATAGAAAAACATGCATTTGGCTGAAAGAAATCCATCCATACACGTGTATGGAGATGAAGCCCATTGTGGTAACAACTGGGACAGCTGTCACCAAAATATTTGCAAAAAGGTCACTGGTGGCCGACAGGCCACTTAGATGGTTGGCAGCCTCAGTTGGTGGCCGGCAGCCACCAGGGGTTACAGGCTTGAAGGTTTTGGTCCAAAACAAGGCACAAAATGGATGGGGTTTGAAGGTTCAAAGACAGGGCATTCCGTTAAGGACTTTGGGCACTAAAATGAGCACAAATAGTCACAATCATTGAGTGCACAAGCGATGACATCCAAGCCTTGAGGATAGTCAAAAATGGGGTGTCTACATGTCCCCACTGGCAGCAAACGAAATGATAATGTCAAATAAACTTGACCACTCAGTGCTGATCAAAGGACATAAGTAATGAGCACCAATCAACGAAAAAGTGTTGAAAATGTGCAAGATTGTAGCAATGAGGATTTGGTTTAACTACATATGGAAGACACACAATCTGGTAAAGGTGAATATCTTGCTGGTGATACACCTGCTATATCTGGTAAGCCTCTACAAGCTTGGAGCTCTTTAGTTAAAGAAGAGATTAACAAGGTGTCAAAATTGAAGTATAAAATAGGAGCCCATAAGATTGAGAACCTACAAGATGGCATGTACAATGTCCCTATTGAGATCTCACAAAAAGGTTTTTCTTATTGGGAAAATGCCTTGGTTGGATACTTCGTTGATAAAAGATTCTTTTTTCATTATGTTAAAACTTGGGCAGAGAAACTTTAGGGAAATTTGCTTGAGGATGTTGTCTCCATTGATAATGGTTTTTTTATTTTTAAAGTGAAAAGTGAAGAGGCTATGGACAAAATTTTCGAAGATGGCCCCTATTACGTTGAGGCTAGATTGATTGTTGTTAAAAAATGGCAACCTAAACTAAAACTTACAAAATGTGAATTTTCAAGTGTGCCGTTGTGGGTGAAGTTGTATAATGTTCCTTTGGAACTTTGGACTAAAGAGGGTTTGAGTTATATTGCTAGCATCATGGGAACTCCTCTTTATTTGGATGAGCCGACTTTCAAGACAAGCAGACTTACGTTTGCGAGAATATGTATTGAAGTGCTAGCAAATAAAGAGATCCCTGAGTCTTTCAAAATAAATCTTGGTTATGGTGACCCATATGATATTCAAGTTGAGGTTACATGGAAGCCTCAAAGGTGTGATGTTTGGAAGACTTTTGGTCATACGATAAATTTGTGCCCTCAAAAGCCCAAGACTTTGAACCCTCCCTCTTTCAAACAAGAGTGGAGAGTCAATGAGACTAAAATACAAATTTTGGCTAAATGGGAAGTGGTGAAGGAAAAGGGAAAAGATGGCGGGCAAGGTTCACCGACAATGATAAACATAGAGAGAGTGAGAGACATAGTTTTCTGCCCCCTCAACATCTAATGCCTTTGATGTCCTTGAATCATGTGATATGGGAGAGTTAGGGAATGGAGAATTAAGTCAAGAGTTGTTGTGCCAAATGAAGAGCCTAAAAGATACAGGGAGTCTATCTCCAAGTTACCCCAATAATGGGAGACTACAAAGGAGGATAACAGAAAAAAAACTCAAAGCGAAACTTCATAACTTGAAGAGTGCTAGAGAGAAATTTTGATTCATTTTGGTTGTGAACGTTGTTTGTCTTCTATACGCTTTATTTTGTTTATTTTGAGGGAATAGTTTGTTTTTGTTTATTTTTGTTCTCCCTACAAAAGATGTGTAGTGAACTTCAACGTATATCTTTCCTTTTTGGTTATAATATGACTTACTTAACCACCCACCCCCCCCCCCCAAAAAAAAAAGCCTTTTGAAATTTGTAATGTGATTATTGATTGGATTTGAAAATTTTTGTTGTTGTCAACAAGAGATCATGATTGAAAACTCTTCTTGTTCAACTATTTATTTATTTATATATATATATATACAAAGATCCTTATCCTGGCCTACCCACTCTATCCAATCCTGATAATAACTGTGAAGTTTATGTTTGGGTTTGAAAAATTTTGATGCCATGATGTTCAAATGCAATGTTTATATGCCTGATGGCAATGGATATTGAATGATTCTATGATTGACAAATGTGCATATTTCTTAACTTTGACTTCTGCTTAAACTCTTCACATCCAAATATATGTATATGATTTCCTTAGAGTACTATTTTTTGTAAGTGGCATCTGTCTTACTTGAAATTGATATGAAACACACAACTTATAGTTTTTCATTGGTTGATATTGATATAAAACTTGTTGGTTGTGAAAGGGCCCTATCTTAAGCTCCTATAGACTACTTGATGTTATGAAGATCCAAGCTTATATGACATTGGAAGTTTATAAAATAAACTTATTCCATTCAGCTTATTTATATTTTTTTTTCCCCTTCTTTGGTACTAGATAGATTCTAGTAATTTCTTTCATTTTGATTAGAGTACAAACTAATTTTGTGGCAGTATGTGATGAATAAAACTACTGGCTTTGAGACTCTCAAGGAAATCAAAGAAAAACTTTGCTACATAAGGTTAGCAAATAACATCATAATTTAGTTGCTTTTATGGAATTTGTTCACTACTATTTATTTGATCTATTTCCTTGCCATTATTATTACAAAATGAAATATCATTTGGGACGTGAGACTACCATCCTTGCTAAGAATTATGCTGCAAGTTAATTTTCTGAGTGTGTGTAATTGCGTAATATCTTGTACCATCATAAACTATGTTATACGGACTCTTCAAAATATCTTGTACCACCATAAACTATGAAATATCTTGTTTTTCTTTGCACATTATTTACCCATGGAACTTTATTATAAAATAAAGTGGTCAGTAAACATAATTCCTGCTTAACTTTTCCATCACCATAAAGACCACATCCATACCTTTATTCTAGGTTTGATAAAAAATTTCCCCTTGGAAAACTAGATTGCCATTTGATGTGAGGTCATTTATTCACAGTAGAGTTAAAGCATGCCTACTATTGAAAGGACCCTTTTAACTACTCTCTTCAATGCAACTGTACCCTCTTTTTCTTTTTCCATGGTGCTTCGCATACCTTCATCACATATTTTGAGTTTAACTTCATGTTTTAAGCTCTAGACTTCAACTTTGGCTTTGTAAAAAAATTTGAAGTTTTTGTATTTTTAATTGTTTATGATTGGCTAAACTTTCAAAACTCTATTATTTTTTATAGTAAAATGACTGGATAGTTAGATATGAATCATAGGGTAATTGTAGGGCCAAGGATCGTTTGTGAGTTAGAGTAAAAAAAAGCATAAAACTTAGTTGAAAACGTGTTCAGGGCCCGAAAAGCAAAACTAATGATTAATTATTCTTAATGATTAATGCTATAAGATTACATAGTTGCCTTATATATGCGTTTGAGTTTTAGGAATAATTTTGTTTTATATACATTTGAATATGCGAAACTAATGATTAATTTGAAAAGTTTAATTACATTTGAGTTTTATATAATTTTAAATATGCCAATGTTATTCAATCAGTAGTAATGATTAATCTTGTTTTTACAGGTGGTTTTTGGCGTGAAATTGTGGTTACGAATTTTTTTTTTGTGCACTGATTACTACTATTTGTACATATTTCCAATTGACATGGTACAAATTACTTTTGGCATAGTATAAATTGCCTTTTTGGCATGATACAAATTATTTTTGAAATTATTTTTGAAGTGGTATATATTACCTTTTTGGTGTGGTATAGACTATCTTTTTGGCATGGTACAGATTATCTTTTTCGCGTGGTACAAATTACACTCTATGACGTGATATTGTGGATATTAGTTTTTTGTGTACATAGGACATAGTTTTTGTATAGTCCTTTGTTTCTTATGGAATTACATTTTTGAGATTAGATTTGGTTTGTATGAAATTTCTATTACATTTGGAATATTTGACGAAAAATATGAATATTTTAGATGGTTGAAAGTGAAATGTGTGCACGTTGTGAAATGGTTGATAATATAATAAATATATATATATATATATATATATATCTATATTGTTTCGTTTATACACTATGTAAATTTTACTAATAATGGAATAAATACAAGTGGTAGAGAAATTAATAAAAAAAAAAAACTAAATAAATTTTTTGGTGACTAAATATATTCGGTAGTAAAAAAAGTAAGCAAAGATTTTTAGTGCCTAAATATTTAGTAAAAAAAAAAAACAAAAGACTTTTGGCGACAAAATAGTTGGTAGCCAAAACAAATCAAGATGATGGAAGAAACTATTGCCGACTAAATATTTTAGTCACGAAAGAACATGGCATCCTTCGGCGACTAAAATGTTTAGTCGTGAAAAATAATGACAACTAACCTATTGGTGGCTAGTGGTGACATAAAACGGAGACTAAAATATGTAGTTGCTAAATGTATTATTATTAGCGACTAAAATATTATAGCGACTAAATATTTTAGTCGCTGAAAAAGAATTTCATTTTTGTTTGATTACTTTCGGCAACTAAATCTTTCATCGCCAAAATGTTATGTTTGGCAACTAAGTCCGTTTTAGAAGCCGAAGATAAGATAATTAGCGACCAACGTAAATTTTCGGCTACTAACTGGACGATGAAGAAATTTAGTGGCCATTGATTTTTAGCGACTAAAAGAATCCTACGGCGACTAAAAATTTAGTATTGAAAGTGTAATTTCCTGTAGTGCTGTGGCAGATCACTACTAGAAATATGACATTTTACATCTATTTTTTTGTGACTGATTGTTTGACCGTCGCAAAAAATCACTTTGTACATCAAAATCTCATTTTACTTAACCCCTAATCATGTTGTTTACTTCAAAAAGAAAAAAAGAAAAAAATACAAATCATGTTAAACTTGCCCTGTTTCCCAAATCTGTCTCCAACGGGGTATGAACTATCTCTCAAAATCTCTCTCTCACTTGACTTTCTCTTTCCACTCTCCACTCTCTCTCGTTTGAATTTCACTGTCCACTGTCCACTCTCTCTCACTCGACTCTCACTTGGATGAAGATTTTGATCGATTGTTGATGAAGATTTGAAGATTTTGATTGATTATTGATAAAGATTTCGATCGATTCATAATCGGTAAGCCTAATTTCTATGTATGAATCCAACTCTCTGTCTCTGTCTCTGTAATCCAGCTCTCCTCTTTGCTCTTCAGTACTCTATCTATATGTATATATCCATGTAATGTATAATAATATACACACATACATTCCATTTCTATGTCCATCAAACAAATCAGATTACTCTGAGATGACAAGTATAGTATTATCTATTGTACAATTAGTATCAAGCAAGCTTTTCTAGCTGCGAGAAATCCCTCTTTGTATGCTTTATTATGCAATCTCAATGAGTGTGAATTTTTCAAATCACGTGATTAGTTAACGTTGGTTTTGTGCTTTTACTTGTTATCGTCCGTTCTGCAACGATTCAATCATCATGTTTTGTAAATTCTTCGATTGCAACATGAATTGTCTTTGTGATTGAACTCTCAAGTCTTGACTTAATTATACATTGAAGAAAATTGGTCAGGTAATATGAGTTACTTATCAAAAAAAAAAAATAATAAATAGGATAGAATCAAGAATTCTCGAAATTAGGTAATTTGAAATGCTATCTGTAGACACCCCATTTTTGACCGTCCTCAAGACTTGGACGTCACCGTTTGAACACTCGGTGATCATCCATGTTTGTGTTCGTTTGGAGTTCCCGGAGGTCTCGGCTCCGCGCCTCGCCTCAGGATCTCCGAACTCGACCGTTTAGTGTCTGGTTTTGCACCAAATACTTGTGTTTTGCCTTGGAGGGGTAGGAAATGCCTTGTGAGGCACCCCCACATACCACCGGCAGTGGCTAGAGGCCACCGGCTGGTTTTTGTCTCCATCTGCACTAAATATTGCCGGTCGGCAATATTTAGTGCCGGTCGGCACCTTTTTTTTGCCAAAATTGCATTTTTGGGCAGCCGACCACTGTTCATCTACTTTATGGAGATACTTTGTGCCAGCTGTGATAGCTGGCACCAACTCTGCCTCCCTCCATACACGTGTATGGAGAGATGTCCCTCTAAGCAAGCTTGTTGAATAAGCATTGCAAGAGGGACTCCAATAAGAGGAAGGCTCTCCTCTTTGATCTAGGTTAGCAATTCTAAAGGGAAAACCAGAGCATAGACATATAGATACACCCTCTCTCTATATTTCCCTCTCTCTCCTCCCTTGTGTGTGTTTCTTGGCCTAAAAGTGTGATTTTACCTTACTTTTGCACCAATACACACACTATTACACCGTGCTCCGAGATTGAGGGACTTGGAGGGTTGTTTCTTGAGTTTTTGGGCTGTTTTTTATCAGAAGAGGAGGCTGCCTTGGCTGTTCTTGAAGTGTGCTTCAAGGGTGAGCATTTTACTTTAGTTTCCCCAAACTTGCACTAGTATTTTGCCTATCTTTATTGCTGATTTAGTTTTTGTGCATAACATTAAAAAGGCTTATATTTTCATGCTTTAGAACTTTCATTAAGGGTCCTTGGTGGTTTGAGCTCAAACTCACCCTCTTAGGCCTTATTTGCCCTTTTTGTAGCCTACGTGGTAAGGCTTTGTTTGCTTAAGTGTTTTGGTCTTCTCACCACTGAAAACCAGTGGATTTTCAGTGGTGAGGAAGATGGTTTGAAGTCTTGCATAGGGGAGGGACACCCCTCTCCCCTCATTGTCTTGTTTCCTTGCATTTTGGCCTCAAAGGGTAGCATGCATGTTTGATCATTTTTGGCCTCATTTCAGAAGTTTTTTGGATGTTTTAGGTCATATGTGATCTCTGTTTTTGGCTGGATTTGTACCCATTTGCATGCTTAATATACTTGCTTTATATCCTCCTATTTGGCCTAGAAATGTATCTCATGATTAGCCCATATTTCTTGCATGTGTTGGCTTAGTTCCATGAAGGTTTTGGCATTGTTTTATCATGTTTAAGGTCTGTTGGCCATTTGTATTAGCCATACTTGCCATGCTTGGTGTCCTCTCTTTGCATTTTGGCTTGTAAGCCTTAAGCATCTTGACCTCTAGCATGTGTAGCTTAGACCATCTTCATGATTTGGCATCATTTAGGGTTATATTTCAGTCCACAAATCATGCTTGTATGCTTGTGTGTGTGACCTCTTGCATGCTTTAAGGGTGTCCCCTTTCATGCCTAAGAATTAAGCTTTGGTGCATGCATCCCATTGGAGCCATTAGGGCTGTCATATTAGGAGGTTTTGGAGTCCATTTTTGCATGTAAAAATTCTGTCTTTTACTTGTCTTAATCATGCTATGAGTGGTCATGATGGTGGGAGTGAAGTGCCTCTTTTTGTGCTTTAACCTTAGGACCTTTGGTTTGCTTGTTGGCATGGGCATTGGTCCACCTTTTGGACACTTTTTGCCACTGTTTTGGGGTGGGTGAAGGTCTGCCCCTTTACCATTTTAAGCCACCATTGCATGCTTGTTTCATGTTTGTTGCATGGTTGCTTCATTAGGTGTTGTGGCATGATGATTCCATTGCTTAAATTGTTCGTGTTTGATGCCTAAAACATTGCATGCTTGCCATATTAGTTGCATGACACTTGGTATGCCTTGTGTCTTGTTATCATGTTACATTTCGAGTAATGTTTGCATAACATGCATTGCATTACTTGGTTTGGGGTGTCAAACCAAGTGTGAGTGTTAAGGGGTGTTCATACTATAAGTGATGAAACATGCCTTAACTCTCGGTCACCGGGGCCTTTGACTTCGACATGATAAGGCCTTGGCTCTCATTTGTGTGTCGCATGCATCTTTATATCGAGTGGCAAACTTGATCCCTTGGGCTATCATGCACCATTGATGGCTCGGGGATCGAGGGCCATGCTTCCCTGAGTTCAAAGCATGATAGGAAGCATGACCATGCTCACATGTGCCTGAAAACCCCATGCCATATACTGTCTACTCTCTGTTGCTGTCCAAACTGTCTTCTGCAGGAAGCTTCTGCCGACCGGCAGAATTTGGTGTCGGCCGGCAATCTTTGAACAGCCGATTAATCCAAAGGTAGCCGATGGAAATCCTGGACTGCCGGTGGGAATTTCCCCCAGCCGATAATACTCTGCAGAAGGCAAGGAACCTGTTCCAGGGCTTTGGCGATTTTCAGGGAGGCAGGGTAGTATAAACAGAGGTGGCAGTGGTATGGCATGGGTTTTCTAGGCGAGCCGGGTTTCGAGCATGCATCATTCGCGCATCCCGAGGCAGAGGCTGCGGCCATCCTTTCCCTTTCTTTTTGCATTCTTCCTATTAAGTAAATTAGAATTTCTGTAATAATTTATTGGCTTATTATTTGGACTGTAATATTTATTCGGACCCTCTGTGCGAGGGCATAATTGTAATAAGTGTGCGTGAGTGTGTGTATGTCTTCCAACCTCACGTCTTTCTTCCCTTTTATTTACCTGCTTATGATGGTAGATTAGGACATTTTTCGAATTAGCATACCTTATGCTACGCATGCGTGCATTCATGCATTTGTATTGCATGCATCAGGCTCGGTACATCACACTAACTGCATTTGTACTTCAAGTTCAAAATTGAATACGTGCATCAAATTGATCGCATTCCATGTGCCATGTTTAGGTTAGCCGAGCCTACTTTGAGTGCACCCTGTGTGTGTTGCATTAGGCAATTTAACATGAGCAAGGACATGCATGTTTGCTAACTAGTTCATTGTTTTGGCACAGAGTACGATGTAAGTATTTTCACTTTAGCATCTCGCATGAGTGTGAATGCTATTATGACAGCATGCTTACCATGTGGCTAAATGCTTACGTGAGATAAACTGTTTGAATGCCTGTGGGTGGAGGTTGGATTGTTTGAGTTGGAAAAACTTGTTGAAATCCGTGTTTTAGCCTACTTGCGAGTAGCAAATTCCAAAGCGCTTTTCAAAACAAAACGGATATGCAATGCTTATTTCCAAATTAGGCAGTCTAGTCTATACTTGTTTGCTGTGCGCATAACATAGTAATTCTAGGCTAATAACCGGAATAAGAACACATAACATTTTCAAAATTAGATATGACGGTTAGTAGAGGCCGATCTTCGGATCGTGCGAGAGGGGGTGCTCATAGCTGACCTTCCCCAATCGTACCCTAGCTCCCGAGCCGAGACAACTCCGGTGATGACGGACATGTGGCCTTCGGCACCGAGTCAGGGTTTCCTAAATTCCCCATAAAAATATTTAGGTGGCGACTCTGTATCTGGCAAAGCAGTCCATGTTTGGCACTACTTTTTCAAAAATCTGTTTCTCAAAACGATTTGCCAGATTTGGACTCTTTGGTTCAGATTAAGAACCGTGACACAAATCAAGAGTCCGAACTGTAGCGAGGTCCCCCCCGCGCGGACGTGTTACAGTTTCTGGCGACTCTGCTGGGGATTAATTTAGAGAGCTTGACTCGAACTCGTGATATCCTGTTTTGATCTCGCTTATATATTTCTTTGCAGTGCATGTGCATTGGTGCGCCTAGGAACACAGTGTTTGCCATCTGCCATTCCTGAACGGTTTGCCGGAGGCTTGTCTCGTCAAGGCATGACCATAAGGCTGACCGGCTATGGGCTCTGACAGTATGGGAACACAAACCCCGGTTTTACCGGGGCACCCTTTTTGACCATTCGACCTAGTGCATATTCGGATCCATAGTGACCATTCCAAGCTAGGACAGGTTGCTTACCCGTTTATAGGTTGTTTGAAACTGCTGTGTGCATAGTGGAACCTTAGCTCCTGACAAAATAGGACAGGGAAACCCTACCCCAACATAGGGGTGTTTTGGCTCTCTTTACTTGCTATGTGCTTCAGAATGTATCTCTACAGGAATATACGTATCAGTTTGCAAGATTGGGTATTAGACCTGAGGACATCAGTATCAGTTATCAGAATCAGTTATCTGCGGGTACCAGGTTCAGTTTTGGGAACAGTAATTCTGGGGAACAGCGATCAGTATTAAGGAACAGTGTGTTCAGCTTATCAACTGTGTATTGTGAAATGCCCAACTGTGCGTTGTGTGTGTTTATTTTACGCCGTTGTGTTGTCCGATTGCTTGTTTATTTACTGCTTTATTTATCTTTTTGCTAGGTAGCTTAGCACCATTGCTTCCAACCCGGTAGATATTCCCCAAGCACTCTGGATCAGAGGTCGTCGGCTCCATCGATCTGAGGATCTGATAGACGGACAGCCAGTGTACCGCTCCCTACCCCCGGTTACTAGATGGAGGACAGTTAGGCAGAGGGCATTAGTCCAACAGTCAGTTCAGAGAGCTTTATCTACCCCACCTGAGTTCAGTAGAGATCAAGGTCCTATTTCACCTACAGAGAGGGAACATATACCAGTAATTCAACCAGAGCAGAGTAATATGGCTAGCTTAGAGGAGATGGTGCGCCAACTTCAAGAAAGCATGAAAATGATGCAACAGGATGCTGTCCGGGAGGCAGAATTCACCAAACAGCAAGCCACGTTTGTGAGCAAACAAGCAGAGTTGATCGGGAGGTTACAACAGCAAAACGGAGCATCTGCTTCGCAACAAGTTCCTCCCCCACCAAGGGTTCTGATACCCGAAGAAACGCCGAATGCCCGGAACGTCCAAGAGGATACCGACCTTCCAACGGGGCCAGCTCCGCCCCCGATCCCGCCTCAACTATCCAAAGCACCCACTCCTGTCAATCAGTCAGATTCTCCCTTCGAGTCCGAGGTGGACCCCATGGCATTAAAAATGCGCAAGCTCGAAAAGCTGTTCCAGAAATCTCAAGGTGTGAAGTTCATTCCAGACATTGGAGACGGATACACCGATGCAGCCGTGACGCTGCCAGATCGGTTTAAGATGCCACAAATTGATCGTTTTGACAGATCTGGGGATCCCATGGTGCACCTGCGACTATTTTCAGACATCCTAAGGCCAATGGGCCTCACTAGACTGCAGAAGCTGTCTTTATTTGGCCGGACCCTGTCGGGTGTAGCGGCCACATGGTATGCCAAATTGGAGGATGACGTCAAGAGAAGTTGGGACGAGATGGCTGAGGCCTTCATCCTGCAGTACTCATACAATACACAAATCGAGATCACGACCTGCGATCTCGAGACAACAAGGTAAGAACCCAAGGAGAGCTTCTCAGAATTCGTAGCCAGATGGCGGGCTAAGGCTTCGATGATGACCTTAAGGCCCACGGACAAGGACCAGATTCGGATGATTGTGCGCAATCTTCAGCCGAAGTTAATGCAAAAGATGATCGTACTCCCTTTCCCTACTTTTTCTGATCTGCATGAAATGGGGGTGCAGATCGAGGATGCCTTAAAACAAGGCTTGATCGATAATGACCGGGAGCAACCCCGCAGAACTTTCAATCGTAATACTAATGCAGGCCCGAGTGGCGCTACAACTACCAGGACCTCCGAAGTGAGTATGGTCACCACCAACCCTTCCCCAAGAACTATGGCAGCCACACCATTCTCCGGTGCGTCCGGAAGCAACCTACAAACAACCAAATACCCTCCCAGAAACACCAGAACCTTCGCTCCGCTTTATATGCCCCTGTCCAAAGCTTTGGGGGTTTTGATCAGAAAAGGGCATCTGAAGCCCCTAGAGCCGCTGCCCTTACCGGAAAAACTCCCCGCTGCCCACAATCCAGCCAAATATTGTGCGTTTCACCAGCAGCATGGTCACGACACCGACCTGTGCTTTCGATTGCGTCATGAGGTTCAAGACCTCATCGATAACGAGGTGATTTTACCTCCTGAGAAACCCAATGTTACTACAAATCATCTCCCCACACATAACCAAGCTCCACCACCCAAAAGAATCAATTTCATCCACACTGGGGTCGTGCCCTACGATCCTAGTATCTATATCACGCCCTCCTACCTGCCTAAGCCGGAGGTTTTCCTTCCTGATTGCACCGATTTGTGCATGATGGACGTCTCCATAACCCAACCCAAGCCGGTGGTGGTGACCATCGAGAGCAGGAGAGAGAAGACTCCAGAGGAGAAAGAGGTTGTCGAGCCAGAGTCTGCGGAGTCTGGGAGTGATATTAGGAATGCTTATAGTCCGAGTGACTACATTTCACCAATGGGCCAGAATAGACCGGATGTTGAATTTCCAGCGGGAGGAGAGCTGTGTGCAATCCAGGGGGACAGTCCAGGACAGGGAACGGATGATTTGACAACTGTAGAAGAGGATCTTGCCCAGCTCCAATTTTACAGTAACCAAGATCCAGAAGACTCAGCCGTCAACTGGTTCGATTATGAGGAATCGACGGAGGCCACGGGATGGTTGGACGATCAGCTAGATGTGGTAGGAGAGTTTCAGTCAGAACAAAGCCCGGCAGGGGCAGGAATATTAGTAACAGCTGGGAGGGCCGAAGAACAGAGTACATCGCCGGAGAGCGCCGGTGTCAAGAGTTTCGCTCGGGATTGGAGCATTTTGAGTACAGGGATTATTGAACAGTCTACTGCATTGATACAGTCAGAACGGGAAAGATTCGAAGATTCCGAGAGAATCAGGAAAGCAAAAGCCCATGTGGGGATTGAGACTGCTGTGAGCACAGAAAGGGAGAATGCCGCGAGCATAGGAATAGGAGGTACCGCAAGTATCGGAACAGTCGTGTCGGAACCAGACAGGTGCCTGTCGGCCGCAGATGGAATGTGGTGGGAAGATGATGATCTGTGTCTTGCCCACACCGACGAGGATTAGGGGAATAACCAACCAGATGATACCTGGTATACCGGCGAAGTCGATCACATGACCAGGAGTGGACGGTATTTCAAGCCTCCACACCTGGATCAACCGGAGGCGTCTGGAAAGGATAGGGAGGCAGAGAAGCAAAAGGAAAAGCAACTTGAGGATGAGGCCGTATTGAGACAATTAAAGAAGATACAAGCAGACATCTCCATTTGGGGGCTGCTTATGGCTTCTCGAGTACATAGACAGGCTGTCCTCTCAGCCATGGACAAAGCCAAGCTTTCCATAGACACCATGCCCAAACAGCTGGTAGGCCTAGTCTTTTCGGGAGGGGCTGCCTCGATGTTGACTTTTTCTGATAAAGAACTGCCACCTAAGGGTGCGAACCATAACAAGCCGCTCTACATCTCTGTGGAGTGCAAAGATAAATGGATACCCGTGGTGCTTGTCGGCACAGGGTCTGCCATCAACGTCTGCCCAGCAAGGACAGCCTACGCGATCGGTTTAAAAGTCGCGGATTTTGTGCCAACGGCCCAGGTGATTCGGGCATACGACAACACAAGCCGGGAAGTAATGGGGACAGTTAAGATTCAAACAAAGGTTGGGCCGGGACAGCACGAGATAGATTTCCATGTCTTGGAGGTTCCAGCAACGTTCAACCTACTTTTGGGGCGGCCGTGGCTGCATCAGGTAAAGGCGGTCTCCTCTACCCTACATCAAGTGGTGAAATACCCCTATGGGAAGGGAGTAGCCATTGTTTTTGGAAACTCATCGATTCATCCACCACCGGAGGTGTCTACGCCTGTTCTAGAAATCGAACACGGTATGGAAGATGTGTTCATATCGGGTTTTACCTTGGTTGAGGCTCAGGTCGTACAGGACATCATGGCAGCTAATAAAGGGGTATACGTCAGTGCCAAAGCAGTCTATCTCATGAACAAACTCCAGCATATCCCCGGGATGGAATTGGGGAAGACCGGCCGGAAAGGCGTCGCGGCATTAGCCGAAGTGCCACACAACCCTCATACTTTTGGATTGGGTTACCTACCCACCAAAGAGGACTGGATAAGGAAAGGAAAGGAGATGGCCGGAAGAGCCAGAGCAAAACAGATGGGGACGCCCTTTGACTTAATGCACCGGCCCATTCGGGGTACCCTAAACGGACGTTTCGTCCAGGAGGGGGAGGACTTTCCGTTCTGTGGCTTCCCAGAGCCGTGGCTGAACACAGAGGGGAAGCGCGTATCGGGGTTTGAGATTTTCTTTGACCTGCAGCTACCTGAGAATGACATTGCCGAAGAGCAGACGGACTCATTAGCCGAGGCTGAGCAAAGTAAGGAAGTACAGTTTGAGGACGCCGAAAATGAGATGGGGGTAGCGCTGGCATGTCTACTTTCAGATCCTCCGATCGAACAGAAGTGCTTGGGGGACAACTCCTCGGTATGCATGATCGGGAATGAAACGGCTGCGGGCCTGCCATCAGCAATTTTGGATGCATCCATCGCACATTCTCTCATCTGGCAATATGAAGAAGGATTTTTGTCCAGCAGCACCGGGTCAGGTAGTGAGCCGGAATCTGATTCCACCGAGTCTTGTGAGTCGGAATCAGGTTCTAGCTCAACTGAGTCTGAGTTCGGTATTCCTGGGGGTGATAACCCGGATGCCACAGTCTTGTCAAAGTCGTCATTTTCTTTCTCTTTTGAGTCTGTTGTAACAGAAGAATCAGACAGCTTGGAAGTATTTAATGAGGATGATGTGGATGTGGTTTCTGAGTATTTTTCTGTGCCTTTGATTTATTGCTTAAATCAGGATTTTCAAAATTTTGATGAAAACGACGAGGAAGAAATTCCTCCGGTTTTGCAACGATTAATTGATCAAGAGCAGGAAAGATTTGTTAAACCCTTAATGGATGAAATCACTACCGTGAATGTTGGTACTGAGAAGGACCCGCGGCTGGTCCAGATCGGGTCCACGTTGTCTTCGGAGGAACGCGAGCGCTTAGTCGCTTTATTAAAAGATTTCAAAGACGTTTTCGCATGGTCCTACGAAGACATGCCTGGAATCGATCCTGAGATTGTACAGCACCGGATCCCTCTTGACCCCGAGGCCCGACTGATCAAACAGAAGCTCAGAAGGATTCGTCCGGACTGGGCCATTAAAATTAAAGAGGAGGTCACCAAGCAAATTGATGCAGGATTCCTGTTGGTATCTGAATACCCGACTTGGTTGGCCAACATTGTTCCAGTGCCAAAGAAGGATGGCAAGATTCGAGTGTGTGTGGATTTCAGGGATTTGAATAGAGCTAGTCCGAAGGACGACTTTCCCCTGCCGCATATTGATGAATTGGTAGATTTTACAGCAGGGCATGCTTTGCTCTCGTTCATAGATGGCTTCTCAGGATATAACCAGATAGTGATGGCACCCGAAGACCGGGAGAAGACTGCTTTCACCACCCCGTGGGGGACGTACTGTTACAGGATGATGCCATTTGGGTTGAAGAATGCTGGAGCCACATATCAACGGGCCGCAACCACGATATTGCACGATATGATCCACAAAGAGGTTGAGGTGTACGTGGATGACATGATTGTCAAGTCCAAAGAAAGGAAAGGCCACTACACCGCCTTGCAAAAGTTCTTCCAAAGGATCAGAGAATTTCGGCTGCGGCTAAATCCTCAGATGTGTACATTTGGTGTTACAGCGGGAAAAATGCTGGGATTTCTGATTACGCAAAGGGGCATCGAAGTCGACCCTTCCAAAATCAAGGCCATCTTAGAAATGCCACCACCAAGGACTGAAAATGAGGTGCGAGGCTTTCTAGGTAAAGTGCAATTCATAAGACGGTTTATTTCAAAATTGACCTTGACTTGTGAACCACTTTTTGGTCTCTTGAAGAAAGGAAAGAAATTCCAATGGGACGACCGATGCCAAGCCGCTTTTGAACAGATCAAAGAATACTTGCAGAATCCGCCTGTGTTGTCACCGCCAGAGCCGGGGAAACCGTTGATATTGTATCTGTCAGTGACTGAGACTACAATGGGCTGCATGCTCACACAGGAATCGGAGGATAAGGTGGAGAGGGCCATTTACTATCTGAGCAAGAAGATGTTGGACTACGAGACCCGCTACACTCCGCTGGAGAAGGCTTGCTTGGCCTTGGTATGGGCTACCAGGAAGCTGCGGCACTACCTGTTAGCTCACTCTGTAATGTTGGTTTCACGCTTGGATCCCATCAAATACCTTTTCGAGAAACCGGCACTTACGGGTAGGCTAGCTCGCTGGCTACTGTTGCTTTCTGAGTTTGATTTGAAGTATGTAACACGCAAGTCAGTTAAAGGAAGAGCAGTAGCGGAGTTCCTTGCCGACCACCCGGTTGAAGGGGATGAAGCGGTTGAGTACCTATTCCCGGACGAAGCCATTCTGCATATCGAAGATGAAACTTGGACGATGTACTTTGACGGAGCGTCGAACCAATATGGGTATGGGATAGGGGTGTTGCTGATAGCGCCTGACGATTCCCGTACCCCTTTAGCATTCAAGCTCCGATTCAAAGTCTCGAACAATGAAGCAGAATATGAGGCATGTATTGCTAGCCTAGAAGCAGCCCTAGAACTAGGGGCAAGACGGTTAGACGTTATTGGGGACTCGAACCTCGTTGTATCTCAAGCAAAAGGAGACTGGAAAGTCAAAGAGGAAAGGATGATAATTTACCACCAAACCTTGGATTTGCTAATTCCTCGATTTGAGAAGCTAAATTTCACCCACCTAGTAAGAGAAAACAACAGGTTCGCAGATTCACTAGCAACTCTATCTTCCATGATAGACATCCCGTCCGGAGTCCAGATGCGTCCAGTCATTATTGACCAGAAGTTTGCGCCAGCATATGAGTCAATTTCCGCCATATATGAGGTTCAGGACAACAACCCCTGGTATTACGACATTTGGAATTTCTTGGAAAAGGAAGTATACCCGCCAGGGGTAAATGCCAAGGACAAGAGGGCAATCAGAAGAATGGCCGCTCAGTTCATCACCTGTGGGGGTAAGCTGTATAAGAGAGGCCATCTGGGAATGCACAAGCTATGTGTCGAAGCCGAAGAATCAAAGCGCCTGATGGAGGCCATCCATGGAGGAGAATGTGGAGCACACATGAACGGAGTAATCCTGGCACGGAAGATCCTCAGACAAGGTTACTACTGGACCACCATGGAAGAGGATTGTATCAGTTTTGTCCGGCGATGCCACAAGTGTCAGATTCATGCGAACCACATGAACATTCCGCCGTCGAAGCTGTACAACATGACTTCGCCATGGCCATTTTCAGTTTGGGGAATCGATGTGATCGGGGCTGTCACCCCGAAGGGGTCAAATGGGCATGAGTTCATCCTGGTCGCGATAGATTACTTCACAAAGTGGGTTGAGGCCCAATCATATGCAGTGTTGAAGGCGTCGCACGTTGCAAAGTTTATCAGGAACAACATCATCTGCCGCTACGGGGTCCCAAACGAGGTCATTTCGGATAACGGTTCCCACTTCAAGAAGGAAGTGACTGACTTGTTGGAGAAGTACAACGTGGCTTTTCATAAGTCATCCACATACCGGCTGCAAACCAACGGAGCAGTAGAGGCCGCCAACAAGACCATCAAGGATATACTGCGGAAGATGGTGGAAACCTACCGGGATTGGCCAGATAAGTTGCCGTTTGCTCTGTGGGGTTACAGGACTTCAATTAGAACTTCTACCGGGGCGACTCCGTATTCATTATTTTATGAGATGGAGGCCGTTCTACCTATCGAAATTGAGGTTCCGTCCTTACGAGTATTGGCTGAGTGTCAAATAGCCGAAGCAGATTGGCAGCAGAGCAGGTTTGAGGAACTCATGCTCTTCGATGAGAGAAGACTGAAAGCACTGTACCATGTTCAAGGCTATCAACGCAGAATTGCCCAGGCTTTCGACAAGAAAGTTAAGTCCAGGAATCTAAAGGAAGGGGATTTGGTGCTCAAGGACAACCGAGCTCCCATCCACGACCCAAGGGGCAAGTTCAGACCTAATTGGACTGGTCCTTACATTATCAAAGCTATCTGGTCAGGTGGAGCTGTGGTTTTGATGGACCTAGATGGCCTGGAATTTTCCCAACCGATCAATATGGACAAGTTGAAGAAGTATTACCCTTGAGAGGCTCGCTAGGCCGAAAACCCGAAAGGGCGACCTAGGCAAAAGTTAGAGCACAAAAAAATTAGAAAATATAAAAACTAAGCTCGCAATGTTGAAAACCCGCAAAGGGCGACCTTGGCAAAAGTTAGAGCGTAAAAGGAGAGTGAAAATACCCGAGTGAACCTAAGCCTGAACTACGTAAGGCTTGATTCCCATCCATGGGATACATAGGCAGCTTCATCCTGGAGTTCAGCCATAACCCTTTTCCCCGATCAACTTTTTCCATTTGATCGTCTCGGCCATCTTAGTCTATTCAGCATGCAAAGGTTCGATTATGATCTCCGGTGCAGTGCTCTTCAGACTAGGGGCAACTTTCCGATGCCATGCAGTGCCGCGGTACTATTCAGACTAGGGGCAACTTTCCAGTTGTAGGGATCCGGGGTTGTGCATCTTAGTGACGGATCTCAGGCATGTCCAGTTCTAACCCACATCGAAAATGTTTTTGAAAAGTTTTAATAAAAGCTGACTTCGTTCAGATTAATCTTTTTTACGACTTTGACCATTTTTGGACCAAAGCGGAAAAATTTCAGTGCCACAACTTTCAATTTCATTGATTTCAAAACAGAGTTCTCCTGCTCTTGCATACAATCGAAGTTGCTTTTATTACATTCATAAAGAAAACTTGAAAGTACTAATAAAGCAATAAATCTGGGGCATAGTCAAGTCAGGTGCTCCTGCGCCCCCTCCCAGAGCTGGTCGAAGCCTCTGATGCCAAGCTGGGCCCAATCTGTGCTTCTTCTTTGAGCCAATCCAAGCACTCATCAGACAAAGTGCAACTGAAAGTAGGAGCGGGGGCCAGGAGTTCTCTCATCCTCCATGCGGTGGCCTGCCGAGCAAGCTGTGCGCCTCGGGCTAGGAATGCGGCAGGATACTCTATCCCCTCTGACGGGCAAGTCTGATCATGGCCAAACTGACATCGGATCCAGAATGAGAAGTAGAATACACAGTGAGTGAGACCAATCAGTTGAATCCCAGGCTGCCGGGGCATATTATAACTCATTGCTGGAAGGCTCAGCCAAGGGCACCGCCAAGCAATACGGTCTGCAGACAAGTGGCACATCTAAGCGGACCACCATCCTTCGTCCAGGGCATTGACTAGACGGTGCCGAAAGAAGTAGCCGCGAGCTGAATATGCTGGGCAAGAGTCCACAACCTGCAGTTTGTCCATCAACCATACCTGGGAAGGGATGAAAAATGAGAGAATAAAGAATAGAGAGATGTACGATGAGAGAAAAGTGAGAATAGGGTTTTGTGAGAAAAACCGAGCTTGAGGGCCGAGTGATGTGAGCAATGCATATATGTGAGATTGGGTGGGAAACATTACCTGTAGTAGTAGTGGACTCCCTGCTAATCTGGTCGTCTCATGACGATAAAAGGCGTCTAAGCCCATCAACGTCTCAGCCAGAGTCATGGCAATACAGCTCTTGCCCTCCTTCAAGCCTTGGGCGACCTCGGTCAGTCGGACGCTAGACCCTCCAGAGCCTGAGACAAATAGAAAGTGAGATAGCATGCACAAACAAAGGGCGTGTCGCCGGAAGCCTTGCCAATGATGGTTGTTGCGATCGCCGGCATCAGAAAACCGATCGATCAAACTTGGAATGTCCAGCATCCCGTCATAAATCAGAGACCGAGCGTGACGCATACTGAGTCCACACATTCGCCCTAAGGATTGGGCATGGCTGAAATTAAGTTGGGGCAGGATCTCCTCGTCGTGCTCGGACTCCATTAAGGCTCGGAAATCCTCAAAAGTAGGACATATCTCTTGCCCAGCGAAGCAGAAGACATGCGTCACCGGATTCCAAAACCTTGCCGCGGCATGAAGAAACGGGAGGTGCAATGGGGTACGACCCAAAGTAAATAGTGCGTTTAGGCCGAAACCCCGGAAATTCAATTTTTCCGAGCCATCCAAGCTAGCAATCCAAGCTGTGAGTTTTTGAGCAAGAAATTCTTCCATTAGAGCAAATCAGTGTGGAATTGAGAAAAACTACGAAGTTGGGGTCTCTTGTAGGAGATAAGGTTGGGTGGAGGACAGGTGTCAACATTCTGGTGATTCCCTCATTATCTGCTGGCCGGCCAAACTCTTTGCCGACCAACCATTATATTTTGCCGACCGATCAATTTTATGGCCGGTGGCCATTCCGTGCAGCCGGTGGTCTCTACCCTTGGCCGGTGGGCTTCCCCCTGGTTCCCTGAGCTGTGTGTGCTAGGCATTGGGGAACTTCACCACCTCCGATCCCTCTCCCGGCGATCGATTCTCGCAGAGTCATACCTGTCCGCTTGACAAGCTATTGTACATTTTCTTATCGAGTTGTATTTCACTCTTTTTGAGCTTTTGATTTGTTTATCGAGTTGTACTCACACTTGATTGGTGACATCATGTCTTCGTTTTGCTTATCGAGTTGTAAGTCGGTTCACTACCTGATTATTACGATGCAAATTTTCAGTGTTCAAAATAAGTTCAATTTCGTTCACATTGTGATGTGATACCTTGTGATGCGATGCACAGAAGGTTTACAAATGCAACATCTTTTGAACAAAACGGTTGTTTCATTCCTATCACGTGTTTTGCAAAATATGTAATTTTGAGAAAAAAATAAAACCTGCCCGAGGCAGTGCAATGTGCTTAAACTACCAGTAAAAAGGAAAGTAAAGCATAGAATTGCAGGGTAGCAAAGTGTCGGAATTGATACCAGTGAGACTCCCCTTTGCGGTCAACGCACCTTCCGCACCTTTGTTCGGGTCAACCACATGGTTTAACGCCTTCCCAATGCGGGGACGCACACTTTTGGAACGTGAACCTTCGAGTTGACCTCAGGTCACAACTTCTGCGGGCGATGCTCGATTCATACGGAGGACGTCCCGTCCCGTATCCTTTTCATATCCTGTGAATCCCATAAAACCGTTTCAATTATGCTGTGTTATAACACTTTACATTCCAGCATCATGAATAACATGTTTTACTTGCATGTGTACATTCAACTATTCTCAATTACATTACTTGCGTAGACCGCATTTTAATTTCATTACCTGCGCAGACCGCATGTTTTGATTGCGTAAACCGCATGATTATTTAATTTCATTACCTGCGTAGACCGCATGTTTTGATTGCGTAGACCGCATGATTATTTAATTTCATTACCTGCGTAGACCGCATGTTTTGATTGCGTAGACCGCATTTTAATTTCATTACCTGCGTAGACCGCATGTTTTGATTGCGTAGACCGCATTTTAATTTCATTACCTGCGTAGACCGCATGTTTTGATTGCGTAGACCGCATGATTATTTAATTTCATTACCTGCGTAGACCGCATGTTTTGATTGCGTAGACCGCATGATTATTTAATTTCATTACTTGCGTAGACCGCATTATTGTTCAATTTCTTTACCTGCGTAGACCGCATGTATTGCTTGCATTGACCGCATAATTGTTCAATTTTATTACTTGCGTAGACTGCATGTTAATTACATCACCTGCGTAGACCGCATGTTTGTAATCAATTTTATTGCTTGCGTAGACCGCATAATTGTTCAATTTCTTTACTTGCGTAGACCGCATGTATTGCTTGCGTAGACCGCATAATTGTCCAATTTCTTTACTTGCGTAGACCGCATAATTGTTCAATTTCTTTACTTGCGTAGACCGCATGTATTGCTTGCGTAGACCGCATAATTGTCCAATTTCTTTACTTGCGTAGACCGCATAATTGTTCAATTTCTTTACTTGCGTAGACCGCATGTATTGCTTGCGTAGACCGCATAATTGTCCAATTTCTTTACTTGCGTAGACCGCATTATTGTTCAATTTCTTTACCTACGTAGACCGCATAATTGTTCAATTTCATTACCTGCGTAGACCGCATGTTTTGCTTGCGTAGACCGCATTATTGTTCAATTTCTTTACCTGCGTAGACCGCATAATTGTTCAATTTCATTACCTGCGTAGACCGCATGTTTTGTTTGCGTAGACCGCATGTTTTGTTTGCGTAGGCCGCATTATTATTCAATTTTATTACCTGCATGGACCGCGTGTTTTGATTGCGTAGACCGCATCATTGTTCAATTTCATTACCTGCGTAGACCGCATGATTGTCCAACTTCACTGCTTGCGTAGACCGCATGCTTACGATCAATTTCGTTGCCTGCGTAGACCGCATGCTCCACTTACATGTCTGTATTTTCACAGCACTGTTATGCTCCCCACTTGCTTTGAGCTGTCACGCATTTCGAGTACACTACTATGCAGGTTGTTAACAATATTGTACCTGTTAAGTTTGTTTTCTTTGCAGGCATGATATTGTATGTACGGTTCATTTGAGGTTGGTGCAACCAGACGAACCGGACAGGTATTATATCCTCCGAGTGAGACGTATCGAGAATTACATAATTCTCTTACATCCTTTCTGCATTGTAGTGTAGTTTGGTGTATGCTAGCTTAAAATTGTCGCATGTGTGCTTCATTACAGCTTTCTTTGCATGATCATAAGTTATGCTCGGCTTCGTGCATTGTCTTGCATTTCGCCCCTCCCTTCGGGCGCATACCTTGTTTGTCTTGCATGTTTGTCTAAGTCTTCGGCCTTGTCAAAAATGGCTCGTCTCTGGGCTTTGACAATCACTCCCGTCATTGTTATGACTTTTGAGTTCTGTCAAAGAGGGGCAACTGTAGACACCCCATTTTTGACCGTCCTCAAGACTTGGACGTCACCGTTTGAACACTCGGTGATCATCCATGTTTGTGTTCGTTTTGGAGTTCCCAGAGGTCTCGGCTCCGCGCCTCGCCTCAGGATCTCCGAACTCGACCGTTTAGTGTCTGGTTTTGCACCAAACACTTGTGTTTTGCCTTGGAGGGGTAGGAAATGCCTTGTGAGGCACCCCCACATACCACCGGCAGTGGCTAGAGGCCACCGGCTGGTTTTTGTCTCCATCGGCACCTTTTTGTGTCAAAATTGCGTTTTTGGGCAGCCGACCACTGTTCATCTACTTTATGGAGATATTTTGTGCCAGCTGTGATAGCTGGCACCAACTCTGCCTCCCTCCATACACGTGTATGGAGGGATGTCCCTCTAAGCAAGCTTGTTGAATAAACTTTGCAAGAGGGACTCCTATAAGAGGAAGGCTCTCCTCTTTGATCTATGTTAGCAATTCTAAAGGGAAAACCAGAGCATAGACATATAGATACACCCTCTCTCTATATTTCCCTCTCTCTCCTCCCTTGTGTGTGTTTCTTGGCCTAAAAGTGTGATTTTACCTTACTTTTGCACCAATACACACACTATTACACCTTGCTCCGAGATTGAGGGACTTGGAGGGTTGTTTCTTGAGTTTTTGGGCTGTTTTTGATCAGAAGAGGAGGCTGCCTTGGCTGTTCTTGAAGTGTGCTTCAAGGGTGAGCATTTTACTTTAGTTTCCCCAAACTTGCACTAGTATTTTGCCTATCTTTATTGCTGATTTAGTTTTTGTGCATAACATAAAAAAGGCTTATATTTTCATGCTTTAGAACTTTCATTAAGGGTCCTTGGTGGTTTGAGTTCAAGCTCACCCTCTTAGGCCTTATTTGCCCTTTTTGTAGCCTCCTTGGTAAGGCTTTGTTTGCTTAAGTGTTTTGGTCTTCTCACCACTGAAAACCAGTGGATTTTCAGTGGTGAGGAAGATGGTTTGAAGTCTTGCATAGGGGAGGGACACCCCTCTCCCCTCATTGTCTTGTTTCCTTGCATTTTGGCCTCAAAGGGTAGCATGCATGTTTGATCATTTTTGGCCTCATTTCAGAAGTTTTTTGGATGTTTTAGGTCATATGTGATCTCTGTTTTTTGGCCGGATTTGTACCCATTTGCATGCTTAATATACTTGCTTTATATCCTCCTATTTGGCCTAGAAATGTATCTCATGATTAGCCCATATTTCTTGCATGTGTTGGCTTAGTTCCATGAAGGTTTTGGCATTGTTTTATCATGTTTAAGGTCTGTTGGCCATTTGTATTAGCCATACTTGCCATGCTTGGTGTCCTCTCTTTGTATTTTGGCTTGTAAGCCTTAAGCATCTTGACCTCTAGCATGTGTAGCTTGGACCATCTTCATGATTTGGCATCATTTAGGGTTATATTTCAGTCCACAAATCATGCTTGTATGCTTGTGTGTGTGACCTCTTGCATGCTTTAAGGGTGTCCCCTTTCATGCCTAAGAATTAAGCTTTGGTGCATGCATCCCATTGGAGCCATTAGGGCTGTCATATTAGGAGGTTTTGGAGTCCATTTTTGCATGTAAAAATTCTGTCTTTTACTTGTCTTAATCATGCTATGAGTGGTCATGATGGTGGGAGTGAAGTGCCTCTTTTTGTGCTTTAACCTTAGGACCTTTGGTTTGCTTGTTGGCATGGGCATTGGCCCACCTTTTGGACACTTTTTGCCACTGTTTTGGGGTGGGTGAAGGTCTGCCCCTTTACCATTTTAAGCCACCATTGCATGCTTGTTTCATGTTTGTTGCATGGTTGCTTCATTAGGTGTTGTAGCATGATGATTCCATTGCTTAAATTGTCCGTGTTTGATGCCTAAAACATTGCATGCTTGCCATATTAGTTGCATGACACTTGGCATGCCTTGTGTCTTGTTATCATGTTACATTTCGAGTAATGTTTGCATAACATGCATTGCATTACTTGGTTTGGGGTGTCAAACCAAGTGTGAGTGTTAAGGGGTGTTCATACTATAAGTGATGAAACATGCCTTAACTTTCGGTCACCGGGCCTTTGACTTCGACATGATAAGGCCTTGGCTCTCATTTGTGTGTCGCATGCATCTTTATATCGAGTGGCAAACTTGATCCCTTGGGCTATCATGCACCATTGATGGCTCGGGGATCGAGGGCCATGCTTCCCCGAGTTCAAAGCATGATAGGAAGCATGACCATGCTCACATGTGCCTGAAAACCCCATGCCATATACTGTCTACTCTCTGTTACTATCAAAACTGTCTTCTGCAGGAAGCTTCTGCCGACCGGCAGAATTTGGTGTCGGCCGGCAATCTTTGAACAACCGATTAATCCAAAGGCAGCCGATGGAAATCCTGGACTGCCGGTGGGAATTTCCCCCAGCCGGTGATACTCTGCAGAAGGCAAGGAACCTGTTCCAGGGCTTTGGCGATTTTCAGAGAGGCAGGGCAGTATAAACAGAGGTGGCAGTGGTATGGTACGGGTTTTCCAGGCGAGCCGGATTTCGAGCATGCATCATTCGCGCATCCCGAGGCAGAGGCTGTGGCCATCCTTTCCCTTTCTTTTTGCATTCTTCCTATTAAGTAAATTAGAATTTCTGTAATAATTTATTTGCTTATTATTTGGACTGTAATATTTATTCGGACCCTCTGTGCGAGGGCATAATTGTAATAAGTGTGCGTGAGTGTGTGTATGTCTTCCAACCTCACGTCTTTCTTCCCTTTTATTTACCTGCTTATGATGGTAGATTAGGACATTTTTCGAATTAGCATACCTTATGCTACGCATGCGTGAATTCATGCATTTGTATTGCATGCATCAGGCTCGGTACATCACACTAACTGCATTTGTACTTCAAGTTCAAAATTGAATACGTGCATCAAATTGATCGCATTCCATGTGTCATGTTTAGGTTAGCCGAGCCTACTTTGAGTGCACCCTGTGTGTGTTGCATTAGGCAATTTAACATGAGCAAGGACATGCATGTTTGCTAACTAGTTCATTGTTTTGGCACGGAGTACGATGTAAGTATTTTCGCTTTAGCATCTCGCATGAGTGTGAATGCTATTATGACAGCATGCTTGCCATGTGGCTAAATGCTTACGTGAGATAAACTGTTTGAATGCCTGTGGGTGGAGGTTGGATTGTTTGAGTTGGAAAAACTTGTTGAAATCCGTGTTTTAGCCTACTTGCGAGTAGCAAATTCCAAAGCGCTTTTCAAAACAAAACTGATATGCAATGCTTATTTCCAAATTAGGCAGTCTAGTCTATACTTGTTTGCTGTGCGCATAACATAGTAATTCTAGGCTAATAACCGGAATTTCACGGTTAGTAGAGGCCGATCTTCGGATCAGGCGAGAGGGGGTGCTCATAGCTGACCTTCCCCAATCGTACCCTAGCTCCCGAGCCGAGACAACTCCGGTGATGACGGACATGTGACCTTCAGCACCGAGTCAGGGTTTCCTAAATTCCCCCATAAAAATATTTACGTGGCGACTCTGTATCTGGCAAAGCAGTCCATGTTTGGCACTACTTTTTCAAAAATCTGTTTCTCAAAATGATTTGCCAGATTTGGACTCTTTGGTTTAGATTAAGAACCGTGACACAAATCGAGAGTCCGAACTGTAGCGAGGTCCCCCCCCCCCCGCGTGGACGTGTTACACTATCTTTTGTTTGTTTGTTTCTCCCCCCCTTCCCTTTGATGATTTTAAAATGTTACATGGCTTGGAGGCACTTAGATTGTACTTAGACCGTGTATGAAATGGAGCTTCTTCTCATTATAAGTGATTTCAATCAGGATAAAATTTATGTGACAGTAGTTTTATATTTATGCGTCTATCTTTTTTCTTCATGTTTTCTAGGGGATGGTTGTTAAGATTACTAATAAAAGTTTATGCAAACAATTTGAACTCTGGCTTGATGAATTTGATTGGCTGTACTTTGGCACTTCTTCACTTCATCTGCTCCTTAAGATACGTATCCTTTATGATTACTGGTAGTTCAGGTGTTTGTAATTACTTCTTGTTTTTAGGTTCACTGACAAGATCACAATATTTATTAGGAAAATATACATATGATAATGTAGTTTACATGTATGCAAGTAAAATTATGTATACATAAGCATGTATAGGTGTCACTTGGATCTCTGTTTGTTGGCTATTGGTGAAGAAGATTTTAGGCAGGGAAAACCCCTACATGGAAGCTTTTGGATTTGTTGGATAGATAGATTCTTTTGATTTTGTTTTTTCTTTTTAATGTTTTATACATGGTTTGTGTTGTGGCCCCATTTTGGTGCCTTGAAGGCTTGAATGGAATATATTTATACATTGAAACAAAAAGATAAGAAATCAAGAGTTAAGAAACAAGTGCTTCCGTCTAATGTATTAGCCTTTTATATCACTTTGAGTGGTTTGCCTATTTTCTTGATTGTTGTGGTTGTTCATGTTGCATCTAATTGTCTCTCGAAACATCTATTCTCTTTTGTAAGTATTGAATTTTTCACATTCAATATGATTATAGGCAATGAATGGTAAGTAAGATAAATATAATAGTTTTGTACCAAGTGCAATTATACTTTTCTCTATGTTATTTTGGAGTGTGTATGGAGGTAAGAATGATGCTGATTGCTAGTCATGTAACATGCAATTTGCTTAGTATTTCTTTCCAAGTTGGGGCCTTTGATTGTGAGCATTTTCTTCTATTTGGTAATTTCTTGAACAATAGAAATCAAATTTTATTTGTGGTAATTATGGTTGGCTTGATGCCTCTAAGGTGGAATGAAGTGCTATCTTGATTATGTTGAGAAATTTTCTTTTAGCATAAATATTTATTAAATCAGTCATTAGCATCCTTGTAGTCTCCATGACATCTTTTAACCTGTTACTAGGTTGAAAGGGTTCGTTTACTATTCTGGGATTTGTCAGTAGTGAAGCATAATTTCTTCCATCAATAATGCCCTGTTTGGATGCAGAGAAAATTCTAGGATACGGAAGAAAGAAAAAGAGGAACACCCAAAATAAAATTCCACGTATAGCATCTTTTCCAACAATTTCTCAAAGAATAATAGGAGCCCAAATGAATAAAATGTACGAACTCCATTGTTCTCCAAAGAAAAACAAGTCAAGTCACAGCATTATCATCCATTTCCCCTGTCATCAATTTTGCTTGTGTATTGACTTGGTTATCTTGAACCTTATATAGAAAGATTTGTTTTGTTCCTGTGTTGTTTGATTATAGAGGCACTTTGAGAGACTAAGTGTGAAATGACCAATGCAATTGAGAGGGAAATCACCACCTTGCAATTGGAAGTATGGTAAAGGGTTTATAGGTAATGTTTCTGTTTCAAGTTTTTGATGTTTGATCTAATTATAAATTATTTGTTGATATAGGAAAAGAAGCTTGTTGCGGAGATAAAGAGAATCGCTAAAACAAGAAATGAGACATATTCTCATACGTATTTCTCTTTCTTGTTTTTATATTCAGTATCTTCTTTTTTGTAAGTGCTCCCAGCTTCATATTTCTTTCATTTTGGTGTTAGTTGTTGCTGATAATAATAAATTACTTCAAACTTTGAGTAACAACTTTTGCATCTTTGAGAATCTGATAGTGCTCTAAGACTTTTCTCAAATTGCATGGTATGAGAGATCATGTAAATAAATCTGAGGTTACTCTTTTTTTTTTTTTTTTTTTTAATAGTGAGCTTATTAATTCTGTTCTTGATGTTGTGAGGACGGAGGCTAAGAATTCTATCATTTTTTGCCTTTGGCTGAATGTTATTCATCAGGTTTCAAGTAAAGAAGTAGTTTTTTTGAAACTTCATGACTGCCATGCTATTTGGTGCTATTGGTACTCTGATATCCTTTGCCATCATCTCCGTTGGTATGTTCTTGTTTCTGCTGTCATTTCCTCTTTTTTTGTCTCTGTAGAAAGGGGGGGAAAAAAGGGGAAAAAAAAAAGAAAGAAGCTTAAAAAGTGCATAATTATCTAATGAAATATCCATTGGGTGAGAAAACAAAATACATGTGTACTACTAGATCACTTGTTTTTTCCTTGTCAGGATGACATATATTAGTGGATGTTACTTCCTCACTAGATTTGTGTGCACACATAAATGAAACTATGAGACGTCTTGCACTAATTCTACATTTCAACTTATTCTCTCATTGTCAAAACAGATAAGGAAATGGGAAAAATAATATTCCTTATGCAAAATTCTTGTGATTTCAAAGTCTAATTATCCAATACTAATAGACAAAGAGAAACCATGAGGCAGTTGAAAAACTTCTATGTATAATTCTTGCCTAATATACAGTCAAACTTAGTTGAGAATGAAAAGGAATAAAGATAAGACAAACAAGCATTCTTGTTAGTCTTAACTCCATACTTTTTGATGTGTCTGAAAATCATTTTTTTTATTCATAGCTTAACATTGTCTCTCTATTTTGCTCATAATCATATTGCTAGTGTTGCTTTGTATGTTTGGGCTTGTGAATTTAAAATGAATTTATAGATATTATACAAATCATTGTTGCTATTTTAAAGCATTCTTGAGCTCCATTGATTCACCGGGTTGATACTTAAGCTACATCGCTCTCTCTCTCTCTCTCTCTCCCAAAGCAATTGACAAAACTGAAAAATGTCTGTAATCTCAAGAGTTGTTGCTCTTCTTCCAGACTATGTAACAAGACTGTGAAGGAGTGCCCTGTTTCTTGCAAGGATTCTTCGAATCAGAACTACTGTAACCTCAAATGTTTTTTGTAATTGCAAGAGATGAAAAACCTTTATAGGATTCTATCAGGAACAGCTTGTTACTGATGCACACTTCTTCTTTTTTTTCTTTTTTCTTTTTGTTTTTTTTGTGTGCTGAAGAAAGAGAATTTTATTAAGGGAAGAGATTGAAAATAATGCATGAATGCTAAGATTTTTGCAAATATGTCTTTACATTTATTGTATATAATATTTGATTATATATACATGATTGTAGGCATTTTTTTTCTTTTTTTTTTGGCTACGGTAACAAGATGGTCGCTAATACATTGTAGGTATTTTTAAAACTTTTTTGTGCATGCAAAATATCAGTCACCATAAGTAGGTTAGGTGGTCGCAATTAGTTTGCGACTGTTATTTTGCGGTCGCAAAAAGTATTTACCACTACCACATTTGCAACCTCCATTTGTCGTTGCATGGTCCATCGCAAAACATATTTTGTGACTATATTTTTATTATTTGTGACGGCTTGTAATAGTCGCAAAAAATATTTATTTTAGTAGTGGATCAATATCTACTTGTATATCCCTATTGATCCTGTGCCGCCAAAGCGCACTCGAGGCTCACCACTACATCAGCCATTATAGGACGTCCATTTGGATTATTATTTAAGCATTTGTTAGCTACTTTTGCGAACACCTTCAGGCAATGTGGCAAGATTTGGTCCCTCATACTAGGGTCAATAATCTAACCAAGTTTCTTCTTTTTGATACAACATTGAGCCCATAGGGCTGGACTGCATTGTTTTTCTTTAAGCCTGATATCGACTGCCGGCCTCCCACAAAGCACTTCCAGCAACACGACACTGAAGGCATACACATCTGATTTCTTGGTTAGCCAACGAGTCATGAAATACTCTAGATCCAAATAACCAAATGTGCCTTTAACATCTGTGCTAACGTGGGTTCCAAAATCACTTGTAATGCCCATTTTGCACAAACAAAAATCTGAAATCTAGCTACCCAAGCCTTGTCCAATAGAATATTTGTGGTTTTCATATCTTGGTGTATGACACCTTGCTGAGTACACGTGTGAAGGTAATCCAATCCACGTGTGACACCAATGCAAATGTTGAGTCTTTGCTCCCATGATATGTGACAAATATTTCCACTAGTATTAATTTTGTAGAGATGATCAGCAAGGGTACCATTCTCCATACACTCATAAACAAGGATCATCTCATCGCCTTCTTCACAATAGCCTATAAGACTAACAAGATGATAGTGTCAAAGCTTGGAAAGCATCTCGTTTTTTGTCCAAAATTCATCTGCACCTTGCTTAGACATTGAATTCAACCGCTTTATAGCGACTGTGGTTTCCTCGTCATCGATGAGTCCTTTATAGACCTTACCAAATCCACCACTTCCAATGACCAATTCATCATCAAAGTTATAGGTCATAGATTGAATCTCAGCAAGTGAGAAGCGACGACACAATCCTTCAGATGGTAATGATGAAGTAGATTTGATCTCTGTAAGTGACAAATGTCTGCAGAGATTAGACGACAGTGATGAAGCGTTAGTCTTCATTGACTTTGACGTGCCGGAAATTGAAAATGGGACCCATGATGACTTGACCACGCTTGTACCTGAGTCTCTCACTCTCCTTCGTTGCCGAAAAATCAAGAAACCAATCACTGAAATCAAGAATACTTCGCTAATTACACCTCCGGCGATGACCAACGACAATGACGGCAGTGTAGGAACCATAACATGTTCAGGATATTGTACCGGCGGTGTAGGAACCATAACATGTTCAGGATTGGGCCCTACGAGACTACCGTCCGATTCATTCAATTTGAAGATCTCTAAACCGTTCAAGATTGCATCAGCGTACAACGGCATAAACTCCATATTCGGGTGCATCGTGAGCCACAAATCCACCTTACTCCAAAGACCATCGACGGTTGCGACCGAAAGAACATAGTCTTTGAAAACAGGAATTTTGTTACCCCCACTCAAGTGTATAACATCAACCTTTTGATCAGCCGTATGATTATTCATATACACAGAAAATATTCTCTCATTTTCTCTGGTTACCTCCAGTTGAAACTCGCAAAAATGAAGCCTAACCAGGTACCAGAACCCAAAATCAACGGTGAAGATCCAAGTCAAATTGTACTGCAAGTTTATATATAGGTCCTGTCCCATGGTCCGAGCCATAGTGTACACAGTTGCTGGAGCAGTGTAATTCGGTGTCTCGTTAGTGTACATAATTGGGACCTCATGGTGAGTCGCCGAAGCAGTGTAATTCGATGTCTTGTTAGTGTATAGAATTCGGACCTCACGTTGAGGCACCAAACTAATGGCCGCGCTGCATATATACGGGTCATCTAGATGCCAAGTCTGGTACATGCCGGTATCGTGATTCACTGACACCTCGTTGCCACCGACGTTTAACCGGTACAGAGTTTCAAGAGCAGTGTTGTCATCAAGGTTCTAAATCATAGTATCGGGTAGCGTAATGGTATCGATCGCGGAGTATCGGTATCGGTAGTATCGATCGGTATGTATCAGGAATCAGGGTGTTGCGGCGGTGAAAATTTAAAAATTATTTTACAAGTTTTTCAGCTTTTTCTTTCCCGTACCGGTCCGAACCAATGAGTATCGGCCCGTCACGGCTTATGTAACGGTTTGTGTAACGGTTACAGGCCGATACGTACTAGGACTCGGCCGATACTCCTGCGATTTTCAATCTTAGCGGTTTACCGGTCAGTATCCGTCGTGGCACTCCATTTTTCCGATACGTATCAACCAATACATAGCGTATCGGCCGGTATTTAGAACCATGGTTGTCATCGATATAGAAAGATTGTTGAAAGCCAACAAGAGGGATAGGATTGAGATCGCCTTTCATGTAGAAATTATTGGGAATCGAAACAACTTCGATGTCGTTGATAAAGGCGTATGAGTTGGGAGATGGGTTGAATGTTATGTCGAGCTTTTGGGTGTCTCTGACATTGACAATGAATTCTTAGCAGAGACAGTGAGGAAGGCACTGAAGTTTCTTAGGAGGGTGTAGTTTGTGGCGGTGACGAAGAAATAAGATTTTGATCTGTCGAGATTTGAGTAGGTGGCTAGGTTGAAGTAGAGGCAAAAGAATTTGGGGCTGGAGGAGACAGGGAAAGTGTAGGTAAATTTGGAGGTGAAGATGTGGGCAGTGAGGAAAGGGATGTCGATGACAGAAGAGTCTTGTTGGGTGGTCGTGGATGGTGCTGAGGTGGTGCTGATGTTGGACAGTGAGAATTTTGAGGTGGCATCACCGTCCCAGCTCCGGCCGTCTTGTGACATGGCGTTGGAGGATGAGCCGCAGTTGAGAAGGAAGTAATCGGTGGATTTGTAAGGTGGTGTTGTGGCCGCAGTGGAGGAGAGGAGGTGGAGTAAGGAATAGAGGTAGAAAGCGATGGTGAGCATGTTGGGGTGTTGGAGATTAAAGTTTTTGATGTATTGTCAAGTCCAAACTAGAAGCTAAGGTGATGAGTTTTTTCAATTTAAGTTGGATGGTGGGTAAGAGAAGACTTATAATTGACTCCAAGAGAGTGAGACAACTTGGATTGCTTAATGGTGGTCAAAATTGGCACTTCACGAGGGGGCCTTTTAGGTCATGTAATAGATATTTTCAAGCCAGTCTAATTTCTTTTGGCCTTCATGTCAAAATTTCTTGGAATTGTTAGCTTTTAGAATCGAATGTAGGGTTTTCATTTTCTATGACCAGTTCTATGTTTTAATTATGTGTTATTGGAATTATTAAGCAACCAATGTCTGATTAATCTACATCAGAACAATCGACCATGATAGTTTTATGCTCTGGTTTGGATGAAGCTTGAAGGGATATGCCTATGGATTCTATTAGGTGCCAAATCCCGCTAAATATAAAACAAAGCTAGTTCATTTTCGCTGACAAATAACTCACTTATTGGGAATAAATATCAAGTGCAACAAAATGAATAGAAAGTCACAAACAAATATCAAATGGACACCATTTAATTCTGGTTAACCCAACCATGTACTTCTCACTGTTGTAATGTAAAATTTTTTTTAGTTGCCAATGCTACTCGTTGTACAGACTCTGTTTCAATAAGATCCTAAATTTCTACCAAATTTAATGATCACATATATCAATCATTTGATCAGTTTGTTAGAGAAATTAGCATGTTGATTATATTGTGGAATATATTCATGGGTTCTTGCTAGATTCCCACAATCTCAAGTTTTTGTGTGCACCAACCAAGTTTGGGGAGAGGTTGGAGGCTAAACTAGTCAATAAAAAGAAAATAAGTTAAAATAGTTAATAAGACAAAATGTCACATTTAAATAATAATTATTTCACTTTTTCTCTTACAACCATCAAATCAACTAAAAAAAAATCAACTATCATCCCAAACACAATTTTTTTAGTTAAGTTAAAATAGTCATAAAATTAACTAAAATAGCAAAGTTCCCAAAAGAGCCCAAAGTAAGCGCAAGCGTTGGTACTACTTTTGTCAGTATTGCGTAGAAATCAACAAAGATCATCTCTGTTCAATTGGAAATTCCCCAAATCTCCCCGTCAAACTCGGAGAGTACAACTAAAACACATTACTAGTAAATGCATTTGAATTCCAAGATCAAGGAAGAAAAGTTATCAAAGAAAGATGTAGAACATTTATATATATGCTTCTTAATCGAGTCAATGCTACAGTAGGGGATAATAACAAAGATGATTGTGACATTTAATCACACTGTTATTTAAAAACATACACACTATATATGATCACAAAACAAGAAAAATCAATCGAGAAGAAAAATAGGAATGAAATTCCCCATTCCACATTGTTCAAATCATTCACGATGTTCTATGAATCACATAATTTTGACTTCATGAATTCATCTGGGACTGTGTTTGCATCAATTGTAGGTGGTACAAGGCTGACTATCCTTATTGGTGCGCTTGATACAATTGTCGTATATCTTTGTGTTACATACCGTAGGCTTTTATTGACCCATGCAAGACAAATGTATGGATGCACACATGCATAGCATAAGGTATGCTAATTTAAACATGACCTATTACTAACCATCAAAGCAGGTAAGTAAAAGGGAAGAAAGAAGTGGGGATTGGAAGACATGCACACACTCACCCACACTTATTACAGATTCGCCCTCGCTCGGAGGGACCGAAAGAATAATACAAATTGAATAATGAATTAACTATCCTAGCTAATTAACTATTACAAATTACCTAACTAGTTAACAAACTAACTAAGCTAGGAAAAAACAGTAAACCGCCTCAGGAAAAGAGCTCGATGCAATGCATGCTCGGTCCTGCTCGGAAATGCACCGCCACGCATAGGCTGCCTCTGTTTTCCTTGCTGTACTCCTCTGGAGGCTGCCAAAACCTCAGGATTGTTTCTCTGGATATTGGGGAATGCCATCGACTGAGTAGGATTACCACCGGCAGTGGTATATGGTCACCAGCCATTTATGAAGCTATCGGCAGAAGGAGGATTGCCGGTCGGCACTGGACACTACCGGTCGGCAGAACGCTCCTGCAGAATCTGCAATTGACAGCAACAGAGGGCAAGGCAGAGCATGGCAATACAATTCAAGCAATGTATGCACCAATCATGTCCCTTATCATGTTAGTGACTCAAAGGGACATGCTCCTTGGTTCTCGGACCATCAATCGCGCATTTCAATGCGTGGTGGGCCAAGGGACCAAGTGTGCACACTTTGATGTCAAATGACATGCAATGCAAACCAACAAACAAATGGGGACTTAACCTCTATCATGGATAGTCAAGAGGCCAAGCATGCATGCCAATGCAATGCAACCTAAGCATGTTAACTAGGCATGCAATACGGCAATGAAAATGAGCATGCAAGAAATGCAAGGCATAGAGCAATGCAACTAACAAGTGTGCAAGGCTAATGTAGGCATTCAAGCACTTAAGCCAACATGTGACTTAATTCAATCATGTGGTTTCGAACATGCAACAACTCACCAATATACTACAATATACAAGGAGAGCATGCAACAAACAAAGAGATGGACTTAAACATGATTTGGACAACTCTAATTAGGCCCAAAACAGTGGCCAAAGTGCTATAAAATGAGGGCTAAATGACATGCAAACATGCATGCACACAAGGGCCAACACTTAAGCATAAAGGGCAATTCTCGAGCACACTCAAGAGGGTGTAAACATGGACAAATGGCATGCATTATAAGCTCTGAATATGCATAAATTAGAGGTGTCAAACCAACCAATTAATACAAGCAATGCATGCTAGCATGATCAAAACTCAAGACAAGCTAAAAGGGGTATTGGACCACACTTAACAGAACCGAACATGGCACGAAAAAAAGGTCCAAAATCAGAGGTCTAGCATGTTAAAACAGAGCTAAGGACACAATGACATGAAATCCTAGGGGCCTAAACATGGTGGCATGCATGAAGACATGAACATGGAGCATGAGATGACAACCTTACAAGGCATTAAAGGGACATCAAATTGAAGCATATAAGCACATCATGAGGTCTGAAATAACATGTTAAGTGGTTCCGAACCACTGAAACAAAGCAAGGATGGCATGCTAGAAAGGCCAAAGCTTAAGGCATACAAGAGGGATTACATGGTAGCTATACAAAGCAAAGCATGAATGACTCAAATGACTTAAAATAGTCCCTTGGCACATCAAAACATGCATATAAGCTTCACAAAGCTTGGCCAAAACACAAAAGCATGGTAGTCTAAATGCTATGCATGTACTGAGGCAAATCATGGCATTACAAGGTATGTGTGCTAAACAATCATTGTGTACCAAAACTATCATGACCCGAACCCGCCCCTATGGGTTAAGGACATAACCGGCCAGTAATCCTGAGATTACCTACGGCCTCAGACCAAAACAGACATAATTTGTCAGAGTAAAGGGGCCAAACGAAAGCAATAAATAAAAACTTTGTCCATAGAGCCGTGCTTATATGCACATCAACAGACCATATTCAGTTACGTTAATAACCCACAATTCAAAAGTACAGTTTCACAAAATTCATTACAGACAGGATCATCCAAAACAAGTCAACCTATGACAAACTATTTACATAGATACATAAAGTCCCTGCCGGCAAGACAAAATGTAATTACATAGCAAAGGCAAGGGTAGGTCTCAAGAGTGAGACGCAAGGCTGACTTCCTCAAAAACTCGGATTCTTCCTAGCAGACTTCACTGGGGCTGGGTTTGGACTTCCCTTGGCTCACCTACAAACACATGAATGAGCGTGAGCGATAGCCCAGTGAATAATATCAAATAGGACAGTTACATAACAATATGTAAAACAACATGCTCCAAACGACCTTGGGCCCAATTCATACTTCTATTTAACGAATATATATATAACTATACAAAATTGAAATCAAGTAACTGTAGTTCTAAACATTCTGGCCTTTGGCCCACTCGGGTTCCCATTCGTAGCAAAACGGCCTTCGGCCCATTCACTTATGTCGAAACGGCCTTTGGCCCATTCATTTCTGTCCAAATGGCCTTCGGCCTGTTCATTCATGTCAAAACGGCCTTTGGCCCACTCTTTCATGTCGAAACGGCCTTCGGCCCACTAATTCATTCATGTCAAAACGACCTTTGGTCCATTCATTTACATCAAACGACCTTTGGTCCATTCATTTACATCAAACAACCTTTGGTCCATTCATTCTTATCAAAACGACCTTTGGTCCATTCATTTACATCAAAACGACCTTTGGTCCATTCATTCTTATCAAAACGACCTTTGGTCCATTCATTTACATCAAAACGACCTTTGGTCCATTCATTCTTATCACAACGACCTTTGGTCCATTCATTCTTATCAAAACGACCTTTGGTCCATTCATTTACATCAAAACGACCTTTGTTCCATTCATTTATTCCTGTCAGACTTTTGCCCACAATCCCAATTAACAACTCACAAAGTTTATAAGGGAATAACAATTGGACATTGACAAGCTTTCAAATATTGATATTACTCACAGTGATCAGCTTGTGGATGCGCCCTGAAGCTTGACCCTTCACATTTCATGAATACAAAAGGGTCACTAACAGTTCAATCCGCTCTTTAATTCACATATTCCTCTTTAGGCCTTATTCCTATCTCATTAACTCATTTACAATGTTTATCATATGCCTAAGAGTGCTTACAAGTGAAAGAGAACGGAAAACGAAACACAGAACGCATGAACAAAATTCCAGGAAACAGGGTCCCCGCTTGAGCGGATAACTCGAGCGTCAACTTATCCGCTCGAGCGGACCCTTGAGGCCTGCAAAAGTACTGGTTGCATGAAAATTACGCTCGAGCGTTAAATAGGGCGCTCGAGCGGAAGGCCTGTCTACAAAAGTCCACGCTCGAGCGTGATATGTCCCGCTCGAGCGGACATCCAACTCTGCAAAAATGCTGGGAGCACGATTTTCCCGCTCGAGCGGCCCTTACCCCGCTCGAGCGGACATCAAAATTCTGGAAAACCCAGAACTGTGTTCTTGAGTTCCAAATCGACTTTCCAGCCACATTCCTTGCATGCAATGACTCAAATCTCAATATAATCATACTAACATGGCACCAACGCAAGATTATAACATTATGAAGCTCAATTTCAAGATTTATCTATTTGCATGTCTCAAAATATCTCAAACCCATCACCAACATGCTCAAATTCAAACATTCAAGACTTATACTCCCATGATTTGTACATGCATGTGGGAGATGCTCATCATTCTCAACTTAAATGGTACAAATGGTGATTACAACATAAGCTTTAACCAAAACTCTACATGAATCATGTGTTTCAAGCTCAAACATGCAAATTCAAAGTAATTCCTTACATGCATGAGTTCTAAGACTTCAACTCAACAAAAATCAACTCATTACATACTCTTGATCACAAACAACCCTTGAACTTACAAGATCACAGTTTCAAACTTATGAATTCAAGACCAAAAGCTTACCTAGAGGCTCAATCTTCCAAACTATAGCAATTTCTTGAGTTTAATCTTCCAATTCTTCACAATTTTGAGCCAAACACCCAACTCTCCTCTTTTCCCCCTCTCTAGCCGACTCCCCTCTCTCTTTCTTGCGTTTAATTCAGCCAAGGAGAATAATAAAGAGGGTATTTGAGTGTATAGAGCCTCACTAAGTCATAATATAATAATATAGAGTAATTGGGTACTCATTTTACCAACTTAATCAACTTAATCTGGTCCAAATCAATTTTTCAATTAAATTTCACCGTAGGCTCTAAAAATTATGCCAATCACAATGGCGTAATCAATTTTGGGTTCTGTGGCCGATAAGGCCCTCAATTAAATTTCCAAAGCTGATTATTCAAACAGATATTCCTACGGTGAACAGATAAAATTTCAAAATCACATATATTCACATAATGGCACATAAAATCATGGTAAACACGTAATCATACTCAATTTAAGGACCAATTGGCATACTACGGAACAGGGGTATTACAGTCTTCCCCCCTTTAGAAAGTTTGGTCCTCCAAACTTAATTTACCTTCGTCGGGAAACAAGTGTGGATAGCGTAGACGCATTTCCTCCTCTTTTTCCCATGTAGCATCTGTCCCATAGTGTTCCTTCCATTCCACTTTCACCATTGGAATGGATTTGTTTCTCAATTCTTTCACTTGTCGGTCAACAACTCTTTCCGGCCATTCAGCATATTCCATGTTTTCATCAATAGCAACCCGGTGATAGTCAATCACATGCAACGGGTCTCGGAGGTAACCCCTCAACATTGACACATGAAACACATTGTGGATTTGCTCAAATCCCGGTGGCAGAGCAACCCTGTAGGCAACTGGACCAAGCCTTTCCAAAATCTGGAACGGCCCAATGTAGCGGGGCGACAACTTGCCCTTTTTCCCAAACCTGACTTGGCCTTTCATTAGAGAGACACGGATGAACACATGGTCCCCGACCTCATACTCAAGAGGTCTTCTCCGGACGTCTGCGTAACTCTTCTGTCGGTCTTGAGCTGTTTTGAGCCTTTGCCGAATAGTTTTGATCTTTTCAGAGGTGTCTTGTACAATCTCAGGCCCAAGTAAAGCTCTGTCCCCGACCTCTGTCCAACAAATAGGTGATCTACACCTCCTACCATACAAAGCCTCGTATGGTGCCATACCGATGCTGGAGTGGAAGCTGTTATTATAAGCAAACTCTGCAAGTGGCAAATAGTCTTCCCAACTCCCCTGAAAATCCAAAGCACACATGCGAAGCATATCTTCCAAAGTTTGTATCGTTCGTTCTGACTGCCCATCTGTCTGTGGGTGGAATGCAGTACTGAACCTTAGTTCTGTTCCCATAGCTTCCTGCAAACTCTTCCACAATCTAGATACAAATTTCGGGTCCCTATCTGACACAATGGACACCGGAACTCCGTGTAACCGGACAACTTCATCAACATAAATGGTAGCCAATCTATAAGCAGTAAATGTAGTTTTGACAGGCATAAAATGTGCAGATTTGGTTAGTCTATCAACTACAACCCAAACAGAGTCCATACCTCGGGAAGTCCGAGGTAGGCCAACAACGAAATCCATAGTCACATGTTCCCACTTCCATTCAGGAATAGGGAGAGGTTGAAGTAGGCCGCCTGGTTTCTGATGTTCAGCCTTAACTTGCTGACACTGAAGGCACTTGGACACATATTCTGCAATCCCTTTCTTCATTTTAGGCCACCAGTAGGTTTGTTTCAAATCCCGATACATCTTATTATTACCCGGATGCATAGCAAATACAGATCTGTGGGCTTCATCTAAAACCCTCTTCCTTAGCTCCGGAATATCTGGGACACATATTCGGTTTTGAAACTTCAACATTCCATTCTCGACGCTGAACTCTGCCTTTGGGCTTACTTCAAATTCATCAATTACCTTTCTGAGGGACTCATCTTCTTTCTGTTTCTGCTTGATCTCATCAACAATTGCCGGTTCGGCTGTAATAGCAGCTATCAATCCGCCCTGTTCACATACCACCACTTCAATTTCAGACTTTTCAAAGTCTCGCAAAATCTCCCTTTGTTCAGTAAGCAAACAAGCCATACTCCCTGTTGATTTTCTGCTTAAGGCATCAGCCACTGTATTAGCTTTCCCGGGATGGTACTGAATCTCTAGGTCGTAGTCTTTTATCAGCTCTAGCCATCTTCTCTGACGCATATTCAACTCTTTCTGCGTGAAGAAGTATTTCAGGCTCTTATGATCCGTGTAGACTTCACACTTTGCCCCATACAAGTAATGCCGCCAGATTTTCAAAGCAAAAACAACTGCAGCCAATTCTAGGTCATGTGTTGGATAATTCTTCTCATGTGGCCTCAACTGTCGGGAGGCGTAAGCAATAACCTTTCCGTTCTGCATTAACACACAACCCAAACCCTTATAAAATGCGTCACTGAAAATCACAAAATTTTTCGTACCTGAAGGTAGTGTCAAAATTGGTGCAGTGGTCGATCTTGTCTTCAATTCATGAAAGGATGATTCTCTTTCACTATTCCACTCAAATGGTTGTCCCTTACGCGTCAGTTGGGTAAGAGGCACAGCTAATTTCGAAAAGTCCTTTACGAACCTCCTGTAGTACCCGGCCAAGCCCATAAAACTGCGAACTTCTGTCACGTTAGTTGGTGTAGGCCAATTCACAATTGCTTCTATTTTCTGCGGGTCTACTGAAATTCCTTCCTTGTTGATCACATGCCCTAAGAAAACAACCTCATCCAACCAAAACTCACATTTCTTTAGTTTAGCAAATAATTTCCTTTCCCGAAGTATTTGTAAAACAGTCCTCAAATGATGTTCATGTTCAAGTCTATCTTTAGAGTATATCAAAATATCATCGATGAAGACTACAACAAACTCATCAAGGTAGGTTTTAAAAGTTCTATTCATTAGGTCCATAAATGCTGCCGGAGCATTAGTCACTCGAAATGGCATAACAAGAAACTCAAAATGACCATACCTCGTTCTGAATGCGGTTTTCTCAACATCCTCTGCTTTAACCTTTAGCTGATGATACCCGGATCTCAAATCAATCTTAGAAAACACCTGTGATCCCTGCAACTGGTCAAATAAGTCATCAATACGGGGTAAGGGATATTTGTTCTTTATCGTTACCTTGTTCAGTTCCCGGTAATCAATGCACAGGCGCAGAGTACCATCCTTCTTCTTTACAAATAACACTGGTGCACCCCAAGGCGAAACGCTAGGCCGGATAAACCCTTTATTAAGAAGGTCTTGCAACTGTTCCTTTAATTCTTTCATTTCGGCGGCAGCCATTCTGTAGGGAGTTTTAGAAATAGGCTGGGTTCCTGGTACAGTCTCAATAGTAAACTCTATCTCTCTGTCTACCACTTCCCCTGGTAGTTCATTCGGAAACACGTCCGGAAATTCTCTAACAATAGGAATATTATTCAATTCAACATTCACGGATTGTTCAGTCAATACATAACACAAATAACCCTGGCACCCCTTCCTGATCAATTTGCATGCTTTCATTGCAGATATCAAATATGGTGGAGGCACTACCCCATTTCCCACAAACACTATCTCTTTCTATTCTGGGGGTTTAAACACAACCCTCTTTGTCACACAATCTATAGTGGCACAATATTTGGTCAACCAATCCATGCCCAAAATTACATCGAAGTGTCTAAAGTTTAAGGGCAACAAATCTACATATAGGGTAGCATCCTCAATATGCATGTCACAATACCGATATATATAGTCACATAACACAGATTCCCCCGATGGAGCAGGCACACATAACAAATATGGCAACAATTCTAGGGGTCTTTTCAGTCTAGATGCAAATGCATATGTCACAAATGAGTGCGTCGATCCAGAATCAATTAATACAAAGGCATCCTGATTACATATTGAAATAGTACCTGAGACAACGACATTGGCATTCCGTGTATCACCCGGAACGAGTGCAAAAACTCTTCCTTGTCTCACTGTATCCCCAGTAGTAGCAGATCTCAAAGTGTTTCCCGGCTTCGGGATCGATGCAGTGGAGCTAGCAGCTGTCTTCCCACTATTCTGATTACAATCTCGGGCTATATGCCCTTGTTTCCCACACTTAAAACAGGCTCCCGATGCACGGTAACAGACTCCACGGTGCCTTTTGCTACAAGTGTTGCACATGGGAGCTGTGTCTCGGGAAGAACTTGAAGTAGTTGAGGAGCCCGTGTTTTGATTTTTCAGAAATTTCTTCTTCGAAAAGAAGCCTTGTCTTTTGTTGCCTTTCCATTCGGTTGTTGGCTTAGCTTGTCTAGCTATGTTAGCCTCTGATATGATGGACCGGTCAAGCACCCCGATGTAGGTCTCCAACTTCAGGACATTCACTCGCTCTAGGATGTCACTTCGGAGCCCACCTTCAAAATGCCTTGCCTTCTTATAATCAGTGTCAATTACGTGTGGTGCAAACCTGGCCAACTCAGTAAATTTGGCCTCATACTCAGCTACAGTCATGCTGTCTTGTTTGAGTTCCATGAACTCTGCCACTTTCTTGTCCCGGACACACTACGGGAAGTACTTGTCATAGAAGATTTCCAAGAATTTCGCCCAATCAACATCTCTGTGGTTTTCCCTCATCAACATCCACCATCTTCTCGCTTCATCTTCTAGCATAAAGGTGGCTAGAAGCACTTTCTGTGTATCCGAGCACGGAAACACCTCAAATAGTTTTTCGATCCCAAGTACCCAAGCTTCGGCTTTTAGAGGATCTAGTCCGCCATGGAACTGTGGTGGTTTCATTTTCTTGAATTCCTTGGTGAGGGCGATTATCCGATCATCATTTTGATTATCTGGCACAGGTGGTGCCGGAGGTGGAGGTGGCGGATGTGGTTGCTGCCACTGTTGTTGCCACTCCTGTTGCTGTCTCAAGGCTTCTGCCATTTCTTGGATCAGTCTTTCCATTCTGTCCAGTCTGGCAGTAGAGGATTCCTCTAACTCATCTCCTCTGGTTCTCACCATCTGATTAAACTTGCATTATATTTCATACAAAAGGTACACAAGTACACATACACTAAGGAGCACATGTTTCCAGATAATTTGCAATGCAAGTAGTTCACAACTTACACATATAATTATTCATAACAAAACATTTAAGCATATAATCAATGCTTCCAAACTCGTACTTATCACATGAATGCATCCTAGATCTTATCTAGACGCTTATTGCTCTTTTTGGACAAGTGTGTGAGTTATTAACTCGTGCTCTGATACCACTCTGTCATGACCCGAACCCGCCCCTATGGGTTAAGGACATAACCGGCCAGTAATCCTGAGATTACCTACGGCCTCAGACCAAAACAGACATAATTTGTCAGAGTAAAGGGGCCAAACGGAAGCAATAAATAAAAACTTTGTCCATAGAGCCATGCTTATATGCACATCAACAGACCATATTCAGTTACGTTAATAACCCACAGTTCAAAAGTACAGTTTCACAAAATTCATTACAGACAGGATCATCCAAAACAAGTCAACCTATGACAAACTATTTACATAGATACATAAAGTCCCTGCCGGCAAGACAAAATGTAATTACATAGCAAAGGCAAGGGTAGGTCTCAAGAGTGAGACGCAAGGCTGACTTCCTCAAAAACTCGGATTCTTCCTAGCAGACTTCACTGGGGCTGGGTTTGGACTTCCCTTGGCTCACCTACAAACACATGAATGAGCGTGAGCGATAGCCCAGTGAATAATATCAAATAGGACAGTTACATAACAATATGTAAAACAACATGCTCCAAACGGCCTTGGGCCCAATTCATACTTCTATTTAACGAATATATATATAACTATACAAAATTGAAATCAAGTAACTGTAGTTCTAAACATTCTGGCCTTTGGCCCACTCGGGTTCCCATTCATAGCAAAACGGCCTTCGGCCCATTCACTTATGTCGAAACGGCCTTTGGCCCATTCATTTCTGTCCAAATGGCCTTCGGCCCGTTCATTCATGTCAAAACGGCCTTTGGCCCACTCTTTCATGTCGAAACGGCCTTCGGCCCACTAATTCATTCATGTCAAAACGACCTTTGGTCCATTCATTTACATCAAACGACCTTTGGTCCATTCATTTACATCAAACGACCTTTGGTCCATTCATTCTTATCAAAACGACCTTTGGTCCATTCATTTACATCAAAACGACCTTTGGTCCATTCATTCTTATCAAACGACCTTTGGTCCATTCATTTACATCAAAATGACCTTTGGTCCATTCATTCTTATCACAACGACCTTTGCTCCATTCATTCTTATCAAAACGACCTTTGGTCCATTCATTTCAACAAAACGACCTTTGTTCCATTCATTTATTCCTGTCAGACTTTTGCCCACAATCCCAATTAACAACTCACAAAGTTTATAAGGGAATAACAATTGGACATTGACAAGCTTTCAAATATTGATATTACTCATAGTGATCGACTTGTGGATGCGCCCTGGAGCTTGACCCTACACATTTCATGAATACAAAAGGGTCACTAATAGTTCAATCCGTTCTTTAATTCACATATTCCTCTTTAGGCCTTATTCCTATCTTATTAACTCATTTACAATGTTTATCATATGCCTAAGAGTGCTTACAAGTGAAAGAGAACGGAAAACGAAACACAGAACGCATGAACAAAATTCTAGGAAACAGGGTCCCCGCTCGAGCAGATAACTCGAGCGTCAACTTATCCGCTCGAGCGGACCTTTAAGGCCTGCAAAAGTACTGGTTGTATGAAAATTACGCTCCAGCGTTAAATAGGGCGCTCGAGCGGAAGACCTGTCTACAAAAGTCCACGGTCGAGCGTGATATGTCCCGCTCGAGCGGACATCCAACTCTGCAAAAATGCTGGGAGCACGATTTTCCCGCTCGAGCGGACATCAAAATTTTGGAAAACCCAGAACTGTGTTCTTGAGTTCCAAATCGACTTTCCAGCCACATTCCTTGCATGCAATGACTCAAATCTCAATATAATCATACTAACATGGCACCAATGCAAGATTATAACATTATAAAGCTCAATTTCAAGATTTATCTATTTGCATGTCTCAAAATATCTCAAACCCATCACCAACATGCTCAAATTCAAACATTCAAGACTTATACTCCCATGATTTGTACATGCATGTGGGAGACGCTCATCATTCTCAACTTAAATGGTACAAATGGTGATTACAACATAAGCTTTAACCAAAACTCTACATGAATCATGTGTTTCAAGCTCAAACATGCAAATTCAAAGTAATTCCTTACATGCATGAGTTCTAAGACTTCAACTCAACAAAAATCAACCCATTACATACTCTTGATCACAAACAACCCTTGAACTTACAAGATCACAGTTTCAAACTTATGAATTCAAGACCAAAAGCTTACCTAGAGGCTCAATCTTCCAAACTATAGCAATTTCTTGAGTTTAATCTTCCAATTCTTCACAATTTTGAGCCAAACACCCAACTCTCCTCTTTTCCCCCTCTCTAGCCGACTCCCCTCTCTCTTTCTTGCGTTTAATTCAGCCAAGGAGAATAATAAAGAGGGTATTTGAGTGTATAGAGCCTCACTAAGTCATAATATAATAATATAGAGTAATTGGGTACTCATTTTACCAACTTAATCAACTTAATCTGGTCCAAATCAATTTTTCAATTAAATTTCACCGTAGGCTCTAAAAATTATGCCAATCACAATGGCGTAATCAATTTCGGGTTCTGTGGCCGATAAGGCCCTCAATTAAATTTCCACAGCTGATTATTCAAACAGATATTCCTACAGTGAACAGATAAAATTTCAAAATCACATATATTCACATAATGGCACATAAAATCATGGTAAACACGTAATCATACTCAATTTAAGGACCAATTGGCATACTACGGAACAGGGGTATTACAAAAACCAACAAAAAACAGAGGCATATTATGACATAATGGGCACAAAAAAATAGCCAAGGCATGGTCAACAAGAGCCTAAGCTAGGTGCTCCCTCAAGAGGCCAAAAATGGTCCATTTCATGGACAACAAGGAGAGGGGGTGGCCCTCTCCTTCTTGAGACTTCAAGGCACCATCCTTGCCACTGAAATCCCTCAAGATTTTAGTGGTGAGGAAGCCCAAACACCAATGTCCCGAAGCTCACACAAAATGGCTCAAAATGGGGCCTCTCAAGGCCTAAGAGGGGTCGAACACCTCCAACCCACAAAACACTCTGAACAAACTATTTAGAGGGCCTAAAAACAGAACTTTTTTATGTTATACACTAAGCACAAAAATAGTTCGAAGATGGGTAAAAATACAATGCAAAAATGAGGAATATAAAGGTAAGTTTCTTACCCTTGAAGACCCTCTTCAAAAATGGAGGACCAGCTGCTTCCTTGAGCTTAAACCAGCCCCAAAACTTTGAAAACAATCCCTTAGAACCTCAGTAGCTAAGGGAAGGTGAAACACTATGTGTTTGTGTGCAATAGTGAGACACAAATGCACATAGACACACACAAAGACAAAATGAGAGAGAGGTATAGAGATAGAATGTGTATGGAAACTTAGACCTAAAACCAGAGCTCTCACACAACTTATCTCTCTAAAATGTCTAACCCTAGAACAAGGAGAAGACCCCTCCTTTTATAGAAGTTCCTCTTGCAAAGCTTATCAAACAAGCTTGCTTAGAGGGAAATACCTCCGTACACGTGTATGGAGGGAAACAGAGTTGGTGCCAGCTATCACAGCTGGCACAAAATATCTACAAAAAGTAGATGCACAGTAGTCGGCTGCTCAAAATTGCCATTTTGACAAAAAAGAGTGCCGACTGGCAACAAACAATGCCGACCGGCAATATACATTGCCGATGGCAACAAAACACCAGCCGGTGGCCTCTGGCCATGGCCGGTGATGTGTGGGGATGCCTCACAAGGCATTCCCCCCCCTCCAAGTCAAAACACAAGTGTTTGGTGCAAAACCAAACACTAAACAGTCGAGTTCGGAGATCCTGAGGCAAAGCGCGTAGCCGAGACCTCTGGGAACTCCAAACGAACACAAACATGGATGATCACCGGGTGTTCAAACGGTGACGTCCAAGTCTTGAGGACGGTCAAAAATGGGGTGTCTACAGTTGCCCCTCTTTGATAGAACTCGAAAGTCATAACAATGACGGGAGTGAATGTCAAAGCCCAGAGACGACCCATTTTTGACAAGGCCGAAGACTTAGACAAACATGCAAGACAAACAAGGTATGCACCCGAAGGCAGGGGCAAAATGCAAGACAATGCACAGAGCCGGACATAACTTATGATCATGCAAAGAAAACCTGTAACGAAGCATAACATGCGACAGTTTTAAGCTAGCATACACCAAACTACACTACAATGCAGAAAGGATGTAAGAGAATTATGCAATTCTCAATACGTCTCACTCGGAGGATACAATACCTGTGCGGCTCGTCTGGTTGCACCAGCTTCAAATGAACCGTACATACAATATCGTGCCTGCAAAGAAAACAACTCAACAGGTACGATGTTATTAGCAACATGCATGACAATGCAAAAATGGATGCAAAATGATATGCAATATATACAAAATAATGTATAAATAATGCAAATGAAGATGCAACGCAATTGAAACAATGCAAACTACATGCAAAGCAATTGAATCATGATCCAATCAGGAGCGGTTCGAAACCACACTTATGTCAAATAGATTGATGGAGGTAACAAGTCCGTCTACCATAGAACGGTCCACTGAACTATGAGTAATACAGACAGACGCAAGAACAAGTATTGGGGGGGATTGACACAAGTGGGGAAACGACCCATTGGAGAAAGGACTACGATCCTAATGCTGGATGCAACAATTACACTACAATGTAATATAGATATGCTGGGGGGATGGCAATGGATATGGCACGCGGGCCAAACCAAATCTTTCCTAGGCAAGGCATGTACGCATACAAGCCATGTTTAATATAGAACGGTCTACTGAACTATGCTTCGACACGAGAAGTATGGACACATACCAGACCAAGCTCAACATGGAAAGGCGCAAGCCATAGGCGGAGGTGATGCAGTGAATGCATGCAAGCTATAATGCAATATCTACAAATATGCAATGGAAATGCAATATAATGGATATGGCCTGCGGGCCAAACCAAATCTTGCCTAGGAAAGGCATGTACACGTACAAGCCGCGTCTAACACAGAAAAGGTGCCGCAACCCTCAAACCAACATACCAGCGTGGAATAGGCGCGTACACATGCAGAACTGTGCTTTAACGTGCAAAAGTAAGGGCACATACCAAACCAAGCTCAATCATGGAAAGGCGCAAGCCATAGATGGAAGTGATGCAATGAATGCATGCAAGCTACAATTCAATATTTACAAATATGCAATGGAAATGGATACAATGGATATGGCACGCGGGCCAAACCAAATCTTGCCTAGGCAAGGCATGTACGCATACAAGCCGCATCTAACACAGAAAAGGTGCCGCAACCCTCAAACCAACATACCAGCGTGGAATAGGCGCGTACACATGCAGAACTGTGCTTTAACGTGAACAGTAAGGGCACATACCAGACCAAGCTCAACATGGAAAGGCGCAAGCCATAGATGGAAGGTGATGCAATGGATGCATGCAATCTAAAATGCAATGGATATGGCACGCGGGCCAAACCAAATCTTGCCTAGGAAAGGCATGTACACAAACAAGCCACGTCTAACATAGAACGATCCACTAAACTATGCTTCGACACGAGAAGTATGGGCACATACCAGACCAAGCTTAACATGGAAAGGCGCAAGCCATGGGCGGAGATGATGCAATGAATGCATGCGAATAACAACGCAATATGCACTATATTCTAATGATGTATGACAATGAAACTATTTACGATGATGCATGACAATGCATGTTTTTTTTTTTTTTTTTTTTTGTTTTGCAAATGCAAATGATGTATAAAATGCATGTTGTATGAAATGCGTGACGACACGCGGCTTTTGATATGCATGACAATGCAAATGGACTGTACACATCAATGCACTAAAGGTCTTGCACCTTCCGAGGATTTAGGGTCTCCTAGACCGTGCGTATTTAAGGTCTCGCCAGACCATGATAATGCACGTGACATTGCCAACAGTCGTTCGGGCACGACAAACACTGAAGGACTTGCAGCTTCAGAGGATTTAGGGTCTCCTAGACCGTGCATATTTAAGGTCTCGCCAGACCATGATAATGCACGTGACATTGCCAACAGTCGTTCGGGCACGAAAAACACCGAAGGACTTGCACCTTCAGAGGATTTAGGGTCTCCTAGACCGTGCGTATTTAAGGTCTCGCCGGACCATGATAATGCACGTGACATTGCCAACAGTCGTTCGGGCACGACAAACACCGAAGGATTTGCACCTTCAGAGGATTTAGGGTCTCCTATACCATGCGTATTTAAGGTCTCACTAGACCATAAAGTGCACAAGACAGTGCGAATGATACAAAAAAAACAATGTGCACAAGACAGTGCGATGCAGAGTGAATGCACAAAACAGTGCTAAACAGATGCACAAAATAGTGCGATGCTAAAGGTGTACAAAACAGTACGAGCAGGGTGAATGCACAAAACAGTGCGATACAGATAAGGTGCGCAAGATAGCACGATGCAATGCACTAACAAGTGTGAAGAGGTGGGCAAAATAGCGCGATGTGATATAATGCACAGGACAGTGCGATGCGCAAAATAGCGCGAATGATATGCAATGCACAAAACAGTGCGATACGCTAAACAGCGCGATTGATTTGAAATGCATAAGACAGTGCGATACGCTAAACAGCGCGATTGATTTGAAATGCACAAGACAGTGCAATGCGCAAGATACACAAGACAGTGCGACGGTTTGAAATGCACAGGACAGTGCGATGATTTGAAATGCACAAAACAGTGCGATGATTTGAAATGCACAAAACAGTGCGATCATTTGAAATGCACAAGACAGTGCGATAATTTGAAATGCACAAGACAATGGGACAATTTGAAATGCACAAAACAGTGCGATGATTTGAAATGCACAAGACAGTGCGATGATTTGAAATGCACAAGACAGTGCGATAATTTGAAATGCACAAGACAGTGCGACAATTTGAAATGCACAAGATAGTGCGATAATTTGAAATGCACAAAACAGTGCGATTGATATGTGATGCACATGGGGCAACTTTTGAGTTTCGTAAAAGCCGAAAGGATACAAAAATGATACACCTTGCACGAATTCGAGTGCCACGCACTGAAGACACGACCCGAGGTCAAAACGGAGGTCGGCTGAGCGTCGGAAATGCTCTGTTTTGCACTGTTTTGAGCACTAAAGGCCCTGGATCCCACACATAACTCAAACAAGGGTGTAGGAGGCTCCAAAATCACTGTAGGAGGCCATAGGATGTCCACCAGCCATCAAAATGCATCACCAGCCGTCCATCGGCCACAAAAATAGTCCACTGGCCAAATATTTGGCCGATCGGCCAACAGCAAAACAACTCAAATAAACCACCGCCCATTTTGAATACTCAGCTCGTAACACAGTGCTTGGTTTAATCTGCATACAGCCCACACAGCTCACAACTGATTCTGAACACTGCTCATTCTGAACTCTGCTCATTCTGAACTTCATAGCCCATAACACAGTATTCTTAGTTCATTCTGCACGCGGCGAAAACAGTTCAAATCTGAAAAGATGGAATACAAAGGTGGGATCGGCTGAAGTTGAAGCACACTCAGATGCAATCTAGAACCCACACGTTCACTGTTTCCAAGTGACCCGGGTTGAACCCCTGCGGTTTTACAAAAGAACCAAACCTGTTTTACAGAAATGTGGAGAATGGCACAGCACTCTGAGCACAAAATGATTTGAGAAAAAGGGTTTTCAACCGGGGTATCGAGCCTACAACTGAACACAGTGGGGAGGACTCAAACAAAAAGGTACACGACCTAAACACATCGAGTAACACTCGAAAAAGACTCAAAACAAAGGTTGAGGTAAACAAAACAAAAGACACGACATACAGACGCGTTAACGGAGATGGGGGACCTCAGATCACGAGGAGCCAGTTTCTCTGGGTATTGTTTCCCACCCTTTTCTCATTTGTGATTCTCACATCACTCTGGCACTCAAGCTCGGTTTTTCTCTCAAAACCCGTGGACTCGCTTTTCCTCTCAACTTACACCTCTCTATTCTTTATTCTCTCATTTTGCATCCCTTCCCAAGGTGATCAATAGGTGAATAGGAAGTTGCGGGTTCATGCCCGATGCCGTTAGCTCACAGCCATTTCTTCTGGTGGGCAGAGTGCCCTCCTGGCAAGTATGTTGACGACGGGGAAAAGACAGAACGCCTGACTCAACTGTGCCCCTAGTTCATCATTTTGACCATTTTTTCTGTTTTGATTTTCTACTAAAACAGTTTTGATCAAGATGAGAGTCGGATTAACGTACTTGTTCGATTTTTGATTTGAAAACCATGCAAGTCAGGCTGTAAGCACTGAAAATTTTCCTTTTTGGGTCCAAGAAAATGGTCCAGTTTTGGAAAATGGAATAGTTTTCGAGAAAACAGTCAACCTTAGTAAAAATTTTCAAAAAACTATTTTTGCAAACAGTCAATGCTCAACGAGCATGGAACTTACTCTTTGAGATGCGCAACCTCGGATCGGAGGCAATGGAAAATTGCCCCTGGCTTGAAGTACGCCGCACGGCAACGGAAAGTTGCCCCTGGTTTGAATGGCGGCTCACGACGACTCGTGGCAACGGAAAGTTGCCCCTTGTTTGGATGGTGCCGCAGCAGTCCGCAAACAGTCTTCACTAGTGATGATCATGACCGAACTCCCTCGGACACAAAGAAGACGAAGATGGTCAAAACCAATATATGGACACAATCACCTTGGGAGGTGTTGGCGACTGGACTTTGAGATGAAATCGGAACCGTTGTATGGACCGAGACGCTATGAAAGTGTTGGGGCCTGGACTTCAGGATGAAGTTGCCTACGTATCCCAAACATGGGAATCAAGCCTTACGTAGTTCCGGTTAAGGTACACTCGGGTATTTTAACCTTCACTTTTCAGGCTCTAATTTTTGCCAAGGTGCCCGATGCGGGTTTTCGACCTTGCGAGCTTCTTTTTATTTTCTTTTGTTCATTTCTTTTTCTTTTCTTTTTCGCATTTTCTTTTTCTTTTCTTTTTTGTATTTTTTGCTTTTCTTTTCTTTTTTTTGTATTTTTTTGCTTTTTTTTATTTTTCTCTTGCTTTAACTTTTGCCTCGGTCGCCCTTCCGGGTTTTCGGCCCAGCGAGCCTCTCAAGGGGTAAAAGTGTAACAGTTCAATGCCAAATGGTTTTCGAAGTTGAAGCCTCTCTATATCTAGGAGAACGGCTGTTGCAATGATTTGGAGAAGAATCCGTCATGGTTGCTTCACGAGCTTCTTCTGGTGAGATCTAATCTTTTTGATTCGGCTTTGGTGCCTCTTGCTCGAGGGCTGCTTCAAAACTGGCCACACGGGCCTTCTCCGATAGTTGACCGTTGAATGTTCTGGATGAGTTCGAGGTTTGAAACGGACGGGTTGAATTTTGAGGCTGAGAGCGATCCTAGGTGGCACAATCTCAAAAGCGGTTCCACACAGGTCTTCACAGGGCCGTGTAAAACATTTGTTTTTGAAAGTTTTTAAGAAAGCGACAAATCGCTCACGCCTAAGATGGTGTGGAACCAATCTGGATCAAGCCAGGGTCCTTCTCAGTGCTCACGCTAACAAGCATGGTTTCATTCATTAAGGGCTTAGCATGCTTCTCTTTCTCTCGAAATGATCAAAATTTTGCAAAACCCGAGGAATTCCTCCCTCTTTGTTTTTATCACCGCAGTGTTCAAAAAGGGGTCTTTGAAAAGCTTAGGCTAATGCAATGAGTTTGGCGCGCAGGAGAGCAGGCGAGATGTATTGTCAACCCATACTGGAAGCAAGCATGAAAATGGGACAGCCACAGCTGTTTCATTCAGATTTGTTGGTATAACTGGCCCCTCGGCAGAAACAGACTCAAAAACAAAAAAATGGGTAATTTACAAGACAAAACGGTGTTCGAGGCAACAACCTCGGAATCACCTAGTATTCTATACAAAGGGGACTAACTCGTTACAACAAGACAGACCCTTAAGCAAACAAAAAAGACTGACTCAAAACAAAGAGACAGACTCAAAACAAAAGACTGACTCGATACCCAAGCCAGAATTTACAAAACTCGGTTTCACCGATGCTCAAAAATGCGTGCCAGACGCCACATCCAAAATATACCGAAAGCCGCCCGCAGGTGGTTCACTTTCTGATTACATACTTGCAGTATCTGTGTCCTCAAAATCCAGTAACTGGGTGGTAACGGACTTGGCTGAGGTGGGCGGGAGGATAACCTCGTTGTCGATCAAATCTTGCACCTCATGACGGAGGCGAAAACAATTGTCGGTAGCATGGCCTGTCTGCTGGTGGTACGCGCAGTACTGAGCAGCATCGTGCGTAGTAGGGAGATTCTTCGGGAGAGGCCGAGGCTCCAAAGGTTTAAGGTGTCCCCTCTCGGCAAGGATCTGAAGTGCCTTAGACAAAGGCATGTATAGAGCGTGAAAGGCCCTGCGCCCTCGGGGCAGGTATTTTGAAGTCTGAGCGTTCTTACCAGACGCACAAGCAAAAGGGTCGGCGGGCGCCACCTTGGCTTTCTGATCTTTCCCGGGTGCAGGGGCGGGAATAGGAGGAACCGCTCTGGCATGACGAGGCCTATCCCGATTTTCTGACTGGCTTGAGCTACCCTCAGGTGGAGTGGGGAAAGCATCCTCCACAGCTTTTGCCACAACTGCGGATATCTGTTGCTTGTTCATCACCCCGGCTTTCAAAGCCTCAACTGCCCGCAGCAGTTGTTCAATGGGATCGGCGTCTGCCTTCACTTTGTCTTTTCCTCTGGCCTCAGCCTGATCGAGGGTTTGGGTTGATGTTGGTATGTCATTACCATAGCTGGAGGCCATCTCCGGTTGGCTAAGTTCAATCACAATTCGCCCCAACAGCGGGGGCTCCTGGGGTACAAAACTCCCGGCATATGGTGCGGCTGGAGGTGAAGCTGACATTCTGTAGGCGAGATCCGCCACAGACCTCTGGAGATCACCTATCATCCCCATTAGTTCAAATGTAGTAGGCTCGCGAGCCTGGTATAGCTGAAGGGCCCAGACCGGGTGCGCAACAGGCGACCTGGGTGGATGCGACATGTCAATGTTGGTCTCACCTTGCAGAGCGATCCCTTGATCTAATGCAGCTGTCATAACCACGATCTCTTCTGAATTCTGTGTCGTCATGAGTCCTACCTCAATCAAAGGGGAACACTAGCTATTCTGTTCCAATTCTCTGAACTGAAAGGGAAAACAAGCAGCATTTCAGCCCAAACGGATCAGATACAGGTGTAGCCGAACAACTGTGCTCTATTACTGATCACCGTTCCCCAGAATCACTGTCCCCAAAACTGAACCTGATACCCGTAGATAACTGATTCTCATCAACACTGATACTAGTGCCCTCGGGCCTAATACTCAATCCTGCAAACTGGTATGCACGTTCCTGTAGAGATACACTCTAAAGCACATAGCAGATAAGTAAGAGCAAAAACACCCCTATGTTGGGGTAGGGTTTCCTTGTCCTATTTTTTCAGGAGCTAGGGTTTCACTATGCACGCAGCAGTTTCAAACAACTTAGCATCGGGTAAGCAACCTGTCCTAGTTTGGAATGGTCACTATGGATCTGAATATGCACTAGGTCGAATGGTCGAAAAGGGTGCCCAGGTAAGACCGGGGTTTGTGTTCCCATACTGTTAGAGCCCATAACCGGTCAGCCTTATGGTCATGCCTTGACAAGACAAGCCTCCGGCAAACCGTTCAGGAATGGCAGATGGCAAACACGATGTCCTAGGCGCACCAATGCACATGCAATGCAAAGAGACACATAAATGAAATCAAAACAGGATATCACGAGTTTGAGTCAAGCTCTCTAAATCCCCAGCAGAGTTGCCAGAAACTGTAACACGTCCGCGGAAGGGGACCTCGTTACAGTTCGGACTCGATTTGTGTCACGGTTCTTAATCTGAACCAAAGAGTCCAAATCCGGCAAATCGTTTTGAGAAACAGATTTTTGAAAATGTAGTGCCAAACATGGACTACTTTGCCTGATACAGAGTCGCCACCTAAATATTTTAAAATGGGAGAATTTAGGAAACCCTGACTCGGTGCCAAAGGCCACGCGTCCGTCATCACCGGAGTTGCCTCGGCTCGGGAGCTAGGGTACGATCGGGGAAGGTCAGCTATGAGCACCCCCTCTCTCCCGGTCTGAAGACCGGCCTCTACTAACCGTGATATCTAGTTTTGAAAACGTTACGTGTTCTTATTCCATTTATTAGCCTGGAATTACTATGTTATGCGCACAGCACACAAGTATAGACTAGATTGCCTAATTTGGAAACAAACATTGCATATCCGTTTGTCTTGAAAAACATTTTGGAATTTGCTACTCGCAAGTAGGCTAAAATACGGATTTCAACGAGTTTTTCCAACTCAGACAATCCAACCTTCACCCACAGGCAATCAATCAGTAATATCACGTAAGCATTTAGCCGCATGGCAAGCATACTGTCATGGCAACACTCACACGTATGCGGTATGCTAAAGCATAAATACTTACAATGTACTCCGTGCCAAAACAATAAACTAGTTAGCAAACATGCGTGATCCTAGTTCATGTTAAAGTGGCTAATGCATCGCATGCAAAATGCAATTTGGAGTAGGCTCGGCTAACCTAAGCATGGCATATGAAATGCAGTCAATTGATGCACGTATTCAATTTGGAATTGAAGTACAAATGCAGCTAGCATGATGTACCGAGCCCGGTGCATGCAAGACAAATGTATGGATGCACACATGCATAGCATAAGGTATGCTAATTTAAACATGACCTATTACTAACCATCAAAGCAGGTAAGTAAAAGGGAAGAAAGAAGTGGGGATTGGAAGACATGCACACACTCACCCACACTTATTACAGATTCGCCCTCGCTCGGAGGGACCGAAAGAATAATACAAATTGAATAATGAATTAACTATCCTAGCTAATTAATTATTACAAATTACCTAACTAGTTAACAAACTAACTAAGCTAGGAAAAAACAGTAAACCGCCTCGGGAAAAGAGCTCGATGCAATGCATGCTCGGTCCTTCTCGGAAATGCACCGCCAGGCATAGGCTGCCTCTGTTTTCCTTGCTGTACTCCTCTGGAGGCTGCCAAAACCTCAGGATTGCTTCTCTGGATATTGGGGAATGCCATCGGCTGAGTAGGATTACCACCGGCAGTGGTATATGGTCACCGGCCATTTATGAAGCTATCGGCAGAAGGAGGATTGCCGGTCGGCACTGGACACTGCCGGTCGGCAGAAAGCTCCTGCAGAATCTGCAATTGACAGCAACAGAGGGCAAGGCAGAGCATGGCAATACAATTCAAGCAATGTATGCACCAATCATGTCCCTTATCATGTTAGTGACTCAAAGGGACATGCTCCTTGGTTCTCGGACCATCAATCGCGCATTTCAATGCGTGGTGGCCCAAGGGACCAAGTGTGCACACTTTGATGTCAAATGACATGCAATGCAAACCAACAAACAAATGGGGACTTAACCTCTATCATGGATAGTCAAGAGGCCAAGCATACATGCCAATGCAATGCAACCTAAGCATGTTAACTAGGCATGCAATACGGCAATGAAAATGAGCATGCAAGAAATGCAAGGCATAGAGCAATGCAACTAACAAGTGTGCAAGGCTAATGTAGGCATTCAAGCACATAAGCCAACATGTGACTTAATTCAATCATGTGGTTTCGAACATGCAACAACTTACCAATATACTACAATATACAAGGAGAGCATGCAACAAACAAAGAGATGGACTTAAACATGATTTGGGAAGCTCTAATTAGGCCCAAAACAGTGGCCAAAGTGCTATAAAATGAGGGCTAAATGACATGCAAACATGCATGCACACAAGGGCCAACACTTAAGCATAAAGGGCAATTCTCGAGCACACTCAAGAGGGTGTAAACATGGACAAATGGCATGCATTATAAGCTCTGAATATGTATAAATTAGAGGTGTCAAACCAACCAATTAATACAAGCAATGCATGCTAGCATGATCAAAACTCAAGACAAGCTAAAAGGGGTATTGGACCACACTTAACAGAACCGAACATGGCACGAAAAGAAGGTCCAAAATCAGAGGTCTAGCATGTTAAAACAGAGCTAAGGACACAATGACATGAAATCCTAGGGGCCTAAACATGGTGGCATGCATGAAGACATGAACATGGAGCATGAGATGACAACCTTACAAGGCATTAAAGGGACATCAAATGCAAGCATATAAGCACATCATGAGGTCTAAAATAACATGTTAAGTGGTTCCGAACCACTGAAACAAAGCAAGGATGACATGCTAGAAGGGCCAAAGCTTAAGGCATACAAGAGGGATTACATGGTAGCTATACAAAGCAAAGCATGAATGACTCAAATGACTTAAAACAGTCCCTTAGCACATCAAAACATGTATATAAGCTTCACAAAGCTTGGCCAAAACACAAAAGCATGGTAGTCTAAATGCTATGCATGTATTGAGGCAAATCATGGCATTACAAGGTATGTATGCTAAACAATCATGGTGTACCAAAAACAACAAAAAACAGAGGCATATTATGACATAATAGGCACAAAAAAATAGCCAAGGCATGGTCAACAAGAGCCTAAGCTAGGTGCTCCCTCAAGAGGCCAAAAATGGTCCATTTCATGGACAACAAGGAGAGGGGGTGGCCCTCTCCTTCTTGAGACTTCAAGGCACCATCCTTACCACTGAAATCCCTCAAGATTTCAGTGGTGAGGAGGCCCAAACACCAATGTCCCGGAGCTCACACAAAATGGCTCAAAATGGGGCCTCTCAAGGCCTAAGAGGGGTCGAACACCTCCAAACCACAAAACACTCTAAACAAACTATTTAGAGGGCCTAAAAATAGAAATTTTTTATGTTATACACTAAGCACAAAAATAGTTTGAAGATGGGTAAAAATACAATGCAAAAATGGAGAATATAAAGGTAAGTTTCTTACCCTTGAAGACCCTCTTCGAAAATGGAGGACCAGCTGCTTCCTTGAGCTTAAACCAGCCCCAAAATTATGAAAACAATCCCTTAGAACCTCAGTAGCTAAGGGAAGGTGAAACACTATGTGTTTGTGTGCAATAGTGAGACACAAATGCACCTAGACACACACAAAGACAAAATGAGAGAGAGGTATAGAGATAGAATGTGTATGGAAACTTAGACCTAAACCAGAGCTCTCACACAACTTATCTCTCTAAAATGTCTAACCCTAGAACAAGGAGAAGACCCCTCCTTTTATAGAAGTCCCTCTTGCAAAGCTTATCAAACAAGCTTGCTTAGAGGGAAATCCCTCCATACACGTGTATGGAGGGAAACAGAGTTGGTGCCAGCTATCACAACTGGCACAAAATATCTACAAAAAGTAGATGCACAGTAGTTAGCTGCTCAAAATTGCCATTTTGACAAAAAAGAGTGCCGACCGGCAACAAACAATGCCGACCGGCAATATACATTGCCGATGGCAACAAAACACCAGCCGGTGGCCTCTGGCCATGGCCGGTGATGTGTGGGGATGCCTCACAAGGCATTCCCCCCCCCCTTCCAAGGCAAAACACAAGTGTTTGGTGCAAAACCAGACACTAAACAGTCGAGTTCGGAGATCCTGAGGCAAAGCGCGTAGCCGAGACCTCCGGGAACTCCAAACGAACACAAATATGGATGAGGACGGTCAAAAATGGGGTGTCTACAGTCGGTATCTAAGCCCTTCGTGAACTGGATCATCTCCTAGAAGGAGAGGCTCTCTGTGGTCGTCATGGATTCTGGGGGTGCATGGTAACTATCGGGTCAGACAAACCCATGGTCTGGCACATGAACTGCTCACCCAGGAACTAGGCTTAGCAAATCGGGCCCTCTAGCAGAAGTCGAAAATGGGAGGCCCCCCAGGCGCCGGCATACTGGTCCCTAACTCCAGTCAGTATCATCGCCCAAGGCTGCCAAGCGATTTGCAAACAAGGGATATACGGATTGTTAGTCCTCGTCAGTTGTTGATAAAGCAAAAACAACTATGAGTTTGGGTTACCTCCCCCACAGTTATTGTGTCGAAGTACCGGCGGAAGAATGAAAAGGTCTTTCGAGTCCTCCGCAGGCATTTGTTGTTGTACCGATGAGAGTATGGCACAACAGGGGACATCTCCACCTCCAGCTCCAGGGCAAGGGTCAAGAAATATGCATATACCCAAAGCTGCAAGGAAAAGGCAACAGTGAGCATGCAATGTATAGATACAGAGAATACAAAGAATGTAAAATGCAGAAAGTAGAGTGTGTATATAGTGTATAGATATAGAGGACGCAGAGAATGCAAAATGCAGAAAGCAGAATGTGTAGTACAGCGTACAGAGAGTACAGATGCAGAGAATACAGAATGTGCAATACAAAAAGCACAGAGTATCGGTGTAAACAATGCAGTATGCAGTGTCCAGAAAGTGCAAAGCAGAAAGCACAGAAATGGAAGATAGAAGGAAAATTGGGTGAATGTCTTACTGGTGATACACCTGCTATATCTGGTAAGCCACTACAAGCTTGGAGCTCTTTAGTTAAAGAAGAGACTAACAAGGTGTCAAAATTGAAGTATAAAATAGGTGCCCATAAGTGGTGGCCAGCCGGCCACCATTGAGGGGTTACCGTCCAACAGTGATGGCCTGCCGTCCAGTAATATTGGCCGGTTAGCCACTGATGACACACCTTTTTAATTGAACACAAGGAAAATTAGGGCATTACATACTCAAAGTGATGAAATGTGCCAAGTTTCCTAGGTCTCCATTACCCTTGATCATACATGATAAGGTGATGGTCTTTTTTTAGGTCTTGTTTGTGCATTTATTAACTTGTACATCTTGGTTCCTTAGCCATCATGCAATGACATTGCTTGGTAGATGGTTTGAGAACCAAGTGTATCACCCCTTTGAGATTTTTGATGATAAGAAGGGATACACAGTACAAACAACTTGTTAGAATACCCTCTCTTTGCTCTATTTGCTCTCTCTTGCAGCAAAAAGGTGTGTCATCAGTGGCCACTGTTAGACGACAACCCCTCTATGGTGGTCGGCCGGCCACCACTTCTGGCCTGCCGACCACCAATGAATTTTGAGCAGTGTGCTTGTGAAGCACGGCAGAGTTGATTTGGAGAAGGAAATCAGGGTAAGGGTTGTGCAACAGAGACTTTCGGGAGCAAACAACGGACGTTCTTTGGGTGGAAACTGAGCATGCATGAGCCTCTCTCGCTCCCCGGGACTAGTTAATTAGTTTAATTAGTTGTAGCTAATTAGTTTTGATTAATTAAATTAGTTTATGTTGTAATATTTAATTAGCTTAGCCTAGTTAAATTCTTAGCTTAAAGTTAGTTAATTAATTCAAGTGTCGTAATAATTAGTTAATTAGTTTAGTTATTTATTCAGTTTGTAATAATTAGCTTAATTAGCTTAGCTTTAATTAGTTGCTAGTTAGCTTCTATTCATTCAGACTCTCCTTCATGAGAGCATGATGTAATAATGTGTATATCTTCCAACCCCACGTCTTTGGTTTTGATGGTTAGAATAGGGACATGTTTCAATTAGCATACCTTATGCTTGCATCCATTCATATTGTATTGCATGCACCGAGGCTTGGTGCATCATTCAAACTGCATTATCATTTCAATACTTCGTTGAATACATCATTAGACCGCATGTCTTGAATTAATTTATATGCCACATTAGTAGCCGAGCCTAGTAATTGCATATCTCATTTGTTGCATTAGACATTTTGTATAGTTAGAAATCATGCATATTTTTCTAACTCTTTTGTTTATCTTAGCTTGGAGTACTAGGTGAGTTTTTATCGCTTTAGCATAGTTGCATGAGTGTGAGTGATTGTCATGTCTAGCATGCTTGCCATGAGGCTAAATGCTTACTTGTTGAACTGCTTGAATGCCTGTGGATAAAGGCTTGTTGTTTGAATTGGAACGATTCAGTAAATGTACATTTAAGCCCACTTTGTTGGGTGGCAAATTCAAACCATTTTCGAAAAGAAAACATGAAAATGAATTGTTCCAATTTGGGCAAACTAGTCTATACCTTGTATGTGCGCATCACATAGTAAATGCTAGCTTAATAAACTGGAACAAGAGCATATAATGTAAATAAAAATCATATCATTATTAGTAGAGGTTGATCTTTGATCAGGCGAGCGGGGTTGCTCAATTCATGACCTTCCTCTCTCGTAACTAAGTTCCTGAGCCAAGGCAACTTTGGCGATGATGGACACGTGGCCTTTGGCACGAGTCATGGGTTTCCTAAATTTCTCCAAAAATAAAATATTTAGGTGGCGACTCTGTATCTGGCAAAGCAGTCCAATTTTGGCATTTTTGATTCAAAAATCGATTTTCCAAAAGATTTGTTGGATTTGGACACTTTGGTGTTTATCAATTTCACATTGCACTTGTGAGATTAGATTCAGAACCGCTGGAGTCTGAACTGTAGGGCTTCTTTCAAACTTCCGAAAAGGGGTGCGAAAAAGCCGAGTTACAGGACATAATGGCCAATTTTGGCCACTGCTCAAGATCAGTTAGCGCTTTATTTGGTGTGTTTTACACGTTAGGTGTTTGATGCTGCTTTGATGATTGCTCAGTTGAGGCTTGCATTTCCACATTCAATCACAATTGTGGTGTACCAAGATTTCCACACAAACATATATCGACATAATCACACTCGATTGAGCTATCCTTCGATTCTACATCCTTTAATCCCCTTTTGTTTTCATTTAAGGGCCCTTGCCATGGTCCCACAAAATCTCTAGATAAGAGAGATTTGTGGGGTCCTTGGATGCTTGTAGACCGGTGGAGGAGTACAGTAGGCATCTCATCAGTCGATAGTTGAGCATCCACTTGATTATCAAACTCCTTTAAGGACACCTTGGTTGATTTGCACTTGGCCGCTTTGCTCTTTGATTTACTGTTGGCTAGTTTGCCCTTCTTCAATGATGGCTTGCTACCCTCTCTCTCTCTCTCTCTCCTCTTAATCATCTTTTGATAGCTTTCTCTCTCCTTAATCATCTTATGATAGCTCAGTAGCAGCTCACTGAGGCATTTTGTCAAATAGGTGGAAGGCGATTCAGGACTAGTAAACAACAACTCTTAAAGCTGCGAACTTGAGGGATGTAGAAGAGAAAAAGCTCTTTACTCAAACTCTGGTTCACTCTTTGGCGTAAGAGAGCTCCGGTAAAATACCGACATTGCTGCTTCTCTCTCTCTCTCCCTCTAATCTCGACGAAAGATTGAGAGGAGAGGGCCTCTGGTTTTTTCGCTGGAGATCTCTGGTTCACTGGAGAGAGATGCTAGAGTCTGGTGTAGTAAGGTCTCACAGATAATGTCACTATAGTTGTCAGGCGGAAAAGACTATGAGGGCTCTAAGAGCTGTCCACTCAATCTCTCTCTTATAGAGAATATCACTAGATGGTGTTTATAGAGTCTAGATTTGATTCGAAGGAGAAGTTTCTCTCTCTCTCTCTCTCTCTCTCTCTCTCTCTCTCTCTCTCTCTCTATGTTTGTATTTCTAAAACCCTAAATTTTGATTCAATGAAAGCGAGTGAGAATGAAGAGAGGCAAGTTGCAGAATCACAAATGCAAAATTGCAATTTCAAAAGTTATTCGCAAAAGGGTTAGTAAAAAACTAAACACATAGCTGAAGTTGGCATAATGCAAAATAATTCAACAAAGAGAGATGAAAAGAAAACCTAATTCAGTTGCTTTAGACGTTCTTTTGATGTTTGACTATTTACAATTACCCTAACTTCTTTTATTGCGCACAGTTGCTCGTTCTCACTGTTAAATTTGCCAAATACAATGATATACAAGCAGATGATGATCTGCTACACGGTACCGTCCCCTCATGTGCATTGATGGCACATGAGTAATGCAAGGTTATACAAGCAAATGATGCTCTGCCACAAGGTACAAGCCTCTCTCCCTCTGTAACAACCCCGATCCATGATTAACGTATAATCCATGATTAAACATGCTTAAGTGCATGTGTTATGTGCTATATGAGTTTTTATCTATTTTGCGTAGAAATATCTATGTATGTGTTTGTTCTGTTCTGCGAATTGAAGGCCTTACCGGCATCCGATCACAAAATTGACTTGGTTTATGTGTTATTTGGAATTTTTAGAATTTTATGGTAGGTTGAATTGAAATTCGATTTAGAATGAATTAAATTAGAATAATTAATGTCAATTTGATTAGCTTAAGCCAAGTTTAATTAAACACCACTAAGCAAGCCTATATAAGGCTTAAGTTGATTATAGAACTTGACGCACACTCTCATTTTACCATCTTTGAGGTAACAAACGTAGAGAGAGAGAGAGGGAAGAGGAGATTGAGCTTAATTAGGGGGAATTCTTGGAGAATCAAGCTTGAACCCTTTGAATTCACACCGTAGGCATGAACATTTCTCTTAATTCTTGGAAATAAGGTACATAGGAAGTGAATTCATGAGTCATGTAGGAATATTTACATGAAATTGAAGGGAAGTTAGAATTATGTCAATCGTGGAAGAAATGAGCTAATTACATACATGCATGCATACTTCAGGGATTTTGAGTTTGATTTCAACAAATTCTTACATGCAAGGACCTATTTTTGTTCAATTATGGGAGCTCATTGTGGTTTTGCACCTTAACACTTCATTTGTACATGTTTTGAATGCTTTGAAGTTGAGAACTTATATGCATGTTATGTTTTCATTGATTTGAGTTTTGGTTTGCACAATTGACATGCTTTTGGGCCTTGATTTTTGCAAAATGATCTTTAATTCATGATATTTTACAAGTTTCTATGTGTTTCCTTAAGTTTTTAGCCCAAAATATTATGAATTTCAGCTTTAAATTCGAGTTTGAGTTTGGCAAAGCAATCTGAAAATCCCAGAATTCTGTCTCTCCGCTCGAGCGACAGACTCTGCACTCAAGTGACCACCTTGTTTTTGCACTTCCGCTCGAGCGACTAAATGTTGGCTCGAGCATAAATTGCATGCTCCCAAAAGTTTCCATGTTTTGTAGACCGCTTGAGCGACAAGAGTTGCGCTTGAGTGAAGAACTTAGTCTCACGCTTGAGCAACCGTCAAGCAGAGAAGTCACACAACCAATACTTTTATAGAGTTTACAGACTGCTTGAGCGAAGAAAGTTGCGGTTGAGCGACCACTCACATTTTTGGCCATCCGCCCGAGAGAAGGAAGTTGCGCTCCTAATAATGAAGATAAGACTTAGAAACACACTAAGAACGAAATGAAAGAAGTTATGTAATATCCAAGTACGTGGTTCAAGATGTGTATATGTTATGTTTGTGTAGGTCACGCGCCATAAGCCATTTGATTTAGTCTGCTCTGTTCAACTGCATCTGGAACCACCTATGAATAATAACTTTGTAAAGCTATGTTCATATTTAAATATTTTTCTATATGATATGATATGATATGACAAGAAATGATTTGTTTTCTAAAATGCTATGTTCTGTACAATGAATGGTTGTCCAATTTTTTGACAAGTACTCGTGGCATCCTTAGCACAAGACCCTTACCCCGGGGTCACAATACTGTGGCCTATAAGCATACGGCCTTTGCCCGAGGGTAACAATACCGTGGTCTCATGGCCCTTGCCCGAGAGTAATAATACCATGGCTCAAGTATATTACAAGTTCTTGGTACTAGAGGTTCCTTATGGAACTGACAAGCATGATAACGCTAATGAATGTTGTGACAACCCTATTCCGTATTAGGCTTTTAATTCATTAATTATATATGTGTTTATATGCCTAATATGAATCTGAATGCTAATTATGTGTCCTATGTAAATTTTGGATGCCTATCTGTTGATTGTAGAAAAATCTGTTACAATTTCTGCTATAATCCGAAATTGAGGGCTGTAGAGGCATCAAAAACCAAAATTGATTAATTTATTGTGATCAGCATAATGTTTAGAGCCTATGGTGAAATTTAATTAAAAATCAATTCGGATTAAATTAATTAGATTAAATTGAATTAAATTAAGTAAGGTTGATTAGTCTTAATCATGCTTAATTAGCTTAAGCTAATCACCCACTATATATATATATATATATTGAGTTAGTGCATAGGCTCATAATTTTGAGCTCATCTTCACCATTTTACCAAGATTAAGCTATATAGAAAGAGAAATCTTCATCTTAGAGAGAGAGAGAGAGAGAGAGAGAGAGAGAAAAAAGCTCAATCTTAAGGAATTGGCTTGGAGGATTGAGGAATTTGGAAGCTAGGCTCAAGGAATTGCTAAACCGAGCCTCATTGAATATAGTAGGTAAGAGTTTGAACCTCAATTTGGGAGTTAAGTCACTTAAATTGTGGATTTAAGAAGATAATGAGATTAAATATGTGAGTTGAACAAAGATTGTAGGAATTAAGATGAAATTGTACATACATACAAGTATTTGGTTGATTCTTCAAATTTTGGGCATGAACTTTGATAATCATGTTGAATTAGGAGTTGTCACTTACATGCATTCTTGTTTTCTAAGTCTTGAAGGTTTGAAATACATGAATTCATGAATTGGAAGAGTTTCATACTCTTGAGCATGATCCTTGTCATCCATGTTGAATTTAGAAGATGAACATGTAGAATTTTATCATTTTGGGCTTGAATTCTATGATTCATGATAAAATTGGAAGTTATATTGCACATGCAGCATTGTTTCATAAGTCTTGGAAGCTTAATTGTATGTTTGGAAAGTTATGAAAAGAGTTTTGAAATTAATCATCACATGCATGAAGATTTGAGTTCAATTTTGGTAAATTCATGAAGTTTTGAGCAAATGATTTATGGATGATCTTGTATTTTAGTTTTCTAAAATGTTTTTATGATTATCAAAGTGTTTTCATGAGTTTGGAATGGCCATGCAAGCTTTTACATGTTGAAATGTATTTTTGGAACTCAGATTTTTTGTTTTGAAACCCAGAAAATTCGCAGCTGGCTTGAACGACCAAGTGCTGGCTCAAGCCAACATTACGAGCTCCCAGTATTTTGAACTCTACAAAAGCTAGCTCAAGAAAAAGAAGTGGTAGCTCGAGCTCGCTCAATTTTTGCCTTCAGCTGGCTCTAGCCACGAAAAGTTGGCTCTAGCCAATAGCTTATTTTCAGCATGTTTTCAAAAGATGTTTTAAGCGCATATCTTCATTCCCATCTCTTTCCAGATATTCTTAAGCCTGAATTATGATTTATTGAGGATGAATAAGCTAAGAAACAACATAAGTAAATGATTAGGAAAGAGAGGAAAGATTCATTTGGTTTGACCGTTGAATTTCATCCTTTGAGCATGTACCTTGTAATCCACGTTCTTGAAAAAATTTCTAAGTATTATTTGAAGTTGTGGATAAGCCACGCTAGTCTACGATTTGAACACTCTTAGGCATACATTGTGCATTCTAAATTAATTAAAAGGTTAGAAAGGAGCCTAAGAGAATTAAACAAGTTAAGGAGCGGATTAAATAGCATTCTGATCCGATTTGTGTATGTTTATGAATTTTGTAGAAGCATCCACGAGGGCGAATCAACACTCCGAACAATGTGAGTAATATCTTAGTAAAGATATTTTCAAGTATGTTATTTTCCAAATGCTACTTCTATATAAGCTTCATCGATTGTTGATTTGAATGACGAATGAGTATTTTCTATGCTTAATTTTTGTACAAGGCTCTGTGAAGAACATGATTTGGGCCCAAGGCTGTTTGAATATTGTAATGGGCCAAAGGCCATTTGAATATTGTGATGGGCCAAAGGCCGTTTGAATATTATGATGGGCCAACGACCGTTTGAATATTATGATGGGCCAACGACCGTTTGAATATTATGATGGGCCAAAGGCCGTTTGAATAACGTGATGGGCTAAAGGCCGTTTGAATATTATGACGGGCCAAAGGCCGTTTGAATATTATGATGGGTCGAAGGCTGTTGGAATATTGTAATGGGCCAAAGGGCGTTTGAATGAAAAGGTGATGATGATCACGAATATGAAATGCGCATAAATATGAATATAGAAATAATGAGCCCAAGGTCGTTTGATACGTTTGAAATGTTTGAATTGGGCGGGAGGCCGTTTGATGAATTTGACAAGTTATAGAATGGGCCCAAGGCCGTCTGATATGTTTGCTAAGGACCTAAAATGGGCTCGAGGCCATTTGACATGTACAACAAAAATACAGAATGGGCCTAAGGCCATTTGTATATGAAATTTACGAGTTCGATGTACTTAATATGAATCTCATTCATATAACTCCTTTACTTTGGTATTATTCACTGGGCGTTAGCTCACTCTTATTTATATGTATGTAGGCGAGCAAAGGGATGTTCAACCCCAGCCTTAGTGGAGTTTGAGAAAGGAACCCGAGTTTTGTGGAGTCAGCCCAGGTGCCTCACGCAAGAGGCTTTGTTTATGATCTTTTGTTTCTTTTTTTGCTATTTTCGTTGGGCATGATAGACCATTTATGTTTATAAGCTTTCTATTGGTATAGCTGACTATGTGTTTGAATGATCTTGGGTGCACAAGATGTTAACTACTAATATATGGTGTGAGTTATTATCAAGTACATGGGAAATGTTTTTAATTTGCCATGTAAGCACAACTCATTGGATAAAATTTTTAAGTCTGCTTCCTCATCTGGCCCCATATTATTAATGTTTAATTAATTTTTGTTTGAGGCCATAGGTAATCTCATGATTACTGGCCGGTTATGACCTTAATCTATAGTGACCTTAATCTATAGGGATGGGTACAGGTCATGACAGAGTGGTATCAGAGCACGAGTTAATAACTCACACACTTGTCCAAATGAGCCAGAAGGTGTTTAGAAAAGACTTAAGATGCATCCATTTGATAAGTACTTGCTCGTATCCATTGAGAACATGTTATTACATCAAATATGAATTGTTGCGTTAATTTGTACAACAAATTTTGTTTTGTTATAATGCAAGTACATGAACATATGAATCATGAATTGTTGCTTATGTACATTTTGATTCTACAAATAGGCGTATATGTGGAATATGAATATGGTTAAGTGTGAAATTATCTAGTAAGTGTTCAGCACGCGATATCTGATAAGCATGCAATCATCCATTATGCATATGATTATTTGTGTCTTGACGATATGTGAAATGTGAATATGAAACAATATGCCTATGTGTATCTGTGTTTATATATGTATTGGGCATTTCTATACTTGACATGGCTTAATAAGAGTTTGTGTAGATCATGGAGAAAACATGGGCATATAAGTTGGCAAACTCTTCCACAGCCTGACTTGATAAACTGGAAAAGATAGTACAAGAAATGACAGGAATCTTAAGACAACAACATCAGCTACTACTATAGCAAGAACCTGTGCCACCACTAGCGCAAGAGCACCAAGTGAATTTGTTGGAAGTCACAAAATATGTTGAGGTGCTAGACCGAACACTGATGACCAAAGCTAACATGAACCGATCTTCTAAATAGAAAATCAAGAGGCAAGGCTTTTTCTCAAAGAAAAGCTCATTTAAAAAGCAAAATATGGGATCATCATGCACTTCAAACTCTACAAGGAATACAGGACCAACATGTAACGAATGTGGTAAGAAACACCAAGGAGTTTGTTACCGAATTTCTGGGGCTTGTTATAGGTGTGGTGAAATGGACCATATGGTAAGGAACTGTCCTCAGACTAAACAAAATCTGAATAGACCCGCTATCTTAGCTGGATTCGTACCAATGGCAAGAACTACTAATCAAGATAGAGTAATTGCACTCGTCCCAGAAAACACTCAGAATACTATAATTGTTATCCCAAGTATCTATACTGTTTATAAATGAATGCCTATGTGTTAATTGATTCTGGACTAGTGCATGTGTACATCTTTGCTTGAGATATTATTTGATTCAGTTCGGTGTGTTCTTTCATATCTGCTACATGTGTATCTAGATTGGTTAGATCCACAAGATCAATAGCTTATTTATTGTATGTATTTGCTCCGTTTGGAAAATTTGTGAAATACGTATTGGGGATATTGATTGACTCTATAAATGCATATATATCTAAACTTATGCTCAGGATGATTTGTTATATCACTATCTTTATGGACTAAACCACCGGGATGACTCTGTGATTGTGTGACTAAGTTGGGCACCGCAAATAATGAACTCTATAATTTGTGAGATCGTGTACTTTGAGTGGGAAAAATTGACTAGACTTGACTCGACTCATAAATCTATGTTTTTGTGACTGATTTGGAACTTCTGCAGGTAAAAATTGTCTGGACTATGTGACTGGACTAGACTCGACTCATAAACCTATACTTTTGTGACTGTTTTAGAACTTTTGCATAACGAATCCTATATTATGTGCAACCGAGGAACATTGTTTGATGCATTACTGTGTGCCATATACTTACATGTAAGACTTATTTGGGAACTACTATATTGACTATGATACATACCTCTTGATATGAACAACTGTATGCCTGTACCAACATGTGAACTTAAGTGGACAATGCCATATTGTATGTGACCTGAAATACTCTAACATGAACCGTTGTGATGTATGACTCAAATATGACTTTGAGAACGGATGAACTTAGGACAATTGTGAAACTATTAACTGTGTATTTGAGCGAACAAAGTATGACCTACAGAACCAAATGTGCCCTATTTGAGAATGATTTGATAAAACTTTTATTTGATTCGATCTAATAGAACTTTTGTTTGATTTGGCCAGATGGAACCTTCATCTGATATAATTTGATGGACTTTTGTTTGATTTAATTTGACACGACCTTCGCCTGAATTGATTTGAGAAGAACCTCTATCTGATTTGATTTCGTTTAAGGGAGATTACGAATTGTTCATGAACAAATGACTGGATTATTCTTGAGAAGAAAATTGATAGATCCAAAACTTGAATCCGTATGGAATACTTGACTTATTTAGAAGACTTTATGTGGCTGTCAACAGACCGATTTAACCGTGAATACCATTGAAAACCAACCTTTAACTATCGGAGACATATGTGTTATAAACGAATGAAATTGTGCAAATCCAATGATTGAGTGTTTTAAGGAACAATTGCTTCTGTATTACCATATTCTTATTTATTTGATGCTATGGGAACCGGTAATGGTAGATCGATTTGATTATAAACAGTACTGAACATTTATCTCTGACTGATCAGAATATGTTTTGTATGGGAGAATAGTTGCTTCAGTGTTATCGAATTTTGGGAATTCATGTTACGGTAATTGTTAACCGCAAACTATTTTGATTATGAACACTATTGCAATTAGAAAACCACGATTATCTGAAAGTGTGGGAATGTAGTGTGCCCTGTAAATGACTGCTCAGTGCCATTGTATTACGCAATTGGGGCTTTGGGGATGTATAAATTGTGTTTAAGATGTGATTGACTCCTTTGATATTACCTTTGATGTCATGGGATTACTATATGAATTACTTTATGCTCTTGACGACTATCAAATAATGTTAAAAGACTTGATGGAATAGGGAATCGAACATTGAACTGAATTGTAAACTATAAACTGTTGAATGATTGAGAACACATGTATTATGTTAGAAATTAACTGCTTCAGTATTATTGTAGTTTACAATCGATGCTATGTGTGGACTTGCCTTTTTTTGCGCCCCGTCTTTCGAAAAGGTTTGAAAGAAAGGCCTCACAGTTCGGACTCCCGCGGTTCTGAATCTAGTCTCACAAATGCAATGCGAAACTGACAAACAACAAAGAGTTCAAATCCGGAAAATCTTTTTGGAAAATCGATTTTAAATCAAATAATGCCAAAATTGGATTGTTTTTCCAGACACAGAGTCGCCACCTAAATATTTTATTTTGGAAAAATTTAGAAAACCCATGACTCGTGCCAAAGGCCACGCGTCCGTCATCACCAAAGTTGCCTCGGCTCGGGAACTTAGGTACGAGAGGGGAAGGTCATGAATTGAGCACCCTCGCTCTCTCGATCAAAGACCGGCCTCTACTAATCATGATATGATGTTTTATAAACATTATGTGCTCTTGTTGATTATTAAGCTAGCTTTACTATGTGATGCACACAAGCAAGTATGGACTAGTTTGCTCAAATTGGAACAATTCAACTCATGTTTGTTTGCGAAAATGGTTTGAATTTGCCACCTCAAGTGGGCTTAAAAGATGCGGATTTGCCACCAAACGTAGTGTGCTTAAAACATACATTTGTTGAATCGTTCCAATTCAAACAACGAGCCTTCATCCACAGGCATTCATGCAGTTTAGCATTTAAGCACATAGCCTCATGGTAAGCATGCTAATCATGGCAGCATTCACACTTATGCAAGTATGCAAAAGCATAAAAACTTACCGAGTACTCCTAGCCAAAACAGAAGCTAGTTAGAAAGATGCATGATCCTAACTATACAAGATGTCTGATGCAAAACATGCGATAATGCAATTAATAGGCTCGGATACTAATCATGGCATATGATTTGATTCGAACGACATGCGATAAAACACGTATTCAAAAAAGATATTGAAGTGGCAAGGCAGTTTGAATGATGCACCGAGCCTTGGTGCATGCAAAGCAAATGAATGGATGCAAGCATAAGATATGCTAATTGAAACATGACCCTAAACTAACCATCAAAAGCGGTTAAATGAAAAGGAGAAAGACGTGGGGTTGGAAAACATACTCACACACATGCACACTTATTACAACATTACGCCTTCACGAAGGAGGGTCTGAATGAATAAGAGCTAAACAACTAGCTATGCTAAGTAAACTAATCTAATTAAGCTAATTTGACTAATTATTACAAATCAAATGAATAACTAGCTAGGCTAATTACTAATTATTACAACACTTTAACTAATTAGCAAACTAATTAATTAATTTACAAAACAAATGTGCACTAACTAATCATGCAAGGCATTAAACGATACTGCCACTGCTTTGCCTTGGGAAGTGGAAGATGCATGTGCTTGGTTTTTTTTTTCCCAAAAAGTCCTCTGTTTTGCTCTCGAAAGGCTCTGTTTGCAGGGTTGAGCATACTTCAGAATCTTTTTGCTCCAACTTACAAAATCTTTGTTGACGGTTACACTAGTGGCCTCCCGGCCATGGATGGCTGCTACCGGCCATCTGCCAGCTAGAGAAGTGCACTGCCGGCCAGAAATGAAGCCTTGCCAGCCATTGATGAGGCACTACTGGCCACTAATGCTTTGGATCACCATACTGCAACAGAGCATAAACAGGGCAAAATGAAGGTTTTTCCAAGGGTTTTTTTGTACTGTACCCCTCCTTATCATCTCAAAACCTCAAAGGAGTGACACACTTGGATCCAAAACCACCAATCAAGCAATTTCATTGCATGATAGCCAAAGATCCAAGTTGTACAATTTCAATAAATGCACAAATAAGACTCGAATGACCACCACCCTATCATGGATGATCAAGGGAAATGAAGACCAAGGAAAGTGGCACATTTCATCACTTTCGAGTATAAAATGTCCCCTTTTCCTTGTGTTCAAACTAACGTCCGATTTAAACACATGCAATGCAACACAAAGACATGCTTATCTTGTCACTTTTACTTGTCAAGTTTGTTTACACATTTTAATTACAAAATCATTCTTTAATCCATTAAGTTCATTGGTGAGTGTCCTCCAATGGAAAGAGGGCTCAAACCACAAGTTTCTTTGGGCATGAAAGAGGCATGACACTGTTTGTAAAGAACTCCCAAAGGGATTAAACCATTGGGTGTAACACCTCCATTTCACACTTACGCAAACAAGTGGCTTGAAACCACTTTCAAAACAAAACCAAAAAGTGAAGAAATGGGGGAGATTGCAGAGATTTAGGTAGTGACAAAAGCACTAAAAACATGCAACCAACTCACACCAATGAGAGTTAAAGCCTTAAAACACTACGCTAGTGAAGGAATTACCACTACAACCATGCCATGCAAGGCTCAAATGAAACAAAAAACCAAAATAGAGGCAAAACAACCCTAAATATGGTTTAAAACATGCTGGACTCAAGATACAAAAAGCCAAAACATTAAGCTAATGCATGGGGTTGCACTACAACTATGCAAAACAAGACTCAAACAAACTAACCAGCCCAAAACAGAGCTAAAACAGGTTATTTCAGAAGCTAAGACATGCTGGACTTGAGCTAAGTTAGGCAAAAAAAACATGCTAACATGTGAAGCTAACTAGGCATGCAAGCAAGACACAAGGAGGAGAGGCTAACCCCTCCGATTTTGGACTTCAAAATAACTTTTTTACCACTGAAAAACCTCTAAAATTCAATGGTTAAGAGGCCCAAAAAAGTTGGTTTTAAAGTGATGAATAAAGGCACAAAAGCTTAGCAAACTGTGGGAGCCAGAAAAAAAAATATATCAACTTATTGGGGTTAACCCAAACAGGGCCTACAATGGGTTCAACCCAAACTAATATCACACCCCCCATCTATCTAAAGGGGGGGCATCCCAGAAAAGGAGGTATGTCATCTCATCTATACCACACACCAAACACTCTACACTTTCTAGACTTTCATTCTGTTTATCAAGTGACTGACTTCACCATCGGAGTGCCTCCGGCCGGCAACCCCGGTTGGGTGGCGCCGATAATGCTCATCTTTGCAGGTCCACCAGGATAAAGTTCATCTCTTCGTTGGATCTCTACAAACCATGTGAGAGGATATTTCATGGTCTCACAATTGGCGCCGTCTGTGGGAAACGTCTAAAAGAATTCAACGAAGAAGATAACAAATACCACACTCAAGATGCTCAGATCATTGTTACACGTTACTAGAAACAAGACCCACAGTTGATCTTGTCCTTTTACTCTTTGTTTAAATTGATCTTAAAAATTCAATCTTGCTGTCTATATGCATATACATATATATATATATGTGTGTGTGTGTGTGTGTATATATTTATGCTCATAGATTTGTTATAGTCGGCACATTGTAACAGCGCCCGCGTGGGCCTCGTGCTACTACAGTTCGGACTCGCGATTTTTGTTGTCGCGGTTCTTAATCTGAACCAAAGAGTCCAAATCTGGCAAATCGTTTTGAGAAACAGATTTTTGAAAAAGTAGTGCCAAACATGAACTGCTTTGCCAGATACAGAGTCGCCACCTAAATATTTTAAAATGGGAGAATTTAGGAAACCCTGACTCGGTGCCGAAGGCCACGTGTCCGTCATCACCGGAGTTGTCTCGGCTCGGGAGCTTGGGTACGATCGGGGAAGGTCAGCTATGAGCACCCCCTTTCGCCCGGTCCGAAGACCGGCCTCTACTAACCGTGATATCCGTTTTTGAAAACTTTACGTGTTCTTATTCCAATTATTAGCCTAGAATTACTATGTTATGCGCACAGCAAACAAGTATAGACTAGATTGCCTAATTTGGGAATAAACATTGCATATCCGTTCGGTTTGAAAATGCTTTGGAATTTGCTACTCGCAAGTAGGCTAAAATACGGATTTCAACGAGTTTTTCAAACTCAAACAATCCAACATTCACCCACAGGCATTCAAACAGTTTAACACATAAGCATCTAGCCACATGTTAAGCATGTTGTCATGGCAATATTCACACTCATGTGATATGCTAAAGCGGAAATACTTACATAGTACTCCGTGCCAAAACAAAGAACTTGTTAGCAAACATGCATGATCCAAGTCCACGTGAAGTGCCTAATGCATCGCATACAAAATATTACTAGAATAGGCTCGGCTATCCTAAACATGTTATGTGAAAATGCACAATTATCACGTATTCAATTTTTGATTTGAAGTACGAATGCAATTAGCGTGATGCACCGAGCCTAATGCATGCAGTACAACTGCATGGATGCACACATGCATATCATGAGGTATGCTAAATTAAACGTGCCCTAATACTAACCATTAAAGCAGGTAAGTAAAAGGGAAGAAAGAAGTGAGGTTGGAAGACATACACACCACCCACACACACTTATTACAAGTTTGCCCTCGCTCGGAGGGACCGAATAAATATTACAAATTAATTAACTACACAAGCTAATTAATATTACAAATTAACTAATTTAATTAACAAATTAAATAAATTAATTAAAGCAGGAAAATGCCTCGGGAAGCGCGCCACCATGCATGGGCTGCCTCTGTTTTCCTTCCTTTCCTCCTCTGGAGGCTGTCAAAGCCTCAGGACTGATCCCTTGGACAGAGAGGATCATCACCGGCTGGTTGAAATTGCCACCGGCAGTGTGACATGGCCATCGGCACAAAATCGAACCTGTCGGCAGAGAAAATGGTGCCGGTCGGCACATTACACTGCCGGTCGGCAGAGTATTCCTGCAGAACCTGCAACTCACAACAACAGAGGGCAAAACAAAGCATGGCAACACAATTCAAGGCATTTATGCACCAACCATGTCCCTCATCATTGTGATGACTCAAAGGGACATGTGCCTCGGTTCTCAGACCACCGATCACGCATTTCCATGCATGATGGCCCAAAGAACCAAGCATGCAACTTTGATTTCAAATGTATGCAAACCAATCAAACAAAACTCCCAATCCCTATCACCCAAGTCAAGGGGCAAGGAATGCATGCAAGATGCAATGCAACCTAGGCATACAAGCTAAGGATGCAACATGACATGGCAAAGCACTTATGCAAGCATACAAGCATACACATGGCAATGCAAACTAATGCTAAGATGTCTTATACATGAATTAGGCAGCTCTAATAAGGCCTAAAACAGTGGCCATAATGACCAAAACAAGAAGCCAAAACACATGCACACATACACATGATGGAAGGCCTACACTTGGGCACAATTTAAACAACCCTCAAGCACACTTAAAAGGGATAAACAAGAGCAATTAGCATGCAACATAAGCATTGAAATCATGTCATAAAATGATGCCAAATCATGTTAAACAAGACAAGCAAATGCATGCAAGCATGGTCTAAGTACTTAAGGCAAGTCATGAAGCTTTGAAGCATGTTTATCACAACAAACATGGCATGCATTAAGCAACCTAAAACAGGTTTGTAGCACCTAACATAAGGCCCAAAAGACCACTTAGATGGCATCTAGATGGCTCAAAAACAAAGGCATGCGAAGGCACCAAAACATGGAGCATTGCCACACATGCTTTCAAAGCATTAAAGAGGCATGCAAGGCAATCAAACAAGCATGGAAATGGGACTGAAATGGCATGTAGAATGATCCCAAATCACCAAAACAATGCAAAGATGGCATGCTACACATGCACATACTCAAGGCCAACAAGCCCAAATACAATGGAGCTATATAATGCATGCTAAAATCAACCCAAGTACTTATGGACAGACCTAAAACATGGCAAAATAAGCACATAATCTTCACAAATGTAAGCCTAAAACATGCTCCAACAAAGGCTAACAACCTAGAACATGTTAAGGCACAAATAAGGCATTACATGGCAACTATGCTAAGCATGCATGGAGTTCCAAAACCAACTTGAAATCATGTTATATTATGGATATATAAGCATGAAAAACAAACCAAACATGCTCAACACACACTCAAGCATAGGCTTCCTTAAGAGGCCAAAATATGCCCTTTTCAAGGACAACAAGGAGAGGGGGTGGCCCTCTCCTTCTTGGGACTTCAAAGCATCATCTTCACCACTGAAATCCCTCAAGATTTCAGTGGTGAAGAGACCTCAACACCAAAATCCCGGAGCTAGCACAAAATGGCTCAAAAAGAGGCCTTTTGAAGCCTAAGGGTGGTCAACAACCCTCAAACAACAAAACACTCTTAATAAACAATAAAGAGGGCCTAAAAACAGAACTTTTTTATGTTATACAATAATCACAAAAACAGATCTAAGATAGATATAAAATCAATGCAAAAATGGGGGAAAAAGGGACTAGTTTCTTACCCTTGTAGTCCTCTTCAACAATGGTGCTCCAATGGCCTCCTTTGGCTCCAAACCAGTCAAGAAACTCAAGAACAAGCCCTTAGAACCCTAGTTTCAAGAGGAAGGTGAAACACTAGGTGTTTGTGTGCAATAGTGAGACACAAAACACCCAGTGTACAAATAAGAGGGAAAGAGAGATAGAATGTGTATATCTAACCCTAACCATAGAAAAACCAGAGCTTGGTCTGTATTTTCCTCTCTCAAAAATGTCTAAAAGCCCTTTTTTTGCCTTAGAGAGAGCTTCTCTCTATATGCCTCTTGTAAAGCTTACAAGACAAGCTTTGCAAGAGGGAGATCCCTCCATACACGTGTATGGAGGGGAGCAAAAGCAATACAGCTGTCTAAAAATATCTGCAAAAGCAGATGAACAGCAATCGGCCGGCAAAAAATGCCATCTTGGCCAAAAAGAGTGCCGACCGGCACAAAAAAGTGCTGACCGGCAACAAAGAGTGCCGGCCGGCAAACTATATTGCCGGTGGCAGCAAAAACCAGCCGGTGGCATCTAGCTAACTGCCGGTGATGGGTGGGGATAGTCTACAAGCCCTACCCTGCCTCTCAAAGGCAAGATGCAAGTGTTTGGTGCAAAACCAGACACTAAACGGTCGAGTTCGAGGATCCTGAGGCAAGGCGCGCGAGCCGAGACCTCCGGGAACTCCAAACGAACACAAACATGGAAGATCACCGTGTGTTCAAACAGTGACGTCCAAGTCTTGAGGACGGTCAAAAATGGGGTGTCTACACACATACTAAACCCATTGAAATGCCTTTACTTCTATTTGCTTTTGCATTTTTATTTTCTCTCCCTAAAACTTGGTTTCACACTTTTATTTTTGAGAAACTTCCTTTCGGCATTATATAATGGATTTCACACTTTATTTTTTTATATAATGGATTTCTTTTTGTGGTAGTCGGCTAATCAAGAAGTTGTTCGGCTACAACGGATGCATGAAACTTGGTGGGTAAGAATTTGAAGTTGCCAAATATTTGGATGCATGCAACTTCTTGTGGGCAACAGTTATTCGGCAACCAACCGAGGATGCATACAAAAAGTTATGGCCCTGAAAATTTGAAAAAAAAATTGTCATAGCTTCATTACCTACATCGTGTATTTTTTAGGCAACCGTATTCGACAACATCACTTCCTTAGCCACCTTACTCGGCAACATTACTATTGGCCTGACAACAGTCCGTGGAAGCTTATCTATTACGTCACTCGGTGACTTCTTATAGTAGCCACCAACATGCCGAATTCCTACACATTAACTCGGAAACGGCGTTACAATTTCGTCTGACGTATAATCAAGTCACCTACAATGCTGAGAACCAAGTCCTTATCATGTCGGCCATCCTAGTTTCACCTTACATTGCCGACTTGCCGACCAAGTTTTTCGGCCAGCAAAAGCTCGACACCAAGGTTAATCTCTCTCTCTCTAAAAAAAAAAAAAAAAAAAGTAGACCCACAATTGGGTTATTTTTTATTATGTTTATTGCTAAATTTCAAATATATATATACACGTCCGTCTATGTATGTACCTATTTATGCTCATAATTTGATCAAATCCTGAATATTAATGTTGCTTAGAAAGGTTGTCAAAAGTTTATTCGGCACACTATGCACATCAAAAGTTTATTCGGCACAATATGCACATCAAAAGTTTATTTGGCACCATACACCACTTGGCACCGAGCTCTACATCCCAATCAACAGTCGTCCGGTATTCAGCTAGCTTACTCAGTAATCCTACTCGACTACACATACGTCCACTCCACAACATTGGACATTCTCGGAACAACTACAATTATTAATTTATCTACCTCCAGCAAAAATCTCATGATTCACTTCTCGGAAGAACAACAATATTGCTTGGCGCTATTATTCGGCAACATTACTTATCGAACTCCGCAAATTCGGCACATCATTCGGTATCTTATCAAACTATTAATTCTCTGTATATTATCTGAGGTTTGGCAACATTATTCGGCTTTGGCAACTTACTTGGCAACGTATTCGGCAATACTTCTTGAAAGTACTGTCACATGCAAATCATTCGGCTGCCACCTGAATTCGCACAATTTGCTTTCCAAAATCTCGGCACTATAATCTCGACATGAAACTAGCATCTCGGCTTGCCAAAATCCACATCTGAACCTATCATAGGATTCACATCGGCTCCAAGGGTCCAAACCCACCAACCTGAGGAACCAAAAGTAACCAAAGTCCGCCGAAAGTTGTGAAACAGCTCACATGTGCTGAAAAATGAAATTCCCTAAACTATCAAAATCAAATTTTGGCTATACTAGTGTGAAGTACTCATTGAGACGAGTCCAACACAACAAACCACATCGCAATCAGAGCTAAAATGAAGCCGTGCGAGCCGATAGAAGTTTGCCCAGAAAATCACCTATCGTTGTTGGAGAAGACTACCAGGAGTTGGCCAACCTAAAAAATTATTCAGTGGATTGCGGCTAAGTTACATCTTGTAATAGCCAAACAATTAAGTTTAAATACATAATGTGCAAAATACAAGCACAAGTCTTTGTTTTGGTGTAGTGGTTTAGTTTTCTTTCTTTCCTTACAAAAGCAAGGGTTCAAGTCTTCTTGACCCCATTTATCCCTATTTTTTATTTTTTCCCAAGCCATGAGGGGAAATTATCCAGTGATTTGCTAAGCAAAAGTCTCAATCGATTTGAGCCATTAGATCCATTTTGGCTACAACTACACCATTAGGAGTCTGATCACAGCGATCCAATAATCCTTTCCAGCTATTTAACGCATTCCGAGTCCATCCATACGGTCATAATTTGCAAATTCAGCTCAAAAAAAAATTGCAGATTGTATTCAAAAATTGAGCGCACTGGCTCACTTCGCATATCACCAAGCACCCTACTTTGTCTCTGCTTCATATCACCAAGCACCCTACTTTGTCTCGGCTTCATTCCAATTTCGCTATGGCACCGAACAGGGGCACGGAATCCGTTTCAAATTGTTATCGGCCTACTCAGTAATTTTGGCCCAAGTCAATTTTATTCCTTCCGAATAACCAATCTTATTCAAAAGCAATGGGGCAAATATACGTTGGACAAGAAACTCAACTTCAATAAATTGGCAACCATTGCCAACCAAGTTCTAAGCAAATCCAACTCCAAAGGGATGCTGACACATCGCGAAGCTAAGAAAAATCGACAACCAAAAGATCAACACAATCACCAACCCAAGTGTAGCTGACCAACTTTTCGACAAAATCACATTATATATGAAATGGACACCGATGTTTTGACACTAGTTACTCGGCATTGCATCAAATTTACTCGGCAAGATTATTCAGCACCATTATTAATTCAACATTATGCATGATCATTAATCGGCCGTGCATAAACTTTTTTCGGCTAAACAACATTATTTGTCAACTTTATGCATTGTCAAACTTTATGCAGCAACATTGGCCACAGTATTTGGCAACTTTATTCGCCTAACAACATTATTTGGCAAAACAATTGCCCACTGGGACATCTTAGTGAATTTTCCGCTTTCCAATTGGGGCACATCAGTCGATCATCATCTCGGCACCTTTGATATGCATGCATACTTGGCCAACTTGGTATAAACATTACAACGACATTTACTTGAGTTACACACTCCCGCTCCTTTTCACACCGCTCCAAGCAAGTGCCAGTTTTGGGGCAATACATTACACACGTGGCAGTTGGCCGTTAGCACTTGGTAGTCAGAAATTCACATTTTGCAGTCAATCGTTCGCACATTGTTGTGCGCCGTCATTTTACCAAAGCCGAATCTTCCCTACAACATAGGGCAATACGAATTTGCATCCCTTCCGACTAACACCTGTCATTCAAAAGCAATGGGTACTTAAATAGTTGGCCCAATATCTACTTGGCAATCCCATACAAGTGGAGCAATACTATTGGTAATTAACACGTCCACCTTATTCGGTACAGGATGCATTATTCAAAGTCCTTGCCATATTGGCACTTGGTTGCCACTTAAAACTAGCAAAAATCTCCGAGTACAGCGTAATCTTCGCACTCAGCACAGAGCGCCGTTAGCAAAGGCCTACACCCATGCCCGGGGGTTAGAATACCGTGGCCTACACCCATGCCCAAGGGTTAGAATACTGCGACCTACCCTCGTACCCGAGGGTTAGAATACCGCGGCCTACACCCTCGCCTGGGGGTCATAATACCGCGGCCTATAGCCATTGCCCAAGGGTCATAATACCACAGCCTACAGCCCTTACCTGGGGGTAACAATACCGTGGTCCATCGTTATGATTTGTTTGTATTCCTTTTTGGGTTTTATCTCAACCCCCCTCATTCTATGATCGACATATATACATTTATACATACATTCAAGACATACGTACATTTATACGTACATTCAAGCATACATGCAGTAATATATTCATACATTTTATTCATTTATCCAACGCGTTCTTTATCAAAAAAACGGAATAGCTATTTGAATAGCGTAACTTGGTAAGAAAAAACTGTCATTCCTTCTACTGCAGGCAATGAAAGTTTTGGGGCAATTGTGGGAGCCAGAAAAAAAAAATCAACTTATTGGGGTTAACCCAAACAAGACCTACAATGGGTCTAGCCCAAACTAATATCACACCCCCCATCTATATAAAGGGGGAGCATCCCAGAAGAGGAGGTATGACATCTCTTCTATATCACACACCAAACATTCTACACTTTCTAGACTTTTATTCTGTTTATCAAGTGACTGACTTCACCATCGGAGTGCCTCCGGCCGGCAACCCCAGTTGGGTGGCGCCGATCATGCTCATCTTTGCAGGTCCACCAGGATAAAGTTTATCTCTTCGTTGGATCTCTACAATCCATGTGAGAGGATATTTCACGGTCTCACATAAACTAACAAGCAAGAAGGATGAACTACCCCTTATTGAAAAAGGCTTGAAACCACCATTTTCAGATCATAAAAACAGAGGTTTTTTTAGTTCAAAACCAGCCTCAAAACAATTTAAAAAGATGAGAAAACAAGTATGCTAAACAAGTGAACAAAGCAAGTAAACTACATGTTGAAACAAAGAGCAATTCTAGGCACAAATCCAAGCTAAAACCACTTGCTAGAGCTCAAATCAAGTCTCAAGGAACCTCAACTCAAAGAGAAGTAACTTTGATCAAGGTAGTGTATGTAAAAGTGTAGAGAAAACAAGCTTCAAGGCACAAAATTGTAAGAGAGAGAGAGAAATCTAGAGAGAGAGAATTTTTATATTCAAATTTTCTAACCCCCACACATGAGAGAGAGGGGTCCTATTTATAGAAAATACAAAATCCCCCCATAAACATCCAGCCATACACGTGTTGGAAGATGCATGAACCTGTGGTGTTCTGCCGCGAACTTCGAGCATTCGGTGAGCAATCAAACTTGCCATCGGATGTACCTGCAAGAATATCCAAGTCTTAAAGGGCCATCAAAAATAAGGTGTCTATAGTTGCCCCTCTTTAATAGAACTCGGAGTCATGAAATGACGTGAGTGAATGCCAAAGCCCAAAGACAACCCATTTTGACAAGGCTGTAAGACTTGGACAGACAATCAAGACAACAATAAATAGTTGAGGCCGCAGGCTGCCTACGTATCCCTTTGCAAAGAATCAAACTAGTGTAGTTCTGGGGCAAAATGCAAATGATATGCATGATGCAAGAACATAAATTATGATCATGCAATGAGGTTGTGCAATGAAACATTTAAAATGCAAACACTATGCAATAAAAATGCTACATTTAAACAAACCAAAACAGGACACAACAATCTCAATTATGAAAAGAAATAAGCAAACATGTCATGTGTGGGAATTACGAGCGCAAACCACATTTCATGCAGAGAGGATGTAAGAAAATTATGCAAGCTTAACTACGCGACGCGTAGGAAAGACAGAGCGCAACCAAAATCATCGGGGCGCAACCGTACATGCAATGTCATCTGTCTGTGTTGGCTCCACTGAATGAACTGTATATACAATATCATCTGTCTGTGTTCGCTCCACCGAATGAACTGTGCATACAATATTGTCTGTCACTATTGGCTCCACCGAATGAACCGTACATACAATATCGTACCTGCATAAAAAAGAAACTCAACAAGTACAACATATTAAGGCTGCATGTTCTATGCAAGTGTGCGAAGTGCATATTCTATGCATGATTGGAAAAGGCATATTCTATGCATGATAACAACTGAGATATAATGGCATGTTTTACGCAAACCAAACAATTTGAGGGCATATTCTATGCATAGTACAAGAGCGAAGGCAGTAAGCATGTTCTATGCATAATGCAAGAGCGGAAGCACACTCTATATAGCTAGAGTAAGAGCATGTTCTATGCAATAGTATAAGTGGAATACACGTTCCATGCAACGACAAAGAATCACATATTCTATGCAATAACAAAAGCCTATTCATTAAAACCAATTCAAGAACAACTCCTGATTTACCTCTCGAAAAAGTTGCAATATGTTAAAAGGATACGCCTTGCTTACGTTGATGAGCGACGAACATCGTACCCTGGAAACGCGATTTTGAGCCTCCGCAGAGACATTCTGAACCAAACACTAAACAGTCCCTTCACTTCTTGGAATCCAAGAACACAAAACAGAACCAGGGACACAAGGGAGACCTTTGGAAACTCGCCGGCCACAAGAGGGGGCCGCCGGTTACCTGTCGGCCACTAGTATGCCTTGCCAGCCACTAGTGGGCCTTGCCGGCCATCGATGGTGACTTGCTAGCCATCGATGGCAGTTCGGGGCAAAATTTCCTTTTCACACATGGGCCTTTAAATGCAAGGCTTGGGGCTTCATTTCCACACACCAAGACATCAGAAAATGCTCTATCCTTCCCTAGGTGTTTTCCCTCTCTAGATCTGAGCCTTTTATGCGTTTTCCAACACCCCAAACAAACTTTATTCGCTAAAGCCCTCTAGTTCTCTTCACTTTGAACCGATTGGAATTTGATGTCGACGCTTCTTTTCTCATTTCCACCATTCTAGGTTCATTCCCCTCGAGTTTCTCGCGAATTCTGTGCGCTATTCTCAGCTTTGACTTTTTCTTCCATTTTCTCTCTCCTAGGGTTGACTTTTTCAAAGTTTACCTTTTTTCTTCACTTTTCTTCACTTTTCACCTATCTCGTACCTTTTTAGATGGCGAATGATCTCCCCCATGATGGGGTTCCTCCCGAGCTTCCTCCAGTAGACTTTGGGTGGACTTCGAGACCAAGCCAGAGGCTGAGCCCGAGCCATTACCGTTGAGTATATGGCCTTTTGATCCAGTGAGGTATCATCCTCAGACACACATATTGCCCACTACAGGTGGCATCAAATGTTTTGCTGACTTTGTTGATAACATGCCAGAGGACTTCTTGTTGAGGGAGCCAGGGTCTCATTTATCGGCCATTGCCATTGAGGTACGAAATCTGTTTCTATGCATTTCTACCTTTAACTGTTTGCATTTCTTGCACTGCCTTCATCTAGTTGTATCTCATACACTGTCATGATCTGATTGTATTTCATGCATTGCCTTGGTCTGATTGCACTTCATGCATTGCCATAGGGTGAGTCTTGTGCCTTTAGGGGCTATGGTACGACGACTGCTCGAGATTGGTATGGCGAGCTCCCAGCTGGAGTTCGTGACATTGTTGACAAGACAGGCTTCGGCCTCTTCTGCTCCAGCTTGACTCGGGTTATAGTGAACCGTCCTCTCTTAGGAGCACTGGTGGAGAGGTAGTGGGACACCACCAACTCCTTCCACTTTTTCACCACGGGAGAGATGACGATGACTCCTTACGACTTTGCCATGATCATCGGCTTAGGCGTATGGGGTGATCCGATCCCTCTTGATCCTGATATGGAGGAGTGGGAGGCAGCCTGGCTCGAGCTGCTTAGGGCACATCCACCAATATATCGGGTGGGCATGGTGCGATACAGTTGGTTTGAGGAGCGGTTTAGGGGGACTGAGCCCTAGACGATTAAGGAGATAGAGCAGTATGCCAGGGGCTTCCTCATGTTCATCTTCGGCTCCACCTTGTTTTCAAACAGGTGGAACACTCTGGGCCTGTATTTGCTGAGTGCCTTAGTGGTCCTCCCTTGAGTTTAGTTTTATGATTGGGGTGGAGCCGGCCTCACCACATTATATGGATATATGAGCTCTTCCTGCCCTCTGTGAGGGACTTTAATTAGAGGCTACTGGCGAGCTTGGGAGGTACACATCTCAATTCCTTCTTTACACTTTACATTTTATGCTCAGCACTTATTGCTTTATCTTCGTTCCACACATGTACTTTCTGCTTTTCACTCTCTACATCTATTCATACTGTGTTGATTATATACCTCTGCATTCTTTCTATAATTATGGGTATACGTATACTTCCCAGTTCTTACCCCAGAGCCTGTAGAGGAGGTTCCATTGACAGTCCTCTTTTCTCGGGTATGCGACGGCCAACTTCGTCGTAGGACTCATGAGTTCTTCATGTTTTTCCGCCAGTATTTTGACATGGTAGCGGCACATGAGGTAACCCAAAACAAAGTCATTTTTTTGCTGTACAGCTATTTTGATCCACACATTAGCAACTGACAGTGACTAATAACCTATTTACCTTCCATTTCAAATCACATGACATCTCTGGACCTTGATACAGACAGGGCTTCAAGCCTAGTACCATACGGCTTGGGCTATTTCCCACTATCATATCCTTCTTGAGGGCCCGATTTACTGAGCCTAGTTCCTAGGCGAGTGCTTCATGCACCGGACCATGGACCTGTCTGCTCCGTTCATACCGATGGTACCACCAGTATCCATGAGAGCGACAGACAAGCTATCTGCCAACGAGGTGATCCCATTCATGGTAGGCTTGGAGGTAGAGTATTTCCGTGTAGAGGGCGACTATGCGGCCTTTATCCAGACACACTTGATGCCACCTCTGATCGGCGTTCGCGAAGGTGAGGGAGTGAGAGCTCCTGCCATGAGGGTGAGACGCAGAACGACAAGGGCGAGCAGAGCCCGTGGCAGAAGGCCTTCCCAGGTGAGACAGGGGACCGGGTGGCCAGAGCTGCCTACTGTACTTACCTGCTGGCAGTATACTAGGGAGGCATATCAGATCCCGATTAAGCCCGCAGCAGTTGGGCACAGATACACCAGAGCCCCGGACGCACCTCCGGTATGTACCATATTTTTAGTTTTCCCATCTCTTTCTGATATTTGTTTGTTCTGGACATTAATTATCCCCAATGCATTTTTAAGCACCCCCAGGATACACCGAGGATCTGCTAGAGCTATTAACCCTATTCGAGGGCATGATATTAAGGAGGGAGGCACTGCTTGGCTTCAATGGTATTCAGGTAATTTCTTCAGTTTTCTTACATTCCAGTCATCAAATTTCCACTGACACACTAAAACTGACATGGGAACTTCCCCATACTATACTAATACACTGCACCCGAAGTATTGCACTTTCATACTCTAAAACATTGCACTTCCATACTCTGTCCCATACTTGCATCTGATATACATACTGTGGCTGACATAAGACAACTGCCTTTTCAGGTCCCGCCCATACTTGGTGTGCTAGCAGGAGCAGCACCAGGACCACAATGCCTCCTCTGGCGGTAGGGAGAGAGAGACAGGCTCCAGCACGTAGCCGAGGCTGAGCTAGGGGCACACGAGCCGAGAGTGGCCCTTCAGAGCCTATTCTGAGCGATGATGATACTGAGACCAGCGAGACCGAGAAGGCAATGAGTCAGCATTCAGAGTCGTTAGAGAGCGGAGACGGTGACGCTGGCTCAGGTTCTAAGAGTAGGGAAGCTGATGCCTAGGAGGGCTCTGAGGTGGGGAGTGGAGACGACTCCAGTTCAAACTTTGATCCAAATTCAGACAATGGCGCTGATGGAGAGAGTGCTGCAGAGTCCGCTTCGCCGAGGAAGAGGATGAAGAGGGCCTCTAGATCCTGAGATGGATAGCGCTGATTTTTGTATTTTTGCTTAGTTTCTTTTGGTTTATAGTGTTAGCACATTATACAGCCTCAGACGAGTTTTATTTCTTTAAAAACTTGTACTGTACTTTTGTAAAAACTACCATGATCGGAATGAAAATCAGCTTTCATTTGAAAAAGTGTTATACTTTGTATTATGAGCACTGCATCGCATGAAAATGAGATTGAATTTGACATTGAAAACTAAATACTTGTATTATCACAACAGTTTGAATCAGGTAACTAACCAACCAACAACTGAAATAATCAAAGTAATATAACTCGAAAATCAAAATAACAACAACTTGATAAAGAAAACAGTTTGATATACAACACAACGACTCAATAAAGAACTCAATTACCAAAACAACTTAAAAACAACACAGCAAACTTGCTAAAGTTAAAAGGACTCAAAACAAGACCTTAGAACACACAAATAACAAAATAAAACTCCTGTATCCAACTGAATATAATCAAAGGATGGCAGCAGGCACAAAAAGAAGGCCGCTGGCCATGAGGGGTGGTCTGCCGACCATCTATTCCTCTTGCCAGCCATTAACGAACCTCTGCCGGCCATCAATGAGCCTTGCCGACCATCAATGTGCAGGACCTCCAAATTTTTTTACCGAACCCAGTTACGCACCTTTTTAGCTTCGGGGACAAGAGCTATGCCCGACAATCGAAGACTTTCAACTGCTAATGGTGTCCTGGGGAGATGAGGAAATCTTGCCCCAGCCCCATTTTGATCACATCCAAGCTTTGGGGAGGATGTGTGGGCTCACTCCACACGAGGCCCGATCCTTTGTCCACAACGGAGAGCTAGACATCCCCACTTTGATTCATCGATTTTCTAACGCTGGTGACCGAGGCAATCTTCTTTGGCGGGGTTTTCGGCAACATGCACTTTGTTTGTGCATGCTAGCGCATTTTCTCCATGCCCCTACTTCTGGAAGGTCTAGCATTCGGCTAGTTGAAGTGGCCTAAGGTTTGAAAGAAGGCAAGAGTTGCATCAGCTTAGTGCTGACCGAGACCATGATGGGCTTGGACACCTTCCATCGATAGGAGACAAACAAATTTGCAAGAAGTCCACTACTCCTTCAGGTAATGTTTCCCACCCTTCTCATATGTATTTCTTACATCTCTCGGCACTTATGCTCTATTTTCCTTTCAAAGCCCTTTTCTCATTTTTCTCTCAACGCACACCTCTCTATTCTTTAATCTCTCTTTTCTTTCATCCCTTTCTAGATATGGCTCATGGATAAGTTAAAAGTAGTGGATTCTTGTTCTGCATATTCAGTACGAGGCTATTTCTTTCGCCAACGGCTAGTGGATTTCCTGAACGAGGGATGGTTGTGCCATTGAATTTGTAACAGATCTGCTGATGACATTGCTTAGCGCTACCCCTGGTTTGATTTGCCCGAGATGAGCTACAGTATGGCTCGGCAACCCGGCATTCAACTAATTGGCTTGATACATTGCGTTTTCTACTTTCTGTTCTGATTCAAACGTCAATTCAGACACAACTAGACTTGCCTAGAAGAGGGGGTAGAGTACCTGTAGACGTCCCCCGAACGCCCCGGGAGGGTGAGTCCCGTTCTGTTCATTTGGGGTCACTACAGTTCGGACTCAACTTGTGTCACGGTTCTAAATCTGAACCAAAGAGTCCAAATCTGGCAAATCGTTTTGAGAAACAGATTTGTGAAAAGTAGTGCCAAACATGGACTGCTTTGCCAGATACAGAGTCGCCACCTAAATATTTTAAAATGGGAGAATTTAGGAAACCCTGACTCGGTGCCGAAGGCCACATGTCCGTCATCACCGGAGTTGTCTCGGCTCGGGAGCTTGGGTACGATCGGGGAAGGTCAGCTATGAGCACCCCCTTTCGCCCAGTCCGGAGACCGGCCTCTACTAACCGTGATACCCGATTTTGAAAATTTTATGTGTTCTTATTCCGGTTATTAGCCTAGAATTACTATGTTAGGCGCGCAGCAAACAAGTATAGACTAGATTGCCTAATTTTGGAAATAAGCATTGCATATCCGCTTGTTTTGAAAAGCGTTTTGGGATTTGCTACTCGCAAGTAGGCTAAAACACGGATCTCAATGAATTTTTCCAACTCAAGCAATCCAACCTTCACCCACAGGCATTTAAACAGTTTATCATATAAGCATTTAGCCGCATGGCCAGCATACTGTCATGTTAACATTCACACGCATGCGAGATGCTAAAGCATAAATACTTACATTGTACTCCGTGCCAAAACAATAAACTAGTTAGCAAACATGCATGTCCCTAGTTCATGTTAAGTGGCTAATGCAACACAGGCAAGGATGCAATTTAGAGTAGGCTCGGCTAACCCTAAAATGGCATATGAAATGCTACAAGTAACATGTATTCAATTTGGAATTGAAAAGTACAATGTAGTTTGTATGATGTACCGAGCCCGGTGCATGTCAACAAATGCATGAATGCACACATGCATAGCATAAGGTATGCTAAATTAAATGTGCCCTAATCTACCATCATAAGCAGGTAAATAAAAGGGAAGAAAGCCGTGAGGTTGGAAGACATACACACACTCACGCACATTTATTACAAAATTGCCCTCACGCGGAGGAACCAAATAAATATTACAGTCCGAATGATAAGCAAATAAAATTATTACAGAATTTCTAATTAGTTAATGGAAAGAATGCAAAGGAAAGAAGAGGATGGCCGCAGCCTCTGCCTCGGGACGCACAAATGATGCATGTTCGGAAATCGGCTTGCCCGAAAAACCCGTCCCGTACCCCTGCCACCTCTGTTTGTACTGCCCTGTCTCTCTGAAAATTGCCAAAACTCCATAACAGGTTCCTTGCATGTCGCAGAGCACCACCGGCTAGACAGAATCCCCACCGGCAGTCCAGAATTTCCACCGGCTGTCCATAAGTTCATCGGCCGTTCAGATATTGCCGGTCGGCAGAAGCTTCCTGTAGAAGACAGTTTTGACAGCAAACAGAGAACAGGCAGTGCATGGCATGGGGTTTCAGGCATATATGAGCATGGTCATACTTCCTATCATGCTTTGAACTCAAGGAAGCATGACCCTCGATCCTCGAGCCATCAATGGTGCATGATAGCCCAAGGGATCAAGTTTGCCACTTGATGTAAAGATGCATGCAACACACAAATGAAGACCAAAACCTTATCATGGTGAAGTCAAAGGCCCCGGTGACCGAAAGTTAAGGCACGTTACATCACTTGTGGTATGAACGCCCCTCAACTCTCACACATGGTTTGACACCCCAAACCAAGTAATGCAATGCATGTTATGCAAACATGGCTCAAAATGCAACATGATATCAATATGCAAGGTATGCCAAGTGTCATGCAACTAGTATGGCAAGCATGCAATATTAGGCATACAAGATGCAAATGCAATGTAAGCATGGACACTTTAAGCAATAGAATCATCATGCTACAACAACATATGAAGCAATCATACATCAATCATGAAACAATCATGCAAAGGTAGCTTAAAATGGCAAAGGGGCAGACCTTCACCCTCCTCAAAACAGTGGCCAAAAGTGTCCAAGAGGTGGGCCGATACTCATGCCAACATGCAAGCCAATGGTCTCGAAACTAAGGCACAAGAAAGGAGGTACCTCACTCCCATAGCATGACCAATCATAGCATGATTTAGACAAGTAAGAAACAGAATTTTAACATGCAAAAAGGGGCTCCAAAACCTCCTAATATGGCAACTAAAATGGCTCCAAAAGGCACATGCGCCAAGGCTCATGTGTAGGCATAAAAGGGCACACCTTCAAGGCACAAAAGAGGTCACAAATGCACACATATGAGCATGATTTATGGACTGAAATATGGTCCTAAATGATGCCAAAACATGAGGATGGTCCAAACTATGCATGCTAGAGGTCAACACATTCAAAGCTTATAAGCCAAAAACACAAAAAGATAACATCAAACAAGGCGAACATTGCTGAAATAGATGACCAACAGACCTCAATCATGATAAAATAATACCAAAACCTTCATGGAACCATGCCATTATATGCAAGAATCATGGCCTAAGCACAAGGGGCATTTCTAGGCCAAATGGAGCAATACAAAGCAAGTACTTTAAGCATGCAAAGAGACATAAATCCAGCCAAAAACAGAGGTCACACATGACCTAAAACACCCAAAAACTTCTGAAATGAGGCCAAAAAATGATCAAGCATACATGCTACCCTTTTAAGCCAAAAAGCAAGGAAACAAAACAATGAAGGGAGAGGGGTGTCCCTCCCCTATGCAAGACTTCAAACCACCTTCCTTACCACTAAAAATACACCGGTTTTCAGTGGTAAAGAGATCAAAACACTGAAGTAAACAAAGCCCTACCAAAGAGGCAACAAAAGGGGCCAAATAAGGCCTAACAAGGTGAGTATGCACTCAAACTACAAGACAATCTGAATGAAAGTTCTAAAGCATGAAAATATAAGCCTTTTTCATGTTATGCACAAAAGCTAAATCAGCAAGCAAGATAGGTGAAAAACTATTGCAAGTTTGGGGAAAATAAAGCAAGATGCTCACCCTTGAAGAACCTTTGAAGAACAAATGGTCTAGCCCTCTTCTTTTGATCAAAATCGGTCCAAAAACTCAAGAATCAACCCCCCAAGTCCCTCAAACTCAGAGCAAGGTGTAATAGTGTGTGTAATGGTGCAAAAGTAAGGTAAAATCACACTTTTGGGTCAAATAACACACACAAAGGAGGAGAGGGAGGGAGATATAGAGATAGGATGTATCTATATCTCTAAGCTCTGGTTTTTACTTCTAATTTTTCTAACCTAGATCAAAGAGGAGAGCCCTCCTCTTATAGAGGTCCCTCTTGCAAAGCTTATACAACAAGCTTGCTTAGAGGGACATCCCTCCATACACGTGTATGGAGGGAGGCAGAGTTGGTGCCAGCTATCACAGCTGGCACAAAATATCTCCATAAAGTGGATGAACAGTGGTCGGCTGCCCAAAAATGTCATTTTGACAAAATTTAGTGCCGACCGTCAACAAAAAGTGCCGACCGGCAACAAACAGTGCCGACCGGCAATAAAAAGTGCCGATGGCAACAAAAAACCAGCCGGTGACCTTTGTCCACAGTCGGTGGTGTGTGGGGATGCCTTACAAGGCATTCCTTGCCCCTCCAAGGCAAAACACAAGTGTTTGGTGCAAAACCAGACACTAAACGGTCGAATTCGGAGATCCTGAGGCAAGGCGCGTAGCCGAGACCTCCGGGAACTCCAAATAAACACGAACATGGATGATCACCGAGTGTTCTAACGGTGACGTCCAAGTCTTGAGGACGGTCAAAAATGGGGTGTCTACAGTTGCCCCTCTTTGACAGAACTCGAAAGTCATAACAATGACGGGAGTGAATGTCAAAACCCAGAGATGACCCCTTTTTGACAAGGCCGAAGACTTAGACAAGAATGCAATATAAACAAGGTATGCGCCCGAAGGCAGGGGCAAAATGCAAGACAATGCACGAAGCCACGCATAACTTATGATCATGCAAAGAAAACTGTAATGAAGCATACATGCAACAATTTTAAGCTAGCATACACCAAACTACACTACAATGTGGAAAGGATGTAAGAGAATTATGCAATTCTCGATACTTCTCACTCGAAGGATACAATACCTGTGCGGTTCGTCTGGTTGCACCAGCCTCGAATGAACCGTACATACAATATCGTGCCTGCAAGGAAAACAAACTTAACAGGTACAATATCGTTAGCAACATGCATAGATAGTGTACTTGAAATGCGTGACAGCGCAAAGCGAGTGGGGAGCATAACAATGCTGTGAAAATGCAAACACGTGAGTGGAGCATGCGGTCTACGCAGGCAACGAAGTTGATCATAAGCATGCGGTCTACGCAAGTAATAAAATTAACAAATACGGGGTCTACGCAAGCAATACATGCGGTCTACGCAGGTGATGAAATTAGATAATCATGCGGTTTACGCAAGCAAAACATGCGGTCTACGCAGGTAATGAAATTAAGTAATCATGCGGTCTACGCAAGCAAAACATGCGGTCTACGTAGATAATGAAATTAAATAATCATGCGGTCTACGCAATCAAAACATGCGGTCTACGCAGGTAATGAAATTAACATGCGGTCTACGCAAGTAACGAAATGGATTACAAACATGCGGTCTACGCAGGTAATGTAATTAACATGCGGTCTACGCAAGTAATGAAATTGATTACAAACATGCGGTTTACGCAGGTAATGTAATTAACATGCGGTCTACGCAAGTAATGGAATGATTACAAACATGCGGTCTACGCAGGTAATGTAATTAACATGCGGTCTACGCAAGTAATGAAATGATTACAAACATGCGGTCTACGCAGGTAATGTAATTAACATGCGGTCTACGCAAGTAATGAAATTGATTACAAACATGCGGTTTACGCAGGTAATGTAATTAACATGCGGTCTACGCAAGTAATGGAATGATTACAAACATGCGGTCTACGCAGGTAATGTAATTAACATGCGGTCTACGCAAGTAATGGAATGATTACAAACATGCGGTCTACGCAGGTAATGTAATTAACATGCGGTCTACGCAAGTAATGAAATTGATTACAAACATGCGGTCTACGCAGGTAATGTAATTAACATGCGGTCTACGCAAGTAATGAAATGATTACAAACATGCGGTCTACACAGGTAATGTAATTAACATGCGGTCTACGCAAGTAATGAAATGTACAGTTACACAGCATAATTGAAACAATTTGTGGAACCCACAAGGCATGAAAAGGATACGGGACGGGGCATTCTTCGGACGCATCGAGCATTGCTCGCAGAAGTTATGGCCTGAGGTCAACTCGAAGGTCCATGTTTCAAAGGTGTGCTTTCCCGCATTGTGGAGGTGTCAAACGATGCGGTTGACCCAAACAGAGGTGCGAAAGGTGCGTTGACCGCGAGGGGAGTTTCACTGGTATCAATTCCGATACTTTGCTACCCTGCCATTCTACGCTTTACTTTCCTTTTTACTGGTAGTTTAAGCACATTGCACTGCCTCGGGCAGTTTTATCTTTTTCTCAAAATTTACACATTTTGCAAAACACGTGATGGGAATGAAACAACCATTTTGTTCAAAAGGTGCCGCATTTGTAAACTTTCTGTGCATCGCATCGCAAAGTATCATACCCCAGTGTGAACGAAATTGAACTCATCTTGAACACTGAAAATTTGCATCGTAATAATCAGGTAGTGAACCGACTTACAACTCGATAAGCAAAGCAAAGACACAATATAACCAAACAAATGTGAGTACAACTCGATAAACAAATCAAAAGCTCAAAAAGAGTGAAATACAACTCGATAAGCAAATGTACAATAGCTTGACAGGCAGACAGGCGTGACTCCGCGAGAATCGATCGCCGGAGGAGGGATCGGAAGTGGTGAAGTTCCACAATGCCTAGCACAAACAGCCCAGGGAACCAGGGGGAAGTCCACCGGCCAAGGGTAGAGACCACCGGCTGCAAGGAATGGCCACCGGCCAAAAGTTTGTTCGGTCGGCAAAATATAATGGTCGGTCGGCAAAGAGTTTGGTCAGCCGGCACTTAATGAGGGGATCACCAGAATGTTGACACCTGTCCTCCACTTAACCTTATCTCCTACAAAAGATCCCAGCTTCGTAGCTTTTCTCACTTTCACACTGATTTGCTCCAATGGAAGAGTTTCTTGCTCAAAATCTCACAGCCTGGATTGCTAGCTTGCATGGCTCGAAAAAAGTGAATTTCCGGGGTTTCGGCATCAATGCACTATTCACTCTGGGTCGTACCCCATTGCACCTCCCGTTTCTTCATACCGCAGCAAGGTTTTGGAATCCGGTGACGCATGTCTTTAGCTTCGCTGGGCAAGAGATATGTCCTACCTTCGAGGATTTCCAAGCCTTAATGGAGTCCGAGCGCGACGAGGAGCTCCTACCCCAACTCAATTTTGGCCATGCCCAATCCTTAGGGTGAATGTGTGGACTTAATATGCGTGACGCTCGGTCTCTGATTTGTGACGGGATGCTGGACATTCCGAGTTTGATCGATCGGTTTTCCGATGCCGGCGATCGCAACAACCATCATTGGCAAGGCTTCCGGCGACATGCCCTCTGTTTGTGCATGCTATCTCGCTTTCTATTCGTCTCAGGCTCCGGAGGGTCTAGTGTCCGGCTGACCGAGGTTGCCCAAGGCTTGAAGGAGGGCAAGAGCTGCATTGCCATGACTCTGGCTGAGACGTTGATGGGTTTAGACGCCTTTTACCGTCATGAGACGACCAGATTGGCAGGGAGTCCACTACTACTACAGGTAATGTTTCCTACCCAATCTCACATATATGCATTGCTCACATCACTCGGCCCTCAAGCTTGGTCTTTTCTCACAAAAACCTATTCTTACTTTTCTCTCCTCGTACATCTCTCTATTCTTTATTTTCTCACTTTTCATCCCTTCCTAGGTATGGTTGATGGATAAACTGCAGGTTGTGGACTCTTGCCCAGCGTATTCAGCTCGCGGCTACTTCTTTCGGCACCGTCTAGTCAATGCCCTGGACGAAGGATGGTGGTTCGCTTGGATGTGCCACTTGTCTGCAAGCCGTATTGCTTGGCGGTGCCCCTGGCTGAGCCTTTCGGCAATGAGTTACAATATGCCCCGGCGGACTGGGATTCAATTGATTGGTCTTACTCACTGTGTATTCTACTTCCCATTTCGGATTCGACGCCAATTTGGCCATGATCAGACTTGCCCGCCGGAGGGGATGGAGTATCCTGCTGCATTCCCAGCCCGAGGCGCACAGCTTACTTGGCAGGCCACCGCGTGGAGGATGAGAGAACTCCTGGCCCCCGCTCCTACTTTCAGTTGCACTTTGTCTGATGAGTGCTTGGATTGGCTTAACGAAGAAGCACAGATTGGGCCCAGCTTGGCATCAGAAGCCTCGACCAGCTCTGGGAGGGGGCGCAGGAGCACCTGACTTGACTATGCCCTAGATTTATTGCTTTATTAGTACTTTCAAGTTTCCTTTATGAATGTAATAAAAAGCAACTTTGATTGTATGTAAGAGCAGGAGAACTCTGTTTTGAAATCAATGAAATTGAAGGTTGTGGTACTAAAAAATTTCTGCTTTGGTCCAAAATGGTCTTAGTTGTAGAAAGATTAATTTGAACAAAGTCAACTTTTATTAAAACTTTTCAAAAAAATTTTCGATGTGGATCAGAACTGGGCACGCCTGAGATCTGTCACTGGGATGCACAACCCCGAATTCCTGCAACTGGAAAGTTGCCCCTAGTCTGAAGAGTACCGCGGTACTGCGCTGCAACGGGAAGTTGCCCCTAGTCTGAAGAGCACTGCACCGGAGATCATATTCAAACCTTTGCATGCTGAATAGACTAAGATGGCCGAGGCGATCAAATGGACAAAGTTGATCGGGGAAAAAGTTATGGCTGAACTCCAGGATGAAGTTGCCTACGTATCCCAAAGATGGGAATCAAGCCTTACGTAGTTCAGGCTAAGGTTCACTCGAGTATTTTCACTCTCCTTTTGCGCTCTAACTTTTGCCAAAGCCGCCATTTGCGGGTTTTCAGCCTTGCGAGCTCAGTTTTTATATTTTCTAATTTTTTGTGCTCTAACTTTTGCCTAGGTCGCCCTTTCGGGTTTTCGGCCTAGCGAGCCTCTCAAGGGTAATATTTCTTCAACTTCTCCATGTTGATCGGTTGGGAGAACTCTAGACCATCTAGGTCCATCAGAACCACAGCTCCACCTGACCAGATAGCTTTGATAATGTAAGGACCAGTCCAATTAGGTCTGAACTTGCCCCTTGGGTCATGGATGGGGGCTCGGTTGTCTTTGAGCACCAAATCTCCTTCCTTTAAGTTCCTGGACTTAACCTTCTTGTTGAAAGCCCGGGCTATTCTGCGCTGATAACTTTGAACATGATACAGTGCTCTCAATCTTCTCTCATCAAAGAGCATGAGTTCCTCGAACCTGCTCTGCTGCCAATCTGCTTCGGCTATTTGACACTCGGCCAATACTCGTAATGACGGAACCTCAATTTCAATAGGTAGGACGGCCTCCATCCCATAGACTAATGAATACGGAGTAGCCCCGGTAGAAGTTCTAATCGAAGTCCTGTAGCCCCACAGAGCAAATGGCAACTTATCTGGCCAGTCTCGGTAGGTTTCCACCATTTTCTGTAGTATATGCTTGATGTTCTTGTTGGCGGCCTCAACTGCTCCGTTGGTTTGCGGCCGGTATGTGGATGACTTATGAAAAGCCACGTTATACTTTTCCAACAAGTCAATTACTTCCTTCTTAAAGTGGGAACCATTATCTGAAATAATCTCGTTTGGGACTCCGTAGCGACAGATGATGTTGTTTCTGATAAACTTTGCAACGTGCGATGCTTTCAACACGGCATATGATTGGGCCTCGACCCATTTCGTGAAATAATCTATCGCTACCAGGATGAACTCATGACCATTTGATCCCTTTGGAGTAACAGCCCCGATCACATCAATTCCCCAAACCGAAAACGGCCATGGCGAAGTCATGTTATACAGCTTTGACGGCGGGATGTTCATGCGGTTTGCATGGATCTGGCATTTGTGGCATCGCCGAACAAAACCGATACAATCCTCTTCCATTGTAGACCAGTAGTAGCCCTGTCTGAGGATCTTCCTGGCCAGCATCACTCCATTCATGTGTGCACCGCACTCTCCTCCATGGATGGCCTCCATCAGGCGTTTCGATTCTTCAGCTTCTACACAGAGCTTATGCATTCCCAGATGGCCCCTCTTGTACAGCTTACCCCCGCAGATGATGAACTGAACAGCCATTCTTCTGATCGCTCTTTTATCCTTGGCACTTGCCCCTGGTGGGTACGCCTCCTTTTCTAAGAAGCTCCAAATGTCGTAATACCAGGGGTGGTCGTCCTGAGCCTCATCTATGGCAGAAATTGATTCGTACGCTGGCGCAAACTTCTGATCAATAATGACTGGACGCATCCGGACTCCGGACGGGATGTCTATCATAGAAGATAGAGTTGCTAGTGAATCTGCGAACCTGTTGTTTTCTCTTACTAGGTGGGTGAAATTTAGCTTCTCAAATCGAGGAATTAACAAATCCAAGGTTTGGTGGTAAATTATCATCCTTTCCTCTTTGACTTTCCAGTCTCCTTTTGCTTGGGACACAACAAGGTTCGAGTCCCCAATGATGTCCAACCGTCTTGCCCCTAGTTCTAGGGCTGCTTCTAGGCCAGCAATACATGCCTCATACTCTGCTTCATTGTTCGAGACTTTGAACCAGAGCTTGAATGCTAAAGGGATACGGGAATCATCAGGTGCTATCAACAACACTCCTATGCCATACCCGTATTGGTTCGACGCTCCGTCAAAGTACATCATCCAGGTTTCATCTTCGACATGCAAAATGGCTTCATCCGGGAACAGGTACTCAACCGTTTCATCCCCTTCAATCGGGTGGTCGGCAAGGAACTCTGCTACTGCTCTCCCTTTTACTGACTTGCGTGTTACATACTTCAAATCAAACTCAGAAAGCAACAGCAGCCAGCGAGCTAGCCTACCCGTAAGTGCCGGTTTCTCGAAAAGATATTTGATGGGATCCAAGCGTGAAACCAACATTACGAAATGAGCTAACAGGTAGTGCCGCAGCTTCCTGGTAGCCCATACCAAGGCCAAGCAAGCCTTCTCCAGCGGGGTGTAGCGGGTCTCGTAATCCAGCATCTTCTTGCTTAGATAGTAGATGGCCCTTTCTACCTTGTCTTCTGACTCTTGTGCGAGCATGCAGCCCATGGTAGTCTCAGCTACTGACAGGTACAATATCAACGGTCTCCCCGGCTCTGGTGGTGACAACACGGGTGGGTTCTGTAAATATTCTTTGATCTGTTCGAAAGCTGCCTGGCATCGGCCGTCCCATTGGAATTTCTTTCCTTTCTTCAGGAGACCAAACAGTGGTTCACAAGTCAAGGTTAATTTTGAGATAAACCGTCTTATGAATTGCACTTTACCTAGAAAGCCTCGAACCTCCTTTTCAGTCCTTGGTGGTGGCATTTCTAAGATGGCCTTGACGTTGGAAGGGTCGACTTCGATGCCCCTCTGTGTAATCAGAAACCCCAGCATTTTTCCCGCCGTAACACCGAATGTACACTTTTGAGGATTTAGCCGCAGCCGAAATTCTCTGATCCTTTGGAAGAACTTTTGCAAGGCGGTGTAGTGGCCTTCTCTTTCTTTGGACTTGACAATCATGTCATCCACGTACACCTCAACTTCCTTGTGGATCATATCATGCAGTATCGTGGTTGCAGCCCGTTGATACGTGGCCCCAGCATTCTTCAACCCAAATGGCATCACTCTGTAACAGTATGTCCCCCACGGGGTGGTGAAAGCAGTCTTCTCCCGCTCTTCGGGTGCCATCACTATCTGATTGTAGCCTGAAAAACCATCCATAAACGAAAGCAAGCCATGCCCCGCTGTAAAATCTACCAACTTATCGATATGCGGTAGGGGAAAGTCGTCCTTCGGACTCGCTCTATTCAAATCCCTGAAATCCACACATACTCGGATCTTGCCGTCCTTCTTCGGCACTGGAACAATGTTGGCCAACCAAGTCGGGTACTCAGATACCAGCAGGAAGCCTGCATCAATTTGCTTGGTGACCTCTTCTTTGATCTTGATGGCCCAATCAGGACGGATCCTTATGAGTTTCTGCTTGACAGGTCGGGCCTCGGGATCAAGAGGGATCCGGTGCTGTACAATCTCAGGATCGATTCCAGGCATGTCTTCGTAGGACCACGCGAAAACATCTTTGAAATCTTTTAATAAAGCGACTAAGCGCTCGCGTCCCTCCGAAGACAACGTGGACCCGATCTGGACCAGCCACGGGTCCTTCTCAGTACCAACATTCATAGTAGTGATTTCATCCATTAAGGGTTTAACAAATCTTTCCTGCTCTTGATCAATTAATCGTTGCAAAACCGGAGGAATTTCTTCCTCGTCGTTTTCATCAAAATTTTGAAAATCCTGATTTAAGCAATAAATCAAAGGCACAGAAAAATACTCGGAAACCACATCCACCTCATTCTCATTAAATACTTCCAAGCCGTCCGATTCTTCTGTTACAACAGACTCAAAAGAGAAAGAAAAAGACGACCTAGACAGGACTGTGGCATCCGGGTTATCACCCCCAAGAATACCGGACTCAGACTCAGTTGAGCTGGAACCTGATTCCGACTCACAAGATTCGGTGGAATCAGATTCCGGCTCAGTACCTGACCCGGTGCGGCTGGACAAAAATCCTTCTTCGTATTTCCAGATGAGAGAAGGTGCGATGGATGCATCCAAAATAGCTGATGGCAGGCCCGCAGCCGCTTCATTCCCAATCATGCATACCGAGGAGTTATCCCCCAAGCACTTCCGTTCGATCGGAGGATCTGAAAGTAGACATGCCAGTGCTACCCCCATTTCATTTTCAACGTCCTCAGACTGCACTTCCTTACTTTGCTCAGCCTCGGCTGATGAGTCCGTCTGCTCTTCGGCAATGTCATCCTCAGGTAGCTGCAGGTCAAAAAAAATCTCAAACCCCGGTACGCGCTTCCTCTCTGTGTTCAACCACGGCTCGGGGAAGCCACAGAAGGGAAAGTCTTCCCCCTCCCGGACGAAGCGTCCGTTCAGGGTACCCTGAATGGGCCGGTGCATTAAGTCAAAAGGCTTCCCCATCTGTTTTGCTCTGGCTCTTCCCGCCATCTCCTTGCCTTTCCTTATCCAGTCCTCTTTGGTTGGTAGGCAACCCAACCCAAAGGTGTGAGGGTTGTGTGGCACTTCGGCCAATGCCGCGACGCCTTTCCGACCGCTCTTCCCCAATCCCATCCCGGGGATGTGCTGGAGTTTGTTCATAAGATAGACTGCTTGGGCACTGACATATACCCCTTCATTAGCTGCCATGATGTCCTGTACGACCCGAGCCTCAGCCAAGGTAAAACCCGATATGAACACATCTTCCATACCGTGCTCGATTTCTAGAATAGGTGTAGATACCTCCGGTGGCGGATGAATCGATGAGTTTCCAAAAACAATGGCTACTCCCTTCCCATAGGGGTATTTCACCACTTGATGTAGGGTAGAGGAGACTGCCTTTACCTGATGCAGCCACGACCGCCCCAAAAGTAGGTTGAACGTTGCAGGAACCTCCAAGACATGGAAATCTATCTCGTGCTGTCCCGGCCCAACCTTTGTTCAAATCTTAACTGTCCCCATTACTTCCCGGCTTGTGTTGTCATACGCCCGAATCACCTGGGCCGTTGGCACAAAATCCGCGACTTTCAAACCGATCGCGTAGGCTGTTCTTGCTGGACTGACGTTGATGGCGGACCCTGTGTCAACAAGCACCACAGGTATCCATTTATCTCTGCACTCCACAGAGATGTAGAGCGGCTTGTTATGGTTCGCACCCTCGGGTGGCAGTTCTTTATCAGAGAAAGTCAACATCGGGGCAGCCCCTCCCGAAAAGACTAGGCCTACCAGCTGTTCGGGCGTGGTGTCTATGGAAAGCTTGGCTTTGTCCATGGCTGAGAGGACAGCCTGTCTATGTACTCGAGAAGCCATAAGCAGCCCCCAAATGGAGATGTCTACTTGTATCTTCTTTAATTGTCTCAATACGGCCTCATCCTCAAGTTGCTTTTCATTTTGCTTCTCTGCCTCCCTATCCTTTCCAGACGCCTCTGGTTGATCCAGATGTGGAGGCTTGAAATACCGTCCACTCCTGGTCATGTGATCGACTTCGCCGATATACCAGGTATCATCTGGTTGGTTATTTCCCCAGTCTTCGTCGGTGTGGGCAAGACATAGGTCGTCGTCTTCCCACCACATCCCATCTGCGGCCGACAGGCACCTATCCGGTTCCGGCATGACTGTCCCGATACTTGCGGTACCTCTTATTCCTATGCTCGCGGCATTCTCCATTTCTGTACTTGCGGCGGTCACAACCCCCACATGGGCTTTTGCCTTCCTGATTCTTTCAGAATCTTCAAATTTTTCCCGTTCTGACTGCGTCAATGCAGTAGATTGTTCAGTAATCCCTGTACTCAAAATGCTCCATTCCTGAGCGAAACTCTCGACACCGGCGCTTCCCGGCGATGTACTCTGTTCTTCCACGTTCTCGGCTATTACTGACATCCCTGCCCCTGCCGGGCCTTGTTCTGACTGAAACTCTCCTGTCACATCTGGCTGGTCGTCTAACCATCCTGTGGCCTCCGTCGATTCCTCATAGTCGAACCAGCAGACGGTTGAGTCTTCTGGGTCTTGGTTACTGTAAAATTGGAGCTGGGCAAGATCTTCTTCCACAGCTGTCAAATCATCCATTCCCTGTCCTGGACCGTCCCCTTGGATTGCACACAGCTCTCCCTCTGCTGGAAACATCACATCTAGTCTATTCTGGTCCATCGGCGAAATGTAGTCACTCGGACTATAAGCATTCTCCGTATCACTCCCAGACTCCGCAGACTCCGGCTCGACAGCCTCCTTCTCCTTTGGGGTCTTCTCTCTCCTGCTCTGGATGGTCACCACCGCTGGCTTGGGTTGAGTTATGGAGACATCCATCATGCACAAATCGGTGCAATCAGGAAGGAAAATTATCAGCTTGGGTAGGTAGGAGGGTGTGATATAGATACTAGGATCGTAGGGCATGACCCCAGTGTGGATGAAATTGATTCTTTTGGGTGGTGGAGCTTGGTTATGTGTGGGGAGAGGATTTGTAGTAACATTGGGTTTCTCAGGAGGTAAAATCACCCCGTTATCAATGAGATCTTGAATCTCATGGCGCAATCGAAAACACAGGTCGGTGTCGTGACCGTGTTGTTGGTGGAATGCACAATACTTGGCCGGATTGTGGGCGGCGGGGAGTCTTTCTGGTATGGGCCGCAGCTCTAGGGGCTTCAGATGCCCTTTTCTGACCAAAACCCCCAAAGCTTTGGACAGGGGCATATAAAGCGGAGCGAAGGTTCTGGTGTTCTGGGAGGGTATTTGGTTGTTTGTGGGTTGCTTCCGGACGCACTGGAGAATGGTGTGGCTGCCATAGTTCTTGGGGAAGGGTTGGTGGTGACCATACTCACTTCGGAGGTTCTGGTAGTTGTAGTGCCACTCGGGCCTGTATTAGTGTTACGATTGAAAGTTCTGCGGGGCTGCTCCCGGTCATTATCGATCAATCCTTGCTTCAAGGCGTCTTCAATCTGCACCCCCATTTCATGCAGGTCAGAAAAAGTAGGGAAGGGGACTACAATCATCTTTTGCATTAGCTTCGGCTGAAGATTGCGCACAATCATCCGAATCTGGTCCTTGTCCGTGGGCCTTAAGGTCATCATCGAAGCTTTAGCCCGCCATCTGGCTACGAATTCTGAGAAGCTTTCCTTGGGTTCTTGCCTTGTTGTCTCGAGATCCCGGGTCGTGATCTCGATTTGCGCATTGTATGAGTACTGCAGGATGAAGGCCTCAGCCATCTCGTCCCAACTTCTCTTGACGCCATCCTCCAATTTGGCATACCATGTGGCCGCTACTCCCGACAGGGTCCGGCTAAATAAAGACAGCTTCTGCAGTCTTGTGAGGCCCATTGGCCTTAGGATGTCTGAAAACAGTCGTAGGTGCACCATAGGATCCCCAGATCCGTCAAAACGATCAATTTGTGGCATCTTAAATCGGTCTGGCAGCGTCACGGCTGCGTCGGTGTATCCGTCTCCAATGTCCGGGATGGACTTCACACCTTGAGATTTCTTAAACAGCTTTTCAAGCTTGCTCATTTTTAATGCCATGGGGTCCACCTCGGACTCGAAGGGAGAATCCGATTGATTGACAGGAGTGGGTGCTTTGGATAGTTGAGGCGGGATCGGGGGCGGAGCTGGCCCCGTTGGAAGGTCGGTATCCTCTTGGACATTGCTGATATTCGGTGTTTCTTCGGGTATCAGAACCCTTGGCGGGGGAGGAACTTGTTGTGAAGCAGATGCTCCGTCTTGCTGTTGTAACCTCCCGATTAACTCTGCTTGTTCCCTCACAACCGTGGCCTGCTGCTTGGCGAACTCTGCCTGCTGAACAGCATCTTGCTGCATCATTTTCATGCTTTCCTGGAGTTGGCGCACCATCTCCTCCAAGCTAGCCATACTATTCTGCTCTGGTTGAATTACTGGTGTATGTCCCCTCTCTGTAGGTGAAACAAGACCCTGATCCCTACTGAACTCAGGCGGGGTAGATAAGGCCCTTTGAACTGACTGTTGAACTGATATCCTCTGCCCAGCTGTTCTCCGTCTAGTAACCGGGAGTAGAGAGCGGTACACCGGTTGTCCGTCTATCAGATCCTCAGATCGATGGAGCCGACGACCTCTGATCCAAAGTGCTTGGGGAATATCTACCGGGTTGGAAGCAATGGTGCTAAACTACCTAACAAAAAGATAAATAAAGCAATAAATAAACAAACAATCGGACGGCACAACGGCATAAAATAAACACATACAACACGCAGTTGGGCATTCACAACACACAGTTGGTAAACCGAACACACTGTTCCCCGATACTGATCACTGTCCCCCGAATTTCTATTCCAAAATACTGAATCTGATACCCGCGGATATAATTGATTCTCGAATTCTGATATCAATGCCCTTTGGCCTGATGCCCCGGACTTGCAAACTGGTATGCACATTTCTGTAGGGATATACTCTAAAAGCACATAGCAAGTAAGAAAGAGCCAAAACACCCCTATAGAGGGGTAGGGTTTCCCTGTCCTATTTTGTCAGGAGCTAGGGTTTCACTATGCACGTAGCAGTTTTCAAACAACCTAACATCGGGTAAGCAGCCTGTCCTATCTTGGAATGGTCACTATGGATCCGAATATGTACTAGGTCGAATGGTCGAAAAGGGTGCCCCGGTAAAACCGGGGTTTGTGTTCCCATACTGTCAGAGCCCATAGCCGGTTAGCCTTATGGTCATGCCTTGACAAGACAAGCCTCCGGCAAACCGTTCAGGAATGGCAGATGGCAAACACTGTGTTCCTAGGCGCACCAATGCAAATGCAATGCAAAGAAACACATAAAGGAAATCAAAACAGGATATCACGAGTTCGAGTCAAGCTCTCTAATATTCTCCCCAGCAGAGTCGCCAGAAACTGTAGACGTCCCCCGAACGCCCCGGGAGGGTGAGTCCCGTTCTGTTCATTTGGGGTCACTACAGTTCGGACTAGACTTGTGTCACGGTTCTAAATCTGAACCAAAGAGTCCAAATCTGGCAAATCGTTTTGAGAAATAGATTTGTGAAAAGTAGTGCCAAACATGGACTGCTTTGCCAGATACAGAGTCGCCACCTGAATATTTTAAAATGGGAGAATTTAGGAAACCCTGACTCGGTGCCGTAGGCCACATGTCCGTCATCACCGGAGTTGTCTCGGCTCGGGAGCTTGGGTACGATCGGGGAAGGTCAGCTATGAGCACCCCCTTTCGCCCGGTCCGGAGACCGGCCTCTACTAACCGTGATACCCGATTTTGAAAATTTTATGTGTTCTTATTCCGGTTATTAGCCTAGAATTACTATGTTAGGTGCGCAGCAAACAAGTATAGACTAGATTGCCTAATTTTGGAAATAAGCATTGCATATCCGCTTGTTTTGAAAAGCGTTTTGGGATTTGCTACTCGCAAGTAGGCTAAAACACGGATCTCAATGAATTTTTCCAACTCAAGCAATCCAACCTTCACCCACAGGCATTTAAACAGTTTATCATATAAGCATTTAGCCGCATGGCAAGCATACTGTCATGTTAACATTCACACGCATGCGAGATGCTAAAGCATTAATACTTACATTGTACTCCGTGCCAAAACAATAAACTAGTTAGCAAACATGCATGTCCCTAGTTCATGTTAAGTGGCTAATGCAACACAGGCAAGGATGCAATTTAGAGTAGGCTCGGCTAACCCTAAAATGGCATATGAAATGCTACAAGTAACATGTATTCAATTTGGAATTGAAATGTACAATGTAGTTTGTATGATGTACCGAGCCCGGTGCATGTCAACAAATGCATGAATGCACACATGCATAGCATAAGGTATACTAAATTAAATGTGCCCTAATCTACCATCATAAGCAGGTAAAGAAAAGGGAAGAAAGACGTGAGGTTGGAAGACATACACACACTCACGCACACTTATTACAAAATTGCCCTCACGCGGAGGAACCAAATAAATATTACAGTCCGAATGATAAGCAAATAAAATTATTACAGAATTTCTAATTAGTTAATGGAAAGAATGCAAAGGAAAGAAGAGGATGGCCACAGCCTCTGCCTCGGGACGCACAAATGATGCATGCTCAGAAATCGGCTTGCCCGAAAAACCCGTACCGTACCCCTGCCACCTCTGTTTGTACTGCCCTGTCTCTCTGAAAATTGCCAAAACTCCAGAACAGGTTCCTTGCATGTCGCAGAGCACCACCGGCTAGACAGAATCCCCACCGGCAGTCCAGAATTTCCACCGGCTGTCCATAGGTTCATCGGCCGTTCAGATATTGCCGGTCGGCACTAAATTCTGCCGGTCGGCAGAAGCTTCCTGCAGAAAACAGTTTTGACAGCAAACAGAGAACAGGCAGTGCATGGCATGGGGTTTCAGGCATATGTGAGCATGGTCATACTTCCTATCATGCTTTGAACTCAAGGAAGCATGACCCTCGATCCTCGAGCCATCAATGGTGCATGATAGCCCAAGGGATCAAGTTTGCCACTTGATGTAAAGATGCATGCAACACACAAATGAAGACCAAAACCTTATCATGGTGAAGTCAAAGGCCCCGGTGACCGAAAGTTAAGGCACGTTACATCACTTGTGGTATGAACGCCCCTCACCTCTCACACTTGGTTTGACACCCCAAACCAAGTAATGCAATGCATGTTATGCAAACATGGCTCAAAATGCAACATGATATCAATATGCAAGGTATGCCAAGTGTCATGCAACTAGTATGGCAAGCATGCAATATTAGGCATACAAGATGCAAATGCAATGTAAGCATGGACACTTTAAGCAATAGAATCATCATGCTACAACAACATATGAAGCAATCATACATCAATCATGAAACAATCATGCAAAGGTAGCTTAAAATGGCAAAGGGGCAGACCTTCACCCTCCTCAAAACAGTGGCCAAAAGTGTCCAAGAGGTGGGCCGATACTCATGCCAACATGCAAGCCAATGGTCTCGAAACTAAGGCACAAGAAATGAGGTACCTCACTCCCATAGCATGACCAATCATAGCATGATTTAGACAAGTAAGAAACAGAATTTTAACATGCAAAAAGGGGCTCCAAAACCTCCTAATATGGCAACTAAAATGGCTCCAAAAGGCACATGCACCAAGGCTCATGTGTAGGCATAAAAGGGCACACCTTCAAGGCACAAAAGAGGTCACAAATGCACACATATGAGCATGATTTATGGACTGAAATATGGTCCTAAATGATGCCAAAACATGAGGATGGTCCAAACTATGCATGCTAGAGGTCAACACATTCAAAGCTTATAAGCCAAAAACACAAAAAGATAACATCAAACAAGGCGAACATGGCTGAAATAGATGACCAACAGACCTCAATCATGATAAAATAATACCAAAACCTTCATGGAACCATGTCATTATATGCAAGAATCATGGCCTAAGCACAAGGGGCATTTCTAGGCCAAATGGAGCAATACAAAGCAAGTACTTTAAGCATGCAAAGAGACATAAATCCAGCCAAAAACAGAGGTCACACATGACCTAAAACACCCAAAAACTTCTGAAATGAGGCCAAAAAATGATCAAGCATACATGCTACCCTTTTAAGCCAAAAAGCAGGGAAACAAAACAATGAAGGGAGAGGGGTGTCCCTCCCCTATGCAAGACTTCAAACCACCTTCCTTACCACTAAAAATACACCGGTTTTCAGTGGTAAAGAGATCAAAACACTGAAGTAAACAAAGCCCTACCAAAGAGGCAACAAAAGGGGCCAAATAAGGCCTAACAAGGTGAGTATGCACTCAAACTACAAGACAATCTTAATGAAAGTTCTAAAGCATGAAAATATAAGCCTTTTTCATGTTATGCACAAAGGCTAAATCAGCAAGCAAGATAGGTGAAAAACTATTGCAAGTTTGGGGAAAATAAAGCAAGATGCTCACCCTTGAAGAACCTTTGAAGAACAAATGGTCTAGCCCTCTTCTTTTGATCAAAATCGGTCCAAAAACTCAAGAATTAACCCCCTAAGTCCCTCAAACTCGGAGCAAGGTGTAATAGTGTTTGTAATGGTGCAAAAGTAAGGTAAAATCACACTTTTGGGTCAAATAACACACACAAAGGAGGAGAGAGAGGGAGATATAGAGATAGGATGTATCTATATCTCTAAGCTCTGGTTTTTACTTCTAATTTTTCTAACCTAGATCAAAGAGGAGAGCCCTCCTCTTATAGAGGTCCCTCTTGCAAAGCTTATACAACAAGCTTGCTTAGAGGGACATCCCTCCATACACGTGTATGGAGGGAGGCAGAGTTGGTGCCAGCTATCACAGCTGGCACAAAATATCTCCATAAAGTGGATGAACAGTGGTCGGCTGCCCAAAAATGTCATTTTGACAAAATTTAGTGCCGACCGGCAACAAACAGTGCCGACCGGCAATAAAAAAGTGCCGATGGCAACAAAAAACCAGCCGGTGACCTTTGTCCACAGCCGGTGGTGTGTGGGGATGCCTTACAAGGCATTCCTTGCCCCTCCAAGGCAAAACACAAGTGTTTGGTGCAAAACCAGACACTAAACGGTCGAATTCGGAGATCCTGAGGCAAGGCGCGTAGCCAAGACCTCCGGGAACACCAAATAAACACGAACATGGATGATCACCGAGTGTTCAAACGGTGGCGTCCAAGTCTTGAGGACGGTCAAAAATGGGGTGTCTACAGTACCCAATTTCATTCCCCATCTGAGGTTCAGAATTAGCTCGATATCCCACTGCTTGAAGGACGAGAGAACTTCTGGCTCCTGCCCCTAGTTTCAACTGCGTACCTTCTAGTGAGTGCCTAACTTGGCTTGAAGATGAGGCACAAGCTGGGCTTACTTTAGCATCTGAAGCTTCTACGAGCTCAGAGAGGGGACGCAGGAACACCTGACTCATTTATGCCCCAACTTTATTGCTTTGATCTTACTTTTCAAGTTTTCTTTTTGAATGTAATAAAAACAACTTTGATATGTATCGAGAGTTGGAGAACTTTGTATTGAAATCAATGAAATTGAAGTTGTGGGCACTGAAAATTTTCCATTTGGTCCAAAAATGGTCTAAGTTGTAAAAAGATTAATTTGAACAAAATCAATTTTTATCAAAACTTTTCAAAACCATTTTCGATAAGGATCACAACTTAACACACATGGAATTTATCCTCGAGATGTACAACCCCGCATCCAGAAATGGAAAATTGCCCCTAGACTGAATAGCGCTGCTCAGCACTATAGTCAGCTCTGCTCTCAGGGTAAGGATCACAACTGATCTTTCAAATAACGAACAGACAGGGATGCCTTGATCAAACATATGAACACAGTTGATTTGGAGGTATTTATGGCCGGACTTTGGAATGAAGTTGCCTATGTATCCCGAAGATAAGAATCAGGCCTTACGTAGTTCGGTTCGTGTTCACTCAGGTGTAGACTCGACTTTCTTCGCGCCCCCCTTTCGAAAGGGCTCGAATTGGTCCTACAGTTTGGACTCTTATCATGGTTCTGAATCTAATCTCACAAAGTGCAATATAAGACTGATAAACGCCAAAGAGTCCAATCTGACAAATCATTTTGGAAAATCAGATTTTGAATCAAATAATGCCAAAATTGGACTGCTTTACCAGATTACAGAGTCGCCACCTAAACATTTTATTTTGGAAAATTTAGGAAACCCTGACTCGTGCCAAAGGCCACGTGTCCATCATCACCAAAATTTCCTTGGCTCGGGAACTTGGGTACGAGAGGGGAAGGTCTTGAAATGAGTACTCCCACTCGCCTGATCAAATGATCGGCCTCTTCTAAGCATGATATGTTGTTTTATAAACACATGTTTTCTTATTCTGATTATTAGCTAACTTTACTATGTGACGCAAAAAAGCAAGTATAGACCAAGTCGCTAGACTTGGAACAAATCAACTCATGTTTTGTTTTTGAAAATGGTTTTAAAATGCCACCCTCAAGTGGGCTAAAGTGCGGATTTGCCACCTCAAGTGGGCTTAAAACATGATTTTGCCACTTCGCAAAGTGGGCTTAAAACTCACATTTGATGAATTGTTCTAATTCAAGCAACAAAGCCTTCATCCACAGGCATTCATGCAGTTATAGCAATTAAGAAAATAGCCTCATGGCAAGCATGCTAACATGGCAACACTCACACTCATGCAAGTATGCTAAAGCGTAAAACTTACAGTATACTCCAAGTCAAAACAAAAGCTAGTTAGAAAAATGCATGATCCTAACTACACAAGATGCCTAATGCAACACATGCAATAATGCAATTAATAGGCTCGGCTACTAATTATGGCATATGATTGCAACAATTTGATAACATGCTTTGAAACAGGTATTCAAATAAGTGTATTGAAATACAATGCCGTTTGAATGAAACGCCGAGCCTCGGTGCATGCAATACGAGTGAATGATGCAAACATACCAGCATAAGGTACGCTAATTGCAAATGTCCCTAATCTAGCCATCGAAAGCGATTAAATAAAAGGGAGAAAGACGTGGGGTTGGAAGACATGCACACATGCATGCACACTTATTACAACATTGTGCCCTCGCGAAGGAGGGTTCGAAAAAGTAAGCTAAGCGAATTATTACAAAACGAAACTAATTAACTATTCTAGCTAATTTATTACAACACAATTGAATAACTAGTTATGCTAAGCTAATTAAAATATTACAACACTTGAATCGAATAGTTAACTATGTTAACTAATTAAAACAATTAATGGCCTCGAGGGCGAGGGACGTATGCATGCTCGGTTGGCTTCCTTCTGAAAATCCACCACCTTGCCTTTGGATGCCTCTGTTTGCACTTTGCTCTGATCTCTTAACATTGCACCAATTTCCAGACTGCTTCTGCTCAATCTCAGGAACATTTTGAACAACTTTTCCATTGATGGCCAGTCGACTACCATAGGTGGCTGTCGACAACTACTACTGGCCGGTCGGCCACCTTTCCCTGGAATTCTCTATTTTGCTGCAATAGAGAGCAAACAGAGGCAAAGCAGTGTATTCTCAAACAATATATGTACTATTACTCTCCTGATCATTTCTCAAGCTCAAAAGAGTGTAATTCTTGGCTCTCAAGCCATCAATCAAGCATTTTCATACATGATGGCCAAAGAGTCAAGCTTGTACCAGTCAATGAATGCACAAACAAGACTCGAAGGACCACCACCCTATCATGCATGATCAAGGGTGATGGAGACGAAGGAGATTGGCTCATTTCATCACTTTGAGCATGAAATGGAACAATCTACCTTGTGTTCAATATAACGTCCAATTGAACACACGCAATGCAAATATAACATGCTTATCTTGGTCATGTTTTACTTGATTCATTTTGTTTACACATTTTACATTATCGATTAGTCCTTGAGCCGATTAAGTCCAATGTGAGAGTCCTCTAATTGGAAAGATGGCCTAAACCACAAATGTCTTGAGCATGAAAGAGGCCTCATGCTATTGGTTAGGAGGAACCCTCAAGAAAGGGTTAAAACCATTAACCATGAGAGCCTCAAGTTCACACTCAAGCCAACAAGGGACCACTTTCAAAACAAATTGAAAAGTGAAGAATAGAGGGAGGTTGCAGAGTTTTCAGTGCTGAAATGGCATGAAAAATAGTGCTACAACATGCAAGCAACACATGCACAACATGTTCAAAAGCAAAAAGTTCAAAACTAATGAAGGGCACTACACTAGAGGCATGCAATATCAAGCTCAACCATCCAAGCTAGCTAAAACATGCCAAAATAGTGGCTAAAACATGCTAAGATTGAAGCATAAAAAGCTAGAAAAACATGCTCTCATGTTAGCCCATAGAAGAGACACAAAACACAACTCTCAAAAGTAATGAAAAAGTGAAATAAGTGAGAGTGTGATAGAGCCATATATGCTGAAATTACATGTTAAAAGATGCCACAACATGCAACCATCTCATGCAAAACATGCTAGAGTCCTTAAAACACTAAGCAAGTGAAGGCATTTGCAATATACCTATACAAAACATGGCTCATATGACCAAGACAGCTCAAAACAGAGCTAAATCATGCCAAATCAGAGGCAAATACATGCTGAAAATAAGCTAAGTTAAGGCACAAAAGCATGCTACCACAGGATGCTAACTAGGCATGCAAGTGAGACACAAGGAAGGGAGACCAACCCCTCCATTTTTGGACTTCAAAACATGTTTTCCACCACTTAAATAACTCTGAATTTTAGTGGTTTAAAGGCCCAAAAAGTTTGATTTGAAAGCCTTGAAAGATGGCACAAAAAGCTATACAAGCTAAGGAACAAAAGGAGAGACAACCCCCTAACTCAGAAAGGCCTTAAACCACCATTTTTAGGACTGAAAAATAGAGGTTTTTGTAGTTGAAAACCAGGCAAAAAACAGTACGAAAGATGGCAAAAACAAGTTATGCAAAATAAATTTTAAAGGTAAGTCTTATACCTCTTGAAGCCAAGCACACTTTAGGCACAAATGAGGCACCAAATCAAGATAAAATCGCCTTCTAAAGCTGAAAGAAGGTCCCAAGGAATCTCAGCCCAATGGTGGTCAAGTTTGATCAAGGATGTCTAGACAAACTAGAAGTGTTTCTTTACTTGTATGCACAAAAGGACAAGAGAGAGAGAAATTTAAAGAGAGAGGATTATAGAGAGAGAGAGAGAGAGAGAGAGAGAATTTTAGAGAGAGAGGCTCCCAAACTTTCTAACCTTGCAATATGAGAGATATGGCCTCTGTATATAGAAAAATAGAAGCCTTGGTCGAAAATATCTGAAATAGAGACAGTTGGCACAGTGTAGAACAGCTGGGGAGAAATATTTGCAAAAATTCTGAGTTTTGGACATTAGTGGCCGACCGGCCATCATCGGTGGCCGAACGAACACATCCGTGGACGACCGTACACATCTGTGGCCGACCAGCCACTAATGGTGGCCGACCAGCCACTCTTGTGGCCGACAGCAAACTCTACTCTCCAGGTCTAACTTCAAACGGGCATAACTCCTTCATCTAGACTCCTTTTCAGGTCATTCTTGTGTCTAAATTGAAGACCCGGAAGTAATCTTTCCAATGGTGGAAACTTTACATAAAAATTCCAATTGTGGGAAAAAATATTCCTCTTTTAGTGATGGTTGCTCATTTCTAGCTCAATCGGATTGATGCCCAACTTCAACCAGCCATATCTCCCTCATCTGGACTCGACTTTGGGAGATTCTTGAGTGCAAAATGAAGCCCTAGAAGTCTTATTTCCAACGGTGGTGGCCTCATAGCTAAAATCCAAGTGTGAAAACAGATAGGCCTGATTTAGCAAGGGCTGCTCGACTCTCTCTTAACGGTTCATGCCCTACTTCTTCCCCAACTAGGTTTCTTCCCTCTCCTCTTCTTTTCTTCAACTTCAAACCTCTAAATAAGTTGTTTTAAAGATTTTTGAAAACGTTCACCTCTCTTTCATGCATCTCCACTTTGTCCTTGCTCGGTTTACCGAAAAACACAACATTTAACGAAATGCAAGCCTCAGAATATCATAGAAACTTTGTCAAAAATATTTTGAAAGAGTGGGTTTTAAGGTCTAAAATCTTTGGTCAAAATAGTTTTAGTCCAAAAATGGGGTGTAAGGTTGGGATTTGACTCTCTCCTTGCCAAAGAAATCAAACCTTTGCAGTGCACATCTTTCATCACCAAATAAGTAATTAGTAGCGCCCAAGTCTTAAGGGTGGTAAAAAATGGGGTGTCTATAGTTGCCCCTCTTTGACAGAACTCAGAGCCATGAAATGACGTGAGTGAATGTCAAAGCCCAGAGAGGACCCATTTTTGACAAGGCTGAAGACATGGACAAATAAACAAAATGCAAATGCAGTTGGTTGAACCCGAGGGTTGCCTACGTATCCCTTTGTAAGGAATCAAACTAGCGTAGTTCAGGGACAGTGTGCAAAATGATACACAATATAACAAAACAATCTAAATGAAATATAGTGCAATGAAACAATCAAACCACAAGTAGTGCAAAACCACACAAATATCATAAAGGGATGAAGATGCAAAATCAAACTACGTTTAACATAGAAAAGGTGTCGAAGCCCTTAAACCACAATTCTCTTAGTGGAATAGGTGCATGCACATGCAAAACTATGTGTTTCGCAGAAAGAATACAAGTAATTGGGCTACGTGATATAAGTGAGGAATGATCTGTTGAGGAAAGATCGTGATCCTAAATGCTGAATGCAACAAGACAAAATGCGATACAATGGATGCAGTGAATAAGGCGCAGATCGAACCACATTTCTACGTAGAAAAGACATGGACACAAAACAAAGCACGTCTAACACAGAAAAGGTGTCGAAACCCTTAGACGACAATTCTCTTAGTGGAATAGGCGCGTACACATTATCACAGAACCATGCTTCAACGAAGGAAATGTATGAGCACATGCTAGACTAAGCTTAACATGGAAAGGATGCATGCAATAAAATAGATAATGCAGTAGATGCATGCGACAGATACTATATGCAATGCAATTGATGACACTAAATAATGAAATGCGATGTAGCAGCTAGGAAGTGAAAGTACCTTACAAGGGCAATTGGTGATGACTCACCTCATGCTGATGTGGATCTCTCGCTTCTGCATCTTACGTTTCCGAACCATAGGTACTACTTTCTCTCTGGCTATGGTCGCAGCTTTCCTTATTCTTCAACAGGGTGACAGACTAGGTTGGTTTAGTATCCAAAATTGAGGAGCATACATGCTACCTCAACCTATGGGGCTGCCATACAGATTTCAAGCCAAGGATACACCCCTGGGTATTTAAACCAGACTTTAGTCTCAGAAATTCTGAACCTTTGTGTTCTAGGTATCGGCCATTCGAACTCTAGTTTCCACCGTTCCAGTTGATCTCCTAGGAACTCACTGCAAACACAGACAGGTAGCTATACCAGACCATCAGAAGTCGTTCGGGCATGACAAACACCAAAAGAATTACACCTTTAGAGGATTCAAGGTCTCCTAGACCAGAAGCGCACAGGACAGTGCGATACAGAGTGAATGCACAAAACAGTGCTATACAAAATGCAATGCACAAAATAGAGCGATGAAATGCACCAGATAGTGCGATGCAATGCACAAGACAATGCGATACAAGGTGCACAAAACAGTGCGATGCAGGTGCACAAGACAGTGTGATGCACAAGAAACGCGAATGTAATGCACAAAAAAGTGCGAATACGTCCAAACGCGCCTCACGCGAGTAGAGAAAGAGTGAATAAATGCGCAAGAAAGCGCGAGTGTAAATTGCACAAGAAAGTGCGATGCGCAAGAAAGCGCGAGTGTAAATTCAAATGCACAAGAAAGTTCGATGCGCGAGAAAGCGCGAGTGTAAACTGCACAAAAAAGTGCGATGCGCAATTGCACAAAAAAGTGCGATGCGCAGGAAAGCGCGAGTGTAAATTGTACAAAAAGTGCGATGCGCAGGAAAGCGCGAGTGTAAACTGTACAAAAAAGTGCGATGCGTAAGAAAGCGCGAGTGTAATGTGCACAAGAAAGTGCGATGCGCAGAAAAACGCGAGTGTAAAATGCACATGAAAGTGCGATGTGTAAGAAAGCGCAAGTGTAAACTGCACAAAAAAGTGCAATGCACAGGAAAACGCGAATGTAAACTGCACAAAAAAGTGCGATGCGCAGGAAAGCACGAGTGTAAATTGCACAAGAAAGTGTGATGTGCAAGAAAGTGCAAGTGTAAACTGCACAAGAAAGTGCGATGCGCAAGAAAGCGCGAGTGTAAATACCGGGAGGCGGTATATACATCGGAGCATGCCCCAATGTTTCTAACCAAAGCAAGATGGTATAAACACCGGGCGTACCCGAATGTTTCTAACCGGGGCAAGGTGGTATAAACACCGGGCGTACCCGAATGTTTCTAACCAGGGCAAGGGTGGTATAAACACCGGGTGTACCCGAATGTTTCTAACCGAGGCAAGGTGGTATAAACACCAGGCATACCCGAATGTTTCTAACCAAAGCAAAGTGGTATAAACACCGGGCGTACCCGAATGTTTCTAACCAAAATAGGGTGGCCAAGAGAGAGGAATGGTTTTACTCGGAATTCTTCTAAATGAACCATATGTACAATATCATGTATGTAAAGAAAGACACACTAACAAGTGTGACATAGTAAGAGTGCATAATCCATGCAAGACAAATAACTGACATATAAAGGCAACGACACATTCTATGCGAGAATGAAAGCATGTTCTATGCAAAATAACAAGAGCATTTTCTATGCAACACTGAAAGCATATTCTATGCATGATTGAAAGAAAAGCATATTCAATACATGAATCGTAATGATGCGCGGCACGCATGCAACAGAAGTGTATATGAAAGTGCACATTCTTTGCAATAGAAGGGCATCAAATACGTACTTTGGTGCCTCCAATTTACCTCTCGAAGGACTTTGCAACATGCTTAACTCAAAAAGCACACATCCTATTCATATTGGCGAGGGGTAATATCTGCATGCTGCTTTAATTGCCATTCTGACTTGAAATAGGCTTACACTTGGGGTCGAGATACACTCATACTCCAGAGAAATGGCGAGGCCTGAGAAGGTGCAGCTAGAATGCAGTCTCGGAATTTGCTGAAGTCGAAACACACTCAGATGCTCAAAATTTTTCCTTTTTTCTTTTGCTTTGCACTCTAGAACCCACATAGCTTCAAATAGGTCCTGGTTTTATTGTTCTCACATGACCTGGATTGAACCCTGCCGTTTTATGAATGAACAAATCCGGTTTTGCACATATATAGAGAACGGCACAGCACTCGGAGCACAAAACAATTTGAAATTAAAATTATGAAATGAGTTTTTAATCGAGTATTGAGCCTACGACTGACCACAATACACCACAATTTAACAAAGGAAAAACAAAAGTAAAACAACCTAAACACATCTATTGACACCCGAAACGACTCAAAACAAGAATCGAGACAAACAAAAACACACACATAACACTCAGATGTGTACTACCAGTGGGAGACCTCTCAGTTCACGAGGAGCTTGTTTCTTCGGGTATTGTTTCCCACCTTTTCTCACTTGTGATCCTCACATCACTATGGCACTCAATCTCTAGTTTTCTGAAAAAGCCCTTTTCTCACTTTTTCTCTCAGTGCACATCTCTCTATTCTTTAATCTGTCTTATTTTTTATCCCTCCCTGGGGTGGTCGATGGATAAATAGGAAGTTGTGGGCTCTTGCCCCTAGTATTCTACTAGATTCTCTTTCTTTCGCTCACATCACAACAGTAAGCTTTCCCACAGAGGGGTTGTGATGCGACAGGATGTGCAGCAGATCCGCAACTGACATCGGTTGATGACGCCACTGGTTTAGCTTGATCGTCCCACCAGCCAGGTATACAATTTATTTGTTTCACATATTGCATTTTTGACGTCCATATTCTGGGTCAGATGCCAATTTGGGTGTGATCATCCGGTATGAAGGAACCGAACATCCAGCTCCATTTCCAGTTCGTGCTTCGCACTTGGCTTGATACCTCGTTGCTTAAAGGATGTGAGAGCTTTTAGCCCCTTGTTATTAGCTTCAGTTGTGCCCTTTCCTGGCAAATATGGTGCTCTTTTCTGCAAATATGGTGCCCCTTCTGGCAAGTATGTTGACAACGGGGAAAAGACAAAAAACCTGACTCAACTGTGCCCCTGGTTCATCATTTTGACCATTCTATGTTTTTTGGCCTTCTGCTAAAACAATTTTGACCAACATGAGAGTTAGATTAACATACTTGTTCAATTTTCTAATTTGAAATCATGCAAGTTAGGTCATGAGCACTGAAAATTTTCCTTTTTTGGGTCCAAGATATGGTCCAGTTTTGGAAAAATTGGAATAATTTTCGAGAGAATTAGTTAACCTCATTAAAAATTTCCAAAAACTATTTTTACAAATGGCCACTGCTCGACCAACATAGAATTTACTCTTGAGATGCACAACCTCAGATCTGAACTTGAATTGTCTTGCAACTGAATCTTCCAACGGAATAGGACACCCGAATTTGAACGAAGACAAGCCAATTTGCATATGGACACCCGCATGCCTTATCCATTCCATCTATTGCGTATAGAATATATTGCGTTGTAGATTGCATGCATATGCTGCATATCCATCTATGGCTTGTGCCTTTCCATGTTGAGCTTGGTTTGGTATATGCCCATACTTTTCACGTTGAAACACGGTTATGATATTATGTGTACGCACCTAGTGTTGTGGGTGATGGCACCGTTTCCGTGTTAAACGCAGTTTGTATGTGTCCATGCCTTTCCTAAGCAAGATACGGTTTGGCCGCATGCCTTATCCATTCTATATATTGCGTATAGAATATATTGAATTGTAGTTTGCATGCATTTGTTGCATTATCCATTGCATTGCTTGCGCCTTTCCATGATTAAGCTTGGTCTGGTATGTGCTCGTACTTTTCACGTTGAAGCACGGTTAAGATATTATGTGTACGCACCTAGTGTTGTGGGTGATGGCACCATTTCCGTGTTAAACGCGGTTTGTATGTGTCCATGCCTTTCCTAGGCAAGATACGGTTTGGCCCCATGCCTTATCCATTTCATCTATTGCATATAGAATATATTGCATTGTAGTTTGCATGCATTGGCTGCATTATCCATCTATAGCTTGCGCCTTTCCATGTTGAGCTTGGTCTGGTATATGCCCATACTTTTCATGTTGAAACACGGTTATGATATTATGGGTACGCACCCAGTGTTGAGGGTGACGGCACCGTTTCCATGTTAAACATGGTCTGTTTGTGTCCATGCCTTTCCTAGGCAAGATACGGTTTGGCCACACGCCTTATCCATTGCATTCATTGCATTGTAGTGTAATCTGTTGCATCCAGCATTTAGGATCATGATCTTTCCTGAGCAGAGCATGCCTCACTTATATCATCCCACCCAATTACTTGTATCTTGTTCCGTCTACACACACATAGTTCTGCATGTGTACGCGCCTATTCCACTGATGGGATTGTGGTTTGAGGGTGTCGGCACCTTTTCTATGGTAGACGGATTTTGCATCTCCATCATCTTTATGATATTTGTGTGGTTTTGTACTGCTTATGGTTTGATCATCCCAAAATGCATTGCATGTCATTTGCGTTGTTTATGCATTGTTTTGTAAATATTGCATTATCATTTTGCATCCATTCCGCATTGTTATGCGTTGTCACACATAGATCGCATTGTCATGCACTCCTACACTTGCATTGTCACACAGCTTTAGATTGCATTGTTATGCATGTTGCTAACGATGTTGTACCTGTTAAGTTTTCTTTCTCTTTCAGGCACGATATTGTATGTACGGTTCATTTGAAGCTGGCACGACCAGGCGAGCCGGACAGGTATTGTATTCTCCGCGTGAGACGTATCGAGAATTGAATAATTCTCTTACCACCCTCTTTGCATTATAGTGTAGTTTGGTTTTTGGCTTGCTTAAAACTGTTGCATTGTCATGCTTCGTTACAGCTTTCTTTACATGATCATAAGTTATGTTCGACATCATGCATTGTTCTTGCATTTTTGCCCCTGCCTTTGGGTGCATATCTTTATCTATAGTTTGTATGCTTTGTCTAAGTCTTTGACCTAGTCAAAAATGGGTCATCTCTGGGCTTTGACACTCACTCCCGTCATTGGTATGACTTTCGAGTTCTGTCAAAAAGGGGCAACTGTGGACACCCATTTTTGACCGTCCTCAAGACCTGGACGTCATCGTTTGAACCCTTGATGATTATCCATGTTTGTGTTCGTCCTGAGTTCTCAGAGGTCTCGGCCACGCGCCTTGCCTCAAGACGTCTCGACTTGCCTGTTTTGTGTTTGGTTTTGCACCAAACACTTATTGTTTTGCTTCTGAGGGCAGGGAATGGCTTGTTGGCCATCCCCACACCTCACCGGCCATGTTGAGGCCACCAGCCATGTTTTGTTTCCACCGGCCATTACCACCGGCACTATTAATGGTCGGCCGGCCATTGTTTTAGTCAATTTGTCATTTTTGGCTGGCCGATCACTGTTCATCTGCTTTTGGTAGATATTTTATGCCAGCTGTGATAGTTGGCATCAACAATGCACCCCCTCCATACACGTGTATGGAGGGATTTCCCTCTTGCTTAGCTTGTTTTGTAAGCTTTGCAAGAGTGAATCTCTATAAAGGGAGGGCTTCTCCTCCCTCCTCAAGGGTTCCAAAAAAGTTCTAGAGAGGGTCTGAGATTAGGGTTTAGGATTTGTATCTCTATATCTCCCTCTATTTCACTCTTGTGTGTGTATAAGGTGTATTTGTTCTTAGTTTTGCACTAGGACACCTAGTATCACACCTTACCTTGGTTGTTGAGGTGCCAAAGGGTTGTTCTTGAAGTTTTTTAGTGGATTTAAGCTTGGAAAGGCTGCTGGAGCCTTGTTCTTGAAGGTGGTCTACAAGGGTGAGATTCTTGCTCTTTATTCCCCATTTTTGCATAAGCCTTTTTCCTATCTTGCATCTATTTTTGAGCTTAGTCTATAACTAATAAAAGTTCTGATTTTACTTGCTTAAAATAGTTGTTTAAGGTTTCTTTGGTGTTTGGGGTTGTTTACCCCCCCTTAGGCCTTGTTTGGCCTCCTTTTTGTGCTATTTTTGGTGAGCTCTAGGACCACCTTGTATTGGCCTCCTCACCACTGAAATCCAGAGGGATTTCAGTGGTGAGGATGGTGTTTTGAGGTCCTAAGAAGGAGAGGGCCATCCCCTCTCCTTGTTGTCTTCAAAACTTGTCATTTTAGCCTCATGTGTCAGCGCATTTCTTAAGTTCATGTTGGCCATGTCTTAGTTGGTATTTTTGCTTATTTTTTCATGATATAGCACTGTTTTAAGTTGGTTTAGACACACCATGCGTACTTTGCATACTTGTCTTGTAATGCCATGAAATTGCCTTAACATGCTTTGTGCTTTGAGCCTTGTTTCTAGCATGATTTTGGCTTAGCTTTGTGAAGCTTTTATGCATGTTTTGATGTGCTTGAGGTCTGATTTTGGTTATTTGGGTCGTCCATGACTTGCTCTGTATAGCTACCATGCAACCTAGCTTGTAGGCTTTGAGTATTGGATCCTCTAGCATGCTTTACTTGCACTATTTCAGTGGTTTAGAACCACTTATCATGTCATTTCAGTCCATATAGCATGCTTGTATACTTGCATTTATGGATCCTTTGATGCTTCAAAAGGTTTATGTTTTATGCTCCATGTTTGGACCTTTATGCATGCCTTTAGACTTAGGCCATTTAGATGCCATCTAGGTGTGTCTTTAAACTTGTTTTGGTCTGCCTTGGGGTTGTTTTGAGTCCCTTTAGCCCTTTGAGGCTTGGTTGGCATGGCCATGGGTTAACCTCCCCCCCCCCTTCTCTCTTGATAACTTTGAGCTTTGGACCTTGGTTGCATGCTTTGATTGCTTTGTTTAGTTGGTTTGGCACCATCCTTAACATGATTTTCAGAGTTTGCCATGCTTGTCATTGGTCCATGATCATCTCCTTTTAAGTGTGCTTAAAAGTCCCCTCTTTGTGCTTAAGTGTTGGACCATGTTCGCATGCATGTTTGTATGTAAATTTGCCTTCATTTCCATAGCATTTTGGCTACTTATTTAGACATGGCTGAGGCTTGTCCATATTAGTTTAAGTCCACCACTTGCATGTTGTTCAAATGTTGTTACATTGCTTCATGCTTGCATGTTTTGGTTGCATAGTGTTTTGCATGCTCATTGCTTCCATTATTGATACATGCTTAGCTATATTGCATTTTGTTGCATTTCTTGAGCTATATGGCATGTTGTTGCATGCTTAGGTTGTAATGTATTTAGCATGCATTCTCTCTTTTAGTTGCCTAACATGTTGTTGCATGTTTTGCCATTGATATGTTGTTACATGCTTGCATGTGTGCATGTTTGCCCTCATGTTCATATTGCTTGCTTAGCTTGCATGCTCAGGTTGCATTTGGCATGCATGCCTTGCCTCTTGAATAACCATGATAGAGGTTGGGCCCCTTAGGTGTTTGTGTGCATTTCATTTGACATCAAAATGCACAACTTCACACCTCGGACCATTATGCATTGAAATGCGCGATTGGTGGCCCAAGGGTCGAGGGCCATACTCCCTTGAGGTCATAGCATGATGGGGAGGTTGGTTGTGCAAACATTTGCTTTAAAATGCATTGCCATGCCTAGTTTGCCCTCTGCTGCTATCAAAACAGGATTCTGCAGGAAGATATGGTCGATCGACCATATTGAGTGCCGACCGAATAAATATATTTGGCCGAGAGCCATACCAATGGTCAATGACCAACTTCCCCTGGCCGGTGGTGTTTCCTCTTGGTCGGTGACCTTCCATAGTGATCAGGAAGTGATTATGGAGCATCATTAAGACTTGCACAATTTTCAGAGGAGTAGAGCAGGATAAACAGAGACAGCTTGTGCATGGTGGTGGATTTCCGAGCGAAGCCGAGCACGCATGCATTGGACCCTCTTCCCGAGGCTGTTTTACCGCTTTATTAGCTTAGTTAATTTGCTTAACTAGTTAAGTGGTCTGTAACTATTTAATTAGCTTGTTAGTTAGTTAAATTTGTATTATTCTTTTGGTCCCTCCGAGAGAGGGCAAATTGTATAATAAGCGTGCGTGTGTGTGATGCATGTCTTCCAACCCCCACTTCTTTCTCCCTTTTACTTACCTGCTTTGATGGTTAGTATTAGGGCATATTTTAATTAGCATCCTTATGCTATGCATGTGTGCATTCATTCATCAGTATTGCATGCACCAGGCTCGGCGCATCATACTAACTGCATAGTATTTCAAATCTAACTTGAATACATGTTATTTGTTGCATTTCACATGCCATCCATATATTAGCCGAGCCTATTCTAGTTGTATTTTGCCTGCGATGCATTAGCCATCTTAACATGGACTTGGATCATACATTTGATTACTAACATGTTCCTTGATTTGGCTTGGCGTACTAAGTGAGTGTTTATGCTTTAGCATCTCACATGAGTGTGAATGTTAACATGAAAGCATGCTTGCTATGAGGCTAACCGCTTAGCTGATTTACTGCCTGAATGTCTGTGGGTGAAGGTTGGATTTTTGAATTGGAATAATTCATCGAAATCCGTATTTTAGCCTACTTGCGAGTAGCAAATCTCAAATCATTTCCAAACAATGGATATGCGATGCTTTGTTCCAAATTAGGCGATCTAGTCTATAGTTTTGTGTTCTGCGCATCACATAGTAAGATTAGCTAATTAATCGGATTAAGAACACTTAATGTCTTCAAAGCTAGATATCATGGTTAGTAGAGGCCGATCTTTTGATCGGGCGAGCGGGGGTGCTCATAGCTGACCTTCCCCAATCGTACCCAAGTTCCCGAGCCGAGGCAACTTTGGTGATGACGGACACGTGGCCTTAGGGAACGAGTCAGGGTTTCCTAAATTCCCCACAAAATAAAATATTTAGGTAGCGTCTCTGTATCTGGCAAAGCAGTCCATGTTTGGCACTTCTTTCTAAAAATCTATTTTCAAAATGATTTGCCGGATTTGGACTCTTTAATGATTCATCGGTCTTGCATTGCACTCTGCGAGATTAGATACAGGACCGTAACATTGAGTCCTAAACTGTAGTTAGCCCAAATGAACAGAACGGGGGGGATTTCCCCCGGGACGTTTGGGGATGTCCACAGCCTCATATTGTGATTGATCGTTGAACATTCTGAATCAAAGTTCAAGGTTTGAAAGCAAAAGGGGTCGAGTCTAGAGGCCGAGAGTAATCCTATGCTGCACAATCTCAAGATCAATTCCATATATGTCTTCGCAGGACCACGCAAAACATTTTTTTTGAAATCTTTTAAGAAAGTGACTAGTCGCTCGCGCTGAAGACAATGTGGAACCAATCTGGACTAAGCCAGGATCCTTCTCAGTACTCACATTAACAAACATGATCTCATTCATTAAGGGCTTAGCATGCCTTTTTTCTCTCAATTGATCAAATTTTTACAAATTTCGGGGAATTCCTTCCTCTTTGTTTTCATCACAGTGTCAGAAAAGTTTTGAAAAACTTAGGTCAATACAATGATTTCAAGGCACAAAAGAGTAGGTGAAAAACACTACCGTTTCATTTAGATCTTCTAGCACAACTGGTTTTATGGCAGAAACCGACTCAAAAGAAAGAGTGTAAAAGACAAACACAAAACAAGCAAGTGATGCTTGAGGTAACACCCCCGCAATCACCCGACCCTAACACAACAGGACTGACTCAATACAACAAGACAGACTCGACTGATTCAGTATGAAAAGACTGACTCAATACAACACAACAAGACTGACCCAATACCTAAGTTAGAAAGTAAAATAAACAGCCTTTGCAAATTGTTCAAAACAGTACATGCCATCCCCAAATATGGAGTAAACTGAGCGCCACCAGTAGGTGGTTCATCCCCCAATCAAATGATCACATTATCCCCCAAGTTCACTAATCCAGTGCCGATAGACTTTGCAGAGCCTGGTGCGATGATGACGTCGTTGTCAATCAAATCTTGTATTTCATGGTAAGACAAAAGCAATTGTCAGTGCCATGACCAATTTATTGATGGAAGGCACAGTACTTGGCAGCATCATGCTTAGCTGGAAAGGGATCCGGGAGAGGCCGAGACTCAAAGGGTTTGAGATGGCCTTGTTCAACGACGATTTGGAGAGTGTAACAACGTCCGCGAGGGACCCCGCGCTACAGTTCGGACTCGATTTGTGTCACGGTTCTTAATCTGAACCAAAGAGTCCAAATCCGACAAATCGTTTTGAGAAACAAATTTTTGAAAAGAAGTGCCAAACATGGACTGCTTTGTCAGATACAGAGTTGCCACCTAAATATTTTTTATGAGGGAATTTAGGAAACCCTGACTCGGTGCCAAAGGCCACATGTCCGTCATCACCAAAGTTGCCTCGGCTCGGGAGCTTGGGTACGATTGGGGAAGGTCAGCTATGAGCACCCCCTCTCGCCCGATCCGAAGATCGGCCTCCACTAACCATGATATCCGTTTTTGAAAACGTTATGTATTCTTATCCCGGTTATTAGCCTAGAATTACTATGTTATGCGCACAGCACAAAAGTATAGACTAGATTGCCTAATTTGGAAATAAGCATTGCATATCCGTTTGTTTTGGAAAAGTGTTTTGGAATTTGCTACTCGCAAGTAGGCTAAAACACGGATTCCAATGAGCTATTCTAACTCAGACAATCCGACCTTCACCCACAGGCATTCAAACAGTTATAACACATAAGCAGCTAGCCTCATGGTAATCATGTCATCATGGCAACACTCACACGCATGCAAGGATGCTAAAGCATAAATACTTACGTCGTACTCCGCGCCAAAACAAAGAACTCATTAGCAACCAATGCATGATCCAAGTCCATGTTTAAATGCCTAATGCAACGCATACGGAATGTTACTAGAGTAGGCTCGGCTTGTCTATGAATGACATGTGAAAATGCACAAGTAGCATGTATTCAATTTGGAATTGAAATACAAATGCAGTTAAAATGATGCGCCGAGCCCGGTGCATGCAATACTGATGAATGATGCACGCATGCATAGCATAAGGTATGCTAAATTAAACATGACCTATTACTAACCATCAAAGCAGGTAAGTAAAAGGGAGAAAGAAGTGGGGGTTGGAAGACATGCACACACTCACCCACACTTATTACAGATTCGCCCTCGCTCGGAGGGACCGAAAGAATAATACAAATTAACTGACTCGCAAGCTAATTAATTATTACAAATTACCTAATTAATTAACAAATTAACTAAGCTTAGAAAAGCAAGAAAAAGGGGCCTCGAGAAGAGGGTCCGATGCGCGCGTGCTCGGGTCTTGCTCGGAAGTGCACTGCCATGCATAGGCTGCCTCTGTTTTCCCTGCTCTGCCTCTTTGAAGACTGCCAAAGCCTCAGAATTGCTTCCCTGGACATTGGGAGACACCACCGGCTGAGTAGAATGGACACCGGCAGTATTATGTGATCATCGGCTGTTTATGAAGCTGTCGGCCACCAATGGATTGCCGGTCGGTACTGAACACTGCCGGTCGGCAAAGAATGTCTGCAGAACCTGCAATTGACAGTAGCAGGGGGGCAAGGCATAGCATGGTAATGCAATTCAAGCAATGTATGCACCAATCCTATCCCTTATCATGTGTATGACTCAAAGGGACATGGTCCTTGGTTCTCGGACCATAATCGTGCATTTCAATGCGTGATGGCCCAAGAGACCAAGTTGTACATTTTCATGTCAAATGAAATGCAAACCAAATAAGCACATGAAGGCTCAACCTCTATCACTTGACTTCAAGAGGTAAGGCATGCATGTTCAATGCGATGCAACCTAAGCATGTTAGCTAATATGCAACATGGAATAAAAGGGAGCATACAAACATGCAATGCACATTAGGTACACAACCTAAGCAACAAATCAAACAAGCATGCCACAATTATGCAAACCACTAGAGCATGCAAGATGTAATCCAATCACGCAACATGCTAGCAACTTGACCAATGGAATGCAAGACGAATGCAAGTGATTTCAAGCATGTAACATGTGCAACCAAAGCATGCAAACATGAGATGATATAACAACACTTGGATGGCCTGCAAAGGATGGACTTACACTAATTGGACAGCTCTAAGTTAGGTCCAAAACAGTGGCCAAAAACTTAAGAAAATGGGACCAAACACACATACACACATGCACATGTTAAGGCCTAATGCTTAAGCATCAAAGGACAACCTTTAAGCACACTTAAAAGGGAATAATCATGGACATATGGCATGCATTATAAGCCTTGAAAATCATGCTATAAGAGGTGCCAAACCAACTTAAACAAGACAAACATTAGCATGCAAATGGTCCAAGCATTTAAAGCGAGTTAAAGGGGACTTAAACCATGGCTAAGCCAACCAAGCCTCACAAGGCCAAGAAGGCTTAAAACAGGTCCAAGGCAGACCTAGACCATGCAAAGGGACCCCCTAGATGGCATCTAAGTGGCTCAAATTCAAAAGTATGCACAAAGGCCAAAACATGGAGCATACAACATAAGCTTTTAAAGCATTAAAGAGGTGTCCAAGGCAAGCATACAAGCATGTCAAAGGGACTGAAATAGTATGGCAAGTGGTCTCAAACCACTGAAAATGATGCAAGTAATGCATACCACACAATCACACACTTGAGGCCAACAAGCCAAAACGCAAAGGGGCTATATGATGCATGCCATGGTCGACCAAAATGGCTAAGGACAGATCTCAAACATGGCAAAATAAGCACGAAAGTTTCACAAAGCTAAGCCTAAAACACGCTAGAATAATGATTTACAACCTAAGGCATGTTAAGGCAACAAAATGGCATTACAAGGCATGTATGCTAAGCAAGCATGGTGTACCAAAACCAACTAAAAACAGAGGCATATTATGACATAATAAGCACAAAAAATAGCTAAGGCATGGTCAACATGAGCCTAAGCATGGTGCTCCCTCAAGAGGCAAAAATTGTCCTTTTCAAGGACAACAAGGAGAGGGGGTGGCCCTCTCCTTCTTGGGACCTCAAGGCACCATCCTCACCTCTGAAATCCCTCAAGATTTCAATGGTGAGGAGGCCCAAACACCAAGGTCTCAGAGCTCACTCAAAATGGCACAAAATGGAGCCTTACAAGGCTTAAGAGGGGTCAAACAACCTCAAAGCACAAAACACTCTAAACAAACTATTTAGAGGACCTAAAAATAGAACTTTTTTATGTTATGCACTAAACACAAAAATAGTTGTAAGGTAGGAAGAAATACAATGCAAGAAAGGGGTAAAAAGGAGTAAGTTTCTTACCCTTGAAGACCCTCTTCAACAATGGAGCTCCAGCAGCTTCTTTAGGTTGAAACCAGCTCCAAAACTCCAAGAACAATTCTCAAAGGCCTCAGCTCCAAGGGAAGGTGTGGTAGTGTGTGTTTGTGTACAATACTATGAACAAACACACCTAGAACACTCAAGAGAGAGAGATATAGAGATAGAATATATCTATAAGCCCTAACCCTAATCCAAAACTCCCTTTGAAATGTTGTCTCACCCTAATGCCAAGAGAGGAGCCCTCTTCTTATAGGCAACTCCCTCTTGTAAGGCTTCCAAAACAAGCTATCCAAGAGGGAAATCCCTCCATACACGTGTATGGAGAGGAGCAGAGTGGGTGCCAGCTATCACAGTTGGCACAAAATATCTACTAAAAGTAGATGAATAGTGATCGGCCATTCAAAATTGCCATTTTGGCAAAATAAATGGCCGACCGGCAATATAAATTGCCGATGGCACAAAATCACTGGCCGGTGGCCTCAAGCCATGGCTGGTGATGTGTGGGGATGCCTCACAAGGCATTCCCTGCCCCTTCAAGGCAAAACACAAGTGTTTGGTGCAAAACCAGACACAACACGGTCGAGTCGAGAGATCCTGAGGCAAGGCGCGCAACCGAGACCTCCGGGAACTCAAGATGAACACAAACAAGGGTAATCACCAAGTGTTCCAATGGTGACGTCCAAGTCTTGAGGATGGTCAAAAATGGGGTGTCTATAGAGAGTTTTGGACAAAGTCATGTAGAGCGTAGCGAAGACCCTCTGGCCTCGAGGTTGGTACTTCGAGGTTTGTGGAGTTATATTGGATGTATCAGCAAAGGATTGGCAGGTGCTGACTGGGTTTGCTGATCTCTTCCGAGTGTAGGATTGGAGCTAAAAGGGGCGTTTCTAGTACGACATCCATTTTCCCGGCTTGCCCCTTGATTCAAAATGCTCTCACCGTGAGTAGCAAAGGTGTCATCCACAGTTTTTGCAACAACTGTGAGCACTTGCTGTTTGTTCAGTCCTTCAGCCTTCAAAGCCTCAACAGCCCACTGAAGATGTTCATAAGGACCAATACTTACCCATACCTTGTTCCTACCACTTGCTTCAGCTTGGCCAAGGGATTAGGTCGCTACATCAGAGCAGAGCCCGGTTGTTGTTGACATGTCATTGCCCAAACCTGAGATAGCTTTAAGTTGGCCATTTTCAATTGCAGCTTGCCCCAAGATTGGGGAGCCTTTTGGCATGAAATCTTTGGTATGTGATATGGTTGATGATAGAGCCAATATTCCAAAGGCTAGATCTGCCACAGTTTTCTGAAGATCTTTAATCATTCTCATCAGCTCAGAAGTAGTGGGTTCACGAGTTTAAGATGATTGGGGCTTGAGTGCATTCATCATGCATAAGTCCATGCTTTCTAGGATAAACACCTCAAGCTTGGGTAGATGGATCGGGGTGATGTATATGCTGGGGTTGTAGGTGGATGACAGTATATGGATTAGATTGAGGTGTGGATGAGGTACTTGGTCATTGGGGTCTTATGGTGGAGCTATCGTCTGGTTGTCGATGAGATTCTAGACCTCATGACGAAGGCGGTAGCAACGATCGGTGCCATGACTGCACTGTTGATGGTACACATAGTACGTAGTGGGGTTATGTCTGACAGTGGGTGGGTTAGGCAGAGGTTGAGGATTAAGGGATTTGAGATACCCTCTTTCCATCAGGACTTTTAGCGCGCTGGTTAGGCTCGTATAGAGGGGGGTGAAAGTTCTGCCTTGAGCTCGGGCTGGGCTGGCTATTTGTAGGATTGTTTTGGCAAATGGGTCGGCTGTGGTGACTGTATTGATTTCAGTGGGTTTGGGAATAGTGCTACTACCAGCATTGGTACTCCCGAAAAACACCCTCCTTACCGGTTCACTTATTCTGGGAATAATCCCTTTGTTGAACGCATTCTCGATCTGAACCCCCAATTCATGCAAACTTTTGAAAGTGAACAGTGGGGCCACTATTAACTTTTGCAATATATCAGGCCCAAGTTTCTGCACCACTATCCGCACTTGGTCCCTCTCAGAAGGCCGATCTGTCATCTGTGCTGCCTTTGCTCTCCACCTTGCAACAAATTCCACAAAAGGCTCTGCAGGATTCTGGTGGGTTGTTTCAAGCTCTTGGGTGGTCATTTCAACTTGGGTATTGTAAGAATACTGATTGACAAAGGCCTCAGCCAATTCTTCCCAGTTTAGCTTCAATGTATCCTCAAACTTGGCATACCAAGTGGCTACTATACCTGACAGGGTTCTTCCATACAAAGAGAGTTTTTGAGGCTTAGTCAGTCCCATCGATTTCAAGACATCCAAGAAAAGCCAAATATGTACCATAGGTTCTCCAGACCCGTCGAAACGGTCAATATGTGTCATTTTGAATCTGTTTGGGAGCCGTACGGCAGCCTCGGTGTACTCATCCCTAATGTTAGGAATGGAGTTATGGCCCTGTGCCTTTTTGAATTGCTTCTCAAGATTAGCAATTTTCACCGAGGTCAGATCGAGATCATTAGCATCAAGGGGATAAAGCCTCTCATTAGGCTGCACCAAGGGTCTGAAAACTCGAGCCTAAGCCAACTCTTCTTGGAGATCTGAACCATGCAAATCTTCAACTGGTGGAAGTGGGTCAAAGTTCGACTAGGGTCCTGAGAGTGGATGTTTGGTAGGTGCCCCAAATGGGCATTGCATTTCAGCATTGGTCTCATTCTACATGGTTATTCCCTAGTTTAACGCCGCTATCATGGCCACAACTTCTTTCGGACTCTGTGCCATCACGGTTTGCTGAGTTTGAACAAAGGTGGTGTGACTGGTGACTGTCGGATCAGTTAAACCGGTGAGCCCTGACTGGCCTTTCTTTGCCTTGCCTCTAGCGAAGGAAACACTAGTTGCCCTTGAACTAAATCTCCAACCTGACAAAGTCTATCAACACAAGCCCAATGTACTCGAGGGATATCGGAGCCTTCTGAAGCTATAGCTCCAAGACTACCTTGCAAAAGAGAAAACAAACAGCATCTCAGCCTGATTTCACCAAAACAGATATAAGCATAGCTGAATGACTGTGCTCTCTACTGAATTCTGCTCCAAAACAGATACCAACTTGGCAACTGATGTGCACATCCCTGTACAGTTCACTCTAAATCACATACCAATTAGTTGAGAGCCAAAACACCCCTATGAGGGTGTAAGGTTACACTGTCCTAGTTTCGTCAGGAGCTAGGGTTTCACTATGCAAACAAGCGGTTTCAAACAACCCTGCATTCGAGTGAGCAACCTATCCTAGTTTGGAACAGTCTCTATGGCTTCCAATATGCAACTAGGCCGATTGGTCAAAAAGGGTGCCTCAGCAAGACCACCTAATATACCTCTCTCTCCTAACACATAGAAGTGAAAGGAGGATCAAACGGTACTGCGATAGTCCAGATCCAAGGTTTGTGTTCCCATCGTGGCAGAGCCCACAACCGGTCAGCCTTATGGCATGCTTTTCCAAGCAAGCCTCCGGCAAACCGTTCAGGAATAGCAGATGGCAAACACTGTGACTTAGGCGGACCTATGCAAATGTAATGCAAAGAAACACATATATGTAGATAAAACAATCATGAGTTCGAGTAAAGTTCTCTAAATCCGCAGCAGAGTCGCCAGAAACTATAGACTCGACTTTCTTCGTGCCCCCTTTTCGGAAGGGCTCGAATTGGTCCTATAGTTCGGACTCCTATCACGGTTCTGAATCTAATCTCACAAAGTGCAATGTAAGACTGATAAACACCAAAGAGTCCAATCCAGAAAATCATTTCAGAAAATCAGATTTCGAATCAAATAATGCCAAAATTGGACTGCTTTGCCAGATTACAGAGTCACCACGTAAATATTTTATTTTGGAAAATTTAGGAAACCCTAACTCGTGCCAAAGGCCACGTGTCCGTCATCACCAAAGTTGCCTCAGCTTAGGAACTTGGGTACTAGAGGGGAAGGTCCTGAAATGAGCACCCCCGCTCGCCCGATCAAATGATCGGCCTCTACTAAGCATGATATGTTGTTTTATAAGCACATGTGTTCTTATTTTGGTTATTAGCTAACTTTACTATGTGACGCACACAAGCAAGTATAGACTAAGTCGCTAGACTTGGAACAAATCAACTCATGTTTTGTTTTCAAAAATCATTTGAAAATGCCACCCTCAAGTGGGCTAAAGCGCGGATTTGCCACCTCAAGTGGGCTTAAAACATGATTTTGTCACTTCGCAAAGTGGGCTTAAAACTCACATTTGATGAATTATTCCAATTCAAGCAACAAAGCCTTCATCCACAGGCATTCATGCAGTTATAGCAATTAAGCAAATAGCCTCATGGCAAGCATGCTAACATGGCAACACTCACACTCATGCAAGTTTGCTAAAGCGTAAAACTTACAGTGTACTCCAAGCCAAAACAAAATCTAGTTAGAAATATGCACGATCCTAACTATACAAGATGCCTAATGTAACACATGCAATAATACAATTAATAGGCTTGGCTACTAATTATGGCATATGATTGCAACAATTTGATAACATGCTTTGAAACACGTATGCAAATAAGTGTATTGAAATACAATGCAGTTTGAATGATGCGCGGAGCCTCAGTGCATGCAATACGAATGAATGATGCAAACATGCCAGCATAAGGTATGCTAATTGAAAATGTCCCTAATCTAACCATTGAAAGCAATTAAATAAAAGGGAGAAAGACGTGGGGTTGGAAGACATGCACACACGCACGCACACTTATTACAACATTGCGCGCTCGCGAACGAGGGTCTGAATAAATAAGCTAAGCTAAACTAAGCTAAGCTATTTATTACAAAACGAAACTAATTAACTATTCTAGCTAATTAATTACAACACAAATGAATAACTAGTTATGCTAAGCTAATTAAAATATTACAACACTTGAATCGAATAGTTAACTACACTACCTAATTGAAACAATTAAATGGCCTCGAGGGCGAGGGACGTATGCATGCTCGGTTGGCTTCCTTCCGAAAATCCACCGCCTTGCCTTTGGATGCCTCTGTTTTCACTTTGCTCTAATCTCTGAACATTGCACCAATTTCTGGACTGCTTCTGCTCCATCTCAGGAACATTTTGAAGAACTTTTCCACTGATGGCCGGTCGGCTACCATAGGTGGCTATCGGCAACTACTACTGGCCGATCGGCCACTGTTTGTGGCTGTCAGCCACCACTGGTGGCCGATCGGCCACATTTCCCTAGAATTCTTCCTTTTGCTGTAATAGAGAGCAAACAGAGGCAAAACAGTGTATTCTCAAACAATATATGTACTATTACTCTCCTTATCATTCCTCAAGCTCAAAGAAGTGCAATTCTTGGCTCTCAAGCCATCAATCAAGCATTTTCATGCATGATGGCCAAAGAATCAAGCTTGTACAAGTCAATGAATACACAAATAAGACTCGGAGGACCACCACCCTATCATGCATGATCAAGGGTGATGGAGATGAAGGAGATTGGCTCATTTGATGACTTCGAGTATGAAATGGACCAATCTACCTTGTGTTCAATATAACGTCCGATTGAACACATGCAATGCAAATACAACATGCTTATCTTGGTCATGTTTTACTTGATTCATTTTGTTTACACATTTTACATTACTGATTAGTCCTTGAACCGATTTAGTCCAATGTGAGAGTCCTCTAATTGGAAAGATGGCCTAAACCACAAATGTCTTGAGCATGAAAGAGGCCTCATGCTGTTGGTTAGGAGGAACCCTCAAGAGTGGGTTAAAACCATTAAGCATGAGAGGCTCAAGTTCACACTCAAGCCAACAAGGGGCTCAAGACCACTTTCAAAGCAAATTGAAAAGTGAAGAATAGAGGGAGGTTACAGACTTTTCAGTGCTGAAATGGCATGAAAACAGTGCTACAACATGCACGCAACACATGCACAACATGTTCAAAAGCCAAAAGTTCAAAACTAGTGAATGGCACTACACTAGAGGCATGCAATATCAAGCTTAACTGACCAAGCCAGCTCAAAACAAAGCTAAAGCATAAGGTATGCTAACTAAAATATGCTAATTGAAACATAAGGTATGATGCACGCATGCAAAGCATAAGGTATGCTAATTGAAATATGCCCTAAACTAACCATCAAAAGCTGATAAGTAAAAGGGAGAAAGAAGTGGGGCTTGGAAGACATGCACACACACACGCACCCTTATTACAACATTGTGCCCTCGCAAAGGAGGGTCCAAATAAATAAGCTAAGCTAGCTACACTAAGCTAATCAACCAATCTAATTAAGCTAATTAGACTAATTATTACACAACCAAATTGAATAACAAGAAAACTACTTACTAATTATTACATCACTTAACTAATTAACAAATTAATTAATTAATTACAAATTCAATGCTAACTAACAAGTAAAGCACTAAATTAAACTAATTCAGCTCTTTTTGAAGATGTTGAACATGCATGCACGCATTCGGTTTTCTCGCCTCGAAAAGCTCTCTGGTTTGCTCTTGAGAAGCTCTGTTTGCAGGGTGTCTCCAAGAACTTTTGCTGAGCCTTACCAAAAGACTGCTGGGCACTACACCAGTGGCCTGCCGGCCATGAGAAGTTGCTGTCGGCCACCTGCCGGCCAAGGTTGGGCACTGCTGACCAAGAATGATGCTTCTGCCGGCCAAGGATAAGGCAATGCCGGCTACCCGTGGGGCACTGCCGGCCACTGGTGTGCTACATCACCATGCTGAAATAGAGCTCAAGCAAGGGGAAATAAGAGGGTCTCCCAAGGGCATGTATGTACTGTGGCACTCTGTAACAAGCCCGCGGGGGACCTCGCTACAGCTCGGACTCGACTTTCGTAGTCACGGTTCTAAGTCTGAACCAAAGAGTCCAAATCCGGCAAATCGTTTTGAGAAAACTGATTTTTGAAAGAAGTGCCAAACATGGACTGCTTTGCCAGATACAGAGTCGCCACCTAAATATTTTATTTTGGGAAATTTAGGAAACCCTGACTCGGTGCCAAAAGGCCACGTGTCCGTCATCACCAAAGTTGCCTCGGCTCGGGAACTTGGGTACGATTGGGGAAGGTCACTTCGTGAGCACCCCCGCTCGCCCGATCAAAGATCGGCCTCTACTAACCGTGATATCTATTTTTGAAAACTTTGTGTGTTCTTATTCCAGTTATTAGCCTAGGTTACTATGTGATGCGGACAGCATACAAATATAGACCGGGTCGCCTGAATTGGAACAAAACATTTCATGCTTGTTTATTTGAAAATGGTTTGATGATGCTACTCGCAAGTAGGCTAAGACGTGGATTTGCCACCCTCGGGTGGGCTTAGAAAAATGTGATTTTGCCACTATCTAGTGGGCTTAAAACTCACAGTCAATGATTTGTTCCAATTTAAACAACCCGACCTTCACCCACAGGCATTCAGGCAGATATATCACATAAGCACATAGCCTCATGGTAAGCATGCTATTCATGGCAGTCACTCACACGCATGCGAGGATGCTAAAGCATAGAACTTACCGAGTACTCCAAGCCAAAATAGGAACTACATTAGAAATCATGCATGATCCTAAGTATACAAAAATGCTTAATGCAACACATGCAAAATGCAACTATAGTAGGCTCGGCTATTCTAAGATGGCATATGAAATGCTACAACTAACATGTATTCAACTTGGAATTGAAAATACAATGCAGTTAGTATGATGCGCCGAGCCCGGTGCATGCAATACAGATGGATGAATGCAAACATGCTGTCATACTGTATGCTAATTTAAACATGCCCTAATCTAACCATCATAAGCGGATAAATAAAAGGGAGAAAGACGTGGGGTTGGAAGACATACATCACACTCACGCACACTTATTACAGTTGTGCCCTCACTCGGAGGGTCCGAATAAATAATACAGTCCAAATATTACAGTCCCCAAAATAAAAGAATATTACAGTCTAAAATATTACAGAATTCTAATTAATTAATGAATTAACTAGAAAGCAAATAAACTGGCGTGCAAGCCAGGGACTGCCTTGCTTCTGGTGGATGATGCATGTCCGGACTGTCTTGCGCGGAAATCCACCGGAATGCCCCGATTAGCCTCTGTTTACACTTGTTCTTGAAATGCGTGCCAAGCTCCAAAAAGTTGCTGATTCCTCGTTTTGCTGCAATAGAGAGCAGAAAAGGGGCATAGCAATGTATTTGCACAAATATATGCATGTCTCGATCCTCGTGCCACCAATCACGCATACCGAGGCATGATGGCCGAGGAGTCGAAATGCACAACTCAATATAGGATGAATGCACATGAAACTACAGCTAAGACCTAACTCCATCATGGATAATCCGGAGTGTCGGTGACTGGGGAATTGAGACACATTCCGTCACTCGGAGTACGAAATGTACCTCGTTTCCCGTGCCCGGGCTAACTCTTATTCCGGACACGATGCAATATGCATGATATGCATGAAATGCAACTAAGATACAATCCTAACATACTCAATGCTATGAAAATGAGATGCCTCGAAATGCGTGCACACGGGCACGCAAACTGAGAAAATGATATGTCTCGAAATGCGTGCACGCGGGCACGCAAACTGAGAAAATGATATGTCTCGAAATGCGTGCACGCGGGCACGCAAACCGAGAAAATGATATGTCTCGAAATGCGTGCACGTGGGCACGCAAACCGAGAAAATGATATGTCTCGAAATGCCTGCACGCGGGCACGCAAACCGAGGCGATGATATGTCTCGAAATGCATGCACGCGGGCACGCAAACCGAAGCGATGATATGTCTCGAAATGCCTGCACGCGGGCACGCAAACTGAGGCGATGATATGTCTCGAAATGCATGCACGCGGGCACGCAAACCGAGGCGATAATATGTGTCTCGAAATGCGTGCGCGCGGGCACGCAAATCGAGGTGATGATATGTGTCTCGAAATGCGTGCACGCGGGCACGCAAACCGAGGCGATGGCGGAATGCAATGTAATGACATGAAAACATGATGTGGGCTTATACCAACATGAGTGAGCCTCAGCCACACTCACATGGGATGCCGGTGGATAAAAATAGGGTGCCTCGAAATGCGTGCACACGGGCACGCAAACCGAGGCAATGATGGAATGCTATGAAATGACATGGAAATGACTAGTGGGCTTATACCAACATGAGTGAACCTCAGCCACACTCACATCGGATGCCGGCGGATAAAAATGAGGTGCCTCGAAATGCGTGCACACGGGCACGCAAATCGAGGCAATGACAGAATATGATGAAATGACATGGAAATGACAAGTGGGCTTATACCAACATGAGTGAACCTCAGCCACACTCACATCGGATGCCGGCGGATAAAAATGAGGTGCCTCGAAATGCGTGCACACGGGCACGCAAACCGAGGCAATGCTAAAATGTGATGAAATGACATGGAAATGACAAGTGGGCTTATACCAACATGAGAGAGCCTCAGCCGCACTCACATGAGATGCCGATGGCAAAAAATGAGGTGCCTCGAAATGCGTGCACACGGGCACGCAAACCGAGGCAATGCATACGCAATGCAAATGACATGAAAAATGACAAATGGACTTATACTAACATGAGAGAGCCTCAGCCGCACTCACATGAGATGTCGTTGGCAGAAAATGAAGTGCCTCGAAATGCGTGCACACGGGCACGCAAACCGAGGCAATGCATACGCAATGCAAATGACATGGAAACTGACAAATGGACTTATACTAACATGAGAGAGCCTCAGCCGCACTCACATGAGATGCCGATGGCAAAAAATGAGGTGCCTCGAAATGCGTGCACACGGGCACGCAAACCGAGGCAATGCATACGCAATGCAAATGACATGAAAAATGACAAATGGACTTATACCAACATGAGTGAACCTCAGCCACACTCACATGAGATGCCGTTGGCAGAAAATGAAGTGCCTCGAAATGCGTGCACACGGGCACGCAAACCGAGGCAATGCATACGCAATGCAAATGACATGGAAACTGACAAATGGACTTATACTAACATGAGAGAGCCTCAGCCGCACTCACATGAGATGCCGATGGCAAAAAAACGGAGTGCCTCGAAATGCGTGCACACGGGCACGCAAACCGAGGCAATGATGAAATGTGATGAAATGTGGCAAAAATGATATGCAAGCATGCCAATGGAATTTCAGCACTAAAATATGGGGGAAAACAGTCCCGAAATGAGGCGAAATGACATGAAATGCAAGGAAATGTCCCGAAATGCAACATTAGGCACCCGAAATGACCTATAGCTATGCCAAACATGCACAATATGGATATGCAATGCAAAGACAGAAGCTAGACAGTCCCAAAAGATGCACTTTTACAGTTATAAACATGGCCAAACAGCAAGCATAGGTAGGGGAAAAATAGCATGCAAAAATAGGGGCCAAAAGAGGGGTAATGAAGCAAGTGGTATAAGAAAAACCCAAACTGAAAAATTTCCTTCTACAACACTGAAGATGGACCAAAAATATGAACATTTACAGTATATGGAAGCCTCAAAATCAGTATACAAACATGCTAAAAATATGATGCAAAATGAGGCTCAAAAGGTGCTAAAACATGAAGTATACAAAATAATCACCAAACAGAAAAAAAGTGTGAATGAAACATGAAGTATAGGCCAAAAAAAGGCCACTTTCAGTTCGGACCAAGGTCCAAAAACAGAAGAAAAGAGGGCTACTAATTTATGCAAAAATGGGGCCAAATAAGGGATATAACTACAAGTGACACATAGAGACACCAAACAATGTTGAGCCCTTCTCCAATGTTGAAGAGGGGCTCAAAATAAGCCTTATATCAGTTTACAACATGCTCGAAAATAAATTGCTCATGGGTCAAAAATAGCATGCAAAACTATGACATACAAGATGGTCAATGAAGCAAGTGTATCATGGAGGGCTCAAACAGGGTTGAGCCCTTAATGAGAAGTGAAGATGAGCTCAAAATATGGCCCTTTTCAGTTAGGGCCGGAGCTTGAAACAAAAAGGAAGTGAGGCTTAGAAATGGATCAAGAAAAAGGGTCAAAAGGGTAAAAGTGTAACTTACCCTTGAAGATTCGAATTTTTGTTGCTTCTTGGATGGATTTGCAGCTTCTTTAGCCTTCAAGAATCCCTCCTTGCTGCTGGAAATGAGATGGTGGTGGTAGAGCTTGGTGGTGTAGAAGGAATGAAGGTTATGGACTTAGGGTTTTTTGAAGAATTGAAGAAGAAGAAGATGGAGGTGGCTATGGAGCTTTGAAGAAAAGTTTTTCTAACCTCTATGAAGAAGACCCTCAGCTGGTTTATATGGTCAAGAAAGGGGTGTAAAAGGGGGGTCAAATGGAGAGGAAAACTCTCTCCCAAAATATCCCCCGGATACAGAAAATATCTGGCGGATAAAAATGAGGTGCCTCGAAATGCGTGCACACGGGCACGCAAATCGAGGCAATGACAGAATATGATGAAATGACATGGAAATGACAAGTGGGCTTATACCAACATGAGTGAACCTCAGCCACACTCACATCGGATGCCGGCGGATAAAAATGAGGTGCCTCGAAATGCGTGCACACGGGCACGCAAACCGAGGCAATGCTAAAATGTGATGAAATGACATGGAAATGACAAGTGGGCTTATACCAACATGAGAGAGCCTCAGCCGCACTCACATGAGATGCCGATGGCAAAAAATGAGGTGCCTCGAAATGCGTGCACACGGGCACGCAAACCGAGGCAATGCATACGCAATGCAAATGACATGAAAAATGACAAATGGACTTATACTAACATGAGAGAGCCTCAGCCGCACTCACATGAGATGTCGTTGGCAGAAAATGAAGTGCCTCGAAATGCGTGCACACGGGCACGCAAACCGAGGCAATGCATACGCAATGCAAATGACATGGAAACTGACAAATGGACTTATACTAACATGAGAGAGCCTCAGCCGCACTCACATGAGATGCCGATGGCAAAAAATGAGGTGCCTCGAAATGCGTGCACACGGGCACGCAAACCGAGGCAATGCATACGCAATGCAAATGACATGAAAAATGACAAATGGACTTATACCAACATGAGTGAACCTCAGCCACACTCACATGAGATGCCGTTGGCAGAAAATGAAGTGCCTCGAAATGCGTGCACACGGGCACGCAAACCGAGGCAATGCATACGCAATGCAAATGACATGGAAACTGACAAATGGACTTATACTAACATGAGAGAGCCTCAGCCGCACTCACATGAGATGCCGATGGCAAAAAAACGGAGTGCCTCGAAATGCGTGCACACGGGCACGCAAACCGAGGCAATGATGAAATGTGATGAAATGTGGCAAAAATGATATGCAAGCATGCCAATGGAATTTCAGCACTAAAATATGGGGGAAAACAGTCCCGAAATGAGGCGAAATGACATGAAATGCAAGGAAATGTCCCGAAATGCAACATTAGGCACCCGAAATGACCTATAGCTATGCCAAACATGCACAATATGGATATGCAATGCAAAGACAGAAGCTAGACAGTCCCAAAAGATGCACTTTTACAGTTATAAACATGGCCAAACAGCAAGCATAGGTAGGGGAAAAATAGCATGCAAAAATAGGGGCCAAAAGAGGGGTAATGAAGCAAGTGGTATAAGAAAAACCCAAACTGAAAAATTTCCTTCTACAACACTGAAGATGGACCAAAAATATGAACATTTACAGTATATGGAAGCCTCAAAATCAGTATACAAACATGCTAAAAATATGATGCAAAATGAGGCTCAAAAGGTGCTAAAACATGAAGTATACAAAATAATCACCAAACAGAAAAAAAGTGTGAATGAAACATGAAGTATAGGCCAAAAAAAGGCCACTTTCAGTTCGGACCAAGGTCCAAAAACAGAAGAAAAGAGGGCTACTAATTTATGCAAAAATGGGGCCAAATAAGGGATATAACTACAAGTGACACATAGAGACACCAAACAATGTTGAGCCCTTCTCCAATGTTGAAGAGGGGCTCAAAATAAGCCTTATATCAGTTTACAACATGCTCGAAAATAAATTGCTCATGGGTCAAAAATAGCATGCAAAACTATGACATACAAGATGGTCAATGAAGCAAGTGTATCATGGAGGGCTCAAACAGGGTTGAGCCCTTAATGAGAAGTGAAGATGAGCTCAAAATATGGCCCTTTTCAGTTAGGGCCGGAGCTTGAAACAAAAAGGAAGTGAGGCTTAGAAATGGATCAAGAAAAAGGGTCAAAAGGGTAAAAGTGTAACTTACCCTTGAAGATTCGAATTTTTGTTGCTTCTTGGATGGATTTGCAGCTTCTTTAGCCTTCAAGAATCCCTCCTTGCTGCTGGAAATGAGATGGTGGTGGTAGAGCTTGGTGGTGTAGAAGGAATGAAGGTTATGGACTTAGGGTTTTTTGAAGAATTGAAGAAGAAGAAGATGGAGGTGGCTATGGAGCTTTGAAGAAAAGTTTTTCTAACCTCTATGAAGAAGACCCTCAGCTGGTTTATATGGTCAAGAAAGGGGTGTAAAAGGGGGGTCAAATGGAGAGGAAAACTCTCTCCCAAAATATCCCCCGGATACAGAAAATATCTGGGGGATATTGCCCCACAGCTGGAAAGGGCACAGTGAGGAGAGCACGGCCGGCCGCTCACTTTGGCCGGAGGTGGCCGGCCAGCCACACCCCCTAGCCGGCCGGCTAGGGGTCAAAAGGGTCAACCAGTTTTTCTGGCCGGCCAGGTATTGGGGAGGTAGCCCTATGTGTGTACAACACAACCATGTAATTGAAATTCCAAGAAAGTGGGCCCAAGGGGTTCAACAATGGCTCGGAAAGAGGGGGTCAAAAGGGTCAAGTTGACTTACTGGCCGGCCATGAACTTTTAGGGGCCTCTCAGGTGTGTACATCACAGATATGTGGTTCAAAGTTCAAGAAAAAAGGTCCAAGGGGTTCAACATTAGCCCGGAAGAAAGGGGTCAAAAGGGTCAGGTGACCTTAATGGCCGGCCATGAACTTTTAGTGGCCTCCCAGATGTGTAGATCACAGATATGTGGTTGAAAGTTGGCAACGCTAGCTCTAAGGTATTCAACATTAGCCCGGAAGTGCGAAAAAACGGGCGCCGGGAGGCTCGGGAGGAGAGATAACTGGTTGCTGCAACAATTGCTGACCTCCCACCCTTCAGTGACCTTCCTCGGGATAAAACAGAGGTACCTGCCAAAAATGAGCGAAAACCGTTGCAAAACGAATGTTCCGGAGCGAAAACACGCAGTTCGGGGTCCCGGAAATGGGCTGTTAAGCACCGAAAATTGTATTCGACCTCGAAGTGGGTTTCTCAGCCCCCAGTGTCCCTCAAAAGGGATGAAATAAGATGTATGCCAAAAAAACAGAGCAATAGGAGATGGTCAAGCGGTCCCGAACCGAGGCACACGGCCTGACGGCTCCGAAAACCGGAAACCGGGCTCCAAATTGGGAAAAATGGCCTACGGCCACCAAATGTAGCCCACGGGCACTGAGAGATAGTCTACGGGACCTCTCCCTTCCCTCAGGAAAAGAAACAGAGAAAACCGAGTCTGGTTCGCAAACCGAGACAAGACACAGAAGAGGGTTCGAAAATCCGGAGGCGGGGCTCGCAGCCAAGACTCTGAAACTTCTGAACGAGCACATTATGTAATATCACCAAGTGCTCAACTGGTGACGTCTGAGTCTCAAGGTCGGTCAAAAATGGGGTGTCTACAGTTGCCCCTCTTTGACAGAACTCGGAAGTCACAAGTGACGGGAGTGAATGTCAAAGCCCAGAGACGACCCATTTTTGACAAGGCCGAAGACTTAGACAAACATACAAGATAAACAGAGACGTGCCCGCAGGCAGGGGGGCAAAAATGCAAATGATAATGCAAGAAGATTTTGAAGATTGGACTTATACGCTGCGCGAAGCCGGTTTTGAAAGTTGGACTTATACGCTACGCGAAGCCGGTTTTGAAAGTTGGGGATTCATGCAATGCACTGTAATGTAGTGACTAAAATGCAATGTAATGGCCTAGAGGTAAAGGTACCTCACAGGGGTAATTGGCGATGACTTACCTCATGCTGCTGGGGATCTTCCGTTTCTTCTTGGCTGAACTGCAGGTACTACTTTTCTCCCTGACCATGGTCGCAGCTTTCCCTATTCTCCAACGGGGTGACAGACTAGGTTGGTTCAGTATCCAGAATTGAGGTGCATACAGATGCTATCTCAATCTATGGGGCTGCCATACAGATTTCAAGCCGAGGATATACCCTTGGGTATTTAAACCAGACTTTAGTCTCGGAAATCCCGAACCTTTGCGTTCTAGGCATAAGCCATTTAAACTCTAGTTTCCACCGTCTCAGTTGGTCTCCTAGGAACTCACCGCAAACACAGGCAGGTGGCTATACCAGACCACCGAAAGTCGTTCGGGCACGACAAACACCAAAGGAATTGCACCTTCAGAAGATTTAAGGTCTCCTAGACCAGGGGTGCTCAAGACAGTGCGAATAAAGATGCAGGATTTAAGGTCTCCGCAGACCGGAGGATTTAAGGTCTCCTAGACCAGGGGGTGCACAAGACAGTGCGATGCAGAGTGAATGCACAAAACAGTGCTAAACATATGCACAAAATAGTGCGATGCTAAAGGTGTACAAAACAGTACGAGCAAGGTGAATGCACAAAACAGTGCGATACCAATAAGGTGCGCAAGATAGCGCGATACAATGCACTAACAAGTACAGGTGAGATGCGCAAGATAGCGCGATGGAGTGCATGCAAAATGCAAGTAAGGTGCACAAAACAGTACAATGCGCAAGAAAGCGCGAGTGATTTGAAATGCACAGGACAGTGCGATACGCTAAACAGCGCGATTGAAATGCACTAAACAGTGCGATTGATTCGAAATGCACAAGAAAGTGCGATTGAGATGCGTAAAATAGCGCGAAATGTAAACTGCACAAAACAGTGCGATGCCCAAAATGGCGCGAGTGATTTTTGAAATGCACTAAACAGTGCGATACGCTAAACAGCGCGATTGATTTTGAAATGCACTAGACAGTGCGATACGCTAAACAGCGCGATTGATTTGAAATGCACTAGACAGTGCGATACGCTAAACAGCGCGGTTGAAATGCACTAAACAGTGCGATACGCTAAACAGCGCGATTGATTTTGAAATGCACTAGACAGTGCGATACGCTAAACAGCGCGATTGATTTGAAATGCACTAGATAGTGCGATACGCTAAACAGCGCGATTGATTTGAAATGCACTAAACAGTGCGATACGCTAAACAGCGCGATTGATTTGAAATGCACTAGACAGTGCGATACAACCACAAGATGTACAAGACAGTGCTAGTGAGATACAAAGTGTAAGTGCACAAGATAGTGCGAGTGAGATACAACCACAAGATGTACAAGACAGTGCTAGTGAGATACAAAGTGTAAGTGCACAAGATAGTGCGAGTGAATGCATGTTCTATGCAAATGAGGTGCATTTTCTATGCAAAAGATACGAGCATATTCTATGCAAGTATGGAAGAGTGCATTTTCTATGCAAAAGATACGAGCATATTCTATGCAAGTAACAGGAGCATATTCTATGCAATATTGAAAGCAAATTCTATGCAGAATCGAAAGCAAGCATATTCTATGCATGAATCATAACGATGTGCGGCAGGCATGTCACAGAAGTGTATATGAAAGTGCACATTCTATGTAGTAGAGGAGCATCAAACATGTACTCTGGTGCCTCTGATTTACCTCTTAGAGGACTTTGCAACACACTCAGCTCAAAAGGGGCACACCCTGTTCATATTGGCGGGAGATAACATCTGCTGCTGCTGCTTTAATTGCCGTTCTGGCTTGAAGCATGCTTAAGCTTGGAGTAGAGGCACACTCATTCTTCAGGGCACTGGCAAGGCCTGAAGAGGTACATATGGAATGCAATCTCAGAATTTTCTGAAGGTGAAACACACTCAGATGCTCAAAATTTTCCTTATTTTCTTTTGCTTCGTAGTCCGGAACTTATATAGCTTCAGATAGGTCCTTGTTTTGCTGTTCTAACATAACCTGGGTTGAACCCTGCAGTTTTATGAAAGAATGAATCTCGTTTTGCACAGATGTGGAGAACGGCACGGCACTCGGAGCGCAAAACGATTTTATTTTGGAATTGATAAATGAGCTCTCGACCGGGTGTCGAGCCTACGACTGAACATAGCGAAAAAGACCCAACAAGGAAATAAAAGGCACACAACCTAGACACATCGAGTAACACTCGAAACGACTCAAAACAAGAAACGAGACAAACAAAGCAAAAGACATGACACACAGGCGTGCACAGGGAGCCTGTTTCACCGGGTATTATTCCCACCCTTTCTTATTTGTGATTCTCACATCACTCGGCTCTCAAGCTCGGTTTTTCTGAAAAAGCCCTCTTCTCACTTTTCCTCTCATCGTACATCTCTCTATTCTTCATTCTCTCATTTTTCATCCCTCCCCTGGGTGGTTGATGGACGAACAGCAAACTGTGGGCTCGTGTCCCTAGCATTCTGCTAGATTCTCTTTCTTCTGCTCACAACTAGTGAATTCTTCCCATGGAAAGGTTGCGCTACAACTGGGTGTGTAGCAAATCTACAACTAACATCAGTTGATGATGCTTTGTTGGGGAGTTTGGACGTGGTAAGATCTGTCCGGATGATGGAGTGGAATATCTTGCCCCATTCTAGTTCGTGCTTCGCACTTTGCTCGATACCTCGTTGCTTGGAGGATGTGAGAGCTTTCTGCCCTTTGTTGTGCCCTTTTCTGGCAGATAGAGTGCCCTTCTTGGCAAGTATGTTGACAATGGGAAAGACAGGAAGCCTGACTCAACTGTGCCCGTAGTTCATCATTTTGACCATTTTTTAGTTTTAGTTTTCTCCTAAAAAAAATTGACCAAAATGAGAGTTAGATTAACATGCTTGTTCAGTTTTCTGATTTAAAATCATGCAAGTTAGGCTATAAGCACTGAAAATTTTCCTCTTTTGGGTCCAAGAAAAGGTCCAGTTTTGAAAATGGAATACTTTTCGAGAAGATTAGTCAACCTCAGTAAAAAATTCTCAAAAACTATTTCGCAAACGGCCACTGCTGAACGAGCATGGGACCTACTCTTGAGATGCGCAACCTCGGATCCATGGCAATGGGAAATTGCCCCTTGTCTGAAGGACACTGCATGGCAACGGAATGTTGCCCCTTGTTTGAAATGACACTGCGGCGTTCTGAATGGCAACGGAAAGTTGCCCCTTGTTTGGATAGCACCGCAGCGCATTGAATGGCAACGGAAAGTTGCCCCTTGTTTGAATGACACCGCGGTGCATTGAATGGCAACGGAAAGTTGCCCCTTGTTTGGATGGCACCGCAGCGCATTGAATGGCAACGGAAAGTTGCCCCTTGTGTGGATGGCACCGCAGCGCATTGTAGGCAGTCCTTAGAGCGACGAATACAACCAAATTCTCAGATACAGAGAAATCGAAGATGATCAAAACCATTACATGGGCACAGTCAATTTGAAGTATTTTACGGCTGGACTTCAGAATGAAGTTGCCTACGTATCCCAAAGATGGGAATCAAGCCTCACGTAGTTCGGGGTTAAGGTACACTCGGGTATTAACCTCTCCTTTTTAGGCTCTAACTTTTGCCAAGGCGCCTGTTGCAGGTTTTCGACCTTGCGAGCTTTGTTTTTCTTTTCTTTTCAATTCTTTTCATTTCTTTTTCTTTTTTTTTTTTGATTTTTTTCGTTCTTTTCTTTGCATCTTTCTTTTTTGTTCTCTTTTTTTCTTTTTGCATTTTTTGCTTCTTCTTTTTTTGTATTTTTCTCTTGCTCTAACTTTTGCCTGGGTCGCCCTTCCGGGTTTTCGGCCCAGCGAGCCTCTTAAGGGTAAAAGTATAACAAGTCCATGCCAAATGGTTTTGAGATCCTAGAGTCATTTGAATCCAGGAGAATGGCTGCTGCTTTGCTTTGTAAGCTTCTTCTGATGAGGTCTGATCTTCTTGACCTGACTTTGGTGCCTCTTGTTCGAGGGCTGCTTCAAATCTAGCCACACAGGCCTCACATCGTAGTTGACCGTCGAACCTTCTGATTTCAAGTTCAAGGTTTGGAAGCGAAGGGGTTGAGTCTCGAGGCAGAGAGCGATCCTAGGCTGCACAATCTCAAGAGCGATTCCATACAGGTCTTCGCAAGACCACGCAAAACATTTTGTTTTTGAAAATTTTTAAGAAAGCGACAAATCGCTCGCGCTGAAGATAGTGTAGAACCAATCTGGATCAAGCCAGGGTCCTTCTCAGTACTCACGCTAACAAGCATGATTTCATTCATTAAGGGCTTAGCATGCCTCTCTTTCTCTCAAATGATCAAAGTTTTGCAAAACCCGAGGAATTACTTCCTCTTTGTTTTCACCGCAGTGTTCAAAAAGTTTTGAAAAACTTAGGTTAAATGCAATGATTTTGGGGTGCAGAAGAGAGCAGGTGGAATGTACTGCCATTTCATTCAGATTCCGTCACAACTAGCACACGGCAGAAGCGAACATAGAAGTGCAAAAATTACTGCTGTTTCATTCAAATCTGTTGGTACAACTGGCTCCCTGGCAGAAACGGACTCAAAACAAAACGAAAAGACAAACACAAAACAAAATGGTGACGCCCGAGGTAACACCCCCTGGAATCACCCGACTCCTGTACAATAGGACTGACTCAATACAACAAGACAGATCCAAAATAAAAAAGAGACTGACTCAAAACAAAAAGACAGACTCAAAACAAAACAACAAGACTGACCCAATACCCGAGTCGGAAACCGGCATTCGCCAATGCTCAAAACAGTGCATGCCATCCACCATATCTGGAGTAAACTGAGCGCTGCCCGCAGGTGGTTCATCCCTCCAATCACATCACATTATCCCCTACAAATTCACTGATCAAGTGCCGATAGACTTTGCAGGACCTGGTGCGGGGATGACCCCATTGTCAAATAGATCCTGTACTTCATGGCGAAGACGGAAGCAGGCATTGGTAGTATGGCCAGTTTGTTGATGGTACGCGCAGTACTGGGTAGTATCATGTGTAGCCGGAAGAGGATTCGGGAGAGGCCGAGGCTCAAGGGGTTTGAGATGGCCTTGTCCAACAAGGATTTGGAAAGCTTTGGACAAAGGCATATAGAGGGCATGGAAGACCCTCCGACCTCGGGGTTGGTATTTCAAGGTTTGTGGATTTTTGCTGGGCGTACCAGCAAAGGGATTGGCAGATGCTGGCCTGGTTTGCCGATCTCTTCCGAGTGGAGGATTAGAGACAGCAGGATCGTCTCTAGTATGACAGTCCTTCTCCCGATGTTCCCTTTGATTCAGACCGCCCCCAACTTGAGCAGCGAAAGTGTCATCCACAGCTTTTGCAACAACTGCGAGGACTTGCTCTTTGTTCAGTCCCTCAGCTTTCAAAGCCTCAATATCCCACCGAAGGTGTTCATGGGGACCAATGCCTGCCCCTACTTTGCTCCTACTAGTCGCTTCCACTTTGTCAAGAGATTGGCTTTCCTCAAACGCAGCCCGTCCCAACATCGGGGAGTCTTTCGACATGAGGTTCCCGGTATGTGGTGTGGTCGATGATGGAGCCAATGTCTCGGTGGCCAGATCCGTCACGGTTTTTTGAAGATCTTTAATCATTCCCATCAACTCAGAAGTAGTGGGTTCACGGGTTTGAAATGGTTGAGGTTCGGGTGTACCCATCATGCATAAGTCCATGCTTTCTGGGATAAACACCTCAGGCTTGGGTAGATGGGCCGGGGTGATGTATATGCTGGGGTCAAAGGTGGATGGCAGTATGTGGATGTGATTGAGGTAGGCAGGAGATGTTTGGTCATTGGGGTCCGAAGGTGGAGCTATCGTCCGGTCGTCGATGAGATTTTGGATCTCATGACGAAGGCGGTAGCAACGGTCGGTGCCATGACCGCGCTGCTGATGGTACACACAGTACTTGGCGGGGTTATGCCTGGCTGGGAGTGGGTTGGGAAGAGGTTGAGGATCGAGGGGTTTGAGATGCCCTTTTTCCATCAAGGCTTTTAGTGTGCTAGTCAGGCTCATATAGAGGGGGGTGAAAGTTCTACCCTGAGTTCGGGCTGGGCTAGCTGTTTGTAGGCTCGGTTTGGCAAAAGGGTCGGCTGTGGCGACCGTATTGATTTCGGTGGGTTTGGGAATAGCGCTACTACCAGCGTTGGTACTCCTTGAAATCACCTTCCTTGTCAGTTCCCTTGTCCTGGGAATGATCCCGCTGTTGAACGCATTCTCGACTTGAACCCCCAGTTCATGCAAACTTTTGAAAGTGAATAGTGGAGCGACTATCAACTTTTGCAACATATCATGCTCGAGGTTTCGGACCATCATCTGCACTTGATCCTTCTCAGAAGGGCGACGATCTGTCATTTGTGCTGCCTTGGCTCTCCACCTTGCAATGAATTCCACAAAAGGCTCTGTTGGGTTCTGGCGGGTTGCTTCAAGCTCTTGGATGGTCATTTCAACTTGGGTATTGTAGGAATACTGATCGACAAAGGCCTCAGCCAGTTCTTCCCAGTTTTGCTTCACTGTATCCTCCAATTTGGTATACCAGGTGGCTGCTACACCCGACAGGGTTCTTCCATACAAAGAGAGTTTCTGTGGCTTAGTCAGACCCATCGGCTTCAGGACATCTAAGAAAACTCGGATATGTACCATTGGATCTCCAGACCCGTCGAAACGGTCGATATATGGCATTTTGAATCTGTCTGGGAGCCGGATGGAAGCCTCGGTGTGCCCATCCTCAATGCCAGGAATGGAGTTAAGGCCCTGTGCCCTTTTGAATTGCTTCTCAAAGTTTGCAATTTTCACTGCAGTCGGATTGAACTCATCAACATGAAAGGGTTGAGTTTTCTCATTAGGCTGCACCAGGGGTCTGAGCACCTGAGCTTGAGCCAACCCTTCTTGAGGATTCAGACACTGCAAATCTTCAACTGGCGGAATTGGATCAAAGTTCGGCTGGGGTCCCAAAGCTAGATGTGAGGCAGATGCTCCAGATGGGCGCTGCGTTTCAATACTGGTCTCAGCCTGCATGGTAGTTCCCTGATTTAGCGCTGCTATCATAGCCGCAAACTCCTCCGAACCTTGTGCCATCATGGCCTGTTGAGTCTGAACAAAGGTGATGTGACTGGCGACTGACGGATTAGATGAACATATGAGCCCTGACCGGCTTTTCTTTACCTTGCCTCAGCGAAAGAACACTGATTACCCTTGAACTGAATCTCTGACCTGACAAAGTCTATAAGCACAAGTTCGATGAACCTCGGGGGATATCGGAGCCTTCTGAAGCGACAGTTCCAAGACTACCCTAGCAAAAGAGAAAACAGACAGCACCTCAGCCTGATTTCACCTGAACAGATACGAGCATAGTTGAATGAGTGTGCCCTCTACTGAATTCTGCCCAAAATTCGGCCTCAAAATCTGAGTCTGAAACCCACGGGTAAAGCTGACTCCCAAACACTGATAGTAATGCCCGCAGGCCTGATGCCAAAATTCGCAAATTGGTGCCCGCAGGCCTGATGCCCAAACTCATATACTGATACATGCATTCCTGTAGAGACGCACTCTAAAGCACATAACAGATAAGTGAGAGCCAAAACACCCCTATGTTGGGGTAGGGTTTCCCCGTCCTATTTTGTCAGGAGCTAGGGTTTCATTACGCACACAGCGGCTTCAAACAACCTATAAACGGGTAAACAACCTGTCCTAGTTTGGAATGGTCACTATGGATCCGAATATGCACTAGGTCGAATGGCCAAAGAGGGTGCCTCGGTAAAACCGGGGTTTGTGTTCCCATACTGGCAGAGCCCACAACTGGTCAGCCTTATGGTCATGCCTTGACAAGACAAGCCTCTGGCAAACCGTTCAGGAATAGCAGATGGCAAACACGGTGTCCTAGGCGCACCAATGCAAATGCAATGCAAAGAAACACACAAGTGTAGTCAAAAACAGATATCAAGAGTTCGAGTCAAGTTCTCTAAATCCCCAGCGGAGTCGCCAGAAACTGTAACAAGCCCGCGGGGGACCTCGCTACAGCTCGGACTCGACTTTCGTAGTCACGGTTCTAAGTCTGAACCAAAGAGTCCAAATCCGGCAAATCGTTTTGAGAAAACTGATTTTTGAAAGAAGTGCCAAACATGGACTGCTTTGCCAGATACAGAGTCGCCACCTAAATATTTTATTTTGGGAAATTTAGGAAACCCTGACTCGGTGCCAAAAGGCCACGTGTCCGTCATCACCAAAGTTGCCTCGGCTCGGGAACTTGGGTACGATTGGGGAAGGTCACTTCGTGAGCACCCCCGCTCGCCCGATCAAAGATCGGCCTCTACTAACCGTGATATCTATTTTTGAAAACTTTGTGTGTTCTTATTCCAGTTATTAGCCTAGGTTACTATGTGATGCGGACAGCATACAAATATAGACCGGGTCGCCTGAATTGGAACAAAACATTTCATGCTTGTTTATTTGAAAATGGTTTGATGATGCTACTCGCAAGTAGGCTAAGACGTGGATTTGCCACCCTCGGGTGGGCTTAGAAAAATGTGATTTTGCCACTATCTAGTGGGCTTAAAACTCACAGTCAATGATTTGTTCCAATTTAAACAACCCGACCTTCACCCACAGGCATTCAGGCAGATATATCACATAAGCACATAGCCTCATGGTAAGCATGCTATTCATGGCAGTCACTCACACGCATGCGAGGATGCTAAAGCATAGAACTTACCGAGTACTCCAAGCCAAAATAGGAACTACATTAGAAATCATGCATGATCCTAAGTATACAAAAATGCTTAATGCAACACATGCAAAATGCAACTATAGTAGGCTCGGCTATTCTAAGATGGCATATGAAATGCTACAACTAACATGTATTCAACTTGGAATTGAAAATACAATGCAGTTAGTATGATGCGCCGAGCCCGGTGCATGCAATACAGATGGATGAATGCAAACATGCTGTCATACTGTATGCTAATTTAAACATGCCCTAATCTAACCATCATAAGCGGATAAATAAAAGGGAGAAAGACGTGGGGTTGGAAGACATACATCACACTCACGCACACTTATTACAGTTGTGCCCTCACTCGGAGGGTCCGAATAAATAATACAGTCCAAATATTACAGTCCCCAAAATAAAAGAATATTACAGTCTAAAATATTACAGAATTCTAATTAATTAATGAATTAACTAGAAAGCAAATAAACTGGCGTGCAAGCCAGGGACTGCCTTGCTTCTGGTGGATGATGCATGTCCGGACTGTCTTGCGCGGAAATCCACCGGAATGCCCCGATTAGCCTCTGTTTACACTTGTTCTTGAAATGCGTGCCAAGCTCCAAAAAGTTGCTGATTCCTCGTTTTGCTGCAATAGAGAGCAGAAAAGGGGCATAGCAATGTATTTGCACAAATATATGCATGTCTCGATCCTCGTGCCACCAATCACGCATACCGAGGCATGATGGCCGAGGAGTCGAAATGCACAACTCAATATAGGATGAATGCACATGAAACTACAGCTAAGACCTAACTCCATCATGGATAATCCGGAGTGTCGGTGACTGGGGAATTGAGACACATTCCGTCACTCGGAGTACGAAATGTACCTCGTTTCCCGTGCCCGGGCTAACTCTTATTCCGGACACGATGCAATATGCATGATATGCATGAAATGCAACTAAGATACAATCCTAACATACTCAATGCTATGAAAATGAGATGCCTCGAAATGCGTGCACACGGGCACGCAAACTGAGAAAATGATATGTCTCGAAATGCGTGCACGCGGGCACGCAAACCGAGAAAATGATATGTCTCGAAATGCGTGCACGTGGGCACGCAAACCGAGAAAATGATATGTCTCGAAATGCCTGCACGCGGGCACGCAAACCGAGGCGATGATATGTCTCGAAATGCATGCACGCGGGCACGCAAACCGAAGCGATGATATGTCTCGAAATGCCTGCACGCGGGCACGCAAACTGAGGCGATGATATGTCTCGAAATGCATGCACGCGGGCACGCAAACCGAGGCGATAATATGTGTCTCGAAATGCGTGCGCGCGGGCACGCAAATCGAGGTGATGATATGTGTCTCGAAATGCGTGCACGCGGGCACGCAAACCGAGGCGATGGCGGAATGCAATGTAATGACATGAAAACATGATGTGGGCTTATACCAACATGAGTGAGCCTCAGCCACACTCACATGGGATGCCGGTGGATAAAAATAGGGTGCCTCGAAATGCGTGCACACGGGCACGCAAACCGAGGCAATGATGGAATGCTATGAAATGACATGGAAATGACTAGTGGGCTTATACCAACATGAGTGAACCTCAGCCACACTCACATCGGATGCCGGCGGATAAAAATGAGGTGCCTCGAAATGCGTGCACACGGGCACGCAAATCGAGGCAATGACAGAATATGATGAAATGACATGGAAATGACAAGTGGGCTTATACCAACATGAGTGAACCTCAGCCACACTCACATCGGATGCCGGCGGATAAAAATGAGGTGCCTCGAAATGCGTGCACACGGGCACGCAAACCGAGGCAATGCTAAAATGTGATGAAATGACATGGAAATGACAAGTGGGCTTATACCAACATGAGAGAGCCTCAGCCGCACTCACATGAGATGCCGATGGCAAAAAATGAGGTGCCTCGAAATGCGTGCACACGGGCACGCAAACCGAGGCAATGCATACGCAATGCAAATGACATGAAAAATGACAAATGGACTTATACTAACATGAGAGAGCCTCAGCCGCACTCACATGAGATGTCGTTGGCAGAAAATGAAGTGCCTCGAAATGCGTGCACACGGGCACGCAAACCGAGGCAATGCATACGCAATGCAAATGACATGGAAACTGACAAATGGACTTATACTAACATGAGAGAGCCTCAGCCGCACTCACATGAGATGCCGATGGCAAAAAATGAGGTGCCTCGAAATGCGTGCACACGGGCACGCAAACCGAGGCAATGCATACGCAATGCAAATGACATGAAAAATGACAAATGGACTTATACCAACATGAGTGAACCTCAGCCACACTCACATGAGATGCCGTTGGCAGAAAATGAAGTGCCTCGAAATGCGTGCACACGGGCACGCAAACCGAGGCAATGCATACGCAATGCAAATGACATGGAAACTGACAAATGGACTTATACTAACATGAGAGAGCCTCAGCCGCACTCACATGAGATGCCGATGGCAAAAAAACGGAGTGCCTCGAAATGCGTGCACACGGGCACGCAAACCGAGGCAATGATGAAATGTGATGAAATGTGGCAAAAATGATATGCAAGCATGCCAATGGAATTTCAGCACTAAAATATGGGGGAAAACAGTCCCGAAATGAGGCGAAATGACATGAAATGCAAGGAAATGTCCCGAAATGCAACATTAGGCACCCGAAATGACCTATAGCTATGCCAAACATGCACAATATGGATATGCAATGCAAAGACAGAAGCTAGACAGTCCCAAAAGATGCACTTTTACAGTTATAAACATGGCCAAACAGCAAGCATAGGTAGGGGAAAAATAGCATGCAAGAATAGGGGCCAAAAGAGGGGTAATGAAGCAAGTGGTATAAGAAAAACCCAAACTGAAAAATTTCCTTCTACAACACTGAAGATGGACCAAAAATATGAACATTTACAGTATATGGAAGCCTCAAAATCAGTATACAAACATGCTAAAAATATGATGCAAAATGAGGCTCAAAAGGTGCTAAAACATGAAGTATACAAAATAATCACCAAACAGAAAAAAAGTGTGAATGAAACATGAAGTATAGGCCAAAAAAAGGCCACTTTCAGTTCGGACCAAGGTCCAAAAACAGAAGCAAAGAGGGCTACTAATTTATGCAAAAATGGGGCCAAATAAGGGATATAACTACAAGTGACACATAGAGACACCAAACAATGTTGAGCCCTTCTCCAATGTTGAAGAGGGGCTCAAAATAAGCCTTATATCAGTTTACAACATGCTCGAAAATAAATTGCTCATGGGTCAAAAATAGCATGCAAAACTATGACATACAAGATGGTCAATGAAGCAAGTGTATCATGGAGGGCTCAAACAGGGTTGAGCCCTTAATGAGAAGTGAAGATGAGCTCAAAATATGGCCCTTTTCAGTTAGGGCCGGAGCTTGAAACAAAAAGGAAGTGAGGCTTAGAAATGGATCAAGAAAAAGGGTCAAAAGGGTAAAAGTGTAACTTACCCTTGAAGATTCGAATTTTTGTTGCTTCTTGGATGGATTTGCAGCTTCTTTAGCCTTCAAGAATCCCTCCTTGCTTCTGTAAATGAGATGGTGGTGGTAGAGCTTGGTGGTGTAGAAGGAATGAAGGTTATGGACTTAGGGTTTTTTGAAGAATTGAAGAAGAAGAAGATGGAGGTGGCTATGGAGCTTTGAAGAAAAGTTTTTCTAACCTCTATGAAGAAGACCCTCAGCTGGTTTATATGGTCAAGAAAGGGGTGTAAAAGGGGGGTCAAATGGAGAGGAAAACTCTCTCCCAAAATATCCCCCGGATACAGAAAATATCTGGGGGATATTGCCCCACAGCTGGAAAGGGCACAGTGAGGAGAGCACGGCCGGCCGCTCACTTTGGCCGGAGGTGGCCGGCCGGCCACACCCCCTAGCCGGCCGGCTAGGGGTCAAAAGGGTCAACCAGATTTTCTGGCCGGCCAGGTATTGGGGAGGTAGCCCTATGTGTGTACAACACAACCATGTAATTGAAATTCCAAGAAAGTGGGCCCAAGGGGTTCAACAATGGCTCGGAAAGAGGGGGTCAAAAGGGTCAAGTTGACTTACTGGCCGGCCATGAACTTTTAGGGGCCTCTCAGGTGTGTACATCACAGATATGTGGTTCAAAGTTCAAGAAAAAAGGTCCAAGGGGTTCAACATTAGCCCGGAAGAAAGGGGTCAAAAGGGTCAGGTGACCTTAATGGCCGGCCATGAACTTTTAGTGGCCTCCCAGATGTGTAGATCACAGATATGTGGTTGAAAGTTGGCAACGCTAGCTCTAAGGTATTCAACATTAGCCCGGAAGTGCGAAAAAACGGGCGCCGGGAGGCTCGGGAGGAGAGATAACTGGTTGCTGCAACAATTGCTGGCCTCCCACCCTTCAGTGACCTTCCTCGGGATAAAACAGAGGTACCTGCCAAAAATGAGCGAAAACCGTTGCAAAACGAATGTTCCGGAGCGAAAACACGCAGTTCGGGGTCCCGGAAATGGGCTGTTAAGCACCGAAAATTGTATTCGACCTCGAAGTGGGTTTCTCAGCCCCCAGTGTCCCTCAAAAGGGATGAAATAAGATGTATGCCAAAAAAACAGAGCAATAGGAGATGGTCAAGCGGTCCCGAACCGAGGCACACGGCCTGACGGCTCCGAAAACCGGAAACCGGGCTCCAAATTGGGAAAAATGGCCTACGGCCACCAAATGTAGCCCACGGGCACTGAGAGATAGTCTACGGGACCTCTCACTTCCCTCAGGAAAAGAAACAGAGAAAACCGAGTCTGGTTCGCAAACCGAGACAAGACACAGAAGAGGGTTCGAAAATCCGGAGGCGGGGCTCGCAGCCAAGACTCTGAAACTTCTGAACGAGCACATTATGTAATATCACCAAGTGCTCAACTGGTGACGTCTGAGTCTCAAGGTCGGTCAAAAATGGGGTGTCTACACACTCCCTATCACCTCAAAACATCAAGGGAGAGGCACAATTGGATCCAAAAACTATCAATCAAGCATTTGGAATGCATGATGGCCAAAGATCCAATCTTGTACACATTCAATAAATGCAATGCAAACAAGACTCTAAATCCACTACCTCATCATGGATGATCAAAGGCAATGGAGACAGAGGGGATTGGCTCACTTTCATCACTTTGAGTATGAAGTGGACCAATCCACCTTGTGTTCAACATAACGTCCGGTTGAACACGATGCAATGCAAATAATATGCTATGCAAACAACATGCTAAATCTTGGCATGTTTTACTTGATTGATCTTGTTTACACATTTTAACATTACCAACCATTCTCTAATCGTTTAAGTCCAAATGTAAAACTCCTCTAATGATAAGCGGTCAACCAAAAGGGGAGTTTCAGGCATGAGAGGGATGATGCCTTTGACTAGGAGGAACCCTCAAAAGAGAGTTAAAGCCATTTGAGCACCAACCCTACCTCATGTTTAAACATAACCTTAAGACCAAACAACCCTCAAAGAAAATTGAAGAATGAAGAAATGAGGGAGGTGGCAGCCATGCAATGCATGATATGGCATGAAGCACAAGACTCTAACATGCAAATAACGCGTGCACAACATGCTAAGAGACTTAAGCATCAAAAACTAGCGAAGGACACAACACTAGCACCATGCAATACAATGCTCAAATGACTAAACCAGCCCTAAATGGACCCCAAGCATGCCAAAATAGTGGCCAAAATGAACCGAAATGACAGTATGAAAAATAAGAAAAAGCATGCTCAAATGATGGCTCACAAGCAAGGCACAAAGCTCAACTCTCAAACACATTGAAAGAGTGAAAAATGTGAAAGTGTGACTAAGCTACAAGCACTGAAATCATGTGTGAAATAATGCCAAAACATGCAAACACCTCAAGCTTGGCATGTTAAAGACTTTGAAACTCAAAACTAGTCAAGGCCATTTACACTATAGCTATACAAAGCAATCCTCATATGACCTAAACCACTCAAAATAGAGTCAAAGCATGCTAAAACATGGGTAAAAGCATCCTGGAGTGTAGCCAAAATAAGCTAGAATGATGGGCTAACACATCAAGCATACAAGGCTAATTAGCAAGATTACACTACAAGTGTAAGAAGCATGCATGAGGTGACTCAACCAGGCCAAAATAGAGTTACAACATGCTGAAATAAGGTCAAAAATTGGCTAAGATCAAGTCAAGTGATGGTAGAGAAACATGCTTAACAAGTAGGCCAACAAGATATGCAACCAAGAAGCAAATACGGGAGGCCACCCCCTCCTACTTTGGACCTCAAAACATGGTTTCTACCACTAAAATTTCTCTAAGTTTCAATGGTAGAAAAACCAAACAAGGGGTGCCTCAAAAGCCTTAAGAGATGGCACAAGGCTTAAGAAAATAAGACACACACGGGGGTGAAACACCCCTAACTCCCACAGGGCCTCAAACAACTACTTTTAAAACTTAAAAATAGAGATTTTTGTAGTTGAAAGCTAGGCCAAAAACAGCATGCAAGGGTGGCCAAACCAATGTACAAAAACAAAGCTTAAAGAGGTAGATTCTCACCCCTGAAGCACAACTTTAAAACAGCAAGCAAACAGCCAACTTTTGAGCCAAAATCAACTCCAAGCAGCTCCAACAAGGTCTCCAAGAACCTCAAGCCTAAGGTTAAGGTGTTTGGCTGAGGGTGCGAGTGCAAATATGAAGAGAAAGCACACTTTCAAGACTTAAATGTAGAGAGAGGATTTTAGAGAGAGAGCGACAGAAATATCTCAGCCAAATTTTTGTAACCCTTTGCATGTAAGAGTGTAGACGTGCCCGTGGGCCTCATCCTATAGTTTGGACTCAAATAGTCACAGTTCTTAATCTGATCTCACAATGTGCGATGTGAGATTGATAAATCACCAAAGAGTCCAATAGTTTTGAAAATTAGATTTTTAAGAAAGAAGTGCCAAACATGGACTACTTTGCCAGATACAGAGTTGCCACCTAAATGTTTTATTTTTGGGAAATTTATTAAACCCTGACTCGTTGCCTAAGGCCACATGTCCGTCATCACCAAAGTTGCCTCGGCTCGGGAACTTGGGTACGATTGGGGAAGGTCAGCTATGAGCACCCCCGCTCGCTCGATCCGAAGATCGGCCTGTACTAAGCATGATATTTTGTTTTGAAAACATATGTGTTCTTATTCTAGTTAATTAGCTAGAATTTACTATGTGATGCACACAACACACAAGTATAGACTAGATCGCCTAATTTGGAACAAAGCATTGCGTATCCGTTTGTTTGGAAAATGATTTGAAGTTTGTTACTCGTAAGTAGGCTAAAACACGAATTTCAATGAATTATCCCAATTCAAGCAATCCAACCTTCACCCACAGGCATTCAGGCAATAAATCAACTAAGCAATTAGCCTCATGGCAAGCATGCTTTCATGTTAACACTCACATACATGCAATATGCTAAAGCATAAACACTAACAGTGTACTCTGAGCCAAAATAAAGAACATGTTAGCAATCAATGTATGATCCAAGTCCATGTTAAAAAGGCTAATGCAACGCATACAAAATGTCACTAGAATAGGCTTGGCTAATCTAAGGATAGCATGTGAAATGCAACAACTCGATGCACGTATTCAAACTGGAATTGAAATACTATGCGGTTAGTATGATGTGCCAAGCCCGATGCATGCAATACAGATGAATGGATGCACGCATAGCATAAGGATGCTAATTGAAACGTGCCCTAGAACTAACCATCATAAGCGGTTAAATAAAAGGGAGAAAGAAGTGGGGGTTGGAAGACATGCATCACACACACGCACGCTTATTAAAGAATTCGCCCTCTCTCGGAAGGACCAAAAGAATAATACAAATTTATCTAACTAACAAGCTAATTAAATAGTTACAGACCACTTAACTAGTTAAGCAAATTAACTAAGCTAATAAAGCGGTAAAATAGCCTCGGGAAGAGGGTCCAATGCATGCGTGCTCGGCTCCGCTCAGAAATCCACCACCATGCACAAGCTGCCTCTGTTTTCACTGTTTTATGCCTCTGAAAATTGCACAAGTCCCAAGGATGCTTCAACATCACTCCCTGATCACTGTGGAATATCACCGGCAAATGGGAATGGTCACCGGCCATGGGAAAGTGGTCATTGACCAGTTGTAAGGCTCTCGGCCATCCATTATTGGTCGATCGGCACTGAAAATGGTCGGTCGACCATATCTTCCTGCAGAACCCTGTTTTGACAGCAGCAGAGGACAGACAAGGCATGGCAATGCATTTTAAAGTAAATGTTTGCACAACCAACCTCCCCATCATGTTATGAACTCAAAAGAGTTTGGTCCTCGACCCTTGGACCACCAATCACGCATTTTAATGCATGATATCCAAGAGGCCAAAGTGTACAATTTCAATGTCAAACGGAATGCACACAAAACACAGAAAGAACCCAACCTCTATCATGCTTGATCAAGAGGCAAGGCATGCATGATATGCACAATGTTATACATCCTAAGGATGCAAGCTAAGTATGCAACATGAACATGCAAACAAACAATGTGTACTAGGCACACAACCTAAGCAAACAAGCATGCGAGGCATGTAACAACCATGCTAATGACAAACATGCAACAATATGTAAAGGGGACTTAGCATGGAAGCATGTAAGGCAACTTAACAAAGAAAATGCATGCCAAATGCAATGTGATTCAAGCATGCGACAACATGCGAGAGGCCAAGTATGCAACAACACGCAAGGTGAGCATGCAACAACATGCGAAGGATGGACTTACACCAAGATGGACAACTCTCTAATAGGTCCAAAATAGTGGCCAATATGCCAAGGAAATGGAGGCAAGTGTACATACAAACATGCATGCATACATGGTCCAATATTTAAGCATAAAGAAGCAACTTTTAAGCACACTTAAAAGGAATAAACATGGACAAATGGCATACATTGTAAGCTCTGAAATCATGTTAGAAAAGGTGCCAAACCAACTAAACAAATCAAGCAAAGCATGCAACAAGGTCCAAGGCTCAAGGCTAGCCAAGGGGCTCAAGCCATGACCATGCCGACCAAGCCTCAAAGGGCCAAAGGGACTCAAAACAGTCCCAAGGCAGACCAAAACAAGGCCAAAGACACACTTAGATGGCATACACAATGGCACAAACATGGAGCATGAAACACAAACTCTTTAAGACATTAAAGAACCATCAATTGTGAGTAAACAAGCATGTCATATGGACTGAAATGACATGGTAACTGACTCCAAGTCACTGAAATAATGCAAGTAAAGCATGCTAGAGGATCCAATACTCAAAGCCTACAAGCTAGGTTGCATGGTAGCTATACAAAGCAAGTTATGGATGACCCAAACAACCAAAAATAGACCTTAAGCATACCAAAACATGCATATAATCTCCACAAAGCTAAGCCAAAATCTGGCTAGAAAGTCATGGTACATCATGATGCATGTTAAGACAATTTCATGGCATTACAAGACAAGTATGCAAAGCATGCATGGTGTGTCTAAACCAACTTAAAACAATGCTATATCATGACAAAATAAGCATAAATACTGGCTGAAATGAAGCTAAAGCAAGCTAGGCATACAAGCTACAACACAAGCCATTTGTGCAAGCATCAAAGGCAACATGGAGAGGGGATGACCCTCTCCCATTTAGGACCCCAAAACCAACTCTCCATCACTGAAAATCCTTTGGATTTCAGTGGTAGAGAGGTAATGCAAAGCTCAAAGCGATGGCCAAAAGGTATGGCCTTAAACAAGGCCTAACAAGGCCTTGGAGGGGGGGGGGGGGACAACCCCAAACCTGAAAGCAACCTTAAAAAAAGTTCTAAAACACACAAAATCAGAACTTTTATTAGTTATGCACTAAGTTCAAAAACAGATGCAAGACAGGTCAAAAGCTTGTGCAAAAATGGGGAATAAAGGGGTAAGATTCTTCCCCTTGAAGACCTTCTTCAAGAAGACAACTCCAGCAGCCTCCTAAGGTCAAAACTAGCTCAAAAACTCCAAGAACAACCCTTTGGCACCTCAGCAACCAAGGTATGGTGTAATACTATGTGTCGTAGTGCAAAACTAAGAACAAAACAACCTTTAACACACACAAATATGCAAGGAGAGGGAGATATAGAGATAGATAGATATAAATATCCTAACCCTAATTTTCAGACCACTGGAACTTTTTGGAACCCTTGAGGAGGGAGGAGAAGCCCTCCCTTTATAGGAATTCCAATCTTGCAAAGCTTACAAAACAAGCTAAGCAAGAGGGAAATCCTGTGTATGGAGGGGGGGCATTATGGATGCCAGCTATCACAGCTGGCATAAAATATCTGCCAAAAGTAGATGAACAGTGGTCGGCCAGCCAAAAATGACAAATTGACCAAAACAATGGTCGGCCGACCATAAAGAGTGCCGACCGGCCATCACCAATGGCCGGTAGTAGCAAAACAGGGCCGGTGGCCTCAAGCCATGGCCGGTGAGGTGTGGGGATGGCCAACAAGCCATTCCCTGCCCTCAGAAGCAAAACAACAAGTGTTTGGTGCAAAACCAAACACAAAACAAGCAAGTCAAAAGATCCTAAGGCAAGGCGTGTAGCCGAGACCTCCGAGAACTCAAAACGAACACGAACATGGATGATCACCGAGTGTTCAAACGGTGACGTCTAAGTCTTGAGGACGGTCAAAAATGAAGTCTCTACAAAGAGGAAGGCCTCTATATAGAGGAGATACAAGAAGCCTTCAAAGCAATCCAACCCTCCACGTGCAAGTAGATGGGCTCAGTTGTGTAAACAACTATCAAAATATCTGTAAAAATATCTACTGAAACAGTGGTGGCCGGCCGGCCATCAGTGATGGCAGGCAAGGCAAAGCCCATGGCCGGCAGCCCTTGATCATGGCCGGCAGGCCATCATGAACATCAAGATGGAAGGACCAAGTCATGGTCCAAAAATGAGAAAGAATGGATGCGGGGTTTGGAAAGCTCAAACCTGGAGCATTCCGTCACGGAAGTTGAGTACTTGACGAGCAATCAAACTTGTCGCTGGATGTACCTACAAGAACATCAAAGTCTTGAGGACGGTTAAAAATGGGGGGTCTACAATTGCCCCTCTTTGACAGAACTTGGAAGTCATGAAATGACGTGAGTGAATGTCAAAGCCTAGAGATGACCCATTTTTGACAAGGCTGAAGACTCAGACAAGCAAACAAAATAGCAATATAGATGCGCCCGCAGGCTGGGGCAAAATGCAAATGACATGCATAATGCAAGAGCATAACTTATGATTATGCAAAGGGAGCTGTAATGAAACATTTCTGCAAATGTTATGCAAAGTAAATACAACATTTGAAGCAAACCGATAAGGTATGGTAATCTCACACATGAGAAACACAAACACACTACGCGCGAGACTCGCAAGTCAAACCACATTTCACGCAGAAAGGATGTAAGAAAATTATACAATCTTCACTGCGCCTCACGCAGGAAAGGCCAAAAGAAGCCATTGGGCACACCCGAGGTCTCAAAGAAGATTCTGATGTATTGCACGCAAACGGAAAAGGAGTGATATAAGCATTGGAACATGTTCTGAATGCTCCTAACCAAAGATGGAGAAACATAGGGACATGTCCCAGTGTTTCGGAGTGGTATAAGCATTGGAACATGTTCAGAATGTTTCTAACCAAAGAGGGAGAAACATAGGGACACGTCCCAATGTTTCGGAGTATAAGCATTGGAACACGTTCCAGATGCTCTTAGCCAAAGAGGGAGAAACATACGGACACGTCCCAGTGTTTCGGAGTATAAGCATTAGAACACGTTCCAGATGCTCTTAGCCAAAGAGGGAGAAACATAGGGACACGTCCCAGTGTTTCGGAGTGGTATAAGCATTGGAACACGTTCCAAATGCTCTTAACCAAAGAGGGCCTAACACGCCGCGAGCGCGAGGAGAAAGAACAACAATACCTAAGGCATACGAGATTAAATGCAATAGATACACAAAGTGAACATGTGCGATAGACTATAGACACCCCATTTTTGACCGCCCTTAAGACTTGGGCACTACTAATTGCTTACTTAGTGATGCAGGCTATGCTATGCAAAGGTTCGATTTCATTGACAAGAGGAGAGCGTCAAATTCAAACCTCAGACCCCATTTTGGACCAAAACAATTTTTAATGGTTTTTAGACCATAAAACCCTCTCCTTCAAAATATTTTTGAAACAAAGTTCCTACAATGTTCCGAGGCTCGCATTTTGTTAAATGTTGCGCTTTTCGGTTAAAATGGAAATGGATGAAAGAGAGATGAAATCTTTGAAAAATAATTCAAAACACCTTGTTTAGTGATTTGGAGTTAAAGAAAAGAAGAGGAGAGGGAAGAAAACCAGTTGGGAAAGGAGTTGGGCATGAATCGTTAAGCGAGAGTCGAACAACCCTCGCTAAAATAGGCCTATCCTCTTGTACACTTGGATTTAAGCTATGAGGCCACCACTGTTGGAAAGAAGACTTCCGAGGCTTCATTTTTCACTCAACAAACTCCTAAAGCCGAGTCCGGATGGGAGAGATATGGTTATTGGAAGTTGGGCATCAATCCGTTACGATCAAAAACTGAGCAGTCTTCACTAAAAGAGGGATATCTCTTAGCAAACTTGGAATTTTGAGGTGAGACTGCCACCATTGGAAAGCCTACTTCCGGGGATTCATTTTAGACACAAGAATGACCTGCAGAGGAGAATAAATGAAGGAGTTATGCCCATTTGAAGTCGGACCTGCAGAGCAGAATTTGCAGTCGGCCAACATTAGTAGCTGGTCGGCCAACAAAGTAGCTGGTCAGCCAAAAAGATGGCTGGTCGGCCAACAAAGTAGCAGGTCAGCCAAAAATATGGCTGGTCGGCCAACAAAGTAGCAGGTCAGCCAAAAAGATGGCTGGTCGGCCAACAAAGTAGCAGGTCAGCCAAAAAGATGGCCAGTCGGCCAGAAATGCCCAGAAAACTCAGAATTTGCAGATCGTTTCCCTCCAGCTATTCCACACAAGCTCCAGCTGTCCCAATTCAGATATTTTTGACCAAAAGCTCTTGAAATGCTATATATGAAGGCAATATCTGTCATTTTGAAAAAGAATAAGGTGAAGCAATTTTGGGAGCCTCTCTCTCTAAAAAAATCCTCTCTCTCTAGAAAATTTTCAGAGCTAAATCTCTGCCTCTCTCTCTATAGTTCACTCTCTCTTGCCCTTTTGTGCATAGAAGTACATAGAAGTAGAGAAATACTTCTAGTTTGCCTAGGCATACTTCATCAAAGTTGCATGTCATTGGGCTGAGGTCCCTTGGTACCTATTTTGGGCTATTGAAGGGTCATTTGAGCCAAGAAAGAGGCCATTTTGCTACTATGCTTCAAGGGTAAGCACTTCTCCCTTTCAAGCTTGTTTTGCACACTTGCTTCACCATCATTTTTCCATTGTTTTGGGCTTTTTTTTTTTTTTTGGGTGGTGTTTAACTACAAAAAGGTCTGATTTTCAGTCCTAAAAATGTTGGTTTAAGCCTTGTTTGGCTAGGGGGTAATTCCTCCCTTTTGCTCCTTGGCTTGTAAGGCCTTTTGAGCTATCATTCAAGCTTTTCAAACAATTTCCTTTTGGCCTTAAAACCACTGAATTCCAGAGGAATTTCAGTGGTAGAAAACTTGTTTTGAGGCTCAAAATAGGAAAGGGTGGTCTCCTCTCCTCTTGTCTTGTTAGCATGTGTTGTTGGCCTATCAAATGAGCATGTATTTCTCCCTTCTTGAGGCTTAGTTTGAGCATGTTTTTGTGACTTTTTGAGCATGCTTTAACTCTGATTTTGACCGGTTTGGTCACTTGTTGCTTGCATTTTGTACTTGTAGTGCAAATCGTGCTTACTAGATTAACATGCTTGATGTTGTAGCCTATTATTTTAGCATGTATTGGCTCCATTCCAACACATTTTTGATAATATTTTGACATGATTTAATGCTATTTTGAGTGTTCTTGGTCGTATGAGCCATGCTTTGTATAGCTATAGTGCTAGTGCCTTCACTAGTCTTGAGTTTTGAGGCATTTAGCATGCTATATTTGTGATGTGTGCATGATATGGCATCATTTGGTATGTAATTTCAGAGCTTATATCTTTGCCACACTTCCACTTAAATCACTCTTTCAATGCTTTTGAGAAGTTATGCCTTATGCCTCGTTTATGAGCTAATACGTATGCATGCTTGTCTAGGCTTTTGGGCTACCATTTCAGCATGTTTTGGTCTTTGTTTTGGCCTAATTGAGCTCTGTCTAGAGCTAGTTTGGACATTTGTGCTATGTATTGCATGCCTCTTGTGTAGTGCCCTTTATTAGCCTTGCGCTTTAGGCCTCCTAGCATGCCATACTTGTGTTATCTGTGTGATATGGCATCATTTCTCACGTGATTTCAGAGTATAAACTTCTGTCATACTCTTATGTTTATCACTCTTTAATCGTGTTTAAGAGTTGTGCCCTTATGTCTTGTTGATGAGCCAATGCATGAGCATCTTTATCTTCCCTTTCATGCTATCATTTCAGATCATTTTGGCCACTATCTTGGCATGCATGAGGTCTGTTTGGTTTAGTTCACTGAGCAATGTATTACATAGCCCTGATGTTATGTGCTTCATTAGCTTTGATGCCTAAGTCTTCTAGCATGTCTTGCTTGCATTGTTTGCATGATTTAATGTTGTTTAGCATGTCATTTCAATGTTGGAATGTATGCCATTGCACTCCATTTATTCACTCTTTCATGTGCTTTGAAAGTGGACTTAAGCTCTTTGTTGGTTTGAGCACAAAATTGAGGCGTTCATGCCCAATGGCATGATGCTTCTTTTATGCTCAAGAAGCTTGTGGCTTGGTCCGTCTTTCAAAGTAGTGGACTCTCACTTTTGGACTTAACTAGTTAAAGGACTTATCGGTAATCTAAAATGAGTAAACAAAATGAATCAAAGTAAAACATGCCAAGATAACATGTTTGTGTTGCATTGCATGTGTTTGGATCAGACGTTAATCCAAACACAAGAAATGAGAGACGTTTCATACTTCAACTGATGAAACGTGCCTCATTTCTTAGTCGCCGACACCCTTGATTGTGCATCATAGGGCGGAGGCTCATTGAGTCTATTTGTGCATTCATCAACTTGTACAAACTTGGCTTCACAGCCATCGTGCATTGTGATGCTTGGTTAGTGGTCCGAGAGTCGAGTACCACACTCCTTTGAGCTTGAGATATGATAAGGAGTGTGGTGGTACACACATTTCCTTGCAAATAAAATACCATGCCTCTGTTCGTGCTCTGTTGCAACAAAAGGAGGAAATTCAGGGAATTAGTGGCCGACCGGCCACCAGAGCAGCCAGCCGACCGTCAAAGCCTGCCGACCGGCCATAATTACCGGCTGATGGCCACCATCTCTGGCCGATCATCCCTCAGCATGTTTCTGAGATGGGTCAGAATCAAGCTGGAAGTTGGCACAATTTTCAGAAGTCTAAAGGTGTGGAAACGGAGGCATCTTTAGGCAAGGCGGTGGATTTCCGGGAGGACGCGACCGAGCATGCATGCCTCCTTCGCCCGCAAGGCCATTTTAATGCTTTACTAGCTAGTTGTAATTAATTATATGTGTTGTAATTAATTAGTTTAATTAATTGGCTTAGATTAGCTGATTATTCCATTCAATTTGGTTTGTAATAATTAATTAGCTAGAATAGTTAGTTAAATAGTTGGTTTGTAATGGTTAGCTTAATTAGCATAGCTAGTTAGCTTTCATATTATTCGGACCCTCCGTCGAGAGGGGACAATGTTGTAATAAGGGTGCATGTCTTCTAACCCCACGTCTTTCTCCCGTTTATTTACCCGCTTTCAGTGGTTAGTTTAGGGCATATTTCAATTAGCATACCTTATGCTTTGCATGCGTGCATCATTCATTCGTATTGCATGCACCGGGCTTGGCGCATCATTCAAACTGCATTGTATTTCAATTCCTATTTGAATACATGTGTCAAGTTGTTGCAATCATATGACATGATTAGATAACCGAGCCTCTTTAGTTGCATTCTGTATGTGTTGCATTAGGCATTTGACATAGCTAGGATCATGCATTGATTTCTAACTAGTTTTCTTTTTTGGCTCGGAGTACATTGTAGGTTTTTACGCTTTAGCGTATTGCATGAGATGTGTATGTTGCCATGTTAGCATGCTTGCCATGAGGTTATTTGCTTAATTGCTATAACTGCATGAATGCCTGTGGATGAAGGCTTCATTGCTTGAATTGGAATAATTCATCGAAATGTGAGTTTTAAGCCCACTTGAAGTGGCAAATCATCATGTTTTAAGCCCACTTGAGGGTGGCAAATCCGCGTTTTAGCCTACTTGCGAGTAGCACTTTCAAACCATTTTCGAAAACAAACATTGAATTGTTTTGTTCAAATTTAGGCAATTTAGTCTATACTTGTGTACTGTGCGCATCACGTAGTAAGCTAGCTAATAATCGGAATAAGAACACATGTGTTTTCAAAACAACATATCATGATTAGTAGAGGCCAATCCTTTGATCGGGCGAGTGGGAGTGCTCATTTCATAACCTTCCCCCCTCGTACCCAAGTTCCCAAGCCGAGGTAACTTTGGTGATGGCGGACACGTGGCCTTTGGCACGAGTCAGGGTTTCCTAAATTTTCCAAAATAAAATATTTAGGTGGCGACTCTGAAATCTGGCAAAGCAGTCCATGTTTGGCGCTTTTTGATTAATATAGATTTTCCAAAACAATTTGCCGGATTTGGACTCTTTGGTGATTTATCAGTCTTACATTGCACTTTGTGAGATTAGATTCAGAACCGTAATAGGAGTCCGAACTGTAGTAGCTAGAACACAATCCGCACCCTCTCCGAAAAGGGGGGCTTATGGAGGAAGTTCGGGCGATCTACAGTTTCTGGCGACTCTGCTAGGGATTTAGAGAACTTGACTCAAACTCATGATATGTTGTTTTGTCTACACTTATGTGTTTCTTTGCATTGCATTTGCATAGGTGCGCCTAAGTCACAGTGTCTACCATCTGCTATTCCTAAAGGTTTGCCGGAGGCTTGCTTGGAAAAGCGTGCCATAAGGCTGACCGATTACGAGCTCTGCCACGATAGGAACACAAACCTTGATTTTCACCGAGGCACCCTTTTTGACCATTCGACCTAGTTGCATATCGGAAGCCGTAGTGACCATTCCAAATTAGGACAGGTTGCTTACCCGAATGTAGGCTGTTTGAAACCGCTGCGCGTGTAGTGAAACCCTAGTTCCTGACGAAATTAGGACAAGGAAACCTTACCCCACCATAGGGGTGTTTTGGCTCTTACTTGCTTGGTATGTGCTATCAGAGTGCGCCTCTACAGGTTGTATGTATCAGTTGCAAGTCTGAGTATCGGCCTGAGGGTATTAGTTTACAGGCAGAATTTTGGGCAAAATTCAGTAAAGAGCACAGTCATTCAGCTATGCTCATATCTGTTCTAGTGAAACCAGGCTGAGATGCTATATGTTTTCTCTTTTGCAAGGTAATCCTGGAACCATAGCTTCAGAAGGCTCCAATATCCCCCGGGTGCATTGGACTTGTGTTAATAGACTTTGTCAGGTCAGAGATTCAGTTCAGAGCAACCAGTGTTTTCTTCGCCAGTGGTAAGGTAAAGAAAGGCCAGTCAGGGCTCACCGGTTCAACTGATCCGCAGTCACCAGTCACATCACCTTTATTCAAACTCAGCAAACCGTGATGGCTCAAAGTCCAGAAGAAATGGTGACCATGATAGCAGCGTTAAATCAGGGAATTACCAGGCAGGATGAGACCAATGCTGAAATGCAACGCCCATCTGGGGCATCTACTACACATCTAACCCTAGGCCCTCAGCCAAACATTGACCCACTTCCGCAGGCTGAAGATTTGCATGGTCCGGATCCCCGAGGAGGGTTGGCTCAAGTTTAGGTTTTCAGACCCTTAGTGCAGCCTAATGAGAGGCTTTATCCCTTGATGCTAATGATCTCGATCCGACTGCGGTGAAAATTGTTAACCTTAAGAAGCAATTCAAAAAGGCACAGGGCCTTAACACCATTCCTGACATTGAGGATGGGTACATCGAGGCTGCCGTACGACTCCCAGATAGATTCAAAATGCCATACCTTGACCGTTTCGACGGGTCTGGAGATCCTATGGTGCATATCCGGCTTTTCTTGGACGTCCTGAAACTGATGGGTCTAATTAAGCCGCAGAAACTCTCTCTGTATGGAAGAACCCTGTCAGGTGTAGCAGCTGCTTGGTATGCCAATTGGAGAATACAGTGAAACAGAATTGGGAAGAATTGGTTGAGGCCTTTGTTGATCAATATTCTTACAATACCCAAGTTGAAATGACCACCCAAGAGCTTGAAGTAACCCATCAGAATCCTACAGAACCTTTTGTGGAATTTGTTGCAAGATGGAGAGCAAAGGCGGCACAGATGACAGATCAGCCTTCTGAGAGGGATCAAGTGCATATGATGGTGCGCAACCTTGAGCCTGATATGTTGCAAAAGTTGATAGTCGTTCCACTATCCACTTTCAAAAGTTTGCATGAACTGGGGGTTCAGATCGAGAATGCGTTCAACACAGGGATTATTCTCAGAACAAGTGAACTAACTAGGAGGGTGATTTCAGGGAGTACCAATGCTAGTAGTAGCGCTATTCCCAAACCCACTGAAATCAATACAGTCGCCACAACCGACCCTTTTGCCAATGCCAACCCACAAACAGCCGGCCTGACCCGAGCTCAGGGCAAAACTTTCACTCCCCTCTATATGAGCCTAACCAACTCACTAAAAGTCCTGATGGAAAGAGGGTATCTCAAACCCCTTGACCCTCAACCTTTTCCTGATCCACTCCCTGCCAGAGATAACCCCACCAAATACTGTGTGTATCATCAGCAGTGTGGTCATGGCACCGATCGTTGCTACCGCTTTCGTCATGAGGTCCAAAATCTCATCAACAACAGGACAATAGCTCTACCTCCAGACCCCAATGACCAAATATCTTCTGACTACCTCAATCTAATCCATATACTGCCATCCACGTATGACCCCAATATATACATCACCCCAACCCATTTACCTAAGCCGGAGGTGTTCCTTCCAGTCAACATGGACTTATGTATGATGAATGCATTCGAACCCCAATCATCTCAAACCCGTGAACCCACTACTTCTGAGCTAATGAAGATGATTAAAGATCTTCAGAGAACTGTGGCTGATCTAGCCTCTGGGATATTGGCTCTGTCATCGACCACATCACATGCTAGAAGTTTCACGCCAAAAGGCTCCCCAATCTTAGGACGGTTTGCATTGGAAGAAGACAAATCCCTTGGCAAAGTGGAGGCAGTTGGTAAGAACAAGGTAAAGGCAGGCATTGGTCCCCATGAACACCTTCAGTGGGCTGTTGAGGCTTTGAAAGGCAAAGGGCTAAACAAGCAACAAGTGATTGCAGTTGTTGTAAAGATTGTGAGCGACACTTTTGCCACTCAGAATGAGAGCAATTTGAATCAAGGGGCAAACCAGGAGAAGGGTCGTCGTACTAAAAATGTTCCTTTCAGCTCTAATCCCGTGCTCGAAAGAGATCAGGAAACCCAATCAGCGCCTACCAATCCTTTTACTGGTGCATCCAGCAAAACTCCACAAACCTCGAAGTACCAACCCCGAGGTCAGAGGGTCTTCCATCCCCTCTGCATGACTTTGCCCAAAGCTTTCCAAATCCTTGTTGGACAAGGCCATCTCAAACCCCTTGAGCCTCGGCCTCTCCCTGGGTCGTCTTCTAGCCAGTCATGATGCTGCCTAGTACTGTGCCTTCCATCAACAAACCGGTCATGGCACTGATAGTTGTTACTGTCTTCGCCACGAAATACAAGATTTGATTGACAACGAGGTCATTGTCGCACCAGGTCCTGCAAACTCGTGGGGAATAATGTGATCATGTGATCAGGGGATGAACCACCTGCAAATGGTGCTTAGTTTACTCCAGATATGGTGATGGCACGCACTATTTTGAGCATTTGCGAATGTTGTTTACTTTTCTTTCTGACATGGGTATTGAGTCAATTCTGTTGTGTTGTATTATATTGAGTCTTGTCATTTTGTTTCGAGTCTGTCTTGTTGTATCGAGTCAGTCCGGTTGTGTTGGAATCAGGTGATTTCGGGGGTGTTACCTCGGACATCACTTTGTTGTTTTGTGTTTGTCTTTTGCACTCTTTCTATTGAGTCTGTTTCTACCATTGAAGCCAGTTGTGCCAGAAGATTTGAATTGAATGATAGTGCTTTTCACCTACTTCTCTTCTGCCTTTAAGCCCAGTTGTACCAGAAGATTTGAATGAAACGACAGTGCTTTTCACCTACTTTTCTGTGCCTTGAAATCATTGCATTGACCTAAGTTTTTCAATACTTTTTGAACAATGTATTGGAAAACAAAGTGGGAGGAATTCCTCTGGGTTTGTAAAAATTTGATCAAACTAAGAGGAAGAGAAGCGTGCTGAGCCCTTAATGAATGAGATCATGCTTGTTAATGTGAGTACTGAGAAGGATCCTGGCTTGATCCAGATTGGTTCTGCATTGTCTTCGGCGCGAGTGACTAGTCGCTTTCTTAAAAGATTTCAAAAAATATTTTGCGTGGTTCTGCGAAGACCTGTGTGGAATCGCTCTTGAGATTGTGCAACATAGGGTTGCTCTCAGCCTCGAGACTCAACCCCTTTTGCTTTCGAACCTTGAACTTGGACTCAAAATGTTCAACGGTCAACCACAATGTGAGGCATGTATGGCCAGATTTGAAGTAGCCCTCGAACTAGAGGCAAGGAAGTCAGATCAAGAAGATCAGATATTATCAAGGGAAGCATGTAAAGCTAGACCAAAAGTGGCCCTTGAACTAGGGGCAAAAATGTCAAATGTGCTCAAAGATTCAAAGATGGGTCATTCTGCATACCAACAAAGACTGGCAAGAAAGCCAAATCCGACAAACGAAGACAAGCAAGTATTGCTGAAGGACAACCGAGTTCCTATCCATGACACTAGGGGCAAATTCAGCCCCCCATTGGATGGACTTCTATATCATCAGCAAACAGCAACCATTCTCTTGGATTCAGATGGCTTCGAGATCTCAAAACCGATCAACATGGACAAAGTTAAACCTTTTATCCTCAAGAGGCTCGCTAGGCTGAAAACTCGGAAGGGCGACCCAAGCAAAAGTTAGAGCAAAGAAGAAAAAAGAAAAAGATGAAAAGAGAAGAAAATCAAGAAAATCAAAAAAGAAGAAAAGAACAAAAATGAAAGAAATGAAATGAAAAGAAAAGAAAAGAAGAACATAGCTCGCAAGTTTGAAAACTCGGAAGGGCGGCCTTGGCAAAAGTTAGAGCGCAAAAGGAGAGGTTAATACCTGAGTGTACCTTAACCCAGAACTACGTACGGCCTGATTCCCATGTTTGGGATATGTAGGCAACTTCATTCTGAAAGTCCGGCCCCATTCATTTTCGGCCTGCTTGGCTCATCCATGTTGATTGGTCTATCCATGTTCAACTCAGCTATCTTATCCATGTGCAAATTGGCTTGTCTTCGTTTAGACTCGGTTGTCCTATTGCGTTGGAAGATTCAGCTGCAAGACAATTCAAGTTTAGATCTGAGGTTGTGCATCTCGAGAGTAAATTCTGTGTTGTTCGAGTAGTGGCCATTTGCAAAAACGTTTTTGAGAATTTTTACTGAGGTTGACTAATTTTCTCAAAAATTATTCCATTTTCCAAATATAGACCATTTCTTGGACCCAAAAAAGGAAAATTTTCAGTGCTCACAACCTGACTTGCATGATTTCGAATCAAAAAATCAAACAAGCACGTTAATCTAGCTCTCATATTGTGATACTCCTGTTCCGTAATATGTTAATTGGTCCTTAATATGAATGTGATTATGTGTTTTGATATGATTTGGTGCACCATTATCTGAAAATATGTGGTTTTGAATTTTTATCTGTTCACCGAAGGAATATCTGTTTGATTTTCCGCTTCGAAAATTAAATTGGAGGCCTTATCGGCCACAAAACCCGAAATTGATTATGCCATTGTGATTGGCATAATTTTTAGAGCCTACGGTGGAATTTAATTGAAAATTGATTCGGGTCAGATTAAATCGATTAAATTGATGAATTTTGTGTCCAATTATTTAATAATATTAAGTAATGGTTAGTGGGACTTTATGTGAGAGGCCATACACACTCAATTTGTACATTTGAGCTCAAAACCAGATTTTGTGTCTTGGAATAGAGAGAGAGCCGACCTTGAGAGGGAAAGGAGGCATCTTGGTGTATTTTGGCTTGTAAATTGTGAATTGGGAAGGCTAGGTGCAAGACTTGGCCATAATTGTGAAGATTGAACCTCTAGGTAAGCATTGATTCTTGAATTCATGAGTTTAATGTGTAATCTTGTGTGTTCAAGGGTTGTTTGTAATCAAGAGCATGATTTGAGATCATTTTGTTGAAATTGAGGCTTGATATGTGCATGCATGTAATGAACTCCCATGGAATCACAAATCTAGCATGTAATTTGTGAAATTATGAAAGATTGGTAGTGTAATCCCACATGCAAGCATGTCTTTGTTAAATTTTATGGGAATGAGCACTAATTACATTATTTGAAGTGAATATGAAGTCAAAAAGGGCATGCCAAATCATGGGAGTATAAGTCTTGAATGTTTGAATTTGAGCATGTTGGTGATAAGGTTGTGATATTTTGGGACATGCATGCAAATAAATTATGAAATTGAGCTTCAATATGTTGTAAATTATGCTTGTACCATGTTAGTACATGTCTATGAGTAATTTGAGCCATAACATGCATAAATTGTTGGTTGATAGTCGAAGTGAAGCTCAAGAACACAATTCTGGGTTTTCCAGAATTTTGAGGTCCGCTCGAGTGGGAAATGCGTGCTCCCAGTACTTTTTGCAGACTTGATGTCCGCTCGAGCGGGGTAATTCACTCTCGAGCGGGGGAGCTATTTTGACAGGCCTTCCGCTCGAGCTCCCTATTTAACGCTCGAGCGTATTTCTGATGCAACCAGCACTTTTGCAGGCCTTAAGGGTCAGCTCGAGCGGGGTATTTCACGCTCGAGCGGGGACCCTGTTTCCTGAAATTTTAAAAATGCATTATGTGTTCTGTTTTTCCGTTCCCTTTCACTTCTAAGCACTCTTAGGCATACATTGAGCATTGTAATTGAGTTAAAGAAATAAGAATGACGCCGAAAGAGGAATATGTGAATTAAAGAACGGATTGAATTATTTGTGACCCATATGTGTTATGTGAAGTGTAGGGTCAAGCTCCAGGGCAATTCAACCAACCGATCACTGTGAGTAATATCTGACATATGTTATTGTCCAATGGCTACTTCTATGTAAGTTTTGTAAAGTTCATTAATTTGAATGGTGGACACAGTGTGATATGAAAGGCCTATGAGCCAGTTTGATATAAATATGGACCGAAGGTCGTTTTGGCATAAATGAATGGACCGAAGGTCGTTTTGATATAAATATGGACCGAAGGTCGTTTTGGCATAAATGAACGGACCGAAGGTCGTTTTGACATAAATGAATGGACCGAAGGTCGTTTTGGCATAAATGAATGGACCGAAGGTCGTTTTGACATAAATGAATGGACCGAAGGTCGTTTTGACATGAATAAATGGACCAAAGGTCGCTTCAACATGAATGAGTGGGCCGAAGGCCGTTTTGACACAAATGAATGGGCCAAAGGCCGTTTTGACATGAATGAATGGGCCAGAGGCCGTTCTATCATGAATGAAAGTCTGAATGGGCCAAAGGCCAGTCTGTCATTTAGATGGGCCAAAGGCCAGTTTGTCACTTGAGTGGGCCAAAGGCCAGTTTAACACGAATGATAGTTTGATATAAGTAATAGTTTGACACGAATAACAGTTCGATCTGAATAATAGAATGAATGGGCCAAAGGTCGTTTTGACATGAATGAATGGACCAGAGGCCGTTTTGACATGAACGAAAGTCTGAATGGGCCAAGGGCTAGTTGTTATGGAAAGATAAATGGGCCAAGGGCCAGTTGTTATGGAAAGATAAATGGGCCAAAGGCCAGTATGTTTGGAACCATAGTCACTTGACTTAAATTGTATATATATATATTAAATAGAAATATGAATTGGGCCCAAGGCCGTTCGGAATATGTTGTTCTACATATTGTTGTATCTTCTTATTTGATATTATTCACTGGGCTTTCGCTCACGCTCATTCATGTGTTTGTAGGTGAGCTAAGAGAGGTCCAGACCCATCCCCAGTGAAGCCAGTATGGAACAACCAAGTTTTTGAGAGTCAGCCCCTACGTCTCACGCACGAGACTCGTCTTCGCCCTTTTGTTTGGTATTTATATCTTGTCATGTTGGCGAGGACTCTGTATCTGTTATGTACAGTTTTGACGGGGTGGCTTAGTCTAATGATCCTATATGTACAGAACCTTTTGTTACTGTATTTTCTGATGTGAGTTGTTAACATATTTGTGTCGGGAATGTTGTGGCGTGCATATAAGCACAACTCTATGGACAAAGTTTTAAATTGCTTCCGTTTGGCCCCCATTAACTCTGTTAAAATACGATTGGTTTGGTTTGATCCCGTAGGTAATCTCATGATTACTGGCCGGTTACGTCCTTAACCCACGGGGGCGGGTTCAGGTCGTGACACATATTGATTAAAATTGTTTTAGTAGAAGCTCAAAAACAAAAAAAAAATGGTCAAAATGATGAACTAGGGGCACAGTTGAGTCAGGCTTTCTGTCTTTTCTCCATTGTCAGCATACTTGCCAGAAAGGGCACTCTACTTGTCGGAAAAGGGCATTCTACTTGCCAGAAAAGGGCACAACTGAAGCTAACAGCAAAAGGCAGAAAGCTCTCACATCCTCCAAGCAATGAGGTATCAAGATAAGTGTGAAGCCCGAACTGGAACTGGAGCAGGATATTCGGTTCCCTTATCTGGATGATCAAATCAAAAATTGGCATCTGACTCGGAATGGGGACATAGAAAATGCAATGTCTGTGAGACTAATCAATTGTATACTTGGCCGATGGGACATGTTGTAGCTTATCTCGATCAAGTTAAGCTAGGGGTGTCGTCAACCGATGTCAATTGCAAATCTGATGTACATCTTGTCGCATCACAACCCCTCTGTGGGGAAGCTCACTGTTGTGCGCGGAAAAAGAAGAATCTAGTTGAATACTAGGGGCAAGAGCCCATAACTTCCTATTTATCCATCAACCACCTAGGGGAGGGATAAAAAAAATCAGAGAGATTGAAGAATAGAGAGATGTGCGATGAGAAAAAAAAGTGAGGAAAGGGCTTTTTGGAGAAAAAGAGATTGGGTGCCAGAGTGATGTGAGAATCACAAATGAGAAAGGGTGGGAAACAATACCCAGAGAAACTGGCTCCTCGTGAACTGAGAGGTCTCTTGCCATTAGAATACGTCTGAGTGTCGTGTCTTTTGTTTTGTTTGTCTCTATTCTTGTTTTGAGTCGTTTCGATTGTCAGTAGATGTGTTCAGGTTGTTTTACCTTTGTTTTTCCTTTGTTGAGTCGTTTTGACTGTGGTCAGTCATAGGCTCAATACCCGGTTGAAAACTTATTTCTCAATTTTAATTTCAAATTATTTTACGCTCAAAGTGTTGTGCCATTCTCCATATTTGTACAAAACAAGATTTGTTCTTTCATAAAACTGCAGGGTTCAACCCAGGTCATGTGAGAACAGTAGAACCAGGACCTATCTGAAGCTATATAGGTTCCGGACTGCAAAGAAAAAGAAAAGAGGGAAAATTTGGAGCATCTGAGTGTGTTTCAACTTCAGCAAAATCCGAGACTGCATTTCAGGTGCACCTTCTCAGGCTTCGCCTTTCTCTGGAGTATGAGTGTATCTCAATCCCAAGTGTAAGCCTGCTTCAAGTCAGAATGGCAATCCAAGCAGCACCCGTGGTTTTTACATGCAGATGTTATCTCTCGCCAATATGAACAGGGTGTACCCTTTTGAGCCGAGCATGTTGCAAAGCCCTCTGAGAAGTAAATTAGAGGCACCAAAGTACATATTTGATGCCCCTCTCTTGAATAGAATGTGCATTTTCATATACACTCTTGTTGCATGCGTGCTACACATCGTTTGTCAATCATGCATAGAATACGCTTTCAAGTTTGAATAGAATATGCTTTCAATCATGCATAGAATATGCTTTCAAGTTTGCATAGAATATGCTTTCAAGTTGCATAGAATATGCTTTTGCTTCTTGCATAGAATATGCGTGTTTCATGCATAGAACATGCTTTCAATTAACATCATACATCGTTTCTTTATCTTGTATGGAACATGCGTTGTTAGTCAATATGTATTGCTTTGTAAACCAATCATTTTGTGCATCCACCGCACAATAATCTCACTTGTGTGCATCTACTGCACAATAATCTCACTTAGTACATTTATCACACAATCATTTGTTTTTATTGCACTTTTTTGTGCACCTTACTTGTATGGAACATGCATTTTATCGCACTTTTTTGTGCACCTCACTTGCATAAAACATGCATTTTATCGCACTTTTTTGTGCACCTCACTTGCATAGAACATGCATTTTATCGCACTTTTTTGTGCACCTCACTCTCACTTGCATAGAACATGCATTTTATCGCACTTTTTTGTGCACCTCACTTGCATAGAACATGCATTTTATCGCACTTTTTTGTGTGCCTTACTCGCACTTACACTTTGTGACTCACTCGCACTGTCTCGTGCACTTCCTTTTTGTATCTCACTCGCGCTTTCTTGCACATCACATTTCCTTGTGCAGTTTACACTCGTGCTTTTTTACGCATCGTACTTTCTTGTGCAGTTACACGCGCGCTTTCTTGCGCACTCGCGCTTTCTTGTGCAGTTACACTCGCGCTTTCTTGCGCATCGCACTTTCTTGTGCACTCTCACTTTCTTGTGCAGTTAAACTTGCGCTTTCTTGCGCATCGTACTTTCTTGTGCAGTTACACTCGCGCTTTCTTGCGCATCAAACTTTCTTGTGCAGTTACACTCGCGCTTTCTTGCGCATCGCACTTTCTTGTGCAATTTACACTCACACTTTCTTGCGCATCGCACTGTCATGTGCATTCTCTGGTCTAGGAGACCTTAAAATCCTACATTTATCACTCGGGCAATTTAGCGCATCGCACTGCTTAGTGCAGTTTATCACTCGCGCTGTTTAGCGCATCGCACTGTTTAGCGCATCACACTGTTTAGTGCAATTTATCACTCGCATTGTTTAGCGTATCGCACTGTTTAGTGCAGTTAATCACTCACGTTGTTTAGCGCATTGCATTGTTTGGTGCATTTTAAATTGTTCACGTTGTCTCGCGCATCACACATGTCTAGTGCATTTCATCCTATTTAGTACTGTTTTTCGCATTCATTCCTCTCTGGTCTAGGAGACCTTAAATCCTCTGAAGGTGCAATTCATTTGGAGTTTGTTGTGCCCGAACGACTTTTCGGTGGTCTGGTATAGCCACCTACCTGTGTTTGCGGTGAGTTCCTAGGAGATCAACTAAGACGGTGAAAACTAGAGTTCGAATGGCCGATGCCTAGAATGCAAAGGTTCGGGATTTCCGAGACTAAAGTCTGGTTTAAATACCCAGGGGTGTATCCTCGACTTGAAATCTGTATGGAAGCCCCATAGGTTGAGGTAGCGGGTATGCACCTCAATTCTGGATACTGAACCAACCTAGTTTGTCACCCTGTTGGAGAATAGGGAAAGCTGCGACCATAGCCAAGGAGAAAAGTAGTACCTGTGGTTCAATTGAGAAGAAGGTGAAGATCCCCGTCAGCATGAGGTGAGACATTACCGAGGTGAGTCAGTGCCAATTGCCCCTGTGAGGTACCTTCACTTCCTAGCTGCTACATCGTCTATTCCGTCTATTGCATTGCATATAGCATCTATCACGTGCATCTACTGCATTATCCATTTTATCGCCTGCATCCTTTCCATGTTAATCTTAGTTTGGCATGTGCCCATACTTTTCACGTTAAAGCATGGTTCTGTGTTAAAGTGTACGCGCCTATTCCACTAAGAGAATTGTGGTATGACGGTGTTGGCACATTTTCTGTGTCAGACGTGGTTTGTTTTGTGTCCATACCTTTTCTAGGTAGAAATGTGGTTTGGCTGCGCGCCTTATTCACTGCATCCATTGCATCCATTGCATTGTACTTTGTTTTGTTGCATTCAGCATGTAGGATCACAATCTTTCCTCAGCAGATCATTCCTCACTTATATCATGCCACCCAATTACTTGTTTCTTTCTGCGAAACACATAGTTCGGCCTGTGCACACGCCTACTCCACTAAAGAGAATTGTGGTTTGAGGGTTCTGGCACTTTTTGTATTTTAAACGTAGTTTGATTTTGCATTTCCATCCCTTTATGATATTTGTGTGGTTTTGTACTACTTGTGGTTTGATGATTCAATTACATTGCATATCATTTGCATTGTTTCGTTACATTGTATATCATTTATACTGTTTTGTTATATTGTGTATCATTTTCCATCCTGCCCCTGAACTATGCTGGTTTGATTCCTTGCAAAGAGATACGTAGGCAGCCTGCGGGCGCAACCATTTATTTATCTGTATTTTGTTTGTTTGTCCAAGTCTTCAGCCTTGTCAAAAATGGGTCGTCTCTGGGCTTTGACATTCACTCACATTATTTCATGACTTCCAAGCTCTGTCAAAGAGGGGCAACTATAGACAATCCATTTTTGACCGCCCTTAAGACTTGGGCACTACTGATTGCTTACTTAGTGATGCAAGCTATGCTATGCAAAGGTTCAATTTCTTTGACAAGAGGAGAGCGTCAAATTCAAACCTCACACCCCATTTTGGACCAAAACTATTTTGAATGGTTTTTAGACCTTAAAACCCTCTCTTTGTAAATAGTTTTGAAACAAAGTTCCTACGATGTTTCGAGACTCGTGTTTTGTTAAATGTTGCGCTTTTCAATAAACCGAGCAAGGATAAAGTGGAAATGGATGAAAAAGAGATGAAATCTTTGAAAAATCTTTCAAAATACCTTGTTTAGGGGTTTGGAGTTGAGCATGAATCGTTAAGAGAGGGTCAAGCAACCCTCGCTAAAACAGGCCTATCCTCTTGTACACTTGGATTTAAGCTATGAAGCCACCACTATTGGAAATAAGATTTTCGGGGCTTCATTTTGCACTCAAGAATCTCCTAAATGCAAGTCCGGATGGGAGAGATATGGTTATTGGAAGTTGGGCATCAATCCGTTATGATCAAAAACTAAGCAGTCTTCACTAAAAGAGGGATATCGCTTAGCACACTTGGAATTTTGAGGTACAACTACCACCATTGGAAAGCTTACTTCTGGGGCTTCATTTCAGACACAAGAATGACTTGCAAAGGAGTCTAAATGAAGGAGTTATGCCCATTTGAAGTCGGACCTACATAGCAGAATTTGCAGTCGGCCAACATTAGTAGCTGGTCAGCCAACAATGTACCAGGTCAGCCAAAAAGATGGCCGGTTGGCCAGAAATGCCCAGAAAACTCAAAATTTGTAGATCTTTTCCCTCCAGCTATTCCACACAAGCTCCAACTGTCCCAATTCAGATATTTTCGACCAAAAGCTCTTAAATTGCTATATATGAAGGCAATATCTATCATTTTGAAAAAGAACAAGGTGAAGCAATTTTGGGAGCCTCTCTCTCTAAAAAAATCCTCTCTCTCTAGAAAATTTTCAGAGCTAAATCTCTGTCTCTCTCTCTATAGTTCACTCTTTATTGCCCTTTTGTGCATAGAAGTGCATAGAAGTAGAGAAATACTTCTAGTTTGCCTAGGCATCCTTCATCAAAGTTGCATATCATTGGGCTGAGGTCCCTTGGAACCTATTTTTGGGCTGTTGAAGTGTCATTTGAGCTAAGAAAGAGGCCATTTTGCTGTTGTGCTTCAAGGGTAAGCACTTCTCCCTTTCAAGCTTGTTTTGCACACTTGCTTCACCATCATTTTTCCATTGTTTTGGGCTGTTTTGTTTTTTGGGTGGTGTTGAACTACAAAAAGGTCTGATTTTCAGTCCTAAAAATGTTGGTTTAAGCCTTGTTTGGCTAGGGGGTGTTTCCTCCCTTTTGCTCCTTGGCTTGTAAGGCCTTTTGAGCTATCTTTCAAGCTTTTCAAACAACTTCCTTTTGGCCTTAAAACCACTGAATTCTAGAGGAATTTCAGTGGTAGAAAACTTGTTTTAAGGCTCAAAATAGGAGGGGGTGCTCTCCCCCTCTCTTGTCTTGTTAGCATGTGTTGTTGGCCTATCAAATGAGCATGTATTTCTCCCTTCTTAAGGGTTAGTTTGAGCATGTTTTTGTGAATTTTTGGGCATGCTTTAACTTTGATTTTGACTGGTTTGGTCACTTATTGCTTGGATTTTGTACTTATAGTGCAAATCGTGCTTACTAGCTTAACATGCTTGATGTTATAGCCTATTATTTTAGCATGTATTGGCTCCATTCCAGCACATTTTTGATAATGCTTTGACATGCTTTAAGGCTATTTTGAGTGGTCTTGGGCATATGAGCCATGCTTTGTATAGCTATAGTGCAAGTGCCTTCACTAGTCTTGAGTTTTGAGGCACTTAGCATGCTATATTTGTGATGTGTGCATGATATGGCATCATTTGGTATGTAATTTCAAAGCTTATATCTTTTCCATACTTCCACTTAAATCACTCTTTCAATGCTTTTGAGAAGTTATGTCTTATGCCTCGTTTATGAGCCAATACGTATGCATGCTTGTCTAGGCTTTTGGGCTACCATTTCAGCATGTTTTGGTCTTTGTTTTGGCCTAATTGAGCTCTGTCCAGAGTTGGTTTGGACATTTGTGCTATGTATTGCATGCCTCTTGTATAGTGCCCTTTATTAGCCTTGTGCTTTAGGCCTCCTAGCATGCCATACTTGTGCTGTCTGTGTGATATGGCATCATTTCTCATGTGATTTCAAAGTATAAACTTCTGTCATACTCTCATGTTTATCACTCTTTGATTGTGTTTAAGAGTTGTGCCCTTATGTCTTGTTGATGAGCCAATGCATGAGCATCTTTATCTTGCCTTTCATGCTATCATTTCAGATCATTTTGGCCACTGTCTTGGCATGCATGAGGTCTGTTTAGGGCTGGTTTAGTCCGCTGAGCAATATATTACATAGTCCTAATGTTGCGTACTTCATTAGCTTTGATGCCTAAGTCATCTAGCATGTCTTGCTTGCATTGTTTGCATGATTTAATGTTGTTTAGCATGTCATTTAAATGCTGGAATGTATGCCATTGCACTCCATTAATTCACTCTTTCATGTGCTTTGAAAGTGGACTTAAGCCCTTTGTTGGTTTGAGCATGAAATTGAGGCGTTCATGCCCAATGGCATGATGCTTCTTTCATGCTCAAGAAGCTTGTGGCTTGGTCCATCTTTCAAATTAGAGAACTCTCACTTTTGGACTTAACCAGTTAAAGGACTTATCGGTAATCTAAAATGAGTAAACAAAATGAATCAAAGTAAAACATGCCAAGATAACATGTTTGTGTTGCATTGCATGTGTTTGGATCAGATGTTAATCCAAACACAAGAAATGAGAGACGTTTCATACTTCAACTGATGAAACGTGCCTCATTTCTTAGTCGCCGACACCCTTGATTGTGCATCATAGGGCGGAGGCTCATTGAGTCTATTTGTGCATTCATCAACTTGTACAAACTTGGCTTCTCAGCCATCGTGCATTGTGATGCTTGGTTGGTGGTCCGAAAGTTAAGTACCACACTCTTTTGAGCTTGAGATATGATAAGGTGTGGTGGTACACAGATTTCCTTGCAAATACACTGCCATGCCTCTGTTTGTGCTCTGTTGCAGTAAAAGGAAGAAATTCAGAAAATCAGTGGCCGACCGGCCACCAGAGCAGCCGACCGGCCATCAAAACCTGCCGACCGGCCATAATTACTGGCTGATGGCCTCCATCTCTGGCTGATCATCCCTCAGCATGTTCCTGAGATGGGTTAGAATCAAGCTGGAAGTTGGCACAATTTTCAGAAGTCTAAAGGTGTGTAAATAGAGGCATCTTGAGGCAAGGCAGAGGATTTTCGGGAGGACGCGATTGAGCATGCATGCCTCCTTCGCCCGTGAGGCCATTTTACCTCTTTACCAGCTAGTAGTAATTAATTACGTGTGTTGTAATTAATTAGTTTAATTAATTGGCTTAGATTAGCTGGTTATTCCATTCAATTTGGTTTGTAATAATTAATTAGCTAGAATAGTTAGTTAAATAGTTGGTTTGTAATAGTTAGCTTAATTAGCATAGCTAGTTAGCTTTCATATTATTCGGACCCTCTGTCGAGAGGGGACAATGTTGTAATAAGGGTGCGTGTGTGTGTGCATGCCTTCTAACCCCACGTCTTTCTCCCTTTTATTTACCCGTTTTCAGTGGTTAGTTTAGGGCATATTTCAATTAGCATACCTTATGCTTTGCATTCGTATTGTATGCACTGAGCTCGGCGCATCATTCAAACTGTATTGTATTTCAATTCCTATTTGAATACATGTATCAAGTTGTTGCAATCATATGACATGATTAGATAGCCGAGCCTCTTTAGTTGCATTCTGTATGTGTTGCATTAGGCATTTGACATAGCTAGGATCATGCATTGATTTCTAACTAGTTTTCTTTTTTTGGCTTGGAGTACACTGTAAGTGTTTACGCTTTAGCATATTGCATGAGATGTGTATGTTGCCATGTTAGCATGCTTGCCATGAGGCTATTTGCTTAATTGCTATAACTACATGAATGCTTGTGGATGAAGGATTCATTGCTTGAATTGAAACAATTCATTGAAATGTGAGTTTTAAGCCCACTTGAAGTGGCAAATCATCATGTTTTAAGCCTACTTGAGGGTGGCAAATCTGCATTTTAGCCTACTTGCGAGTAGCACTTTCAAACCATTTTCGAAAACAAACATTAAATTATTTTGTTCCAATTTAGGCGATTTAGTCTATACTTGCATGTTGTGCACATCTCGTAGTAAGCTAGCTAATAATCGAAATAAGAACACATGTGTTTTCAAAATAACATATCATGATTAGTAGAGGCCGATCCTTTGATCGGGCGAGCGGGGGTGCTCATTTCATAACTTTCCCCCCTCGTACCCAAGTTCCCAAGCCGAGGCAACTTTGGTGATGACAGACACGTGGCCTTTGGCACGAGTCAGGGTTTCCTAAATTTTCCAAAATAAAATATTTAGGTGGCGACTCTGAAATTTGGCAAAGCAATCCATGTTTGGCGCTTTTTGATTAAAATCGATTTTCCAAAACGATTTGTCGAATTTGGACTCTTTGGTGATTTATCAGTCTTACATTGCACTTTGTGAGATTAGATTCAGAACCATGATAGGAGTCCGAATTGTAGTAGCTAGAACACAATCCCCGTCCTCTCTGAAAAGGGGGGCGCGCGGAGGAAGTTCGGGCAGTCTACATAGACACACAAAGTGAACATGTGTGATAGATACACAAAGTGAACATGTGTGATAGATACACAAAGTGATCACATGCGATAGATACACAAAGTGAACATGTGCGATAGATACACAAAGGTGAACATGTGCAATAGATACACAAAGGTGAACATGTGAAATCTCTTACCGAGACATAATCAATCATAACCGGAACTTCCCTGAATAAACCGTACATACAATATCGTGCATGTGTGAGAAAGAAGCTTGATAGGCACAATGCAATACAATGCATGTCTCACGCGAGACGAATGATCGCAACACGATGCCAAGGCATGCTCAATGCTCAACATGCAAGAAATGAAACCGAAACATGTTTTATGCGAGATAATCAACGATGCATATTCAATGCAAGATAATCGATGATGCATGACCCATGAAAACACGGTAATAAATGGTCTATGTAACAATTTAAAATGCATGCTCCATGCAACGATGAAAGCGATGTTTATCCTATGCAATGACAACGCATGTTTGGCAAAGACAACACAAAGGCAACTACCGATTCACCTATCGGAGAGTTGCGCTATGTTAAAAAAGGATACACTTTATGTGTGTTGATGGGTGATGACCCTTGCGTACCGTGAACGTGATTGTGGGCTTCCTTGGAGGCATTTTGAACCAAATTTTGAGCACTACTTGCATTTCTTGGAACCCAAGAACTCATATCAAAGGAAAAGAGGCTTAGGGAGCTTGTGGATGCCTACTGGCCATCATAGGATGCTGCCGGCCCCCTACCAGCCATCAGTGGCCACTGCCGGCCAACAATTACACACTGCCGGCCATCGATGTGCCACTGCCGACCATCGATGGCAAATTTGGGCAGTTTGGTTCTTTCAGCCATGGCTCTTTAAGTAGAGGCAAAGATGGTGCATTTCCTTACAACCTCTTGCACGAAATTGCTTCCCCTTTCTCTCTAAGTGATCCTTTTTTCTAGATCCGCACATTCTACGCATTTTCCAACACCCTAGAAACATTTTCGTCACAAAAACCCTCTTGTTCGCTTTGATTTGAGCCGATCAGAAGTTGATTTCGACGCTTCTTTCGTTATTTCCACTATTCAAGGTTGATTCCCCTCGAGTATCTCCCAAGGTTAGTACACTTTTCCGAGTTTTAACTTC